>NC_041341.1:20054894-20689894 GCF_004354835.1 Perca flavescens | reverse complement strand
TTACTGATTTGTATCACAATTTCATTTAACAACCTTTCTTTCAGGGCACGGCCAGTTATTAGCATCAGGAAAGATATCAACATATCTCCAAAGGAAATTAACCTTACCATTAAAACCTGTGGTAACAGCATTTGGTAGGTTTCCTAATATTCTTACATTTCAACACACCTCATGATCAAAACTTCCTCTGTTAGAATTAGAATTTAAAAAATAATAATAATCCATGTCCTATCCATAGCTTTGCAGTGGACGCGTGCTTCACCTACAAAGCAAACCCTGAATCTTACACCCCAAGACTAAGTAAGTGAAATGGTAAAAAAAAAAAAAAAAAAAAATTTGTTCAGTTGCTTTTACACATGCTTCCCTCTTCGCTGCAGCTATCGGCTACTCTGTCGAGGCGGATGGAGATCGCAGGAAACAGGGGCTTCCTGCCAGAGTGATGTTCCTGAACAAATCCCGCACTGAAACAGACTACCAGTTTAATGGCACCTTGGACCTCCGTGGCCAGAACCAAAAAACATGCATCAAGATAACAGCCAAACTGAAGGTAAAACATGTCTGCCACATAGTGAAAACACATTTGCAGGATATAATCCACTCAGAGAGCAACAGTCAGGAACAATATGAGTTAGTGTGCGCTTGTTGGAGGAACTTATATAATCACAATCAGCCAGTACTGCTCGCAAAATATGTTGGTGCTGGTCAAACAGAAAAGTACCATTTATCCATAAATTTGATGTCACAAGAATAAGTTGCAAGCTTTTTTCTTGCATACCAAACAATTCCCTTTTCTGTCAGATTCTTAAATCCTTTCATGCACATGTTATAAAGCTGAAACAATTAGTTCATTAAACAAAGGCGCTGATTGGCTGATCTCCGTTACCTAAATATAACCTATATATATATATATATATATATATATATATATATATATATATATATATATATATATATATATATATATATATATATATACCTATAAATAGCAAGTCCTTCTTTGCACAATTAGTTGATCAAGAGAAAATTAATCATCCACTATTTTGATAATCAATAAATAATCTCAGATATTTTATTTAAGTACATTTAATTAAAAATCCCAAACATTATCTGGTTCTATAGTTGTGAGGATTTGTTGTTTTTCTTTATGTGATCGTAAATTAAATATCTTTGAGTTTTGACTGTTGATTTAATTCTTTAGAAAAAAACGTGTTCTTGCATTATTTTCTGACACTTAGAGACCAAAGGATTAATCAATTAATTAATCAATAATAATAAAAAATTACAGCTAAAAAAATCAAAACATTGTGTAATTCACACACACATTTTTGCTACATTTTCTGCAGTCAATGTGGGGTATGTATGCAGGGATGGTAAAAGCCACAGAATATATTGTCAAATTGTATTATTTATTATATTTGATATTCTCCATAACAGTCTCAAGATAGTAGTTATGACTGCTGTATCATAAAACCCATGTAGAAGTAGATATTATGCTTCATACTATGGTGGCTGTTTCTGAACAGGACAATATTAAGGACAAGATGCGCAGCATTCCCATCGAGGTGTCTGCAGAAATTGCGGGTACTAAGCGACAGAAGACGAGGAACGGCCTTCCTCAACTCATGCCCATACTAGACTCCTCTCAGCCGAGCAGAGACATCATTGAGGTAAATATTCAGACTGCAACACTTATTATTAAGGTAAGGACAAAAGGTTCACAGTGGAGCAAAGTTTGTATATGGATTTGTTATTTGATGTTGCTGCAGGTCAACTTTGTAAAAGAGGGATGTGGAAGTGATCATATTTGCCGGAGTAACCTGAAGATGGAGTATAAATTATACTACAAACAAAGCAACCTAGATGAGTACTCCCCATTACCCATGTGAGTAAAATGTGATACTTAAAAAACGGTCTTAAAATGAGGTAAAATGCATTCATTGCATTAATTAAATCTGCATGAAACAACATTTTTAATATTAACATTCAATCAAATCACTTTGTGTAAAGTTAAAAAAACTAAAAAAAACTGCTTGTTCTTATACAGCCAGCTTTGCCACCACTAACTCGTTCTTGTTTTGGTTTTTGGGCAGCACATTCTGTAGGCTGTATGGTGGAGTCTCACTGCTCGTACAACCCACTGATATGAAAACATAGCAAGAAAGCAAGCTCAGACAAGTCGACAGTATGAAACCTGCCCAGCACATTACATCAAAAAAGTGGATGTAGCCCACAAATGAGCAGTGGTTATGGTACCATACTATAATGGTTTCTTTTTCTATAAAACTCAACCTAAGGGGGGGGTGGGTGGTTATGTTTGTGTATTTTCAGCAAGAACAACGTCCCTGTATTTCATCTAAATTACGAGAGGAAGGACGTAGCTCTGCGTGTGACAGTCAACAACATGAATGAAGATGATGCTTACGAAGCAAAGCTGGTGGGGACTTTCCCAGATACGCTGTCATATTCTGGAGTCCGCTCACATCAAACAACGGTAAACAAGACCAGGGAAAAATGTATATGATGATGATTCTGATGATGTTATATGGTAGACCTTTTAAATTAAACAGACAAAGTCATCATCTAAAAACTGCATTAACCTGTCATCACACCACAGAGACCTCATTTCCAAACCAACAAAATATTCCTTTACTAAAGACGGCACTTTGCTATCTGCTATTGGCTACTGACTATCAATCATACAACCAATACAATACAACCAACTTAAAAACAAAACATACATTTTCCATAAAAATATTAATAGAAAATAGAGAAAGCACTAAAATCCAATATGAAGAGCTGTGTCCTGTGTGTCCAGTTAAGTGATAGGCGGGCCTTCATGTTGGTATTGAGTCACAATACATGGAAGTTATGAAAA
This sequence comes from Perca flavescens, assembly GCF_004354835.1. Taxonomy (NCBI): domain Eukaryota; kingdom Metazoa; phylum Chordata; class Actinopteri; order Perciformes; family Percidae; genus Perca; species Perca flavescens. The sequence continues at coordinate 20,687,019 of NC_041341.1, read as the reverse complement.
ACAACATGTATTTTCCATGACTAATATTAAGACAAAATAGAAGAAGCAGTAAAATCTCATATGAAGATGTGTGTCCTGTGTAGTGATACATTTTGGCAATAAATGTGAATGATTGATGATCCCTAATCCAGGCCCCAGCAGTTAGATTAAATGTGAAGGCTGAGAGATGAGCTAAAGATAACTTCACCGCGGTCCAACACCCACATTCAAGCAAAAGCAGAGCTTTTTATAGATTGTTTTATAGATTTAATTCAAAGTGAATGTCTTTCTTGTTGAAATTGTCAAATATAATAAAATGCTTAAAAACTCCTACTGTGGATTTTTCTTACCAATACAAGTATAATCATATACAAAAGAAGGGCCGCAATTAATCATTTTTGATCTCCATTAATCTGCCGATTAGATTTTCAACTGTTTGCTCTATAAGCTTTAGAAAATTGTGATAAATGCCCATCACAATTTCCTAAAGCCCAGTGGGACATCTTCAAATTGCTTGTTTTCTTTGACAAACAGTCAAAACCCAATGATATTCAGTTTGCTAAAACCAGCAAATCCTCACAACTTTGCATCCAATAGATGTCAACATAAATCAGCCAATTGACAGCCATTGCCATTGTCAGAATGTTTTAAAACAATATGCCAAAACTGTATGGTCTAATTACTTTCTTACGTATTAATTGAATTTAAGATTTATAGTTAATATCCAGCTGTTCAAAATGTACAATATGTTCTTTTTCAGATGGAAAAGCCAATCATCTGTACAGCCAATCAGAATGGCTCTCAAGCAGACTGTGAGCTGGGGAATCCTTTTAAGAGAGACTCTAAGGTACGAACTTGATTCACATGTTCATCCTGCCACTTAGCTGTTGTACTTCAAATGTTTCCTTTTTTCACACTAGGCTACATTTTACATCATCCTGAGCACTGTGGGTATGGCTCTCGACACCACAGAGATTGATATCGACCTGCAGCTCCAAACGTAAGAACTGCTGCTACATGCTTTTTTCTGTATATTCAGATAGGTTTTCCATTAACATAAGTAAAACTATTTTACCATATTGGTGTATTATTTTCTTCTTTTAGAACAAGTGTGCAAGAAAATATTGCCCCTGTTAAAGTGAAGGCTAAAGTAATCATTGAATTGCCGTTGTCGGTCAGTGGGTAAGTGTGTTAAACTATAGTTTGACTACAGATAAATATAAAGTGACTCCAACAGTATGCGCATACAGATTTTTGCTTTGTTTTCATCAGGGAAGTCAGCCCTAATCAGGTTTCCTTTGGAGGTGTTGTGAAAGGTGAAAGTGCCATGAAGACAGAAGAAGAGATTGGAAGTTTGATTACTTACACATTCAGAGTAAGTGTATTCATCTGACCTGCTTCTATATATGATTTTTTAATCACAGCTGTCATATAATTTCATAGTCTTAGTATATGAAATTGTGAGATATTGATTTCTCCTTCAGATAAACAACTTGTGGAAGTCTTCTGTCCGGGCCTCACTTCACATTCAGTGGCCCAAATGGAACAAAGACGGTAAATGGCTTCTGTACCTGGTAAAGGTCACTGCAACAGGACCGGAGGACATCCTTTGCTCTCCCGAGTCTGAAATCAACTCTCTCAAACACATCCAGGTAGTATTTCTTCCACCTTTATTGTCATGCACTTGAAGTGAAATGAGCAAGTCTGCTTACCTTCACTTTGAGTTAATGAGAAGAAATGTGCTTTCAGGAGACTTCTGCGTCCAGGACAAAGCGTGAAATTGGAGAAAGAAAAACTGTTGGCACAATGTCCTCCCTGTCAGGCAAAAAAAAAGTTTTGGTGAGTCTTTATGTCACATTTGTTTAGAAACCAAAGTACATCTACTCAAGTACTATAAAAATGTTTGGATACGTATTCATAATTATTTTTCTTTTAATGCCACTTTCTACTTTTACTACTTACTTTAAAAATTCAGATTTTTGCACACAAAACATACAAGGAGCTTATAAAATATGATGTTTTCTAATAAATTAGATTACCCAACAGTTTACACAAGTACAGCTGAAACGATTAGTCAATTAACTAATTAGTCGATTTACAGGAAATGTATTGTCAACTATTTCGATTTTTATTCTTAAAACATTTCCTGGCTCCAGCTTCTCAAATGTGAACATTTGCTGCGTTTCCTTTTGACTATTTCAATTTACTTCTAACAAGTTTAAGGTTTGGACTATTGGGCTGTGGGTCATTGTGACAAGCATGTATTACTATTTTCAGAATTTTTACAAATCAAACAATCAAGCAAGTTTTTTAACAGTGTGGTGTTAGGATCTGGATACTTCATCTATCACTGTTTATAAAAGTATAGATTGCTTTGACTGTAATGGACTCTCTCCTTCCCAGACATGTGACAGTGAGACCAAATGTGTGGTGCTCAAGTGCCCCCTACAGGGCATGGACGGTACAGCAGTTAAACTCAGGTCTCGCCTCTGGAACTCAACCTTTATTGAGGTGACACATTGTATTTGAATTGTTTGTCTGGTCTGTGATTTGGTATGACTGTCTTACCTGAGCAGCTGTTTTTGTTTTCACGCAGGATTACGCCTCTATTTCAAACTTGCACATCGTTGTGAAGGCCTCACTCGTCCTTCATACTCAGGCTAAAAACATGATCCTGAGAACTCCTCACACTGATGTAAGCACCTCGACAGCTATCAACAAATTATTAACTGATTGCTATCTTGATCCTATCTCTCATCTCTTGGTTTTCCTGGCTTTGGCCTTTTATTGCAGGTCACAGTGGCAGTGTCCCCTGAAGGTGCAGTAGCACAGCTGAGTGGAGTTCCCTGGTGGATCATACTGGTGGCTGTTCTTGCAGGCATCTTGATTTTGGCTTTGTTGGTGTTTCTGCTCTGGAAGGTGAGATTCCGGGACGTTACACCTTCATGACACCCATATTTGGTAATACAGGATGAAAATAGGAGATAAAACATAAACTTCATCAAGCACCAAAGGGACATTAGATCAGAAAAGGTGTAATTTGTGAAGAGTAAAATATATGAGAAAGACGACTTGAAAAAGGAATTTATTCACCTTGTTTGCTAGTTTTTATTTGCTGGTTACAGGTTTAAAAATAATATGATTTTCAGCTTTCTTTGATTTCATATTATTGTGAATACTTTATATATCTTTAGGCTGTCAAACTAAGCATTTTGACGGCCCCACTTCAGGCTGTGGTAACCATACTTTTTGACATTTCTAGACTAAAAAATAATAAGTGATTAATTGGAAATCAAAAAATGAAGAGATTAGTCAACACTTAAATTGAAAAATTGCAGTTGTACTTGTGATTTTACATTATACTCTCTATAATACCAAATACATTTAGAACAAATAGAGTACTGTCTATAGTCTATACAAATAATAGTTAATTCAGCTGGTTAGTTTAGGGGGTTACAATATTCTGTAGATGTTCTGTAACATTTAGTTTTTGTCGGGTGAAATTTCAGCATCAACACTGGACTCTCCAGATAAAGTATTATGTTAATAAAAAGTATTTTCTCTGGTGTTTTGATGGAAGAAATCATAACGGCTATTGACTATTAGAACTGATTCAGTTTGTCACTCTTAACACTTCATCACCCCTTGCTCCCCCTCAGTGTGGTTTCTTCAAGAGAGCATCAAAAGACCAATACGATGCTGCATATCACAAGGCAGAGATCCATGTTCAGCCCTCTGACAAGGACAAACTCTCTGCTGAGGCCTGATTTATACTCTGAACAGGGGTAAAACCAAGCTGTCAGCATGAAGTGTGATTACTGCAGAGACTAATGAACTCACTTTCCAGCCAAATCAGCCGACTTCATGCAGAAAATTCAATCAGACGCATATTGTACTAAGCTGATGGAACAGGAAAATTTACATTACACAAAAACCTTTTAGCCTAAATACAACATAAAATAAATATTGAATTGACACAATGTTAAAGTTTCTGATATTTATACAATATGGGTCTCTGAATTTTGCCAAGAAATCAATGCTTTTTATTTTTATTTATTTTTTACCAACAGGCTTAATATTTTCCTTTTTTTGGGGTAATTGTTCTGCCCTGCAGGTGCTTTTGCTGACATCACCGCTTTCACTGCTTGGCAGTTTGAAACATCCCATTAAAAACGGCAAAGCATGCTTAACATTCCTGAACATCTCTCCTCTTGTTGTCTACAGCGTGCATGAATATTTCTGAAATGTATCCGTTTTTAATAATGCATGTGTGTGTGAAATCTCCCTTCCCAGTGTGGATTCTTCCAACGCTCCAAACAAGAGGACAGCGTCCCTCGTTACCACGCAGTGCGGATAAGAAAAGAAACGCTTGAGTACAAAGATGGAAAAGTCATGCTTGATTCTTTTGAAAAAAAGCAGTGGATGACGACTTGGGTTGATGATGAGAGTTACTCGTAACTCATTTCTTTCTGTTCCAAATGATTTTTGCAGACAGGTATAACCTGATTTGTTTTAAACAATCTCAAGCCACAAACACACTGAACTTTGTTTTTATTTTCATTTGTTGAACGTCAGTGATCTTTTCTTTTCAGATATTAGTTGGGTTCATGTATTTGAATTGTTACACTGTATAGATGAATTGGTTTTTTTTGTAAGTTTTGTATATATTTAAATACTTCTGCACACTGTACTGTATATTTATTTTTTGATAAAAAAAATAATTTTATGCAGCCAAAGAGTTCTTTTTAGTCTTATGCGTCCTGGAGTAGATTGACAAAGGACAAAGTTTACTACTGTTTCTATGGAGTTGTACTGTCTTACTTTAAGCCGAAAGTCTATGCAAGGAAGGCACAGCTAGCTCAGTGTCATATGAATGTAAGGGGCCAACGCACATTTTGCATGCAATCAATACATTTTTCTGTTGTGTATAATTGTGTCTAGTTTCAGTACTTTCTATCAAAATGCTTCTGTCCTTTTTGGAATGACATTTAGGTACACATTATCATTTCACAATAAGTAAAGGGGCACAAATGACTGTTCAATTGATTCTTCACCTCTTCTCACTGTTGTGGCATTCAGGTAGCATCCACTGTACTGTCTGTAGGTCATCACTGAAATAAGACTTTTTGTTCCATGTGCAGAATCCAAAGGGAAGATGGTGAAAATAAACTGAAATGTATGTTTTATAGATTTAATTCAAAGTGAATGTATTTCTTGTGGAAATTGTCAAGTGTAATAAAATTCTTAAAAACTGATTCCTACTGTGGACTTTTCTTACCAATACAAGTATAATCCTAAACAAAAGAAGGGCTGCAACTAATCATTTTTGATCTCCATTAATCTGCCGATTAGGTTATCAATTGTTTGGTCTAGAAGCTTTAGAAAATTGTGATAAATTCCCATCACAATTTCCTAAAGCCCAATGGAACATCTTCAAATTGCTGGTTTTGTTTGACAAACAGTCAGAACCCAAAGATATTCAGTTTGCTATTGCATAAGACAAAGAAAACCAGCAAATCCTCACAACTGAGAAGCTGGAATTTGGTAGGGTTTGGCATTTATAACTAATTCCATCCACACATCTTTTGAAAATATGAGATTTGAAATGTTACAAGGACATTGGATGTGTGCACAAAAGGTCTACATCTAAACCACAAACAGAAATAAAACAGAGCCTTTATCCAAAGATTTATTTAATCACACTATTCAGAACAACCATAGCATTTACATGGGAACAGACATATTATTTACTACTCTATATAAAAGCTATTGCAATGAAAATATTGATCTTTATGCAACCAAATGACTCAAAACAGCAGAAGGAAAAAGCAAGTTAGCAGGAGTTGTGATGAATGCTTTGGTTTTTTATCCAAAACATCACAACCCCCAAAAAGACATCCCTCTTTAGGACGATCATTAAAAAGATAATTATGTTAATATACATGTCAACATAGTTATTCCTGATTAGTCAAATGTTAAACGAAAGGTTTTCTCCTGCTCCTTGCGCTGGTTGTCACACAGTTTGGACACTTCCTCCACTCTTCTCTGCAGAAGAACAGAGTTCTGATCGATCCACTGAAGTGAATCCATGTGGGTGTTGAGAATTTTACAGATCTGCTGAAGCTGAGGAGAAGAAGAAAAACAGAGGCAGACATTAATTTCATGTGCAACGATAAATGCTAAAGCACCAGAAATTTGTCAAGGAAGGTTTCACTTGAATTAGGTCTCATCTTACTGGGTCACTGGTATCTGCTGGGCCACTGGATGTGTTCAGATGCTCGATGATCTCCTTCAGGTCCTGCGACATCCGCTTCAGCTGTGCGTCCACGTTCTCGGCAAGCTTGTACGTTCTCTCACGTTCCTCGTCAGCATTCTGCATGTAGATGGTTCCGCTTTGCTCTTTCACCGACTCCTCAAGCGGGCACAGTAAGTCCTCCAGCTCCTTCTGTTGGGACAGGATGAAATCCAGCTCCTGGTTTAGCCTCCTCTGGTCCAGCTTCACCTTCTCCATCTCCTTATGCAGGGCTGTGATCTTCTCACCGTTCTCCACCAGCATGCGGTCCCAGGCATTCACCTGAGTAGCCTGCTGTAAGAAATGTCTCTCTTGGTCCTCAAGCTCAAGACTCCACTTGTTAATGAGACCCTCTAGCTGGGCATAGGTCATCACCGGAGGAGCAATGCTTGTAGGGATGGTTGTTGCTGTAGTAGTTGATATGATACTTGTGCTGGATGGCGGTTTGAGCCCCAGTGTAAAGCCTGTAGCAGCACCTGTTGTGGCAGCTGCAACAGTGGAAGAAGGGACGGAGGCAGAGGTGGAGGTGATGGTCGCTGCCCCCAGAGGTTTCATCATAAACGACAGACCTGCTGCTGCGGTCGTTGCAGCAGCAGTGCTTGCTGCTAAAGTTGAAACTCCACCCAAAGTAAAGCCTGTACCTGTTGAAGCGGCAGTTGCGGCTGCAGCAGTAGCAGCAGCGGTGGCAGCAGCGACAGCAGCAGCTGTAGAGATGGGTGCAGCAAAGAGAGATGGGCCTGGAACTGGGGCTGTCTGGGCAGCTGCAGGAGGAGCTGGGGTTGATGAAGGTTTAATCCCAAAGGCAAATCCTCCACCCTGACCCGCTGTGGTTGCAGCAGTGTGGGCTGGCTGGGGCTGGACGCCCAAGGTGAGGTTGGATGGAGCACTGGTGCCAAAGCTGAAGCCCCCTCCAGGGGCAGCAGCAGGGGCTGCAACAGGGGCTGCAGCTGTGGTCGCCAGGGCCTTGGTTGCTCCAAAGCTAAATCCTCCGAATGAAAGGCCACCTGCTCCTGTAGTCGCCGTTACTGTGGCTGTTGGTGGTGCTGCAAGTTGGGGTTGAGCTTGAGAGGGAGTCCCAAAGGAGAAGCCCCCTCCTGCGGGGGCGGCAGCGGTGGTCTGTGCAGACAAACCCGAGCCCATGGTGAACCCTGACCCCGCAGCTGGAGCTGCTGAGCCTAAAGTCATTCCTGCGGGTGCTGCTGCTGTGGTTTGAGGAGCGCCCATTCCAAATGAGGCGGTGGGGGTCCCAAAAGAGAAGCCTCCTACGCTGGCTGCTGTGCTCTTCGCTGGGGTGCCGAAGCTGAAAGAGCCGGCAGGGTTGGGGTTGGGGTTGGGGGTGGCCTGAGCAGAAGTGCCAAATGCGAAGCCCCCTCCGGGGGCTGCAGGTGTGGAGCTGGTCATCCCAAAGCCCGTGCCAGGGGCTGCGGCTGTGGCGGGCTTTTGAGCTCCGAAAGCGAAGCCCGTGGAGCCCCCAAAGTTGAATCCGCCACTCATTTTCGTTAGCAGGAGGCTCACTTAATTATAACGTTATCGGAAAGAGCCAACTCACAAAATGGTCACTTCCTCGCTGAACTTCTCTGAGGCTTTTGGCGGGGCACAAATACGAGCTGGTTCAACCGATTTAACCGAGGAAATAGTTTCTCTCCTACGATGACTTTCCAGACATTAGCGGTTAATAAAGTCAATCACAGGTTTGTTAACGTTACCTTGAGCCAGACGCCGACCAAAAACTAACAAAACATCCTTCACAAAAACGTGGCCCGCTGCCTCGTACTTCTTCAAGCAGGCATTTCTGTAGTTGACTAAAGGAAATGACGGCAGTTAGGAACAAAATCTAGTTAGGTTATTTTAGCCCTGAGTCTTGTCTGTGAGCGCACAAACCCCGCCTCCCTGGGTAGATTGACTGGTCCAATGCCCAATCATGGCCCCGACCAGACCCCAACTGAAATTTGATTTGTACAGCTTGCTGCCTGAAAGACAAACCTCAGGGAGGCAGACCCTAGATTGTCCAAAGAGTACTGAGTCCACGACAAGAAAACAAAATGTATGTTCTGAACACGAGCTGTGTGACAACTACAAAAATGACGTTGTTCAATAGTTATCTGATAAAAATGGGCAATGTAATGGCCAAATAAAACGGTCTGTAACCGTGACAAGTAAATGTAATATACAAGATGCTTTTGAATTGATTAAAGGTGTTCAATCATTTCAAAAGCATCTTGTCTATTACATTTAGATTAGCTTTCTTAATAACAACGTAATTGTTGACATTTTTTTGTCTTCATTTTTTATATTCACATATCCACGCTTAAATACCTTTAATGTGCTACTGTTTAACTATATATTGTTATGACAAATAAAAACAGACGCACAATGCACATTTTGAACTATAAAGTTTAAAAAAAGAAGGGAAAAAAAGCATCTTACCAAAGTCGAAAGGGAACGTTACTCACCTTTCTTCTCTTGACATCGTTATGACTCTCTGGTTTAGCTGGCTGTGCACACTAGTACCCGGTTGCTACATTCATGACTGTTAACCTTAACGCATATACTAGCCTTCTTGCCATGTTGATATCTTTGGCACTCAGCTATGAGCAATTAAAGGCGATTTAGAAATATGTTACGGAGACTTTGCACACATTTTACCAAATCACTCAATAACAGAACGTTCATTTTATGAGTGTGTTCTGCTGAATTTGAGACGTAGAAGCTAATGTTAACATAGATTAGCTAACTATAACTGCGTGTCTGTGCTGTGGATGCCACCTGTAAACATAATAATTAAGCACCATCTGTGACACCACCTGAATAGCATTTGTCCGCCAAGCGAGCTAACACTGGAGCTGTCACAATGAGGATTTTAAGGTTTCTGAGGAACAGCATGTCCATAGGAAAGGACATTGACTATTACTCCAAATTTTCACCCTCTCCTCTGTCAATGAAGCAGTTTCTGGATTTTGGTAAGGATTGGTAACGTTACCATAGACTGTATGGTCGGTACACACACTAAATGCTTGTGTCTTTGTGTTTACATTTAAGGCAGTGGTGTGAATCCCAACTTATTTTGCTTGTGATCTCCTAATGCAAAGTACACATACCTTTCCTCACAGGTTGCATATTCACGAGTTGTGATCAGGTCAATTAAATAATGAATTTCCTTCCTCACATGTTGCTGAGAAGATGAAAATATGCACTGTTTTAAAAGACACATGCAACGATTAGAGAAAAAATAGTTGTTGTAATCCTACCCTGGTTATTATCTGGCAACACTGTATATGCAACTTGTAACCCCCTTAAGAAGTCCAGGGTCCCAGGTTGGGAACTACTGAATTCAAGATCAGGTAGAAAATACAGGAGCCACCTTAAGGCCCTCGTCATGTCAGTTTATATTATGCTTAGTGGTGCATTTCATTAAACAAATGTGCTACCACAGGCTAATTGCTACAAATAAACATGGAGGCCTGAGTGTCTGGGACTGTTGTGATGTAGCCTTGATGGCAGCTAGGGGTGGAGGATTAGAAAATCTTTGATCAAGGTACAGGTATTTTATAACACAAGATTAATATATTGTATATCATGATGTAGTAAATTTAATGTGAAAACATGATTTAGAAGTTTAGTTTATTAGCACATTGTTAAAAAAAAGAACAACAATAAGTCTTGATACAAAGTAAAAACATTGTGCAGGGGAGATTAGAAGCCAAGAGACCACCCCTTTAAGTAACACTAGTTACACAGCAGTGACAATTAAATAAAATATATACACAATGGGATGAATTACAATAAGATCTTAAAAGTTGAGAAACCGCTTCTAATTAAAATAATCACACAAGAATGTCTGTTTTTGACTGATCCAGCAAATGAAATACCTGACAAATCAATGAAGTGCTTAACATGAATGCAAAAAGCCTAAAAATCCAATATTATCTCTTTAAATTGCAACATTGCTCACAATGGCCTCTTGATAGCTACAACAGTATAAACTGAATGGCAAAATTACAGTAGACAAATTTCTATTGTACATTGTCATATCAACCAACCCAAATGACAGCACACACTGAAAACGCAAAAAATCATTTGCCTCCCATACTATTTAAAAAAATAAATAAAGATGATTCGGGGTCGGGTGCGATGCCACATGGGTGGCAGTGAAGGTCAGGGGCCTCGACGGACCAGACCCGGGCAGCAGACGCTGGCTCTGGGGACGTGGAACGTCACCTCTCTGTGGGGGAAGGAGCCGGAACTGGTGCGGGAGGTGGGCGCTACCGGTTAGATCTGGTGGGGCTTACCTCACGCACAGTCTTGGTTCTGGAACCATACTCCTGGATAGGGGTTGGACTCTTTTCTTCTCCGGAGTTGCCCAGGGTGTGAGGCGCCGGGCGGGGTGGGGATACTCACAAGCCCCCGGCTGAGCGCCGCTGTGTTGGAGTTTACCCGGTGGGCGAGAGGGTCGCCTCCCACGCCTGCGGGTTGTGGGGGAAAACTCTGACTGTTGTTTGTGCATATGCACCAAACAGGAGTTCGGAGTATTCGGCCTTCTTGGAGACCTTGACTGGAGTCCTGCATGGGGCTCCAGTGGGGGACTCCATTGTTCTGCTGGGGGACTTCAACGCACACGTGGGCAATGATGGAGACACCTGGAGGCGTGATTGGGAGGAACGGCCTCCTGATCTAAACCAGAGTGGTTGTTTGTTGTTGGACTTCTGTGCTAGTCATGGATTGTCTATAACGAACACCATGTTCGAACATAGGGATGCTCATAAGTGTACCTGGTACCAGAGCACCCTAGGTCGAAGGTCAATGATCGATTTCATTATCGTTTCATCTGATCTGAGGCCGTATGTTTTGGACACTCGGGTGAAGAGAGGGGCAGAGCTGTCAACCGATCACCATCTGGTGGTGAGTTGGGTCAGGGGGTGGGGAAGACTCTGGACAGACCTGGTAAGCCCAAACGTGTAGTGCGGGTAAATTGGGAACGTCTGGAGGAGGCCCCTGTCCAACAGACTTTCAACTCACACCTCCGGGCGGAGCTTTTCGTGCATCCCTGTGGAGGCTGGGGGCATTGAACCCGAGTGGACAATGTTCAAAGTTTCCATTGCTGAAGCTGCAGCGAGGAGCTGTGGTCTTAGGGTCTTAGGTGCCTCAAGGGGCGGTAACCCACGAACACCGTGGTGGACAACGGTGGTCAGGGAAGCCGTCCGACTGAAGAAGGAGTCTTTCCGGGATATGTTATCCCGGAGGACTCGGAGGCAGTTGCAGGGTACCGAAGGGCCGAAGGGCTGCAGCCTCTGCCGTGAAAGAGGCAAAGCAGCGGGTGTGGGAGAAGTTTGGAGAAGACATGGAGAAGGACTTTCGGTCGGCACCAAAGTGCTTCTGGAAAACTGTTCGCCACCTCAGGAGGGGGCGGGGAACCATCCAAGCTGTGTACAGTAAGGATGGGACACTGTTGACCTCAACTGAGGAGGTAATAGGGCGGTGGAAGGAGCACTTTGAGGAACTCTGAATCCGACTAATACGCCCTCTATGTTAGAGGCAGAGCTGGAGGATAATGGGGGATTGTCGTCGATTTCCCAGGCGGAAGTCACTGATGTAGTCAAACAACTACACAGTGGCAAAGCCCCGGGATTGATGAGATCCGTCCAGAAATGCTCAAGGCTCTGGGTGTGGAGGGGCTGTCCTGGTTGACCGCCTTTTCAACATTGCGTGGAAGTCTGGGGACGGTGCCAAAGGAGTGGCAGACTGGGGTGGTGGTTCCCCTTTTAAAAAGGGGGACCAGAGGGTGTGTGCCAATTATAGGGGTATCACACTTCTCAGCCTCCCTGGTAAAGTCTACTCCAAGGTGCTGGAAAGGAGGGTTCGCCAATAGTCGAACCTCGGGTTGAGGAGGAACAATGCGGATTCCGTCCTGGTCGTGGAACAACGGACCAGCTCTTCACTCTCGCAAGGATCCTGGAGGGAGCCTGGGAGTATGCCCAACCGGTCTACATGTGTTTTGTGGATTTGGAGAAGGCGTATGACCGGGTCCCCGGGAGATACTGTGGGAGGTGCTGCGGGAGTATGGGGTGAGGGGGTCTCTTCTCAGGGCCATCCAATCTCTGTACAACCAAAGCGAGAGCTGTGTCCGGGTTCTCGGTAGTAAGTCGGACTCGTTTCAGGTGAGGGTTGGCCTCCGCCAGGGCTGCGCTTTGTCACCAATCCTGTTTGTAGTATTTATGGACAGGATATCGAGGCGTAGTCGGGGTGGGGAGGGGTTGCAGTTTGGTGGGCTGGGGATCTCATCGCTGCTCTTTGCAGATGATGTGGTCCTGATGGCATCATCGGCCTGCGACCTTCAGCACTCACTGGATCGGGTTCGCAACCGAGTGTGAAGCGGTTGGGATGAGGATCAGCACCTCTAAATCTGAGGCCATGGTTCTCAGCAGGAAACCGATGGAATGCCTTCTCCAGGTAGGGAATGAGTCCTTACCCCAAGTGAAGGAGTTCAAGTACCTTGGGGTTGTGTTCGCGAGTGAGGGGACAATGGAGCGGGAGATTGGTCGGAGAATCGGGCGCAGTGGGTGCGGTATTGCATTCAATCTATCGCACCGTTGTGGCGAAAAGAGAGCTTAGCCAGAAGGCAAAGCTCTCGATCTACCGGTCAGTTTTCGTTCCTACCCTCACCTATGGTCATGAAGGCTGGGTCATGACCGAAAGAACGAGATCCAGGGTACAAGCGGCTGAAATGGGTTTCCTCAGGAGGGTGGCTGGCGTCTCCCTTAGAGATAGGGTGAGAAGCTCACTCATCCGTGAGGAGCTCGGAGTAGAGCCGCTGCTCCTTTGCGTCGAAAGGAGCCAGTTGAGGTGGTTCGGGCATCTGGTAAGGATGCCCCCTGGGCGCCTCCCTAGGGAGGTGTTCCAGGCACGTCCAGCTGGGAGGAGGCCTCGGGGAAGACCCAGGACTAGGTGGAGGGATTATATCTCCAACCTGGCCTGGGAACGCCTCGGGATCCCCCAGTCGGAGCTGGTTAATGTTGCTCGGGAAAGGGAAGTTTGGGGTCCCCTGCTGGAGCTGCTCCCCCCGCGACCCGACACCGGATAAGCGGACGAAGATGGATGGATGGATGGAATAAAGATGATTCTGATGTTTGTGTTTACACCCTTCAGGCTCAGAAAATGCATGTGAGAAAACATCATTCGCCTTCCTCAGACAGGAATTACCTGTGAGGTTGGCAAACATCATGAAAGAGATCAACTTGTTGCCAGACAACTTGCTGAGGACTCCGTCGGTGCGTTTGGTCCAGGGCTGGTACGCAGTTGTTTTTTTTGCTTTTTCTTAGTTATCTTTCAAATTACGCTGATGCCAGTGCCTGCAAATAGTGATGCTTTTTTCGTGTGCAGGTACATGCAAAGTTTTCAGGATATTCTTGAGTTCAAAGACAAAAATGCAGATGATGAGAAAGTCACATATGAGTAAGTAAATTGAAACAAACACTATGCAGTTTAGTTTTATCTCTTTATTTATGATGATTCAATTCTGTGGTTTTATTTTTCATGCCTTGCCGTGATTGTTATGTCTTTATTCAGTTTCACAGATGCGGTAATAAAGATCAGAAATCGGCACAATGATGTCATTCCCACCATGGCTCAGGGAGTTGTGGAGTACAAGGAGACCTACGGCACAGACCCAGTCGTCAGCCAAAATCTTCAGTATTTTCTAGATCGTTTCTACATGAGCAGAATATCCATCAGGATGTTGCTCAACCAGCACAGTGAGTAGATTCTCTTCTGCTTAATTAAAGATGAACTCTTTTTGTCAGTCATGAATTATATCATGTGTGAACAGTAGTTGTACTTGTTTTGTACTTGATTTGTCACAAAGAGCCAGGTCGCTCCATTAGCAGGAAACCAGAGGCTTATTTATTCGGATCACAGCGCCCTGGTAGCCATCTTGATTTTGGAGCAGTTTGGGGCACGTTCTTTCTGCAACCTTTTAACGTCACCGCCACGGTGAACCAAGAAACATCCACAGACCACACCCAGAGACATTTTTGAAATGAAATTGAAAGGACTTGTATGCTATCTACACCTTTTTGAATGAGTTAATTGTTTATTCAAGTGTGAGACATACTGTAAAGGGCAAAGAGACAGTGAACCTGCATAGACCTGCTGGATGTTAGTATTATTAAGGTACACAGTTCCTGCTGTGTGACTGACAAAAAAACAACAAGGACAAAGGAGCAATATGAGGGCATACTGATAAAGGCAAACAAAATATTAGCATTAGATTATGAGAAAGAAAGAAAGAAAAAAAGAAAGAAAGAAAGAACAATTAGGGATATTATATTAGTTGGAATTCTTGGTAAGCCTCTGTCAACTTCACTTTTTAAAATTTTATTTCACACTTTTCTTTTTGCTGTCCATACTTTATAGTGGATTTTGTGTTGTCTGGTGACAGTATTGTAACTGACATAAAAACAAGGTTTTGTAATCAAATGTATGTAAAAAAACATTCATAACGGGCTTTTCTGTGTGAGTGCAGAGCTAGAAAGTTTCTTTGCTTTGGGTCGTCAAGCTTCCGGTGAGTCTAGATGTAGTGAAAGTGTGCTGTGTGTCAGAATTGGGGGGGTTCCAGTTATCGGTAAGAAAAACAATTTATAAGACAAACAATTGGAGAGAGTCAATTGTCAGGTAGTTGCACAATATCACAGTGAAAATGTCTGATTAAACGTTGCATTTTTAAGACGATTAATTGAGAAACGAGGTACAAATATGTCTATTGTGGCTGTATTAGCATTTCAATAATTCACACTTTTTATACTGTAGCGTAGTGCACGGTTATATCCCTGTGTGTTTTATTCCAGCTCTCCTCTTTGGTGGGAAGGTGAAGGTGAACCCAGCTCATCCCAAACAGATCGGCAGTATTGACCCAAACTGTTGTGTCAGTGAGGTTATCAGAGGTGATTTAATGACGGTGACAGAGTGCTCAGCTATGTCACTTTTCAAGTATTTAAGTAAGTCGTGTTGTTCCCTGAAAACAAACCTTCTTCCTTGTAGATGCCTACGAAAATGCGCGAACCCTTTGTGACCGGTACTACATGAACTCTCCTGAGCTGGTGCTGGAGGAATTCACAGGTACTTTTAATTAGGAACATTACAAGCACATGCCTTTGTTTATCTGAAGCACTTTAAATTGCATTATTAATGAATGAATGAATGAATGAATGAATGAATAAATAAATAAATAAATAAATAAGAATGGTGTGATTCAAACATGTCTGATGAAATTTAGTCTAATCTTTGATCCTCTGTCCTGACAGCCAACCCCACCACTGTGGTCTATGTCCCATCTCATTTGTATCATATGGTGTTTGAACTTTTTAAGGTAAGTACGGATTTGCTTTTTGAGCTGAATAATTGGACAGCTGGTTCACATGACTCAATTTTACATTTTCACATTGCCGCCTTGTTGCAGAACGCCATGCGGGCCACCATGGAGTTATACGGCGATGCCATGGAGTATCCTGCTATCCATGCTCAGGTCGCCCTGGGAACTGAAGATCTGACCGTCAAGGTAAAGCTGTGCTGCTGCACATGAGTCTTTTTGCCAAAATGCGGCGGTGTAAACTCCTGTACAGCTGGAAAATGTAGTCATTGGATGAGGATACCGTCCAGACCATATGTTCTTCTTCAGGTGAGTGATCGCGGAGGAGGCGTGCCGCTGCGCAAGATTGACCGGTTGTTCACCTACACGTACTCCACAGCTCCTCGACCGAGCATGGACGGGGCCCGTGCTGCTCCTCTGGTCAGTAGTCCTGATGTGTGATCAATAGTGTGTGGATTCATGTGGATGGACGTGAGCTCACTCTTCTGACTTTGCGGTCGACTTCTCCAATTTGTACTCTGCACCATCATAATCTTAAAAGACAACCACTTAGAAACAGTTATAGACCTTGTCACAGAAGAAATTACGAAAATCAAGTTTCTGGGCAGTTGAACTTACATAAAAAAAAAGTACAGTCTTAGTACATCTAGGACTTGACTTATATCTATAGTAGAACTGGGTGATAATTATTGATTGTTTTATATTGTGATGATATGATCATATTGTGTTATTATTTTACTAAATTCTGTTCCAAATGGATCCCAACCAAAGTGAATTTTACTAAAACAAATGTAATGAAAAATGTATCTTTAATATGTTTACACATGCAATTTCGCATACAGACACAACAGACCAGCTTCTTTTGACCTTTTGAAATGGTAGATGACAAAGAAAATAATCACAATTGACCCACTTACTTGCTTTTGTATTGAGCTTTCAGTTGCATCACATGGTGTTCTTATTGTAACATTGCTTCAAAGAGAGAAAAATACATGAAAGCATTTCTGTAATTTCCCCTCCTGTTCATGTAATGTGTATACAGCAAACAATCTGTATGTATTATCAGTTTGTTCCAGTGCCAGACTTACTTCACAGTCCAAGCTCTAACACACACAACTCTTGTATTTGCTCTCTGCCGTGAAACAGCTGACTGCTCGGTTTTATTTTTGTCCAGGCTGGTTATGGGTATGGCCTGCCCATCTCTAGACTGTACGCCCGCTACTTTCAAGGGGACCTGAAGCTGTACTCTCTGGAGGGTTATGGAACTGATGCTGTGGTCTACATTCGGGTAATTGAGTTTTACTTTGTGTGTGTGTGTGTGTGTGTGTGTGTGTGTGTGTGTGTGTGTGTCTGTGCGTCTGTGAACTTATTTTCTTAATCTTCTTGTTAGGCGCTCTCCACAGAGTCCATTGAGAGGCTCCCCGTGTACAACAAGTCGGCCTGGAAACATTACAAGACGATTCACGAGGCCGACGACTGGTGCATCCCCAGCAAAGAGCCAAAGGACATGACAACGTTTCGCAGTTTCTAGATCCAAATAACTGGCGCCCTATATGTAGCAATATGTGTGTGTGTGTGTGTGTGTGTGTGTGTGTGTGTGTGTGTGTGTGTGTGTGTGTGTGTGTGTGTGTGTGTGTGTGTGTGTGTGTGTGTGTGTGTGTGTGTGTGTGTGTGTGTGTGTGTGTGTGTGTGTGTGTGTGTGTGTAATTAAAGCTGTGGTAGGCACTTCATGTTTTACCTTGTTGGGGAAAAATGTCTTAATAATCTTTCAGCATATTGTATTTCAGTTGGTTTGAGAGAAAACTAGACTTCTGCATCTCCTCTTGGGTTTGTTTTGAGGCTTCAGAAGATGTGAGCTCCTCATGTGAACAGACACGGCGGACAACGCCAGGCGATCAATGTGTGGTAACCATGGAGATTCTCCTTAGGAGGTCATAAGGAGCAAGGTTACCTCCCCTTTCTCTGCTTTGCCCACCCAGAGAATTTGGCCCACCCATGAGAGAGAGACAGTGGCGGATCTAGAAAATTTTACATGGGGGGGCAAAGGGGTAGCGAGAGATCTTGGTAGGGTGGCAGGGGAAGACGGTACATGGGAACCCCCATATGTAAACTGCTATGCCCTACTACGCCCCGCGACGCCCTGCTATGCCCTAAACTGCTACAACTATTATTTCTAGTCATAGTTCCATTATCTTTTTTTGTTACTATAATTACCATTATTATGAATCATAATTCTCTATATCTGTATATCTGTATCCATCTGTATCTAACCGGCAGCAGCCACCAAGACCCTGGATCTGTCTGATGTTTCTGCCCAAAAGGAAGTTTTTCCTCACCACTGTTGCACCAAATGCTTGCTCTTTGGAGAATTGTTGGGTCTTTGTAACTTAAAGAGTGTGGTCTAGACCTACTCTATCTGTAAAGTGTCTTGAGAAGAGTGAACTGTTGTTGTATATGTAAATATTTACATATCTAACCCTATAACATATACAACAGAATGGAAATAGCCAAAAACTGAAAAAACGTCATGTCACGACATGTTATGTTTCTGTACTGCAATTTATATGTAAGGAGAATATAAACCAACCATATGGTCCTGGGGTAACTGCAGCCTCCTCTTCCTCTCTGTCATCTTCATCTGCCTCCTCCTGATCACTCAATTCTTCCTTTCCCTCTTCTCTTTCACTTATTTCTGCAACCCCTTCTGTGGTCTTCTCCTGCTCTGACCTGCCTGGTCTCTCCAGTTTCCTGTCTTCTCCTTCTTCATTTCCCTCCTTCTCTTCCTCCTGTGCACATCTCAGGATTTTCTTGGCTGGCAATATCCCCACTTTTAGGCTTCAGCTAATATCTCCAACTACTCTGGCCTGCAAAAGTCAAGATGTGAAAAGCTCTTGTTATTCTTGTATTACATTACACTGTATGGCCCTGTAGCTAATAAGTAGCCTAAAATACATAACATCAGACGAGATCAGCTCGGTCGTTCCAGTCTTTGCCGGGATGCAGGGCCACCACACCGCAGCAGACACTGTGTGTGCGAGCCAGACTGGGCGAACACTGCTCTGCACATTTGATGCAGGGACGTAGCTGAGTATTTGAGGGGCAGGGGGCTAAGATTACATCTACAATTATTATTTATTATTTATTATGAATTAATATAAATTAATTGTTTGTTTCAATGTTTTAAGAAGCCTGTGCACATAGTGGCAGTTTGTTTTTACAAGCAAAGTTTTTTGAACACCAAAGTTAGGGGGGCAGCTGGGGGGCCCCCCCTTGCCCCCCTGTAGACCCGCCCCTGGAGAGAGACATCATGGCTTTCAAACGAGCAAAGTGGCAGTTGGTCAAGGCCACACCCACACCCTCCACATTGCCCCCCCCTCTCTCCTCCTCAATAGCTACTGACACAGAAATGGCACATACTAAGGAAAGCTCATTGTGGGACTGGCTCTACTGGCTGTAATTCTGCACCAAGGCTGAATTTCGGGAAAGAGACTTCAGATACAGTATTAGGGGACCACTAATGTCTAAATAAAAGCATCCAAACAGCACCATGTCATGGGACCTTTAACCTTTTCTCAAATCTCTGCAGGGTAAATCCAGACAGCTAGCTAGACTATCTGTTCAATCTGAGTAGTCTGTTCACACAAATGAAACAACTTTTGAAAGTACACGTTCCACTAAAACAAGTTCCTTCCCGAGGCTATTTTGCAGAGGCTCCATTGCTCTGCACGGCGTTTAGTGCCGCCCATGACGATTGTGATTGGTTTAAAGAAATGCCAATAAACCAGAGTACGTTTTTCTCGCCAGACCCTCCTCTGCGGCGCCGCGGTAGAGGAAGGTCTGGCTAACCAGACTAGGTAAGAACATGGAAAACTTGTTTCACAATAAGTTGCTGCTTGTTTTTTTTAATCTGTGTGCATTTGATTGGTTCGAATGTTTTCATTTGGGGCATTTCTTCTTTAGTTGGATGATGTATACAAGCAACGTGATCAAAAACATATTGATTTGCCATCTCTATAGTTAAGATTTGCACCTGTTTTTTACTTAACAAGAAAACTGAATCTGAAATTCAACAAAACTGGAGGAAAATATGTAGGCTGATATGACTAATTGGGTTTGCAACATATTTAGTTTTCTTCTGAAACTCAGTTAATTTGAAACATGGTGCTTATCTTTTCTCACGAGTTGTAACACTTGCAGTACAAGAGCAAAATATTTGGGCTGCTTTTTTATTTTAAGGACCTGTCCTGGTAAATAAACTATAATCAATACCTCCCATGTTACACTGAAGCAGTTATGCTGTATGGATCATGTTCAGTGAAAAATAAATATTTCAAAAAGGGAAATGATTTGTATTTGTGTCAAATCTCCTGTAAGTGAAGTAAAGATGGCTGGCACTGGTTATCGTGCTACTGATGATCAGATTTCTGCCTTCTTGTGGTGCAACATCAATACAGTGAACTCTACAGGGACACCGTATGGCTGTGCAATCTAATTTTCACTAACTACTGTGAATGCAATGTTGAATACCAACATTATTTATTCGAGGGCTTTTAAATAAAATGATTGTTACTGTGGGAAAGTTATAGTAGGTTTTCCAGAGTGATGCCATTGGATGAAATGCTGGAATAAATTATTGCGAATGATTAAGGGTCTTCCATATCAGCTTCAGACCCCCTGCCCACTGATTTGCACCTGCAAAATGTTCTGATTTAACAGCGTCAAAGGTAGAATGTATTTTAAAAGTGAATATTACATTTAATCTAAAGAATCCTGTGAGACTTTGTGTAAAAGCTGCAAAAATAGTTGTACTGCTTGTCTGGCAAGTTAAGTGACTGAACACAAAATAAATGCTTCCTGACAGAAGCCTTGCATAATCAATTATTGATTAGTGAGGGACAAGACAATCATACAATGTTAACAGAACAAGAGAACAGCCCTGCAATCAGAACAACCTCACTTAAAAAAGTTCCTTTAGTTGTTGGGTCTGATGACTCAGGTCTTTGGTGAGACTACATACGTTATATGGACGAACAAACATATGAAAAAAAGCCTGGCAGTATAATGAAAACACAAGCTACAGCCTAAAAAAAAATCAAGTGTTAAACAATTAAAATCAAGTAGTTTAATAAAACATTTATTACAGGACTACTTTATAGGAATGTGTGGTTTCATTTCATTTCTCTGGTGTAGTTTTCTTGTCAATATATACAAACCTACCGGTTTGCAGTTATCTGGTGCTCGCTGTAAATGCAAACTTACTGAAGGAGGAAGAACACAATACAAACACCACATAAGGCAAAAATGTGTTTATTGATGCTTATGTACCAAGAAATGTTTCTCAGATTCAGAAAACATTATTTTCTTGCAGTCCAACATGTCGTATTGTATACAGAACACGGAGTCTTGCGTGAGAAGAAGAAAAGGAAGCACTTGGGTTTGGCTGTGAACAACTCATCGTTCAGCTTCACAATCATACACAACGCTGTGCTCCCGACTCACACAAGTCCTTGTCATAGACACATGGGAGCGTCTGATGGAGCAGTGAGGTGTACGTGTAGCAGACCTGCAGCTGTGTGTATTTACATGGAGCATCATGGTACCATCTCAGCGACACAGCCAGAGTCGGGGACAGCAGAAGCAGCAGTCACCTCGTCCCTACTTGATTTGTTTGTTGCTTTTATTCAGCAAAAACAACGATCTAGCTATTCTACTTAGTAGAAAAAATTAGATAGTATAAAATGAACAATGGTATTTAAGTAAAAAAAAAAAAAAAAAAAAAAAAAAGATATGCAGTTAATAAGCACATGTATAAAACATTTATACATTTAAACCTTGTCACCCATTGAAGCTTAAAAGACAAATATAGTGCTTTTATCTGAACTGTACAATAACCGTGCAGAAGAGTTGTACATTGAAACAGACAGGTTAGCAAAAATATAAAACGCTGAAAAAGCAGAATACATTTAATGTCCATAGGTAAATGTGTGCATGATCTGCAACAACTACATTCAATCTGAAAACAGACTTTAATGTAATTATAGCTTCTAGATTTTAGTGGTAAAAAAAGGATTCCTTTTTGGTCAAAATACCCCAAAAAATATGACATTCCCCATCTTTCCGTTAAAATGATTTGAGCTGAAGTTTGTTAGAACAGTAATGAGAAAATAATCAGGAGCTACAGTATAAACATAAATCACAACTGGCACCTCAGTCGGCACAGGTTATGATCCTGGCAGCCATGTTCGGTGGTTGTTGGTGGTAAAACCATGTGACATGAACGTCATGGCACCAAAAGTATAAAAAAAAAAAAAAAAAAAAGGGTTGCTCAGGGTTCTGCCAGTGATGAACTTTATGAGCTGCATGAAATCAGAGAACAGAGCTGCTACCTCAGCAGACCGAGTCAGTACTGACTGGAAGTCTCCCGCTGCGTCGGACCTCCTTCTCTCTTTTCTCTTTCTGTTTCTCCAGCTTCTCCTGGGCCTTACGCATTTCCTTCAGCTTTTTCTTGATAGTTGAACGGTCGCTCTGACTTGACACACCGAGTGCCTGATGGAAAAAGGGCACAGATTTAGGGCCAAATAATAATGCTACCATATTCTGGCCACAAGGTGGCAGTAAAAGGCTGACATGGCTTGACTAAATAATGGCTTCCTTTGCAATGAAAGAGGCCTTGTATAATAAAAAAGAAAATTAAAAATAAACAACATAATTATACCATCAATCTTAAACCATCATTCCATTAATATACAGGTAATTCTAAGTTAATTATCATCACCACGCAGTTATATATTTTTTTTTTACCTTCAACTTGTCACTGTCCAAGGACAAGAGATGTGGGCCGTCCACTCCCTTAGCTGTGAATTCAGGTGTGTATTGGTCCATATTCATGCCCATCAACCAGTGACAGACTTGTTGATTGGTCCATTCAGAGACAGGCCGGTTCTGCCAATGATACTCTTTTCCTGCAGCTGGTTCATCATCCAAAGTCTACACAAGACACAGATAATACAAATACGTAATTTATTATTTCTATAGGTGGAGAGATTGCAGAAAAGCAGTTCCACTTAGTAAGGGTGCGAGGCTAAGGGACCAAAATAAAAAAAGTAAAGCCAATGACATATATATTCAACAAACAAAAAGAACATGTAGTGAAAGTTCTGTTGAACAAAACTGTGCAGTGCACACATTTCCCAAGATAGCACCAAGAACACAAGTGGGCAATGACAGCCAAATACCAATAACATTCTCAGAAGCAGGTCTATGTGCGTCTTCATACTGTATGTTTTACTGAGAGAGACTGAGACACTGGAAACTGTAATATCAGAGAATGAGGCTGCTGAAACACCACTGAGCAGGCAGCAGAGCAGTCAACAGTCTGTGGTCTGCCAAAGCTTTTAATGAACATTAAGCACTGGTTGAAGGTTTAACAGAGGCAAAAGTACAAACAAACTATTAACATCACAGCTGACTTAAGAAAAGCTAAGCCACAAGACTTGTTTTAACACAAAACAAAATAGCTTAACATACATGCATCTCTATTCTATTTCCTCTGCATTCACGATTTAATCTCAGCTATGAAAGGGGGGAGGCACAAAGAGCATGCTTGAGAAGTCCCCTTTCAGCTGCATCAAGGCATCCCACACAGCTTTTGTGACTGTGCAACAAGGAGAGCACTCACCTCGCTGGAAGAGAAGATTAAAGTGTGTGAGCGCCCAGACAGATTGGGTTCAGCAACTAACCCAGAGATGTCTGAACTGGGACTGGCAGGGCTAGAATCATCTATGACTGAAAAACTCTGGAACAAGTGGAAACAAGGAACTCATTTACTAAAGCAAGACATCACCAAACAACAGTTCTTCACTTGGAGAAGCAAACAAATACAACACTACAGGTGTGAGGGAGGGGTAAGTGCAGTGCTGTTCCCATAATGACAGAAAGTATTATGGTTAATGATTGAAACTATGATTACAGTGGCAGCAATCCAGGTTATTGATTTGAGCAATGAGTGACTGATCTTCGACATGTGAAAAAAGGGAGAAGATCAAGGATCTACTATGTAGCACAAAAAAAAAAAAAAAAATCAAGGTGATCAAAACTAATCCACCACCAAAACTACATCAACAACCTCTAAACTACAACAACTAGCCATACTACTTCTAATGAAAAACACAAACAAATGCAGGTATGGGGTAAGGTTTTTTATTTAGTTGAGTAGGTGCTATGAGATTAAAGATTCATCAAGTGATTTTTTTAAATTTTTTTTAATGTAGTCTAAAAGTTAAACTGGGGTTTGTTTTCAGACACAAATGTGGGTTAAATTTGGAATCAGGGAAATATTACCCAGACCAGCAGGTTATTGCACCAGCTATGTGCAAGTTCATATGCAGTTTAATTTTAATGTAGCATAAGAATAACACTCAGGTTGCACAATACAAGTTAGTTAAAATGTAACAGTTAGTGTTAACGTTACACACAAATCTCCAATCAAACTTCTGATTAGCTGGTGCAACAAGCCCTATAAACAATTTTTGGCTTCATCCGTTTCCTGTAATACAAGATACGAGGCTTTCTATATGTGGATAAAAGGAAAATTAGATAACATTAGTTTACCACATACCCAGTTAAAAAGAAATTATTCATAGGATGTGTTGAGGTGAGAAACTACAAATCGCAGAACTCAATATGTTAGTAATGCTCTACTGTGGCATTTAAAATCAAAAGGTAAAACAAAGATGCGTATACTGTACCAAATCTAATGAGCGACTGAATAAAGAGGACCAGGAGAGATTTGTCTGTTTAAAGGAAACACGGTTCAGTGAGATAAATGTACAGGAAGCAAAGCACTGACAAAAAGTACCATAATGCCAAAACCAAAACATTTCCCTTAGTAATCATTTTCTTCAGCCCGTGTCTTCAACTCATTAAACAGCATCGTGGGAACACCAGCCCGACGCCTGTGTGACAGTTAGCCATGCGTTTCACTGGATGCATTTGATGTGTCACTATTTGCAAACTCATTGGAAAGCCACCAAATCCTTCCCTGCTAGCTCTTTCTAATGGCCAACATATGGATCCGGTTATTGTAGCTTTTGCATTGCGATGCTTATTTGGAGAACTGGTCAATAATGGCACATGTCTGGAAACTGCCTGCCATTAGGTTTTTACTAGTTTTATCTATCAATGAAGATAGAAATATATTATGAGAAGACAGACAAGGACAGTTCTGCAGCTGGCCAAGGGGATCAAGTTTGTGACCCCTGCTGATGGCATATCTCAATACTATATAAGTTACAAACCTTATTCTTGCGGTCCTGGCTTTGCTCACTGCTGGTCTCAGTTGCAACGTATGGCAGACTGCTGCTGGAAGAGGAGGGCTCTCGGTCTCTGTCCCTGTCTTTGTCTCCAAACCAGGAGAAGGGCATACAGGTGGGGATGGAAGTCATTGAATCTGCAGGAGACAGGTTCCCTCCAGACTCCTCCAGTAACTCTGCTGATCCCCTGGGCATTGGAGAAATAGGAAGTTATCTAAACTCAGGCTTACACATGTGACAGCTTAATGCATGGAGGAAAAACTATATTAAGATTTGGCAATAAGAAAGTAAAAAGCTGGTCTTGTGTAGCTCAATATTTACACCCACAGAGTAACAGATTCAGCAATACTGCAGTCAAGGTCTCTGTGGAGTTCAGCCATTTACTGTACCCAAGCCTTTGTTTGTTTGAGTAATGTTTGTTTCCATTAATATTCCAGTTTAAAAAAAGAATTTAGCCAACTATCTGTAGTTGTAACACTAACAGTAACATGGGTAGCAATGAATAACCCCAAAAAATGTTTTACAAAACATGAAAAAGAACCACAACAGATCTTTGGAATATTTCTTACCTTTGAAATGATTTAAACACAGTTGAACGTACCTGCTGTCCAAAGAAGATCTCATCGCCTCCTTGTCGTGTTTTTTTCCTTTGCCACCTGACTTCCGGAGGCCTCTGTTAATGACCAGTAAAAAAAATTTCATTTGTGCAAAAATTATGGTAATTTGGAGACGAATTACAGTGATCACTATGGAGACTTACCCAAAGTCTGGAAATCGTCTTTTAGGTTTTCCTGCTGATGAGGCCTCATTTAGCTCCTCTGAAATAAAACGATAAGCAGGCTCCGTAACAATGCAACAGAAAGTATTACTATTGCAGCCATCCCATTTTGGTCTTGCATACCTTTGCTCTTTCCTTTTGATTCCCTCTTCTTGACATTGTGCATGAATCCAGAGGGGGAATGTGGCGACAAGGTGTCTTTTGGAAGGGAAAAAGAAGGACTTCCGCTGCTTTCAACACTGTCTCCCTGTGATAGTGACAAAGATGGGCTGCTGGAGAGCTCTGCCTGACTCCTGGATCCATCTTTAGTCTCTCCTGGATTATCTTTCTGTCCATTCCCAGGATAGCAAACAGGCACTGGGAGGGACAGGCTCTCCTGGATCGACCTCCTCCTCCTGGGAGATTCCTGCTCCTCCTGCTCCTCCTCTTCTTCAGTTTCCTGAGGGGACAAAGCTTATTATTTACAAGGACAATGCAAGGAAGAGGGGATAAAAGCTTATTATAACAGAAACTGCCGCTCTTCAGTTCGGATTGGCTGAGTCATGTACAAACACATTATAAAAAGGTGCATTACGGTTTTGTTAAAGCAAAAAGACACTCAATGAGGTTCCCTACTGTATTTTAGAACAGCTGTTGAGTATCTTAAGGCAATTCCGTTTTTTTAGGGAAAGATAGAATAAATAGATAAAAAATAAATAGATTTCTATTTAGGAATAAATAGATAAAAATTTGTATTAATTGCGAGTTAACTATGACATTAATGCGATTAATCGCGATTAAATATTTTAATCGTTTGACAGCACTATTTTCTACATTTTGCTTTAACATAGCAAGAAGACAGATTAGCCACAGAATAAATGGCACTAAAATTGTACTGTCCCTGCATAATATCCCACATTTTTAACTGTGATGGGTCAACTCATATACACGTCATATACAACGTTAAATATTACTCTAGTTAATAAGTGCTCTGCTTCTTCTATAAAAGGGAGACCCAGGGTGTTTTGTCACAATTAGTTTTACATCCAAGATAGCATTTTGAGCATAACATGCCTTGATGGGGTTCCAGGTTTCATGTCATACCTTACATCTGGCGTCAGTTGGCTGACTGTTCAATCCAATTACATGCTCATACAACATAGCAAGGTATCACTATCAGCTGTTGCTGGCTGACCTGCGAGTGACTTGAAGCCACAGCGAGGCTCTCCTTCAGTTTGTTCCGAGATGGAGGCTGACGTTTGGCCTTCTGAGCCAGCAGGCCTTTTGCTCTGTGTGCACTGGTGTCCAAGCGCTCAGTCTCAGGGACCAACTCACTCCAGCCTTGTTCTACACAGTAGAAAAAAACAAATAAGTCATAAGACACTGTGCACAGTTTAAATTATTTACCACGCTCACAGGAGTTTATGATGTGTGCTTGTCAATGTTTTACGGATCACACATTAAAAGTGTGACGTGTGTACTTCCATTTTAAATTCAATTTAATTCTTGTAACCCTTTGTACCTAGTATCGAGTCAACAGATTGTGTGTTGGTGACTGGATCTTGGCAAATTAATCTCTTATCTGCTGCTAAGTCCAGACCACTCTGACGCTCCACATCTGAGGCCCCTCTGGACTCCAGGACAGCTATCTGTGGACAAAACAACATTTGGGCTTGTTTTAGTGTCTCTAGCAAGTCTGCTGTGGTGTACTGTATAAGCATTTCTTTTTCAAGCTGGGGTCTTACCCTGTTATGCAAGCTCTCCAGCTGCTCCCTGTAACACTTGTCTTTTTCATCTAGAATTCTTTTCAGCTCCTCCTCTTTCTTTACAAAGTCTATTTCTCTGGGGAGAAAACATGAAATGTGGTTTCCCATCAGTACTTTAGCTTGTAAACACGTTCTATTTTTCGTGATTATCACTAAACCACTTATTTGAAAAAATAAAATGAAAAATCAGAGCTTATACCTTGGTTTAACAATATTTAATATCGATGGAAAGTATTTTATTTGGTCAACATTTGTTGTTTTTAAATGTGTTGTATGAATTGTATTTACTTGAGTAAACCACTGAATCTAACGGCATTGAGCCCTCCAACAGTGTGCATGGTTGTGTAGCTCCAGACAAACTCACTTCTGCTGATAGTCCTTGAGCAGTTTTTTGGCCTTGTTATACTTCTTGTCCAGGGTCTCATGCTGGGCCTGAGACTCAGCTAATTGTTCATTCACAGTCTTACACAGACCCTGGGCTTCCAGCCAGTAACTCTCCAACTTCAGGATTTTGTCGTTGCTATCTTCAATCTTTTGCTCCAGTGCAGACTCCCTGGCTTCCCACAATGATCTGTCCTCCTCAGATGCCCTTAGCTGTACAGAGATGGTGACATGTTACTTAGGTGGGCTAAAGTTAATTTGCAGGTGGGCCACTGGCCTTGGACAGTCTTGTGGTGTTACTTGTAGTATTAAATAGTAATTTAAAAGAACTAGGTCTCACATTTTGTCTAGCCCTGATTTATTCAACAACCTACTGTAAATGCATCAATATTTCACATCCTACAACAGAATTTAAGTGTACAGCCTACCAAGAGGCTATTGAAGCTAATTTTCAATAAGGATCCTAGAAATAATCATCAGTGTTCAGAAGCAAAAAGGCTGCTAAGAAACCACAATTTTCAAAAAGGTCAAGTGAATGAGAAAATGTTACCAAACTTCTGACTGGTACTGTATGTATTTATCTTGTGTGTTATGTGAATATGTTGAATATCTTAAACAAAAAAATGTGAATTTCATCTCCATGATACCTTTTCCTTTAGTTGATTTATTTCAGCTGCAGCAATGCTGTGCTTGAGCTGCAACTAAGGAACAAAAACAAGAAAACAAAAGATTTGGTTACATCCATTACTTTAGGTTATTAATAATTGTTTGTTGTCTACACATAATACTGAAACTTAGATATATATTTTAAATCACACAAGACTGAAAGTCATGGTGTGGTTGATACCTCTTTGAACTTGAAGACCATCTGAGAGCTGTCCATGTTGCTCGGCATAAATAAAGCCTCTGAATCAGGCAGCTGAAACAGCTCTACGTTCTGCCCTGGAGAGAAATTAGAGCATAGGATCCTCTCATCCACTCCGTCCTCCTCCTCATAGCGCTCCTCCTGAAATATGACATCACACATGGCATCACATATTGCAAACACTGGCACACCCTGTATGCCCAGGAACATGCTCAGCGTGTGTCAACAACACTCCCAGTGGCATAGTTCACCATAGTCTGAAGGGAACATTGTAATCAATGCATCATAACCAAACATGGGTGGGCTGGTTCAACAGCCACTCAAAATGGTGTCCACTTTCTAACTATGCAACATTCTTTTTAAATCTTTGTCTGCTCCAGTTAATCCCTCAAATGTCCTCCGTCCAGTCTCTCTATGTAAAAAACAGGAGCTTGGGGCTGCTTGAATTTCAGAAAGCAAACATTTCACAACTCTGGCAGACAGGCAGCGGTTGACTGAACACATTCCAACACAGCAGACTGGTGACACATGGCTTTCTCACAGCCAGCTGCTCATTTCCTGGTTGAGCTGAGCGGCATTGGACTAGGCGTGGCAAAGGGGCGAATGCCGTGTTCGTGGTATGTCGGAGTAGTCGCAATTACGAGTATCCGACTTGTAAATAGCGTTCACATCAACATCCAAATTGTAATTATGACTAGGAAACTCAAATTTCTCTCGAATCTCGGGTATTGGATGGGCACTTAATCATAAGTACCTGAAAACCACACTACATATACATACATAGTTTTCAGAATTATTTAGTTTTGGTTTGTTTTTGTCAGGGCCAGATATAATTTCTCAGTGTCCGATGTGAAGCAATTACGGCACAGCGCCATCTCCTGGAATGCCAAGTCCAAAACTTAAATGATATGTGTTTATTTTTATTAGTTTTTTAAACCTTGCAATATAGTTTCAGTTTTTATTTAGTTTCAGTTTACTAAAATGATTTTTCACTACTTATTTTCATTTTTGTTTACCATAATAACCCTCCACACACTGTAATTAGACAAAAGCCTTGATGACGTGAACACTCGCAAGTCATTACAAATCTTTTCCATCTTTCCCATCCATCCCATATGACATGAACATGCTATAAGGTTGAGCAGCAACTGAGCTTTCTAATGAAGTCCTGACTCACCTCCTCTGTAGAGTGTTCATAGGGGTCATCCAGGTGTTGTTGCTCTTGCTGTTGGTTCTTCTCCTGCTCTAGTGTCTCGCTTATGAGGCGGGCTACCTCACTTTGCGTCCCTGGCTTCTCCCGTCCAATCAGGAAGCTGTTTTGCAATGCAATGTGTTATTGGCCCATATAATGGAATAATTTGCATGTTTCCTGAATATACCTCACTGCAGCTCCTGTCCTGTCTTACTTGCTATAGGTAAATGCAAATTTTGAGATGCAGTTTAGGCCCGACCACATCATGTGTGGGCGTTTCACTCAAAATCATTTACATGGCACAATACTTTGCCTATTTCACTTAAACGAAGAAAAAAAAAAAAAAAATACTCATTCATGGCCTCTCGAGTCTCAGGAGATTGAAAGACTATTGACCATTTATTTCTAATCGTGACTTGTCATCAACAAGGTTGATTTTAGAAGTTGAGGAGATGGGCTTTGAGCTGACCTCACTGTGCCTTTGGTGTTTTTCAGGACTGTTGCAGCAAAAAGTTGGGTGACACCCACCAGACTGATACCATCCACCTCCACTATCTGGTCATTCACCTGTATGCTAGAGACACAGAAGATAGTAATTATAAGGAGAGATTTTCAAAGCATTTCCACAGAAGAGTTATGCACCACCTTCAGAATAGTAGTACAAATTAAAAAAAAAATACAGTAGCCTCAATGCAGCTGGCAATAAAGCAAATCTAAAAATGCCTGGGAAACAGAAGTATCAACTAGTGTTTTTAGCTTCCTTGTCCAGTTATAAATACATCTGGTCGTTTGTGTCTTGTGTGTCACTGGGCCCTGAGGGATATGAGCAATTCCTAGTGTGACATTAAAAACTGTTGTGGTGGTGCAGTGTAGAGTGAGTGTGTACCATGTTTCTGTTGTATACAAAACATTATCAGGGATCTTTTGTAACGGAACTTAAATGTGGGGTTGTGCAAAAAGCAGGCTTCAGTGCTCTAACTCACCGTCCATCGTTCTCAGCTGCTCCTCGCTCTGTTATGGTTTTCACAAAAATTCCCAGCTTCTCAAGACCCTGGTCAGCTCCCACTCCCATTCCTATAATACTAATGCCAAGTCCATTGTCTCCTGAATCCCAAAAAATATGTTAAAGGGTGGGTAGAAAGAACTACAAACAAATAGGCTCAATTCCACAGGCTTATGCCGTTGACACTCAGACATAGATATAATAAAGATTACATATAAGGATTAAGAACAGTAACTGTGTAGACTATACCTACGTTTAAAAGCATTTGTCACAGCCCTTAATTCTTTAAATACACAAAGTCATTACTGTTTGCCTTTGTAGGGCTGTGCTTTATGTGCAACTAGGTGAAAACAGGTTTCCCCCTTATGAAATGTTTCTCACTGGTTGCTGGTTGACATGTAGGAATGCACCTTCAGTGTTTGCTAAACTAACCTTTCTCAATCTCCACAGGGAACACATCCATCTTCTCCACTCTCTTCTCCAGCTCATACTCTGCAGATGCTGCGACTGGATCCACATCATCGTTGCGCCGATCATATTCCTCGTTGGAGAAGGTACTGAAGACCTGTGTTGGTCAAAATATCAAGTGCATAGCTTCAGTATACCACCTTCTGTATGTCTTTACCAAGTAGTTAAGCATCAGACAGACTTATGTTGAGGGGTATCTACAGGATCTGCGCAGACAGAGGAAAATTATCTTCACAGGCAGAAAAAGGACACATTTTTCATTTGAGAGAAATAGCATTGGGGAGGGAGAATTACACTCCATATTTTGATATTTTGGAACATTACTAGGGAAATTAAAGCGTAAGCGTTACTGAATGATCTTTAGTTATCTAACTGTAATGACTGCACTGTCAACTCTTGGGTGATCTTTTGTGTCTTTAATGAAAGATTTATCAATTGCATTTTTGAACAGATGTAAATCAAGTGTCAATGACACTAAAGCAGAAGATGCATTCCCAAGACAGTCATGAGAGTTTTATCAGAGTTTTAAGAAGTTGTTAACTTTGCAGGCAGAACCCGCAAAGCTCTTGGTTGTGTCCCAGAGGCCGTTTTTCTGGTTGGAATTATAAAGTACATACACACAGAACAGCAGAACATGAGCAGCGTGGAAAGTAGGGCACAGCTGGGGAGAGTTGAGCAGTGGATGTAGCAAAGATCAATGTTCGGAGGCGAGTTGTCAGCAGCACAGTAAAAAGAAATATAATAAAGAGCAATACAAAGAAAAACGTACTCCCTTAACCTTCAATCACTGGGTATTACCCAGTACTCAACACCAGCCTTAAGGGTTATTACATACAACAAAACTAAGGATTAGGCTATTTACCTTGAATAGCAGAGATACTACCAAACAGAAATGGTATTTGTAATCCACTCAGAAAAACACTCCCAGGGTCAAGCTCAAGTGAGAATTACAATTTTTCATAGTCTGTAGTGACTCAGTTATTACTACAATGTAATAAGAGTAGATACAGTTCATGCAGTGTTGAGACAAAAATAGCACTAGGGCTGCAGAAAACTATTATTTTGATTACTGATTATTCTGATTCAACAAAAATACAGAAAATAGTGAAAAATGTCAATCGCAGACTCACTGTTTCCCAAAGGTCAAGGTGGCAAATCACAAAGATTGTTAACTTAAAGTGTTCATATTATGCTTTTTGCCTTTTCCCCTTTCCTTTATATCTTTTTGTGCATGTAATAGGTTTACAAAGTGAAAAAAAACAAAGTCCACCCCAAAGGGACTTACCATCTCCAACACAAAATACTGTTCACCAACAGCTCCAAACAGCTCTATGGTAGTCCAGCCTTTACTACCGTGACGAACATGCGTCACTTTGTAACACACATTATAATGCTCGCCTAGATGCTAGCGTGGCACGCCCTCATACTCTGCTTCTGACTGGGTAGTAGTCCTTACCTAGCTACTGCACATGTGCAACTCCCAACAAAGATGGTACAGAAGTGAGATGTCTCACTCTGTAGCTAAAACAGAGAGCTCAACACACGGTGAAAAGAGGAGCTGCAGCAA
Source organism: Perca flavescens (assembly GCF_004354835.1). NCBI lineage: Eukaryota > Metazoa > Chordata > Actinopteri > Perciformes > Percidae > Perca > Perca flavescens. Next base: position 20,654,077 of record NC_041341.1, on the reverse strand, counting down.
TGTGCAGTACAACAAAAATATGGTGTTTTTTGAAAATTAAGCCATGTAAACCTATTCTGATATAACCTCTAAATACAATTATGAACCTGAAAATTAGCATAATATGAGCAATTTAACAACATATAATAAGAATAAGAATACCAATAAATTAAACCACTGTAAATTTTGTGTGCTTAAAAACTACTTAAATGATTATTCGTTAGCATTACTAGTTGTACTAGTTGTTGTAGCTCTAGTTAGGCTCTTGCGCATTGGATCTAACACAGTCCTAATAGAACAGGGAAAGAAGTTTATAGATACAAAGCATTGTTAAAAAGTAAATTGGAGTTTGGCAGACACCATCATGGGCTAATGCCTCATTATGGGGATTAACCCAACATTGTAACATAAACCCCCTGCTTGGTCATCATTAGTCCTAATCTGGGTGGAGTCATGATCATAATGGTGGTGGTTGCGGCAGGATTTCCGAAGTTGCCTTTTGGAAATTAAACAGAGGAAAGTGGGAAGACACAGGAAAGGATATGAGCCGCAGGTAGAACATGAATAAAAGGAAAGAATTAGAAGTCTTCCTATTGAACTCTTGCTAAGCTTCATTCCATTGAATCTTTTTTATGAATGGACTAAAAGAGAAATATATTAAAAAGATTTTAAGTTTTTTAAGCCTCAGGCGTCACCCTCTCCTGCTCCATCCCGCTCATAAATTCAAAGCATGCCCAAGCCCAACCCAGAATGCATTTTGAATTTGCACAATCAAATGATTCACTAAGCATGTTATGTAGAGCCTAATAAACTGTACAGCAAAGGACCACAAGTACAACTGTATACAGTCTTAATGAACACCAAAAACACAATATGGATATGGGCTTACATGCAAACAATGGGCCTCATTCACCAATATCTTCCTAAGTTTTCTCTTAAATATGTTCTTAAGAAGGTTTCTAAGAAAAGTTTACGCCGGATTCATGACGTGTAATTAAACAGAAGATTTGTTCGCACCTGTGTTCTTAGGATTGATGAATCCCACGTCTTCGTAACTGCCAGTTGTTCCTAATTAGCATAAGAAAACGCCCCAAAAATTCCCATATAAGGACATGACACTTCTTGTGCACCTCCTGGGAGACAGGTTGTCGGAGCTTGTCGGAGCCGCGGTGGAGGAAGTACTGAATCTCAGTACTTAAATAAAAGTACAAATAACCAGAGACATATTTACTTTAGTAAAAGTAGAAGGTGTCCACAACCACAAACAAGGCCTGGCTTTTAAGAAAAGTTCCAATCCTAAACATGAAACAGAAATATGTTGTTAGAATCGGAATGCGGTTGGTTTTATTCATGGATGTATTTCATTTTCTTTAACCATGCAAGTAAGCAAATAAAGTGTGTGAAGCAGTGCAAATGGAGAGATGTGAACAGGTCCAGCCAAATAAATAAGGTATGAACGCGTCTTACGCAGCCTGGCGGAGGAGTAAACAACGCTGTGGAGAGAAATAGATGGCAACTTTGATTTAAAAACGGGAATAAAAAAACAAAAGTTTTCATTTTCACTTTTACCGGAGGCTGTATTACCGAGGGTCAGCGGCGCTGCGCCCGGGCTCTGGAGCACCGGAGCCGGCTTGGATCAGCGGTGCCCATATATACAGTATCTACGGCAACCAAACTTTACTGGTGAGACAAACGTGTGACGTCAGGAAGACGTTTTGGCAGGGGGGGAACTGATCAGAAAATGTAACGGAACATTGTAGAAATGTAGTGGAGTAGAAAGTATAGATAATTGCTGCAAAATGTAACAAAGTAAAAGTCAAAAGTAGGCTATTTGTTACATTCTACCACTGCATTTCGGCCCTATAAATAGAGATCAATCACCAAATAACGCAGGATTTAATCAGTTTAATTGCTGATGTAAATTGCAATGTTAGTGTTTTTTTTTAATAATATGAATTTTTATCAACAAATGATCAGAAATACATTACAGTACAATACTATCATTGTAAACAACTGTAGAATTAAATAAAATGCAGTAAGCAATCATTTGGAGCAAATTGTCATCACTCAAATGTGCGTAAGAGTGCTTTTCAGTGTTCGTAGATTTTGTTCTTAGCTAAGAACAAATCCAAGTTAAGAAAACATTAGTGAATGCCAGAATCTTTGTAAAAAAGTGCGTAAGAAGGGTTTAAGAACACATTTCTTCATAAGAACGGTTGGTGAATGAGGCCCAATGAGCATTCAGGGGTGTGGAATTCTAGTATGCAACCGTGGATAACAGAGACACTAATCCCTGTGACAAATGTTTGAGTTGTGCTCCCATGATATAGAGAGTGCAACCCAGGTTGTGGTTAATAAAATAAAAAACAATCTAACAACAAGTGGTGACAGATAGATAGGATTACAGGACTGATTTGCCATGAGTATGGACAGTATGTCATAATCAAGTAGACCTAAACAATTCCAATCTGGACAACAGAGTCTGAGGGGTTGATCCTGCAGCATGTCAAGACTTGGGGAATCAACCACAAACAATCTCCATTTCCCTCTGTCTTTCTGTCTCCTCACCATGTAGCCCAAAAGAGTGCAGATAGTAAATTTCCAGAATGCCTCACTGAGCACTCCATTCAATTTGTTAGTGAATTACTACAACTATTTCTGTCCTACAACATCCTGATTTTTAAACACATTTATCCAAGTGGGATCATATTGTTTCATCAAAAACCAAACGAAGGAAGATTCGAAACTTTAGGAGTATGCACAATACTGCAGCTCTGTGGTACAGGCAGGAATGCTATTCATGGGGCCTCCTCTGTCTGAATCCTCGTCCTTCCTTACTTATTGCCATAGGTTTATAATCTATGACCCATATATTGTGGTAGATTTGCGTTATCTTTATCACACAAAGGCGAGGTCAGTGCACATAGCACTAAAGAACACTGAAAACGTTTTTAAATATTCAACAAGCTACTAATTTTTCTTTCCTGCTTGCATCTTGAGACTTATTTGGCATGTCTCTGAACAACAAGCTTGAAAGCACTTCTATAAATAGGACTGACAAAGCTTATCAACTTCTAATTTAGAAGTTAAAATTGGATTCACAGAACAGAGCAGACAGAAATTTCATTAAGGGTGAAAGATGCTTTTTAGTTTAGACTTTGGAGACTTTTGTAATTAAGGGTTGAAAATGTAGGCATCACTGCATCCTTGGCCCCGGCATTAGCTGAGCAGCAGCAGTCAGCTTGGCTCCCCCCCCCTTCACCCCCACGACTCCAAAGTCTTACTTTCCTGTTGCCATGGACTACCAGGCCTTCTTCGAATAATGTTCTGCTCTTTGCTGAAACCTAATCACTCAACCACTGTTTTCTCTGCAAGAAAGACAGAAATCAATCTCTTTATTTGCCTCTCCCTCACAAACAAGCCTTACACACAGCTCACTATTAACACTGTCTCTAGTTAGACAAAACCAGTGCCATTTTCCTTTATTGTTCAGCACATGCCCGCCCAGTCCACCATCAGCTTAAACCAAAACACTCAACTATTGATCAGGCAGACTGACCCCAACAAGAATGAGAGACCAAACAATAACTAACTATTTCTCCTCAAGTTTATACTAATCTTTTAATCCCAATTTCTCCCCCTAAAGTATTACTGCAGTCACTGAGGTTTTGATGTGGGTCAACTGACAGCTAGGCCATCTTCATATTTTCATTTTCTCCAACACTGTAGCTCCCAGCAGTATGTGTGGGCCTTTCATCCATCTTCAACAATTGCAGTGGTCGGTCCTTTCTATGTGTGCTCACATGCACAGATGAGCCACATGCCCACACCCAAACTGAAACCCTTCCCATCTTTCCCTTATTCCCCTCCCTAAAACAGAATACCAATGTGGGAAATGAGTCAGCAGCTGCGAGGAAAGGCAATTCAGAGAAATCTCTTGCCAGTGCAAAACGAGGGCTGACCACTGGATTGGGGAGCTCCTAATGTAAGCAGCGCGCGGGCCTACAAAAAGACAACAAATCAAAACATGCTGTGTGAGCGAGCTGGGGCAGGGGTGGCGGTCTGGCGCAGATCATAAGAGTAATTAGGGAAGAAGGCATGGGGCCCAATTTTTAGATCATGTGTCAACTTATGTAGTGTAGCCCTTCCTGTGTGCATGCCCTTGGAATCATTAACACTTTAAGTTCACAATCATAAACTGTAACGGAACCTACAATGGTTATGTTTTACATGTTAATGTATGACCTACAGCAGGAGAAGGTGGAGTCTGAGAAGAGCAGAGTACCATAATGGAATCATTTTCCAAAAGACTGCAAACAAAAACAGGTTGATAGATTATATATATGGCCCATAAAAGCTATTCTTGTCCTGCAAGGGTTGCTGAAAACTTTAATACACAATAACTGTTAACTTTCAGTGAAAACGCACAGCATCTGCTAATGTGTATGTCTGTAATCAACACATAATGAAAGAGTTTAAGGCAATCACAATCAGCCCAAGACTCATCCCATGCCAAGTTGTTTAATGAACAGTATTGAGCTGACTGCATTAGTATTCCACCCTGTTTCGTCGGATAGTCACCCACTTGTCCAGGTGGCTGGGGGGGAACTCACAATCCCACAAGGGGAGGGCCTGTCTGCTGGTTGGATGAGGGTGAAGTCTTGTCAGACACATTCCTCTGGCCAGCAGAAGACCTATCACAGATAGGAAATGGAAAGCATAACACTATGGGATGGGTTGGCAACAGAGGCCAGAGTCCAAATGTGGAGTATGCCCTTTTTTGCTTTTCACCAATCACATGAAACACAGATAGAAGAGTAGAGGATTCTGTCCTGCTGTAATTCAATTTTAACTTTCCAGCAAATAGGGGTGGGGGAAAATATTAGTCTACATAATCATTGTGATTCTTACCCTCCATGATTCTCAACTGAATCACAAATGCCAAAAATAGATTTTTGTACATTGTTGATAGTTAAAGCTTTAGTGTGTAACTTTTTGATATTAATGAACGTCCGTTACATTCAAGCCATTACCAAATGAGTTGCTACAAAGCTAATTAAGACTATCAGCTCCACAAAACTCTCTCTGTATTTCTCAGTATGGCTATGTTCAGAAGATTGTGGCGTCCGGCGACTTTCCCGTGCAGAAACTCGAGCGAAGATAATGACCGCTTCTGAAGAGTCTATCATTTTTTTTTAATCCTCCGTGTCCTTCTCGGCTACAAGCAACTGCGTGGGGGAGGGTTGGGGGCGGTGCACGGTCACAGAAGGCTTGTATTATGTGGACGCGCCGACAGTGGTGTTGTCATTGCTTAGAATTCCTCATGGGGGAGACCAAAACTACGCACTATAGCTTTAATTGAATACTTTCAGTTACAATGAACTTCTACAATCCTTCACCACACCCGTTGTGTTCCAGAAGGCACAATGGTGGTACCGCTAGTGGTACTTCCTGTGACTTTGCAAGGGTGGGGCAAAGCAGCAGGTGCAGATCCTGGTTTTAGTCATTTTTATTTCTGTTATGGTAAACTGGTTTTCGACTCCTGTTCTGATGTGCAACATGACACACAAAACCCAAGACAGCCTCTCGAGTTCCCACATAACTACACTGAAAAAGTCTTTGTCCCTAAGCAGATAAAACGCCTACACCGGGGAGAGTTAATCATTCAAAAACTCTGGGCTTTTTTCCAAACTATAGGGTTTAGAGTTAAAATGAATTCCAGTATATGCCAACCTGTAAACTGCTAAAAAAAAAAAAAAACAAAAAAAAAAAAAAAAACACTAATATTACAGGACTGGTTTTTATTTGCAGTTATGGAGGAAACAACCTCCTCACTAACACCAAATATTTATACTGCTCATACAGCCAGAAGGTAGGACAGACTTATATACCGACACAGCAGCAATGGCATTGCAGCATTTCTATGCCCTAATAAAGTGGGAGTCTGTGTTACCATAGATGAAGAATAATTTCACAAAGCATAATGCATAAAATAACTGCAGTCAATTTTCAACAACACCGTGCAGTAATTTTAGTTATTTTCTTTCTAACATTGCACATTTTGAATATTTGTATCACAATGCAAATACACCAAGTACTTTTAATGCATTTAGCAACCATAAACATGCAATATTTGGCTTGACACAAGACTTTGACTGTTAGGAATTATTGAAACTGTGTGCACTAATCTTGACTGCCTTAGAAAGTCCTCTTCAACCAAGTTTGTTTTTCAACCCGGATAAGGGTGATCCATGTTGAAACTGCACGTCTCCTTTACTTCACAAAGAGGACCTTTCTTCCACACAGGACACCTCCTCTGTGAAGAAGACTCGAGTTACGTAGGGACCTAATCCCGTTGTGAGCCAGAAGCACAAAGCACTTCCTCTCTCCTTGTTAGCTACAACTCAAGTGTGCTCGATCCCAGTGTCAGCTATGACTAGCAGACTGTGGAGAATGATGCAGTGCTAGTGGGAGGCCTTTGTTAGCCAGGCCACAGGTAGAAAAGTTGACTGATCTACATTGGTGTGACTTAATTGGCTAACACGCACGCATTCCACATACCACGTAACCCTGACCCCATAGTTTTAATCCAAGCGCAGGTCATTGTTTTGAAAAATCTGTTATTTCCAGCCTGTCCATTGCATGCACTTATTCATGCAATTATATAAAAAGCTAATTGGAAACCTGAAAGAATGCTTGGACATTTTTGGACTTGCTACTTATCTTTACCTTACACTTGTTCATTTGTTGTTGCATACCGATACATCCTTTGCTTTACCCTGGGGATCTGCACACTCACAGCCTGAAGGTTAAATTAGGGAGTGGGGAAAAAAAGAGGTCTGAATTCTTTGAACATAGTACATACCAAATAATATTCAGTATTAAACGGCTTACTACATACTATTAGTCCATCCACTAAGCAGGTTTTTGTAATGGGAATGACGAGGTACAAGGATCATCGACAGTTTGATCATTCCAGTAGATCTTAAACAACAAGTAGATCAATCACTTAAGATTCAAGATAAGTGATTTAAAAGACATTAACTTGGCCTTTAGGAAATGTTAATGCAATTTTCTGACATTTTATAGCTCATATGATTAATCTGTAAATTGAGAAAAGAAATCGGCAGATTCATTGATTTTGAATCATGTTGTTGCAGCCCTACATTCCCATTGCCATGCTTGCACTTCACACATTATTCAAATACGTTATGAAAAACTGGTACACAGTGTCTTTCATTCAGTCCTGGGGATGTTAATTGATACTAGCTCACAAATCAACCATGTGTCAGCTATATCTGTTTTGCATAAAGTCTCCCTCTCATGGTTATGAGCAGTATGTGAACTGCAACAGAGAGGTGACACAGTCTAGCATATTGTTGTGAACTATAAAGCTGTGTTTATCTTTGTCATAGCTCCACTTTGGGCGGAGGAGGTGCACTGTTGTTTGTGTCCACTTCAGGTCAGCTTCTGGTCCCCTCTCCCAGGACCCCCTGCCAGGATGACTGGGATGGGGATGGGGGGGTCCACACCCTGAGATAACATTGCATTTTAAGGCCTGGATAAACACTGAGCTATGTGGAATGCACTGGAGTGATTTGTTTTTCCCTGATTTAGCAAAATGTTAGATATGGTGATTGTTGGAATATATATTGTAAAAGATATTCCCTCCACTTCCATCACAACCCTTGAACAAGCACTGGTACTGTTTACAAAACATGATGTGTGTCAATACAAAAAGAGATTACACCAGCTGGAGTACAAAACTGTTAAGCTTGAAGATATATCAAATATGTACTATGGATATCATGATATGAGACTCCAGGGAATTTTGTACTGCAAAATTACAGTATGATCCGGTCTGTTTCTCAGAATGTATTTGTTTAAAGGGAGGATAAAACAAATCATTTATTGGTGATGCTAATTGTACACAGACTATTCGGAAAATCCCTAGCCAAGATTAGATAGTAGCACAAGCAGTCATTTTCAAAAACTGTCAAAGTCAAAAATTGTTGACCAATTGTAAATTAGTAGTACCCAATATACTAACATAATACATAATAACCCTACTCTATAAACCCAATTGTAGGACTTCTATCCTCAATGAAGAGATATTAAACCTCTCACTAATAGCCACTATCAACATGAGGGAATTCAGAGAAAATAAACAGAATGTCCCTTTCTGCTTTTCACAAAAGATTCATTACATTACATGTCATTTAGCTGACGCTTTTATCCAAAGCGACCTACAGTTGCTACATATGTCAGAGGCTGCACGCCTCTGGAGTGGGTTAAGTTAAGTGTCTTGCTCAGGGACACATTGGTTGATGTATCGCAGTGGGAATTGAACCCAGATCTCCCACACCAAAGGCATGTGTCATATCCACTGCGCCATCACCACCCACAGCTTCATATCCTTACAAATTAATGGACAGTAAAAATCAGGAATTCCCCAAGTGTAGTACCATAACATAGCCTGGTCTGTAAAAGAGATCATATGGGTGAATAAAATCCCTGAATTCCTCAAATCCATGTTGGAGAGAAGTGAAAAGTCCCTCATGAGTGCAACACATGATTTACTAAGAGAGGGGAACCACTCTAAATTAGTAAAAAATAGCCATGCAGTGCAGTAACTCAGGGGTGGCAATGGCTTTTTACTGTACAGTCTAAAGTTTCACATGTATCTACCTCACTGCTGCCCTCTTTTAGTTATATTCTTCTGTATTCCTTTTCTCCCTCCTGATCTCTTTGCAGGGTTAATGCACCAGGTGATGAGGTTATCAAAACTACCTGCCTCCCTGGTCACTAGGATTAAATAAACCATAGTTTACATTTTCTGAACTGGGGTGATGATACACAGTGCAGTGCAGCAGCTGTGACGTCAACATGCCCAACAAAACTGTTAATTCTCAGCCTCCGCTAATTTGTCTTGTGTCTGCGGGAAAACACCTAGGTCAGGTTGCTGAATCAGTGAGACGGTGGTTTATAATGAGGGTGCTGTGCAATGTGTTTTTAGGTACTTGAGTTGAGCAGCAACATCGCAGTCAGATGTAAACAACACAACAAAAATTACTAACCTGAATGGGGTCTGTGGAGAACTTGATTTTCCTCTTTGGGGGAGGCTCCTCTTCATCCGACAGACCAGTAGTCTCATAACAGTCGTCATAATCCATATACATTTGATCTTCCTCCTCCTCTTCTTCTTCTTCTTCCTCCTCCTCCTGCTCCTCTTCCCTGAGGATCTGGTCTACATCTTTGTCATCCACAAATGCTGCATTCTCAATACCATACACTACTGGTGAGGCTCTATTCAGGATGCTATGGCCCACCTGCTCCTCCAGCTCACTCTCCTCCTCTGCTACCTCATCATCTTCCTCACGATTATCATCACCATCTTGATTCACAACTGAACTGTCCTGTCTCTCCCTTTTCAACCCAAATCGCTCATTGTCCTCCAAGACTCTACCTTCCTCCACAGTCTCTGCTATCCTTTGGGTGTCTTTTAAGGCATCTCTCACTAAGACATGATGAGCAGGGTTGCAGTTGTGTTTTTCTGGTGGAGAGGTTCTTTTCAGGTCTGTTAGTAGGTTGTCTTTGGGGCTTTGCACCTTCTGTTCCTCAAACACATTATCTTCAACGTTCTCATCATCATTCTCCTCACTCTCTGAGAATTCATTCTGAACCACAACAAGTTCTGCCCGTACCACGCCCACCCCTCTGGAGTCCAGTGAGGAGGTCTGGCTGGATGGTTTGTCCCTGGTAGGTCTATGTACCATGCTGTCATTACTTCTGGCTTTTTCCGGGCATTTATCCCGGTTGGTGTTCTGAAACCCACCAGCTGATGGAGGAGGCTGCTTCACATCCCCTGGGGGCGGACTATGTGGCTTGCCTTCATCCCCACCAACAGATGTCCTACTAAATCCATCACTGGATGATGAGGAGTGTTTGTAGCCTTGGCTAAGTGGGGTTGTTTGCTCTGGCAAGAGTGGTTTGTGAGTGGCATCAGTTGTTGGAGAATTAGATTTGTATGCTGCATTGGTAACTGGAAATGTTGGTTTAATACTCGACCCCAACAATGTAGGTTTGTTAATGACACACGCCGTCTGGAATGTATTTTTGTTAGTGGCATCAATCACAGTGGTAGAGTTAGTGGCAACTTTAACAGGAGAAGTAGATGTTTGTAAGTTGTCACTTTTTGGGGAGGAAGGCAGTAAGGGTTCAGTGGTACTCCGTTGTTCAGCAGACACAGTTCCTCCTATTCCAGCAGCTGTGTTGTTGTCTTCCGAGTCATTCTCTGCCATGTAATTCTCCAACCTTTTGGACATGGGTCCTGAATTCAATGACACTCTAGACACATGCTTTTTCTCACTATCCGCCTTCTCATCCAGTTGACATTTAACTGTTGATATAGGAATTTGCTCTGATTTGACAGTGGTCTCAGAGGATCCTGATACTCTTCTTGAGCTTTTCCCCTCATCAGAGGAACTTCCGAGGGACAAACGATTTACTACTCTGTTTGGAGACTGTTTTTCAGCTGCAGGCTGCTCTTTGATGCCCCTTTCAAAGAGTTTTCTGGTCACAGAAAACTTCTCTGCCAAAGCCACTTTGTCAATCTCAACATCTTCTCCCTTGGGTGTTTTATCTAAATTGAGTGATTCTGGGCTTGTGGCAGTGCTGAGGGTAACTCTGTGAGTGTTGACTGGAAATTGCAGCTTTGGTGGGGATACTGGGGACACATCAGGCTTTAAAGTCACTTTGCCCTCTTGGCACTCCTGCTGCTGACCATCCATCTGTAGGAATATGTTCTTTATCTTGTTCACTCTGGTCCCAAAAGGCCTACCCCTGGAGTCCTCCCGGGTGTCACTGGAACCATTTGCATATGAGTCACCGTCGGACTTTGACCCATCAAAAGAGCACTTAATGGCGTGGAAGTCAGACTTGTATGCATTTCTGTGAGGGGATGCGCTCCTCAAGGTCCTCTCGCCTCCTTTGCTTTCCGCTTTGATCATTTTTGCTTTTGTTTGTGATTTCAGCCCTATGAGAAATGCCGACTTTGGTGAGACTGATGCGTTTTGTTGGTGAACTATTATCCCTCAACTTTACGCAAGCGCCATGGGTCCGGCGGAGCTTATTTGGAGCACAGTTGTCTCAACTAAACACTCACAGCGAAGTCATCTAAGGAGAGAAATGGATAGTAAAATCTGTTAATACAAAGATCAGATATACCACTATCTTACCATGGCTTACATCAGTTATTTAAAATTAGTTAATACATAATTATATATTTCTGTATGCAAACCAAAACAGCCTGAAAAAGTAAGTGAACGTTAAAGTAGTAGCTAGCTAAGTTAGAAGGTAGCGTTTGTATGCATTCGATGGTTGCCTGCCATTAACGTTAGTTGACGTTATACAAAAAATGTTTTTAATTGAAAGTAACTTCAGCTAGCTAGCTAGCTAGCTATGTACTTTAATTCTACTAAGTTCAACCGGTTAAACGTTGTTAGTGTTGTTAGTAACGCTACATCCCAGATAAAAGAAAAGGCGAAACAAAGTTGAACTTACTGGGCCAACAGTTCAACACAGCCCCGACGTTATTGCCTCAGTCTGAAAAATTCATTGTGGCATTTCAAGTACGAGCCGTTGAAAATGTTAACTCCGGCTATGCACACAACACAGCACAAAAGTAAACAACTTACCTCCAACTTGCTTCATCGTGTTAGTCGCCGAAAGATGACCCACAATGTCCCAGTTTTACAGTATCAAACTTGTCCCTTCTTCTAACTCACCGCCATCATTCCCCGCTCCAGCAGCGTTTTCCTGCCTCCTCCTTGTTGCACTTCCAGACCTGTCGCGGGCAGCGCGCGCACACGAGTCTGTTTGTGCCGCGCGCCCCGCTGCCGACGAGAACACAGAGAATCGGGGGCGCGCGCACATTCCAGGACTGTAACCTATGACTGTAATCCACCACCTCGCTCCACCCTTCCCTCCCCTTTTCCTCCACAGCACAGAGATACGAGGAGTTGTTGGAGAGAGGCGTGGGAAAGAGCGTAGAGCTCACCTAGCTCAACTCCTTCACTCTGCACGGGCAACAGTCAACACCTAGACTACAAAAACAACTAGAGTTCATTTACATTGCGCATGTATTACAACTAGGTCTGTAAAAGGTGCACCGTGCACAGTAGACATGGAAAGGGGCCTTTCCTAACCCCCCCCCCACCCAGTCTATGCACTGTTTTGACTAAGATATTGATATTATAATATATTAGCATTAAAGGGACACCGATCTTACAAGTCACAAGGAGTACAGGCTACTCTCATTATACAGCATGCTTGCTGAAACAACAGTTTGTAATGCTGAAACCTTACTTATACCATGTATTGGAAATAAACCTGGCCAAGGATCACTTGGGCAGAGTAGGCAACTAACCCTGTGGGGTCCACTGGAGCCCAACAGCAAATGTTAACATGGCCCCAGAGGTACCCTGACAGGTAATTCCGGCCGACTTGGCACACTAGTGATTTGAGGCTCCATGTTTCAGGAGGTGGATCTTTTTTTTGGCTAAAATGAGACAATGCATTTGTTACCTCTCATTAGTTTATGACCTTATCATTTACACGTATACTGTATACCAAAGAGTGATTTCTTCTCAAATTGTTTCATTTGAGGAATTTTGGGGGGCACTGGCAGGATAAAGTATATTTAACAAAAAAAACACTAAGATCTGAGTAAAATCTGAAATAATCTGTCGTACACTTTTCCCCAATGAATACAAAAGCCAGATGTTAGTGGGTGTAATGGGTTTTTTGACCAGTGGGAAAGGGGTAGAAGAGTACCTCTAAGTGACCGTAAGGTGTAACTAACAAGGAAAAGCAAGTTTATTAGCATAGTACATACCAAAAAGCATGTCAAAGTGCTTTATATAATATATCAAAAGCATTAGAAATGCAGCATAAAACACATAGACACAAATTAAAGGACAAATATATACATGTAAAAATAATAATTTGGGGGAAAAAATTTAAGATAAATATGAATGTGCAAAGCAGATAATGATGAGTTCACAATGCTTGGTCGACTGCAATGGAAAACAAAGTAAAATTCAGTCTATATCTCCTGAAAGTTTGTTCCAGCTCTGTTATGCATTGTAACTAAACAAGCAATTCTCTTCACATTATGAATGCCTAGCGTTACTCCCATTGTTACTCCAGGTTATGATGTGGGTGTAGTCTCACTTCTAAAGTCACAGGAGAATGGTCATGTGTGTCATGTGGCTCAGTACTCTTTCGTATTACATACAGTAGGTTTGGTTTAACACTAAATTTGGCCTCAATTAAAATAGGTCATCAACAGAGATACTATATCCTGCATACATTTGCTCTGGCTGTGAAAAGTGTTTTGGGACATTTTCTATTTATATATTTTTAATTTCAAATGTATCATGCTTAACATATCTGTTGAATTTAATTCACAGAACAGAAGTATGGAAAAAACCGCTCAAAGCATTATTTAGGTTTTACTTCGTCATATTTAAAATCAGGTCCCCTCCCCAGAGAGCAAGTGCAAGTTAGTGCTTATTTTGCAGAAAAGACTATACAATATGCACCTGCTTAAATCATAAAACAAAGAGCTGCTGAGTTCATTGAGATCAGACTCAAAGATACTGAATGAAAGTAAGATTTCCTCTGTGGCTGAGAACCTACATTCTCAACATGCAAAAATATCATCCAATCAAAGGGACCTAGGAAAGAAAAGCCAGATCAAGTTGGAGAAGATGTATTATTTTTTTATCTCAACTGAATATTTGAATTTTTTTTTTTACAAGATGATTAATTTGCATCACTTTTAAATGGAAATTGTATTAACACTTTTTAGTTCATTACTGAAATACAACTTTTTATTTTAAGTTTATATTGTTATGTTTGATCAAATCTTTATACATTTTGAATATAAACCCTTCAGTGACCAATGAAACTAAACATGACAAAAATTATGTAACAAAATGCAAACAGGGATGTAATAATTATGAACTAGACTGCAGCAGGAGGCCTAAGCAGATGGTGATCTATTAAAAAGGCATGACCATTTTTTCAGTTGCCTAAAGTGTAATCCCATTTACATTTTTAATTCCACAAAATATTAAATATTGAACCCTCAACACTGAGTTTTTTCTTCCAGAGAGCATTACCTTTTACCCTCAATTATTAGAGTCTCTTGAAAGCATTTTATGAAAATAGGTGCCTCATTTTGGGCTCCTTCAGACCATAATATCTACGTTGTAAATTTGTGTTTTAAAACATTCAGAAAGACGTCTCTGGAAAAGGTCCAGACTTAAGGCATTTCCTCTGGAGTTATCTGCCCTCACATTCCATTTGAGGCTTGGTTATCTGATGTAAGAGGTTTTATTTGGCTTTGTATAGCCACTTACATGTACATAAATTATGTCTGTTTGTTTACACTATACATTATGGGTTTCTAATGTATTCTGTATTTATCTGTTTAATGTAAATCCATTGACATTTGGCTTTGTGTGGGATGTGAGCTCTTAGACCGGGAGTGAAACATTTGAACAGTGTCAATTATGGAGCACACTGTTTTTAACATAATTTCCTTTGACTCTGGAATTTGTACTTTGCTCTTTTAAGAAAGACTCATTTCTGCTTAAACAAATCTTACAGCTCAAAAATGTCATCTGACAAGAATAAATAAACATTAGACATTTGACCCTGAACATTTAGTATTTTATACTAACTTATAATAGTTCTACATACCAGCAGTAACAAACATCTTACCAAATGCTCATCAGCATTTAAATTGATGCTGACAGTGCACATAAGGGTTGCATGTGTCCGTGTGTTTGCCATTTCCAGCTTGCAGGATCATCTCTTAGCAACTGTGGGACTGAAAAGCCATATACATACACAGTCAATGGGCTTTCCCTCAGGGGTAACTCGCCGCAGCCCAGCCAGTGGTCCCTATAGCAACCTTTCAAACAACATCGAATGAACAAGTCAAACCAAATGGAAACAGGAGCAGGTGAGGAGCAAGTCAGAGTAGCCAGTGGAACCTTTGAGACAATGTCTCAAACTCAATCCAGCCAGGCACAGCTAACAGAAGAAAACTGTCTCTGCCTGGCGTTGTTCCTTCTTGTGCTGAAGAGGGTGTGATGTTTAAATATTGCCACTGTTTTTAGGGGTCTTAGTATAAATAGCAACGTTATAGCCTTTTCAGGATACAAGATTGTTTGCACACTTACTTGTAATGGATACCTACTTCTAGAGTAGGCCTACATGCAGACATGTGTAATATAATGGTTTCTCTGAGAGAACAGTAAGATGCAGTGGTTTGTGAGCTGGTAGTAATAACAAAGGTGTAGTGGCAAAGTACTGCAGTGCATATTTACATCTTCACACATTGTTATGTGTTGGTCTGGTGCTGCTGTGAATTGGTGGTATGTAACGTTACAGGAATGTGTGTTTTGTGTTGTACATGCCATGGCCTGAGCTCAGTCTCACATCCTCACTGTTTATTTTAGCAAGAACCGTAATTTGACAAAAAAATCTTATTAGGTCCACTTACTAAAAATAAAAAGCTAGTAAGTTGACCTTTATTGATATTTTATCAAAACCCCTTTGCAGGTACAGGACAGACGCCCATGCAAACAATACAAATGTATAAAATGTCGGCAACAATGTGAATCTCATTTTATTTTTTAAATTAAGATGCCAAACATTTCTGTGAAACCACACAGTGTTGTGGACATTTTTGCTCATGCTAATGCCCCTAAATATTTCAGTGTCAGACTGAGGCCTTGGTTACATTCACAAACAATCTTTTAAATCAATGTCAAGGCAGAATGATAGTCATTTTTCCCTGTGAATGGGGAGTTGAATCACTTTCTGCCCTGATGCTCACCTTCTTAGCATTTACTGAGAGGATGCTGCCATCTAGTGGCAGATAGAAGGACATGATTTTTAAATATTGGTCCCAAAAACGTGATAAACATCAAAAGCAGTGTAGCATCTAGCATGTACACTCTGTCCAAACCATGGAAAGCAGGAAATGCAAAATAATTTCCCACAAAACAATTAAAACCACTCAAGATTAATATTTTGGATGCACTTTGCTGATTCTGTTGTGGTTTAAAAACATCTGCCTCTAAACCATCAGTGTTTACTACTTGTAGATTTTTTTAAGACACAAAAGGCACAATCTGTGTCTCACCACATGCTCTCACAGTGAATATCAGTTCTTTAAATAGAGAACTGACACTACACATAGTTAGGGAAATTTAGGCATTTGTTTTGCAAATCTGCAAAAAAAATTCTTAACAATAGCTTTTTTTACCATGTGTTCCTAGTGTGTCTAGTAACATCTCCCAATTTATCGACGGCCAAATCCTCGGGGAAACACCTGGAGAGCTAATCAAAGTTGGGGTGCCCAGAGGGCCTGGGTAAAAATGAAAATGTGAAAATATTTGTTTGTTTTTTTTTACCAATATTAGCTTTTGAGATGCCTAATTAGGGTTTTTTAGGGGTGCTAAATCTATCCCAGCCATTAGTTTTGAATGAAAATAACTTCTTAATCCATTCTTCACCCAAAATCCATAGATCTGTCATATTTAAATTCACTTTATGAGGTCTTTTAATATGTGTTCCCCCGGCCTGCCTATGGTCCCCCAGTGGCTAGAAATGGCAATAGGTGTAAACCAAGCCCTGGGTATCCTGCTCTGCCTTTGAGAAAATGAAAGCTCAGATGGGTCGATCTGGAATCTTCTCCTTATGAGGTCATAAGGAGCAAGGTTACCTCCCCTTTCTCTGCTTTGCCCGCCCAGAGAATTTGGCCCACCCATGAGAGAGAGACATCATGGCTTTCAAACGAGCAAAGTGGCAGTTGGTCAAGGCCACACCCACACCCTCCACATTGCCCCCCCTCTCCTCCTCAATAGCTACAGACACAGAAATGGCACATACTAAGGAAAGCTCATTGTGGGACTGGCTCTAGTGGCTGTAATTCTGCACCAAGGCTGAATTTCGGGAAAGAGACTTCAAATACAGTATTAGGGTACCACTAAGGCCTATATAAAAGCATCCAAAGAGCACCATGTCATGGGACCTTTAAACTATGGATTTTGGGTGAAGAATGGATTCTCAACATTCAATTCGAGTTAAGACCACTCTAAAAAACTTTTTTTTTTTACAAGAAAACTACAGTAATGACACCTGCTATGCACATGTGTTGCAAGAAAATATAACAGTTACTTTATGGCATGGTAAGTAGGCTAAATCAATTTTGCTGTTTAAAGTTACATGACTATAAATTTATGTATAGGTCCCTACACCATTTTTATTTCTTAGTTACTGCCTAAAATGAATGTTGCTAGCTAGCATCCAGCTTAAGTTAGCTAACATTAAAGTGCTCATATTATGCTCATTTTCAGGTTCATAATTGTGTTTTGAGGTTGTACCAGAATAGGTTTACATGGTTTAATTTTCAAAAAGCACCATATTTGTGTTGTACTGCACATTGCTGCAGCTCCTCTTTTCACCCTGTGTGTTGAGCTCTCTGTTTTAGCTATAGAGTGAGACATCTCACTTCTGTACCATCTTTGTTGGGAGTCGCACAATTCTGTCCTTTGTACCAAAAAATAAAGCAGGATTGGCAGACATCCGGTTGGTTCCTATAGCTGCACCAACTCCCTCCAGCCTTAAAGTCAGGGGACATTGCTTGGATGGCAGGATGGGCTATCAAGAATTACAACCCCACATTTGAACATCCAAACTGGAATGGCTTCATGAAATCCATACACCAAACTGAATGCAAGAATAAGTCCCTCATTGAGTTTCTTCCAATCATTGACCCAAACGAGTACAACTCTATCTACACTACTCTAATGTGCATACACAGCAGTCACTCTCTTGCTGTCATCATGTTTGACATGCCAATATGGCTGAAAGCAATTCAGATAGTTCTCCAGTCTGACTTGCCCATCATCACAAGGGTTTCATCTCCTGAAAAGCTTCCTGGGCTATATCGGGGTTATAGTGGCAGACTCAGTGCTGCAAGAGCTGATATAGCTAGTTTACCCATGCAGCAACACTGCAGATCACATTCTCTCAGGAAGGGCTTATGCTAAGGCCATCTGGTTTCACCTCCTTGCATCAGCGGCAATTACCAAGTTTGTGCTGAAAGATGTGTTCAGTGAGCAGGAGTATAAAAACATGGAGAACTTCATCAGGACTGCAAAAGAAATGAAAAGATGGAATTTGACATTTCCCTAATTTGTAAGTCTCAAACTATCTCAGAGTATGCAGAATTATCTTCTATCCTATTATATAGTAATACAATTAAAACTGTCTATCTCTAACAGGTTCCATGGACACACCAAGGATAGTCACTGTGTTCAAGGAGAGGATGGAGGAGAGGTTGAAAACTTTGGCTAAGGGAGGAAGGACACCTGCACTCTGGTTCTGGTACTATGGCAGAATCGACCTTATCAGGATTTATCAGGAGTGAGCGTGTCCCAGACCACACAGGTCACCTCGGCTGCATAATTGGAATGCTGAACACCTTTGCAGCACTGGATGTCCTTGAGTATGGATTGAAACAAGGAGAACAAGGTTATGCACCAGTCCCTACGACAGATCCCATTGCACCGGACTACCTTCTGAAGTTTGACAGCTGCACCTGTGCAGGGGACTGTGATCTGTGACACTCTACACTCTCAGGTGCTGCTGTAAAAAGCAAGGAATCAAGTGTATTTCTGTTTGTGGGAACTGTCATGGTAACTCTTGCCAGAACATCAACCAGCCAGATGATAACAGGAGTGAGGGAGATGCAGGGGAGTTGGATGAGGATTGTTACATTTTAAACTGATTTAGGAAGTTTTGTTTTGTAATTGTTCAATAAAATCACTTTTTATGGCTTTTTGTATGGACTTGGAGTTATTTTTACTTAAAACTAATGGCTGGGATAGATTCAGCACCCCTAAAAACACCTAGTTAGACATCTCAAAAGCTAATATTAGTAAAAAATATATATTTTCACTACTTTTACCTAGGCCCTCTAGGCACCCCAACTTTGATTGGCTCTCCAGGTGTTTCCCGAGGATTTGGCTGTGGATAAATTGGGAGATGTTACTAGACACCTATAGGAACACATAGTAAAAAATGCTATTGGTAAGAATTGTTTTTGCAGATTTGCAAAACAAATGCCTAACTTTCTCTAACTAACAGTGACTAAGGTTAAAATGTACTTGTAATTCAGGTGGTCAAAAAAAAAAAAAAAAAAAAAAAAAACTATGGATTGGGGCCTCAATAAATCAATCTTTCAAAAAGAATAATCTTTTGTTTTTACTTTGGTCATCTTAGGTGTTGTGGTTACATGATACATTAATGTTTTTTTAAGCTATTTTATGTTTAGTTTTTTTCTTTTGCTTTGTGATGTTTCAGTGTAGTAGCCTATAAAATAATGGAACATGAGAGGAAAAAACTCTTAATAGTAACACATAACTCAGTTTAAAGTCATTAGAAAGAAAGAAGCACACAAACAGTTTTCTTCACAATTTTGTCTGCACAGAAGGCATTGAGGAGCTGCACCACTGAGTCTCGTTACTTCTGTCTCTGTGGCAGTTTGTTGCCAAGGTAACTGTGAGAGACCAATGACCCTTTCATTATGTGGCCTCTTATTACAAAGCATCATTTTGCAGGGCCATTATGAACATGCTCCCACTTTGATAGAAGGCAAGCCGCCAGTCCCTATAAAAAGTGCTGTCCCTGTATATTCCTGATGAGCTATATCATGTGGATGCTCATGATGATAATCTGGATGTTATTCTCTAGGCTAACAATAAGGTCACTCCTTTGTAACATATGCTAATATCCTGCAGTAGAGAAGTCACTCATTGTGCTGACTGGCCACTTTATTCAAGGCACATGTACCCATGTCCTCCACATGCAGACAGCTGCCAATTGCTTCACGGTCAATGTCATGTACATGGCAACTTGATATATTTGCTGCTTCAATAAGAAAATCACTTCACAGTCACGTTTTTAACATTAGTCAGCTGTGGGAGGGAGATTGTGACACACGCAGAGTGAAGACAGTAGTTGGGATGAGCAGCTATTCAATGTGTGCTACATTTCACACTTTTAAAGCTGTTAAAACTGTTAAAAATCATTATCAGGGTCCGACACTAACTTACAAATAGCATCACACCCAGTATTCAAACATATTCTTGAAACACTTTGATTTACACTCAGTTGTCTGTTTATTAGGAAACAGCTAAAGCTAATCTAATACTACAGCAGCCCTGTAATAAATGCTGACTTCATGAAGGTTTGTTGAATTGTATTGAGTTGTACTAAAATGTGTTTTTAATATTTATATAGACTGCGTTAGTTAGGCCTATGTAAAGCTGGCAACTGAGTGTAGCCTATTTAAAATTGCATTAACTGTGAAAAAAAACCCTCCAAAGATGATACTCCCTTGGCGTGCAGTTGACACAGTGCTGTATTAATGCCCCATTTAAACACTCCTTTCCTTCTAAGATTCATATGATGTTTCAATTGAACATAATAATCTTGAAAGGCTGGATACACTGAGCAATGTTGAAAACTGTTGCCTTTTTTTTTTTTTTTTGCGTTGCAAAGCGTGTTACGTTTTTTTCCTCAAAACAAACTGAGCATCATTACTTTTACTGGCTTCACATTCATTGCAGCAGCAGCAGGGACAGTATATCGACTGTCAGCAGTGGATGAGTGAAGGCAGATGAAGTGTTGTGGTGGTCCAGCTCTCTCCACCTCCGCAGCAGCAGCAGCAGGATCTCAAGATGGTAACAGCGCACACTTCTTCACATTCGTCGGAATCTGCCGAGTGGATTATTTGTCTGGATAAGAGGTATTATCATGTCACTGCAACTCGTTTTAGGCCACTTTGCGAGCGACGATTGACGGAATATTAACGCGATTTGGATTTGCACTTGGGCGTTGTGTTACAGTAACTGAATTAAAACATTGTCGGCTCTGTAGTTTTAATTTTCCGAAAGGAATTAAGACTTAATGCTCCAGAGCTTGAATTAGGGTATCCTTGAAAGCGCCATGCGTAGCATACGGCTATACCTTCCAGCTGTTTCAGTTAGCCTACTCACTGTATTATTTATTTTATTATTGTTAATGTCTAGGACAAATACTGGGATGGTTCATGCTGTTTGCACACAGTAGCCTACATGCACAATATGGATTAACGAGAGCAAAGTTTCAAAAAGACATGTTAAAAAGGTCACTTGGTATCATGCGCTCTCTGTAATGAGCAGAAAAGAAGCCAAACTGATGCTGGATAAGGCACATAT
This sequence comes from Perca flavescens, assembly GCF_004354835.1. NCBI lineage: Eukaryota > Metazoa > Chordata > Actinopteri > Perciformes > Percidae > Perca > Perca flavescens. Next base: position 20,632,751 of record NC_041341.1, on the reverse strand, counting down.
AGAGCTAACAGATTATTTGGCACATTATGCATAATATTCAACATCCCTGCAGATGTCTGTTTTTTAATATACCGCCAGATTACTGGAGAGATCAAAGTTATTGTCAATAAGCCATTAAAATATTGAACATGCTGAGTGGTAGCTCTGATCATAAAGCCTTCTACATTCTGCCCTAAATCACTGCAGAACACTTGGCCAGCAGGTGACACCACTGCATGAACACCTGCCAGAGGAGGTAAACCACCAAGCAGCTGCCATGGACTGCTTTAAAAAGTCATCGAATAACAACACCTTTTGAAATCTTTAAAAACGGAATGGTCTTTCAGCTATTTATGAATCATCATCATTTTGCATCACCACAGGTGCAGTGTTGCATAAAATACATCTCTATAATCTACAGAAAAGAATTGCAGTGTGTGTGCATGTGTACATGATATGCACATTAATTGAATAATACCACTTCCACTGTGAGGGATTTGTGATAGGACACTTAGAGTCAAAATAGTGGAAAGTGAACATTAGTGCTTTAGGAGTCACACAGGCAGGGATGTTGGACACAGCTCAAGTGTAAACGGAGAAGAAAGAGGGTCCAAAGTGCATCAGCTCTAAACAGAAAAGTGACGCTGTGTGCCAGACGTGTTTACACAGTAATAACCTCTGGTTAGTCCCAGAAGCCACCTGTGTCGCTCAAATCAAACAGTTCTTGTATGACTCACCTTTTCCGAGAAAATACCTGTAGCATGTATGCTTCACTTTATTGGCCTGTTGCTAATGTTACAATGAAATGCAAGTCAGGTGACAAACATGTATGTTTCCATGTGTATTCTCACTGTGAAAACTCAAACTCCGACTTTTCAGTATTTGATACAAAATATAAGTGAGCACAAAAAACACAGGTGTCGCTTCAACTGTTTATTGTCACAGTTTAATACAGAGCTTTGAGGATCTCACTCTTTACACGTTTTCTCACACTCTGTAACTGGATTGTAAATTAGAAACAGTTGCTACATTAGGTTCACCGTTTGTAGTCTTCATACTGCAACAAGCTGCCTCGTGATGAAAACATTCTGTCCTCACTTAGACTCAGAATCAGTACCTTTTCAAATCTTTTTTTTTTTTTTTGATGACTTGGTTGGTTTCCAAATAGACACCTTGGCTTTGAAACTCAGGCTCCCACACATCTCTCTGATGCCTTGTTGTCCTCACTGTGTAGCGTGTTTTATAAAGTACACAGTGCTGAAATAATGCAGGGTAGGCTTGCTCAGTAAATGATATTGGAGTGGACCAGTGGCTCTGGTGTGATTATACAGTCCAATCACAATATGCATATATACTTTAATGGGACTACTGTGAGTTGAAAGGTTGCCAGGGATTACATGATGAGTCTTATAGTGAACACACTTTTATTGTACAGTGACATATATTTAGTACACTAAATCATTTTTAGAGCTACATTAAGTCAGAGAATTGTTGCAGTGGTGAAGCAAGCAATTGTTTCCATTTCTGAATTATTGATACGTTTCGTTTTTTTTAAAGGATGGATATGGATTCAAAGGTGATGTAAGCTACAGTACAACCACCCACATGTTACATCAGAGGCTCCAGATTCAGTGGAACACATTTTGGGGCAGTGTAATACAGGCAAAAGAGGAGTGAGAGGGATAAAACACACACCGACACATCTGTGATGACGTGATCAGCATTTTCTGTCCCAGTTTAGGTCATTCACATAGTTAGAGACCAATGTGATAAACAACAATCTATAGAGTTGCTTTAAGCAATTCTGTCCTTATGTAAACTCTTTTTGCATGATACACCTGAAACAAATTACCAGCGAGCCACTTGGTGAGCAGGAGCCAAAACTGTGTAAATTTTCTTGATTAGAATACAGACTAAATGAGATAAGTTTCACAAACACTTTCAATTCACGGTGTTTTATTGTTAAGCAAAGGATTCCTAAACATTGAAACAAGGCTTTTATCTCATCTTAAGACCCTTCAGGATGACTTATTCTGATCTGGGATGGTATTTGACATGGTGTGTGTACACAATAGGACGATGAGGCATGTGAGTCTTTGACGATTAGACACATTTTGTCACATCATTATTTCAAATTTGACAGCAACGAGATTGGCTCACAGAGGTTGTGACGAAATCTGATTGGTTGATGTGAAAAGTGTGAGCGCCCTCAGTCAGCTGATTGAGTTGGAGCAGGAAAGGAAAGATACTCTTCCTGACTGAACTTTTTCTTAACATCATTAGACTGCCATGAATAGAAATGATAAAAACAATGTTGTTGCCATTCCACATGTTTCTCGATCCACTGTGGTCTGCTTGTTGCACAGGGCACTGCCAATGTGCAACTGTAAGTTTAAGTTATGACATAAGAACTGTAACATGAAACCAGACGACAATGTTCCTCAGGGATAAATTGGTGTCACCAATGGTGTTTTCAGAATCCAGGCCAAGATGCACTTATGCTGACTGCAGCCTACTTACAGTAGGTACCTTATGCACATTTATTTTCACAGTTACCTGTACACTGACCCTTTTCTTTTTATTTCTCCAGACCAGCAGAGCGCTCTGGAGAAGATGTTGACATAATCCTGGCACGTCTGAAAAATGTGAAGGCCTTCGAGAGATTCCACCCCAGTTTGCTGCAGCAGATTTGCATGTGTGGATTCTATGAATGCTTGGAGAAAGGCATCACCTGTAGGTCAAAATACAGGCTCTGAAAGAGTCATATTGTATATCTGGCACCAACATGTTTCTTGCTGATGCTTTCCTTTAAAGGGGTGATAGAATGCAAAACCGATTTTACCCTGTCATAGTTGAAAAACGGCAGTTTGGTGGGTAAATAGGACATACATAGAACCTCAAAATCCCATTGACACCTCTTTCCTCTGAAAATCTCACAATTTGAAACTGCTGCTGAAAACGGGCGAATCTCAACAAAGCTAAAAGTTGACGTCAACTTCTCAACTCCTCCTCATTTGGCTCTAGTCTTTGTCACGCCCCAACATTTACATAGGCTACACAACTGACCTGAGGTCAGCTAGTCTTCAGAATCTAGGTCACGCAGATCTCTGAAATTGTATACATAGTTCATCTGCTATTTTACCACTAAATTCACTTCTGAGACTATTTTATGCGAGAAATCAACTATGTAAAGCTCAAATATGGGCCGTTTCACGAAAATTGATGGCTAATTGCAAATTTGGTAGGACAGTATCAGACTTCACGAGCTCCACAATCTGCCAGGACAGGCGGCGGCTGCCGGCCGGGTTTGCTGCCTTCTCTGTCGGCCTCTCCCCCTTCACAGACCCGCTGAGCTGGAGCTCTGTCAGGATCTCACACACGAGCTGCGCTATGTAGGACTTTACAAAGAACAAAGTTTGGAAGTTTTTCAAGGATGTTGAAAATGAACCACGGTCGTAAATGCAGTGTTCCAGACTGTACAACAGAATAGCCTACTGGCCCAGAGAAAAGAGTTTAGAACGAGTATATCGGACAATGGCGCGGGAGTTGTGGATCTAACGCAGTGCTGCAGAGGCACTGGCAGAGGACATTGCAGGGGTTCACTCTCCGCTCCCCGCGCTTACTAGCTATTAGGTGAGTTGTGATTCTTTGGTGGAGGTTTTTTATGTCCCAAGGGTAATGTTACAACTACACTAGTTATAATGAAAGTGTCGAAACATTTTGTCTCGGCTAAAGCCTGCAGGCTGTATCAAAATATACATCAATATTTGTACAATATGCGCCCATTTCTGGGCATGTAACTGAGTGTGTGTGGGTGTGTGTGTGTGTGTGTGTGTGTGTGTGTAATATGAGACTCCAATGTATGTATGTGGGTCGCTCAACCAATCAGCGCGCAGCTTATCTAAATATTCATGAGCACACCATATTTGGAAGAAAAGCTCTTGTTCAAAATAGGGCCATATTCACATGGTAGTTAATGGCCCACAGAAAATCACTTGGGCCATTTTCAGCCCAACCAATGTTACATACCCTATTAGGAGACCTTAAGGAACATTGTGAAATACCCTATATAATCATTCTATCACCCCTTTAACTGTGCTGTGTTTTTTAGTGTATCGCCAAGGAGACATTGGCACCAGCTGGTATGCCGTCCTCTCTGGTTCACTGGATGTCAAAGTTTCAGAGACAGCAAGTTATCAGGTACGACTGATTAAATTAATGGTCATTTGATGTGCTAATTTACTAATTGTGGGCCTAAATCTGCATCATCTTCTAAATTTGACAATCTATATGTTAAGATTTGAATGATTTTGTCAGTTAAGGTGCACTCGAAATTCATCACGAATGCCAAAGAATTCACATCCAACCTCCAGCTTATTTGGTGTGTGGGCTGTAAAGAGCATTTTGCTTATTACATTAGGGAACATTACTGGTTAGTTTTTAATACTGCAGCCTCATGCACCTCCTCAGACAATTTGTCTCGGTACTGATTGGAGTATTTTCTTTGCAGATTGAAGTGTATCCATCTAAAGTATCTAACACAAGTGTTCAGGTGATTGCCTGTAGTATTTAAAAGTGATCTGATCACTGCTCCTCAAGTGCATCACACAAACGGCTTTTTTCCCCAGCAGAACAAGGACATTACATTAGCATTTGACAGGTTCCTTGTCTAGCTGAATTTTTTAATCTTTATGGAGGAATGATCCATGTGGAGCAACATCTCTGTTTCTATTACAGCATGCTGTTACTATATTCACGCTGGGCACTGGCACGGCATTTGGGGAGTCAATCCTGGATAACACCCCCCGGCATGCCACCATTGTCACGCGGGAATTCTGTGAGCTCCTACGCATTGAGCAGAGGGAGTTCAGGTCTCTGTGGGAGGTGAGTACCTCTATCTGCTCCATCTGTACTTGTATTATCCTACAGACATTCTCTGGCTACATTGCAGTTTGTGACACATACACAGAATAAAAGTAAGTGCTTGTATCAAGTGATCTGAAAGGGCTGCTAGCAAAATATGTCTAAACATGTTTTTGTCACACTTTTAGTCACAGGACTAAGATTAGAGACATTACATAAAGTACACACATTTCTTTAAACAAAAATGTAGAGGATGCATTTAACTACATTTTCAGATCTCTGAATCTCTGCTGACACCCCTCTTTTTTAGCAATTCAAATAATGAGGAGGTGAAAACAAAATTCAGCCTGATTATGAGGCTGTAATGAAACATGAATCCTATTTGTAGAATCACCCACAGTAACAGGTGAAATAAGGCTATTTAAAGTAAAAATGTGATTCTTTTTTCATTGTTTAAGTCATTGATTGCACACATAAAGCAGATCCTTAACAGCTGAGTTGGATGCCTAAAGGCAGCATGCATCTCTGACCATTCATCCTTTAATTTCTGACCAACTGTGGGGGCTGCTGTGAGCCAGGGAACAGCCACCTGTTTTAGTTTGTTCTTGTTGGAATTGAAATGTTGAATGTGATAACTGTGACAAATTGAGCTAAGCACAAGCCAAAGTGTAGGTGGTGTATAGGCACAATGTCTTGTGAATTAGTGGTTTGATTGTGAATATGTTGTTGCCCCCCCCCCTGCAGAAATAAAGTGAGCTGCCCACTTATTATACTGTAACCTTCTGCTCCCAAGTTTGTGTGTAAGCATTCCACAAAATAAGGGTTTTATCAAGGTGTAAAAGGTTTACGCTGTTTGACCACTAGATGGAAGTGAAGTGTTGAGGAGAAACACATTCTTTCTGGTTCTGTGTGTTAACTGGTGTCTTTATTGCATGCTCTAATTCAATCACTCAGCACAATTATAACACAGACCAACTATTCAGATAACATAACATGATACAATAGAAGTATATCTCACTGTGTCAGGACAAACATGAAATTCAACATACTGTAAATATTTGTAAGATAGATTGTGACTGTCGCAATCCATCTTACAAATATTTACTCTTTAGTATTGTTTATGTTTGGTCACCATGTAACACTCATCCCTCCATCTCCTGCATGTTAGCTGTTAGGTGTCATGCTGTGTAGAGGCCCCTCTCCTCTCTCAGCTCCCCCTCTGCTGGAGCCACTGCAATGGGCTGGTTTATAGAGAGAGGCAGCCCATTTCCTCTGGGACCGAAGGGCATAAGGGGCTGTTAGATTATGGGCTGTGTGTCTGTGTCAGTGTAGTGTCCAGCAGCAGTGTGACCGGATACTTAACACTGTTTGGATGTGTGCTGAGGATCACGTGGAAGTACTACTACGCTACACATTTCACCTCTGCCCTCAGGCGACCTCTTCAGCAAGGTGTGTTTCAGATGAGATGTTATGGCTTTTTCTATGCCCACGTTGTCGTATCTTGTCCTTAGATCTCTATGGTCTAGGTTGTTTTGTGATGTGATGACACACTGTGAAGTTACTGTGTTAAGCTGTAGTTTAAGCACAGAATGTTTAACAGATAGAATGGGACTATTTCTTTTGGGAAAATAGCTGGTGTGGTTGTAATTTTATTAACCTAGGTATGAAGAAGCAAAATCCCTTTTTGTATCACACATTGCCCCTAATTCAGCTGCAGTTTTGTGTTTATCTGTGTTTTTTGCCCCCAACAGCGCCTTCCAGGCAGCGCTGCCTTTGGGAGGCAATGGTTATGGTTAGGATTAGGGTTAAGGTTAAGGTTAGGGTTAGGTGCCTTGAAGGCAGCGGTCGCAGCGCTTCCTGGAAGGAGCAGTTGGGGGCAAAAAACACCATCAAGCAAGTTTTGTAGTTTGTAGTTTAGTTTGATAGTATGTTGGTTTAATGTAGCATATTTTTTAATTAAACAATTAGGTTGGCAGTATTAGGTAAATCATTTCTGGTCTTGTGTCATCTTTTCCAGCTCACTTGCTTAAGGGAGTAAATCAATCTCTGTTGGAGAATCAATTGTATCTGGCAGTGTTATCACCCAATGTATTATGTTAAAGTCCCCCTCCACTCAAAAATGTGTTTGATTATTGTTACTTCGCTGTGCAAAATAATGTATGTGCAGAGTTTGACACAAAGTTTTCACATAAATTTGCAGGAGGTGGAAAGTTTCTCTGTGCTCACCTTAATTTTGAGTTAAAGACATGTACAAATGAGCAGGTTTTTGTGAGATCACAACTAGTTTGTGAGCTAATCATGGTCATCAATTATGATATGCATCTTATAGAAGTATCACATGGAAACCAGAAACCTCCAGTGCACATACAATGAAAACGGACCTTTCAGCTAAGTAGCAGACATCCTTTGTCCAGCAGTTAAACATGTAAACAATTTACATACTTATATACTTTTCAATAAGGGAGAAGGAGTAGATGTCATTTAAAGACATTTTTAACAAGGTAATTTAACTTTGAGGTGGAAAAAAAGCTGTAACTGTAGGGCTATTAAGTCAACATTTACATTATCAACTTGTTGACAGATAATCATTACATGTTTTGTTAGTACAACATTTTCACAAAATTATTCTGCCTAGCACTGTGCTTATTTATTCCCTCAGTATTGCCGCAATGCAGACATTCTTATGTAGTATCTTGTTACTGGTGGCATCAGACTTCAGACTTTATCTGCCAGTTCTGATGCACTGTGGCGACAAACTGCCTCCAACTTCCCTGGGTGTCCCGGCTGTTCAAATAAATTAAGTGTATCTGTTCACACAGGCTTTATTAAGGCTTCAATACATTTAGTTGGGCATTAAAAAACCTTAAGCTGCATAAGATCAGTGGTCTTATTGCTTACACCCGTGAAAACCAGGGTGAACAGAGAAGTACTCCATTGATTGATGCCAGCTGATGTGGGGAAATAGCAAAGGAGTGATGTTAAGGGAAAGGTACCACCTACCCTGCTTTAAGCTGAGAAGGAAGCCCTGAAACAAAGTAACACACCTCCTCCTCTTCCTCCCACACATATCTGTCCTCCTGTGGCCGAGCACTCTTACAAAACTGTGCTAGAGTGAGCAAAGCATTGCCCTATAATGAACCAATATATAATATTATATATTCATCATAGTCCATGTCAATTATTCAGTGTATATCTCCAGTTTTCTCTTAATATCTTTATGGAATTGTTCATTACATTTGAGGATATGTATTTGGGTTTGTTTTGATGGTTCTTGCATGTGACTAGTGTATGACAAGTACACGTGGCAAAGTCACTTCATGTATTAGTGTCTATAGGTACTCATGCGTGCAACTTGTATATTTATTTTCTTATGCCGCTGACTGCTACAACCACTGGGAGCGAGCAGCCGAGTGCTGTTTGTTTAACAGAGCAGACATGAGCAGAGCTCAGCACACACAGCCCCGCTGACCGAAGCTTAGATGGCCTGATCATCAATTTTCTCTTTGTATCCTGCTTCCGATGGGCACTGTGATTGAAACAACACAATTGTGATTTTTGTTCAAAGGGTCATAAGACAGCTGTCATACAGTCATGTCAGCCTGCATGTGGCCTGAATAGACCTGCTTTCATTATCTAGAAGCATTAATATTTTGGATCAGATGTGAAAAATTACACGTTAGAAAGGTATATATACATACTGTACCTATACATAGATACATGTATGTATGCATGTATTTTTTGCATGCATGTTTGGGCTGGAGGCGTATCTGTTGGGTGCTGAGCATAGAGAGTGGGTGGGTGGGATTGGTGTGTTATCAGTCCATAGAAGAAGCCTGGTGGGCAGCCAGTGGAGAAGGCTGATGAACAGGAAGTGGCAGGGACGCAGCGTGCCCTCTGGTGTCTGAGGATTGGATGGAGGGGGGTTGGAAAAAGGAGGCCACATGGATCCTCTCGTGGTTCAGCATCCAAGTAGAATGTCACATCCAGGGCTGGAGTCCCTCCAAGTGCACAGCGGATATGTGCATGAAAAGAGCAGGAAGATTATATCAAAACATTTCGGTTTTATTCCCTTATCTCTGCTCACAGAGTTGTTACATAATTAAAAGCCCCAAATCTGAACTCCAACCTGGAAAATAAAAAATGTGCAACTGTAACTGGCCATGCAGATTTTTATTATCAGCTCAATTTCTGTAGTGCAGAATACTGTGTCCGCTGTAGAAACAACAATGTTAAACTAAAATCATTCAGCTGGCACACAAACTAGATTTCTCTCAGCTTTCATCTTCCATATCATTGCCTTGTATATGCATTTGCACATCAAGTTAAACCACAGCATGGAGGAGTTGACTAAACTGAATTCCAACCAAATCAAACAGTAAATCAAATTCAAATGTTAAATCAAATTTGTTACTGGCATGGGAAGTAAATAAGGAAAATATTTTCTGCCCCAGTCCATTATATTGACGTTCAAAATACATTTTGTAAAATTGCCTTGTCTTAAATTTGTGTCTGTTCAATACAAACCTTTTTTCCATCAAATTCAGGATGACCATTGTCAGATCTAAAATAAGATATTATTTCCCATCACATGCGTCTTTACTGTCAGTTGGGGGTGTACAGTGACATATTTGACATGGTGATTCAGTGACACACACCTACACCTGCTCAGCCCCACCTCTCTGTTTATTAGTTACAGTACATCCATTCCCCTTCTTTATCTTTTGACGCAAAATCAGTGAGATGGCAATTTACTCATATTTCAAATTTTTTTCATGTGATAAATGGAGATATACTGTAGATGAAGAAATAACAAAAGAAAGTTAAATAAAAGTGAACACCAAATGCCATGTACAAAGTTATTTTGTTATTCTCCTTGAGGCATCAAACATGACTGCTTGTCATCTATGTGTGAAACCCATTAAAATGTGCAAATTTTGGTCAAATATACTTAATAAGCATTTCATCAGCCTTCACCGACTATTTTCTATTATTAAATTCACTGTTACAACCTTTATCAGCACTGTCATTCACAAACACGCAGCAATGACATGAGCTGATGAAGCTGCTTGCGCGATTTATTTGTGAGTGTAATTTGTAATAATTTGTATTCCTTCATCCTTAAAATCAGACAAATTATATATCACATTGAAAACTTAATCTTGGGTATGCATACATATTATAAGGTGTTATAATATGTGTGATTTATTTCTTGCTGGAAAACACTCAGGGAGTTCAATGCAGCTGTCTTGGGACTTTGATAAGTAACAAGGTCAGAGATAAGACGCCATCTGGCATGTGTCCTTAGAGGAAGGATCTCAGTGATAGGAAAAGGATACTGGATGGGACTGTCTGTACATCTTAGAGTTGGATTGGATGCACAAAGAAAATTACACACATTAAACTGAATTCTACCGGTATGTCCAAGGACTAAAAATGTCTTCCTGAGGGGTTATAAGTTGATAAAAACAGCAGAGACATTTTTGCAATAATTGTTTTGATATTTCAGATTTGAACTCTTACAACTTGTGAAGGTGGTCAAGCTGAAAATGAGCAACTACTCTGATCATAAATGAGAGAGAGAGAGAGAGAGAGAGAGAGAGAGAGAGAGAGAGAGAGAGAGAGAGATCCCCTGCGTGCTCAGTGGCTGGAGTTGAGTTATCACCTAGCAACTGCTGCTCAGAAGAAGTCAGCAGCTGACTGGCACTCTGCTGGGCTGACACAGTCTGCTGCTGTGGTGACGGAGGTGCTGGATCATGCTGGACCACGCTCCATCTGACCCATGACTCTTAAAAACTGGACTTATATGCTTGGGGTGTTTCTTTACGCCTGGATTAAGAGGGTGTGGAGGACCTTCCAGTCATTAACAACTATAATAGGCTGCATGGGACGCTAGTAGCATTCTTTAGGTAATCTATGCCAAACTTTTTAACAATTCAATGCATTTGCTGCATGAGAAACACTGTATAATATATGGGGAAAGTGAAACAATGCTGGATAGAAATGTGTACAGAATTGTTCTTGCTGGTGTTGCACACTATCTGGAAATTCAGAATTTGCAATCCAAATGTCAAATTAAAATTCAGAATTTACATTCCTACTAAAAGCATGACATTTTAGAATTTATATTGTAACTGTTTATGTTTGGGAGGAAATCTAACAGAGCAGAAGAGAAGTGAAACTCTTAGGAGGGGCTTTCCTCCCAAATGTTTCCCCCAAGTGGCCTGAAGTGTGCCTGTGAGAGTTCAGAATAATCAGTGACTGCTTTGAGAACTGTTTACCTATGTAGGTTATGTAATCTGGGGTGAATTATTCAAAATACAGCAGTGCATTCATGCACATTGATGCTCACAATGCAATCACGTGCTCAAGCGTGAAAGACAGTGGAGGAGCTTGAACTGCACTGAGATGATTTCAGTATCTTCATTGATATGTTGTTATGACATATCTAAACTCTAGATGAGACTCTTTAAAGCATAGCTATTCCATCAGCTAGAGATATGGACTCACTCCACTGTGACAATCTTTACACTGTTTTTATACACAAGATGTATAGGGGAAAAATGAACCATTAGTTAAATGTGCAATGTCACTGTGATGGCATCTTGTTATGCATTTATTTCTGTTACTGTCTAATAAATCAAATCAAAAAGTAGAAGTCAGGGTTAAGGGATATGTAAGAGCTCTCCTGCTGCTGTGAACAGTGAAGTCAGTGTATGAGAGCAGATGAGCAAAAACCGAGCTTGACCAAGCTTCACTGGAGGAATACAGAATGGAACATCTGTTATTGCAGTCATTTGTAAACCTCCTTTTCATGTAAGGATGAAAGCTGTGTAGTGATGAATGCAGGTTCGTGTGCTTAAATGACTCTGAAATGTCTTTACACTGCATTTACCTGAATATTAGTCAAGTACATCAAATATTACTTATTTAAACAGTGTGAAAAAGTTTATAAAATAGCATTTTCTCAGATTTTAAATGAATATCATACCAGAATTGCCACTTTGCAGTTGTATGCCTCTGCCAACCAGTATAGTTGCAGTTTACATCCATGTCTGTCCAGACTCATATAATATAAAGTTAAGTGTATTCATTGGTGAAACATGGACGCTTGGCACACATCTTCAACCTGGCAGCACAGAAGATCTTTACAATCACCAAAGTTTGTAGGCAAATTAGTGTCACCAATTCAGTATCCGACCAAATGTCTCCTCTTCTCTTATAGCATTGAATAATAGCCAGAAAAGTGTGTTTGCAGAACATTATGATGTCACAGTAATGACACTTTGACCTTTTTTGTATAAAATGTCATCATTTTATCCTATTAGACATGTGTGTGAAATGTTGTCATAATAAGGTGTAGGAATTCTTAAGTTATGGCCAAAATTGCGTTTTGTGAGTTCACATAGTGACCTTGACCTTTGACCGTTGACCTCCTATTGCGGTCACAAGGACAAGCATACAGTACATACCTACTTTTATAAACGTAATGCATTTATTAAAGCTGGGTCCTAAAACATTAAGAAAGAGCACTTGTGCACTTGCTAATAGTTGATCACATTTAACATAATTCTTTAGTTATTGTGTATCTGATCGTTTTAAGATATTTTTTATGTCCAAATGTTCTTGTATCACTGTCTGTCAGTCATATTCTTTGAGCTACGTGAGTCACTAAATATATAAAAGATGATTGGCTTTCTAACTTGGGAGATCTACTACAAATGAGGAAAATATAAATTCATGTTTCTGCTGTCTGTTAGTGATGGATTTCATTTCAAAAGGGCCTTTTAGGCTGCCTTTGTGGAAGTCATGGATGTGATGGGATTTAGTCTCCTTATTGTGGAAGTGTTTGTAAAACCTCTCAGTTTTTCAGAGTAAACCCGCTTGAAGAAACAGATCATAATCTTCTCTAACGTAATGGAATCAGTTTCTAGAAATAACAAAATATTTCGTAAGAGACTGAATCAGACGCTGTAAGCTGTCTGACTACACCATTTTGTCTGGATGTCAGATCGTGACAGATATTTTGACCCAGTCCAACACGCCTAAAAGTGTATCCATGCTGCAGTCAGAAACATTTGTACCGCTTAAACAAAAGTGGACGTTCTGTTCGGAGGTGTCTGAGTCCCAGTGGCGTTTGTTTGTCCCTTATGACTATTAACTGTCCATTTTTCAGTAAATGCTGATGTGAAGCAACAACTCAGTGATCCAATAGAGCATTTAGCTACAGGTCTGCCTTTCCTGTACTACTGGAGGAGGCAATAGCTGAGAAGGACATCTCTGTCAGTATTATGGTTATACGTTATAATGGGAAGTTAAATGACTTATAGGATAAATCGATCATCAAAATTGTTGAAAATTCTATTGATCGATTAATAGATTAAACGACTAATGGTTTCAGCTCAGATAAAATACGCTAATAAAATGAAAAATAAAATCACACTTGAAAAGTCAGTGACTCAATGACAAGCTGGTGGTTGTAAAAGAAACAAATGCAAAGTGTGTCATTAGAGTCAGAGACATCATTACTAACAAAATAGAAATGGAGTGCTTTTTTGCACACCTGACAATGGTCTTAAATCCTCCTCTAAAACAACACCCACCCTGCGTATTTTATTTAACCCGTCAGGGAGCATGGCTTTTTTGACTCCAAGGGGTTGAGTTCATTTGTTCATGTGCTGCTCAGTTTAAGTGCTCCTCCCTAATCCTAAATCCTTTACTTGTCAACAAAGATACACAGATAGGCTTGTTGAAGTGATTCTGGACGCTTCAGTTCTGTTGATCAACTTTGAATATATATATATATATATATATATATATATATAAGTGCGACATTAATCAATATCTGTTATTGGGTTAATGAGCAGCAAGTCAATTTTCATGTTGGAGTAGATATGTGTTTTAAAAACTGAGGTCACTGAGATGTTTCTAAACTGCTTCTTAATTGAGGTAAAAAGCTGTGTGCCCCTAAAGGGTTGCTAAAGTGATTAACTGACCTAAGGGGATAGAATTTAATTTAAAACATGACCTTTGAGAGTAGATTACACATCCAGGAACAAATGGCTCTATAGTTCTAGCTCTTGTTCAATCTCCTCTGACCAGATGATGGGAAGGTAGAGAGAACTGGTCGGTCACTAAGTGGTCCTCAATCAGCATTTTATCGACTCAGAACGTAGTTGCTTCGGCACATAATCAGTTTTTGTTTGTCTTTTACCACAAATTAATCTTGAACCATGAGTCTACTTGACAAATTGTTTATAAATCAGATAGAAAATACAATTTTAAAAATCAGCTCCCATTAGAGTAGATGCTAAATGTGGTGGGGATACTTTTTTTTTATAGATGCAGAGTTAAGTACTTTCTATAATAGAAAAAGCATTCAAAGCAGAATAGAAATCCCTATTAGATGATAATAACTAAATGGTCAACCTCAGTTTGCAACAGTGGCGATTTTAGACCCTTTTTAGAGGTGTTTACACCTCATTATCATTTAATTTGATTCTGGTAGTCCATAAAGGGACTTTCGTAGTTTTTTCATATGTTCAATATTTAGCATTCATCCTCTGTTATAATAATAAATATGTATATTCATTGTTATCCAGTTAAATTACTGATTAAGCAATGGGTGGGGTTAACACTTTTGTAAGGCACTGTATCTGTGTCACATTCTCATTAGGGGCTGAGCCCCCCTAAAGGTCTGAACCCCAAATCGCCCCTGGTTTGCAAAATTCAAATATTTTCCATATATTTTGTTAGCTAATGAATGCTAATCCAGCTTTTTGAAATGTTGCCAAGGGGCCGTCAATGTTAGTGTATAAGGCCATATATTTTGTACGTCTCTTTGGCTACGGTTGAATTGACCTCTGTACACTAATGAACAAAAACATGACATTCACACAAACGTAAATGATCTGAGTATGTCTTTACTGATGGAGATCCTGCCCTGTAGAGCTGTGTGTGAGCAGTTTAATGAAAAAGGCAAGATCTCTGACTAAAGTCTCAGTATTTATCCAGAGTATAAACTGTGAAAGTCAGCTGTTGAGTTACAGCACGTTACCACACACACTTGGCAATGGGATATTACCTTGGCCTCCCATGGACAAGTTGATACAGTGATGAGACAGAAGGACAAAGCTTTCTTTACCCAAATATAAAACTGCTGCTGTTTACGAGGCTGCAATCTTCTTCTTATTACACATTTCTGTAAAATTGATCATTTATTGCAAGCTATTGACTGCTGTGACTGATTTGTCCTTGTATTTTCTGATTTTCATAGAAATATCATCATTGCATGGCTGGCCTGCTTGCCCCACCCTATGGTGTGATGGACAGCGGATGTAGTGGTGACAGTAAGTAGCCCTTAATTACTGTTTACATTTGTGGTTTAGGCTCAGCAATCACACATTTTATTCCTAAATTTGTCACAGTTTTTTTATTGTTGTCATATTCACCTTCACACAGTACAGATCGTGAGAGATTTGAAAGCTTTATTTGAACTTTGAATTAAATTGAATTGTAACAGGATCTTCAAGACAACATTTGACTGTAAGATATCACAGTGCAGGAGCTCCTAAATGTTCACAGGTTGCAGTTGGTGTACACAGAAGGACGTTCTGTGACAGTGTTACATAATTAGAAACAGGTACAGCGGTGCATTTGATTTACTTTCAGCTACTTTCATATCAGTTACTTGAGATTTAAAGGTACAGATAAGAAAAAAAAGAGTACGCAGATTGTATGCAGATTGTCTTCGATGTATTTATCAAGATGTAGAACACTGTTCACAATAAAATGGCAGAATTTTATTTTTCTAAATCTTCCCTAAAGTAACTTTGATTTTGTTTGTATAATAATATTTTACAATCTTTAGGTAGTGTAATATAACTAATATAACTAAGCTAATCTTATTTGTACAATATGTAATACTTTTGTCCTAATTCTATTACTGTCCAACTGTCCATCTTCTTGCATTGTGATAAAGGCTGATACTTTTATTTATGCTTTTCTGTTGCAAGTTAACTCAATATTGACTTTGCTTAAACAGACCACTTACCTTCTTCTAAGTCATATACCATAAAAATGATGAACAGCAGTGAGAAAATCCAGAGAGTCTGTTGGCTCACTGGCAGTGGGTTCACTACTATGTTGTAATGTATCTTTTAAGAGTTCATGAATGAACGAAACATTTTAAAGAAACTGTTTCTCTGGTTTATGTTCCAATCAAAGAGGATTTGATTGACTACTGTAGCCTTTTGGGCTGCTTTTAAAAGTTGATGTCTGTTGTAGTATTCATCTCTGTAACATGCTATGGAGCAGCACTGTAAAAGCAAGGCTCTGAGTATTTCTTTTGCAGTATACAGTAGAGTACTTAGGGGATTTACAGTATGTACTCTATGCATGAATAAACCAAGACAGAAATCACACAAGCATCAAGCAGCTGGAGGCTGATGCACTCTTCTGTAGAATACATCTACAGCAGCTTAGTGGTTCTGTAACTGTACTGGCAAAGTCAAATGAATTAAATATATTTGAAATAGTTTTCTTTGTTAAAACAACGCTGTGCTTCTACAGCACTTTGGTGCACGCATTCAGTACCACTCTAACTGAGCACCTTTTAAAGCACAACTTATTCCACTATTGTTCAATAAAACGAAGCACTTTGCTCTCGACATACTCCATCTAGATCTGATCTTTGACCAACAAATTCAATTTTAGATTTTTATAACTTACATCTTATCTTGAATTCATCTCTTACGTACATACTGTATTTCTTTTAATGTGATTGAATTGATGTGACATTAAAATAAATGGTGTGATGTCACACGGACCAGCGTAGCAGCATCATAAATAAAATGATGGAAAGCTGTGTTAACTTCTAAAAAAAAGCAAACAAGTACAGATTCCATACAAAAACAATGTGATAACCTACAGAGAATTAGCGCTGAACAGACACAATTAGCTGGTGAATATAGTGGAGCATTTAGCAGCTAAAGTGACGGATATTTCCCTCAGGAGTCGGTGGAGACCAAAAATGAAGCAAAAAAGAGAGTGAATACGGGGCAGCCTCTAGCTCACCCAGTAAGAGCGTTTGCCCCATGTTGGCTGAGACATACAGTGGCGCAGGGTTCGAACCAGACCTGCTGCCCTTTGCTACGTGTCATCCCCCATCTCTCTCCCCCTTTCTGGTCTATCCACTGTCAATAAAGGGAAAAGCCCTAAAAAATAATCTTAAAAAAAAGAGGCTGAATATTAGACATTCATCAGGTGGACAAAAACATGACTCCCAACAGATGATATTGTTGCTATGTAACTACTGGATGTGTAAATAAGCAACACAAGTGATCAAAAATTTGTTATTGCAGGTTTAAAGTCGTCATAAGTAAATGACAAAATGCAATGTTTGCTTTCTAAAATGACCAGTATAACTGTGATTGAAATGATGAGTGATTTGTTTAAATTTAGGCAACTAAAACTGTTATTTAAGGTTGTAACACGGATTGTATTTTTCCCTGGGCACTGTTTGCCCAGTGGTTAGTTGGTCTACATGCTAACAAATATTATGCAACATGAAGGTAACAATAGAAACAACTTTTACATACATTTACAAGAATAATCAGGAATTTAAAGTAGCCAGGAATTACACAAAGCATTGTGAACAAAGTTGCTCAAGTTTTATTCCTGGATGTAGAGCCAGAAGCATAATATTACACTTCTTTTCCACTTTCTATGTATTGTGTGGATTCTGTGTCTGTTTTTTGCGGTATCAACAGTCAGAGAAGCACGTCTAAGAATAGAGTTTTTCCTTGCAGATACAGTTGTGACTGAGCAGCTCTGACTGATTATGCTATTTGTCCCAGAGGGGAACTGTACAAGCTTAAAGCTCCTAACACTGAGAAATAACTACACCTTACAAACTATCTGCAGGACTGTCACATTTCCTCATTTACATCCCTTTGCTGACCATACAGTAACAATTAGAGTAATAAAGTCTAATGGCATGTTAATTTAACAAGAAATTATAATTAAAAAAATATTCAGTATAGATTTGTTAAAAAAAGGAAGCCTAAATTATTTGCGTCAGAATGTCAGAACATTTATTGAAGGGTGCCCGGGTAGCTCAGTTGGTAGAGCGCGCGCCCATATATAGAGGTTTACTCCTTGACAGCAACCGCGGGTTCACACCAGAAACAATTGATCTGAAGTTCCAAATAGTGGATCTACAGAAGAATCTTATTACTTTGCATAAAAATATAAGAGGAAAATGAGGACCCTCTAGTTTTTAGCCACAACAACTTAATATGCAAAAATCACATTAAGCATAAAGATTGTAAAGTATTTTATACTTTTTTTATAAGTTTGTGGTATTTTGCATTTATGTCATTGTTCTAAAGTCATATTAAGTATAACTATATGTTTATATATACAGTGATTTGTTGTTCTATGTTTACTTAGCCTACTTTTAAATCCCTTTTCAAGGATTAAGTGGGTTTACACTTTTTTACAACACGTGGACCTGCAGAGTCTCTGTACTGTACATTTCCTCTATGGTTGGAGAATAGGACTTTCTTCTCAGTGATCTTTGTTTGTCACACATCTTAATTCACTTCATTAATATAGTCTCTGTTTTCTCCCACAAGGAATGCCGGACAAAGAGAACATAAGCAACAACTCATTTGTTTCAGTCTCCAAACATCAGAATAAGGTAGTTTAACTGACACACATGAAATATTTGTATAACTTATTGTTACGTGATGAAGAGAAACAGAAAGTGAGATGATACTGGTTCTTTGGCCTTGTTCCTGTCTAGGGTAGTGTCATTGTAAGTGGACAGTTTGACATTTAAACCTATAGGCTATAATAACTCATTCTGTGCTTTTATTTTGCTTGATGTAGTGGCATCCTTTACCGTTACTCGCCTCTCGGAAAAGAGCGTGGAAGAGTGAAGTTTGTTTAAAATTGGTCTAAATATAAACAATAAGACTGGAGTTTTTGTCTCTATCCATAACAGTTCCTGTCCCACCTTTCTCCTGTTGTCATTTCCTGACCACTGGCTTGATAACGTTGCACTATAGCTGATTTATGGTGCCCTGTGCTTTGTTCCTACATAGAGTTTAGTCACAACATGGCCACAAGATTATTTAAAAATAGCTTGTTTTATTTTTATGTAACACACATACAGCTCTAATTTACTTATACTATAAATTATAAGTATGAAAGCCCAGCTTCTTTGGGTACTGAGTGGAGTAATTTTCTTGTAAATAAATCATGAACTTTAAAGCCTCCACATAAATGCACAAGTTACACTGCTCTCCGAAGCATGCAGAGTGCACTTTAAATGTCACAGCCCTGCAGCCCATCCCATGGCCCTAGTGGGTAAAAAAACTAAACAAAAACACATTTCCATACAGTAATTGACAATATCTGTGTCCAAATTAAGCAATTGAATGAATCAGTCAAGAGTCTGGTAACAGACTATAATTATTACAGGGAAGCAATATAGAAAGCCATACGTTCAATTAAAGTTGACAGCTAAAGTCAGTGAGGAAGACATCCTGTGAGAAGAAAAACACTTGATTTGTCCGGCATGTTGTTGTTTTCCTGATGTCTTTTTTAACAATTACTGGACTGTTGTTTCCCACAACAGCTTTAAATCTCATCCGATTCCTGTGATGTTGAGCCTCAGTTTCATTGTCATCCATGGTGTGTTTTATTTCAATTGCTCTTATATTTTGTTTCATTTTATTTTGCAGAAGTCAGTCATTGAAAGTCCAGCCAAATCTCACCTTAAATGCATTTCTCAGGTATTAAACACAATCAACCTACTGAATGTAGGGACCGATCATTACCTGTTTATGTGGTTGGTACTCAGTGGAACTCTACTGTGCTGAGATTTAACTTGAGTTCTGTGCAGGTCCCGTCTGAGAAGATCCTGCGGGCGGGGAAGATTCTCCGTAACGCCATCCTCTCCAGGGCTCCTCACATGATCAGAGACAGGAAGTACCATTTGAAGACGTACAGGTTAGTTGGCATCTTAATTCTTCATTATTTGTGGGAGATTGCAACATTCAATTCAATTAGATTAAAAATACTGTATTAGTCCCTCAAGGGGCAATGTGAGGCAAGCAACAATACAAACAATTCATTCACGCACATGAAAACAATCTAAAAATATATATATGAGAGTGTAAAGTTTAAAGAAAGGTACAAAAAAATGAAAACCACCAATAAAATGTAACACCTTATTTATCTTATTTAACCTCCTGACTGTTTAGCAGTTTAGTAAAACAACAGAAACAAATAACAAAGAACAGGGAGATTCAATTAATAAACTCAAGACAAAACATATTATATAATATATAAATGCTGCTCAGCCTTGTATAAGATCTTATCTAGTCTTTTCCTGTCTTTCTCAGGCAGTGTTGCGTGGGGACAGAGTTGGTTGACTGGCAAATGCAGCAGAGCTCATGCATCCACTCTCGTATTCAGGCTGTGGGCATGTGGCAGGTACTGCTGGAAGAAGGTGTTCTCAACCATGGTGAGACTCTGTATGATGTCTGTGTCTGCACCACATGTACATGCAAAGCAGTGATTTCTAAATACATTTAAACCCTGCTGTCTTTGTTGTTGTGACACAGTGGACCAGGAGCTGAGCTTCCAGGACAAGTACCTTTTCTACCGTTTCCTGGATGACGAGCAGGAGGTTGCTAGTTTACCCGGCGAGGAGGAGAGGAAGGAAAGCCAAGAGGAGCTGCAGGACACCCTGCTTCTCCTCTCACAGATTGGACCTGATGCCCACATGAGGATGATTCTGAGGAAACAGTATGGCTATACAGCAATGGTCTCTTAAGCAATATTAAATAAAGTGAATCAGTGCAGTGGTGGTGTTATGATTGTCTTTACATATTTCCTGTTTTTCAGTCCCTCTGAAAGAACAGCAGATGATTTGGAGATCATTTATGAAGAGCTGCTCCATATAAAGGCCTTATCTCACCTATCCACCACTGTGAGTTTTCTGTTTTATGAGGTCATATGACCCCCCTGTTGTCTCTGTGCAGACATTAATCTTAATTCTGTTTCCTGTGGCAGAAAAAACATGCTCAGCTCTTCAGACACTTGTCACATTTAAGAGCAGATTGAAGGAAAAAATGCAAGCATGCAAAGTGCACACACCTACTGTACCCGTGTAGCCATCTCATTACTGATCAACACATATTTATAAACAGTTTAATACATGTTCAGCAAGTAAACTCATTGATTTGCATTGCTGCTAGGATTCACTAAAAATTGAAAAACAAATTATGTGAAAATTGCTGAAAACTGCATGGCTTTTTATGGATTTTGACTGCATTCAATTTTAGGAAAATCTGTTTTACACTGGCAGTATTGACTAGTGGGAGAGTAAAACTTTGCATGGCTGTACTCTTTCTGGTTGCTCCCTGTTGCACTAAACAGAATTTGTGTTCATATTGATCTTCCTTAGTTATACATCTTTCTCCTCTGCAGGTAAAGAGAGAACTGGCAGGAGTGCTGATCTTTGAGTCTCATGCAAAGGCAGGAACAGTGTGTAAGTAATGTGATAAAATAAGTGACCTTTTCAAACAGCCGATGCCAAACAATTTAATTAATAAATGCATTAAAGAGTCAGAATGAATCCAACAAATCCCAGTTTAGGGTATATCAGACTGCCTAAAATCTTCTTTTCTCTCTCAGTGTTCAGTCAGGGGGAGGAGGGCACATCATGGTACATTATTTTGAAGGGCTCAGTCAACGTTGTCATCTATGGAAAAGTAGGCATTTGAGTTCACACTATTTCCAAAAACAATAAAATGATCATGTTACTCTGACCAGAGCATTGATTCATTGGTCAGTAACTGATCAGTACGCTGTGTCTCGCAGGGTGTTGTTTGCACTCTTCATGAGGGAGACGACTTTGGAAAGCTTGCTCTAGTCAACGATGCCCCCCGAGCTGCCTCCATTGTCCTGCGAGAGGACAACTGTCACTTCCTGAGAGTAGACAAGGAGGACTTCAACAGGATTTTGAGGGTGAGTTTCTGTACATCTTTTGATGCTTTTACAGTAACATTTTAAAAGGTCTATTGCCCTCTGTTGGCAATACCTCAGCAATGCAGCTATAAAATATATTTAATACTCACATTTAATACACCCATTAGCTTAGTCATCTAAATATGAAATATGTTGGTAATGACTTTTGTTACTATCTTTCAAGCTAGAGATAAAATGCAGATTTGGGGTTAATTAACTGTGGATGAAAACTTGTGTGGAAAACTGGAAATACAGCAGCAGAGATTTGACAGTATGACCTGGGAGACATTAGGAATCTAGTAACACTGAACTTGAAAAGATATTCATTCTTAATGGCTTGAATATGTAACATAAATATGTTAACTAATAACCATAGACTGTATAATATTAACAGTCTATGCTAATAACCCCTTAACATACAACATTTGTTTCCCCTTAAATAGCTTCAAGGTTGTTAAAATAATCTTATTTCACTCTTTCTGACCCCATCACATGCCTTCTCTACTGGCTCTTCATTGAAGCTGTATGATGTTTACACTGACTGAAATATTTAAACCCAAGACTCCTAATCTTTATGGTTGCACCATTTCACCATATATTCCAGGTGCTATATTTTATACACTACCCCAAAATTCAGGCTGACTCATTTCTTATCTTTGGAATCTTTGGAAACTTGAACAATGTTTTGCTGCACAGAAGACTCCTCCAGCAGGCCGCTGCTTGTTGAGGGAGTTAACCAACCTGCTACCTCATGAGTGGTGTAGTACTGGAGGTTTGCCACAATAACACTGATAAATAATCCAGTGTTTTTTCAATCTGTATTTTAAATTAATTCACTTGGGAAGTACCAACACTACACTAGACACTAGATTGTGTTACGACTCACAAAATATTATTTGGCGTCATTGCATTGTCAGGAACTTTGTTGAAGCCTCCTGCTTGCTGCGGTGTTGTGTGTGCTGACTGTACACTGGACAAGCCAATTAATCCACTCTGCTCAGTGACCAGAGCCCAGTGTCATGCCACTCTCTCTGCAGCAGGGAAAATGAATCAAACCTCTCAGCATTTTTTAGATGATTGTATGATGATGTAAACATTGTGTTCAGTTTATGACATGCTATTCTCAGGTAGTTATGGAAGAGACAGCTCATATTCACTAAAACAAAATAAGGCTCAGATAGAACTACACACAACCTTCCAGCTCACACAGCTTCTTGCTCATAGTGTACAGTTTAAAATGCATAACTTAAATGCACTGTGTGTGTGTATTTGTGTGAAGGACGTGGAGGCCAACACGGTGCGTCTGAAGGAGCACGGTCAGGATGTTCTGGTGTTAGAGAAGAGTCTCGGCAGCAGTCGAACCTCCAGCCATGGAGCCTCGTCCTCCCATTACAAGTAAATGCACCCACAATCCACTGTACTGGACTTCACACAGGAATGATTAAAATGCAGTGTGTGTGTGTGTGTGTGTGTGTGTGTGTGTGTGTGTGTGTGTGTGTGTGTGTGTGTGTGTGTGTGTGTGTGTGTGTGTGTGTTGTAGATCTTTACAGAACAATTTATGATCCATGGAAATACTGATTTCTAACTGTCTGGCAGGTGTTTGTTAAAATGACAACACTTTTAGTTCCCCTATTTACTATTTATAAGCAATATATAAACGTTGAATACATGTAAAATATCTCACTACAAAACCCATTAGTGGAGGCTGTTGTATAAAAAGACAATGAATGACCATATGGGAAAACACTGTTATAATAATATAAATGCCCTTTTACATGCATCTAAATACATTAGAGTGTGTTATAAACCCTTTATTACATCTTTATATATTGCTTATAAATGCTTAATAGGGGGACTTCAAGCATAGTTAAGATTATAACCTTAAATGCATTTCTAATCAACAGTTGAACATCTATACAGTCAGAGAGCAAAATATAAAAAAGTATAGTTGACTGTGTTACAATACTTAAAAAATGGATGATGACTTTGGTCACTCCCAAATGGTGACTCCCTTTTTTGTGATATTTTAAGATATGTTTGCAGTCTGATATCACGTAAAAAATATTATATGACTTGACTTGTTTTGAAGTGTGTTGCCATTTTATATATTTTTTTCTTTTTGTCAACAAATCTTACTTATATACTAAAATCAACAATACTGTGTTACAGTATCTCTCAAAACCTTTTGTCTGTCAGTGGCTTTTAGCGCAGAGCCCATTCATTCCTACTGAAGACTTTAATCCTTAAAAACGGGCCACTAATATACGGTTTCATTTTTAAAAAGCTGAATGATTTCCTACAGCAGTGGTACTGTAGTTTTTAGTAAACGTCAGCCAAAAAGGATAAATTATGTGTTTGTTGGGGACTATTTTCAGCTGTGGATTAATACACATTTGGTGTGGTGGTGATATTTTAAGGCAGCACTAATGTATTTGGGATTGACTCAGAATTAGATTTAGATTAGATTTAGATTCATTGCCCCAGAAGGATATTTGTTTTCACAGCCAGTACACAACACATAGCAATATAGATATATACACATAGCCACATAAAGACAATACACAAAATCTCCATACATGCATTCATCATGCCAGCTCACAGCAGTGTCAACGAGGCAGATTGTTCAGGGCTCCTATTGCAAAGGGTACAAAACTCCTGCATTAACTACAGTGCCCATGTTCATCATAATGAGGGAATATGTCATGCAGGGAAACTATTTCATATGTGTTTAACAGTTTCTGGAGTGGAGATATGAGATATATCAATCCTCGGCCACACAAGATTACTTTGTTACTTTATTGTTGGTTTCATGAGGTTTGTTGACAATAACAAAAATATAGAATATCACCAGCCTTATAATTGAAAGGAACTCCATCAGTCAGTATGACCAACAGATGAAAATGCTTCCCGGCCGTGCCAGCAGCATAAGCACAGAGCAATCCTGTGCACTGCAGCCAATGATTGTTATCTTAATAGAAGCATCTGTCACTGCACCACGGTCGCTGTAATACAGAAAGACACATTAATGGTAATGATGGCATGAGCTCCCAGGGGAAAAGGAAGGCCTGGCAAGTCACGATTACTTGTTCGGGGTCGCCCTCTAATCAACTTGGCTCCTCACACATGAGAGTGTCAAGACTGTGGGGAAGACACAACATGTGCAGCTCCCTCTTGTGATGCTGTTATAAAGTAATGAAAACAACCGAGACTGGATCGTGTTGATTCTCCTTCACAGAGAAGATGCCCCTACATTTTTATTTTGGCTTCTCTGACAGCTCTAAGCCCAGACTCCCCTTAATCATCAGCCTGGCCGATAACCCGGTGATTGTAAATAGGATTGTTATCAAATAAAGCAATCACAGAAACATGTTCAAGTAAGACAAATCAGTCAAGGACCATGGAGGTGTCACAGAGCATTAAGAGCCAGTGTTTCTTGATTAGTGAAGGGTGTGTTTTATCCTGTGTTTCTTCAGATACAAGGTAATGTCAGGGACTCCGGAGAAGATTTTGGAGCACCT
Source organism: Perca flavescens (assembly GCF_004354835.1). Classification (NCBI taxonomy): domain Eukaryota; kingdom Metazoa; phylum Chordata; class Actinopteri; order Perciformes; family Percidae; genus Perca; species Perca flavescens. Next base: position 20,607,351 of record NC_041341.1, on the reverse strand, counting down.
CCTTGAAATGATGCGATTGGATTCTCAATTCACAGAGTCAGGTACTGCTCAGCATGCAACATTCAGCATGTCAGATTAGTACATTAGTATCTAATACAATCTATCAGCATGATGATGATTTACGGTGAAGGGTTTTCTTCAGTGCAGTATATTTATTCTCTGTGGCTCAGAGTTTCTCTCCTCTGTCCTCAGCCTGCTGCTCTGCACTGACCTGTTTCTTCTCATCTATGATTAGCCACACATCACAGAGCTGATCTAATTACTCTCGCTTGTGTGGATACATATGGTTTTCCTTTGCCTGCAGAGGTGACAGAGACAGCGCCATGTAGGATCAAGGCCTGATGGCTCTGGGCGCTCTTTGATCTGCTCTTACACAGGTGTTTGACATAACCTTCTCTCTCTTTTTTTGTGACAGACTCAGCCTTAGATGACTATGCGCTCATGCATTGTGTCTTCATCCCAAACAGTCAACTATGTCCGGTGTTGATGGCACAATATCCTTTCAGCACTATGCTACTTAATGTGTTTAAATGTGAAACCCTTTCTACTCTGCTCTTCTGACATTGTTTTGATCTTTAACTGCTGTGCACCTACCATGCCCAGGCCTCGCAGGGCTCTGAACAGGAGAAGCTGGACTATACATATAACAACAAGCGCAGGGTGATCCGCCTGGTGATGCAATGGGCTGCTGTACATGGAGATCACCTGCAGGAGGAGGATGTCTCTGTGGCTTTCCTAGAGGTCAGCATATAGATATGAGTAACATTAAGACCACTGTTATAACCGGGGGTCAACTGTGTTTCAAATGATTGATTTTTTTTTTTTTTATATTGGTGAAAAAAATAACACTGACTCCAAGCTCTTTAGCTACATCTCACTGTTGCTGTCTTTACCTTGAGTTTACTACTTTGAACTTACAACTGTGTTTTGCAGGAGTTTCTCATGGCGGTATCTAATGATGCCAAAGCCATTCCAGCCCTCAAGGATCAACTAACAGAACTTGAGAGAAGTGTAAAGCGAAAGTAAGTGAATGAATACATCTTAATCATAAATCTAAATCTATATTTATAATTTTTTCATTTTGTACTGTGATCCTCCTGTTTGCGCACATAATTATATATATATATATATATATATATATATATATATATATATATATATTATTCTGGGTTATATAAAACAACACAAATCCAACATACATCACTTTAGCTTAATTGCTGCCTATTTTTTCACACTTTAGCACTGAAGATGTCAGAGTCTCACAGAAAAAGGTAAGATACCGATTTTTTTTCTTTCAAACTAAAGCTTATGTTTAGTTTTCATTGTAATGTGCGAAAATGTCACAATGCCTTAATCTGTTAAACTTTGTCACAGCACAAAGTCCTACTGCGGCAGTTCAGTATGGGGGATGAGAAGCTTCAGAAACGTCAGCCCATCAAGAGTAATGACGAAAGTGAGTAATGGACATGCCTCCACATGTTTGGGTGTATGATACAAAATTTGTCCGAGACTCTGGATCGTAAACAGTAAATTTTTGCCGTCACTGTTATATTATATCCGCTATTTGAAACTTTTATTTAGCCTTGTTTTTACGCCATCAGGTCTTCATTAGACAAACACTCACGCCTGTTTGTTTTAAGTTTGGTTCCTTCCTGTGTGTTTTTTTTTTGTTTTTTGTACATCTTTTGCCTACACAATCACACACACATGGACATTGTTTTTTGCAAATGCTTAATCAAAGTCAGTTCTCTTCGAACTTTGCTGGACAGTGGAAGCTTTAACCTAGTGAATCCTAACCTTTTTGGCTTATGACCTCTTAAAAAAAAGCAATGTGTGTGGAAAAACTAACCAGGGTTTCAAAAGAAAAGCAAAACTAGAGAAACGTGTTTTTTTCCCCTTGTGAATCAATCCACAACCCCTCAGATGTACCCAGTGACCCCTCAGATTTGCATTAATCCAACTGCATCCAACTTTCCAGTACAGCTTCACCACTCCTTCTTTCCGTCTTGCTGACAGTCCCATATTTGCTCTGATTCATGCCTCCAGTTCTGCTCAAAGTCTTCTGCTGTGACCACACCTACACAACAATCCGTGTCCCTGTGGCCGCCCCAGTCAGGGAGGTCATCGGTGCTGTGGCCGACAAGCTGGGGTCGGCGGAGGACCTGCTCCTGGTCAACCTCAGTTCGACAGGAGGTGAGAGCGGCGGCAGCTACATGTTAATCAAATGATTGGAGACGGCACCAGCAGGGAGAGCCCAAGCAGGGAGATATACTAATAAATTCCCGACTGATATAGTGAGAAATTAGCTCCCTTTTGCGGACTGTAAATGGGTGCTACAGTAGGTGCTAAAGAATGGCCTTTAAAGCAACTTGGGAAAAACCTGAGCTCAGTTTTTTTCATGACATTCAGCATGTTGCTGTTGGTGTTAGTGGCTGCTCCTTACTGTAGTGATGTTCCACTGTCTCTGCCAGAAGGCTCTAATGCAGCTCTTACTCGTCCACACTTGGCCTTGCACTTTCCTTATCGGAGGCAAGTAAACAGATACAGAGCTGTAGCTGCTCTCTTGCTTGGAGTTTATTATCATACGGCTCATATACTGTATCTCTAACCAGTGAACTTTAGCTTTGCAAGGAAAAATCAAGGCTACAATGTAGCATGAGAGAGCTCTTGAAGGACAGATAGTACAATATTATAACATAATGGTATACGTTGTCCAATACCATTACCATCTCTCAGTGTGAAAGTCTGAGACTTCACAACTACCTCAACCACATTGTTCAGTCATTTTAGAAATTGAAAAAAGGCAGTTGCAGACAAGGAATGTCAAATTTTGACCTGATGATGAAGCTATATAGAAAGTTCATGGATCACCAACATTAGTACAATTCATCGTGAGGGGAACATGAATGTATGTACCAAATTTCATGGTAATCCATCCAATCCATTTCACTATTTTCACTAAATTATTTATCCATCTAATAGTTATTGAGATATTTCAATCTGCATCATAGTGTTGGACCGACCATAAGTCCACCATGTTAGCATGGCTAAAAAAGGCGTTAGAGAGTTGTAGATTCTCTCGTTGTTTTATAGATAATAATAATAATAATAATAATAATAATAATAATAATAATAATAATAATAATAATAATAATATATAAATGTTTTTTTTAACCCTCTGTGTCATGTTTTTTTTGTTCTACAGAGAAAGTCATCTTCAAGCCTAATGATGTTTCAGTGTTCTCCACTCTCAGCGTAAATGGACGACTGTTTGCCTGCCGGAGGGATCAGTTGGATTCTTTGGTGGGTTAATCTCTAATTACACAGCACATTGTCATCATATAAAAGATGGCTCACTGAAACCCTATGCATAGCTGTACAACTCTGAAATCCTTTGCTTTTTAGCTTTTTTCATATTATATACTGTAAATTTCCATGCTTTTAGCTTTTAAGCAACCTAGTGAATGTGCAGATTTGTTATAAAGATGTGAATGTTTTTATTGTAAAGTCAAACTGCAGAATTTACTTTTATATGCAGCTTAGCTGCTTTCTTCTCATTTCATTTTTAACATGTTAACGTATTTTGGTTTATGTCACAAGAAGATGGTCTTTGCATTGTTGTTTTTAATATTGTAAAACAAGAATTCCTGAAACAGTAGATTACATGATTATCAAATATAAAAGGCTGTTATTTCTTGTTTACTAGACCCCTCTACCTGAGCAGGAGTGTTCCTCTACAGGGCTGTTGGCCGGTTTTGAGTTAATGAGCTCTAAGGATGTGGCTTTCCACATGACTTCCTATGACTGGGAGCTCTTTCACTGTGTACATGAGGTATGACTGTGAGACCAGACTTGGTGGCATAACTTCAAGTTAATTTGGTTTACTTTCAGTTGATCCACTATTTTGTTCACAAAAGTGTTTTTCTTTGGTGTCCAACAGCTTGAACTCATCTATCACACATTTGGGAGGCAAAACGTCAAGAAAACCACGGTGAACCTGGACCTGTTCCTGAGGAGGTTTAATGAAATTCAGTTTTGGGTGATCACAGAGATGTGTCTGTGTTCTCAGCTTAGCAAGAGAGTGCAGCTTCTAAAGAAGTTCATCAAGATTGCGGCCCAGTAAGTGGATTTTTTTTTACTGTCTATTCTGCTTTTTCTTTGATTTATCTTACAGTTTTGTTTATTCACTACTCTACTTTTTCATGTTTTCTGTCAAAGCTGCAAAGAGTACAGGAATCTAAACGCCTTCTTTGCTATCATTATGGGACTGAGTAACCCAGCAGTGTGCAGATTGAGGCAGACATGGGAGGTGGGTACCTGCCTGTGTCAAAATTATTCTTATCCCAACTGCAAGTTAACCTTTAGTTGCATCTGTTTTCACAGAAAATTCCCAACAAATTCAAGAAGTTTTATTCAGAATTTGAAAACTTCATGGTAAGTTGAAATGACTCATTTTGTACTTCAAAGGGTCTCCATCTTTGAGTTGTCATGTTTTCTATCCAAAATCAGCATATCTTCCACTGTCAGCTGGTTTAGCAGCATCATCCTCGGATGGCACTGTGAAGGATCTGTTTAACATGGCGACGGCAGATCTCAGAACAGTGTGATTGTTTCCACAGGACCCGTCCAGGAACCACCGGGCGTACCGACTGACAGTTGCCAAGCTGGAGCCTCCCATCATTCCCTTTATGCCACTGCTGATCAAAGGTCAGAATTTTATTTGATGACCGTTTATTTTGAATTCAACATAATTTTAACCTTTATGACACAATTGTTCTGTTATTGTATTGTTTCTTCAACAGCTTTAACCATCTAAACAATTGGTCTTTTCCAGACATGACATTCACTCATGAGGGCAACAAGACGTTTATCGATTATTTGGTCAATTTTGAGAAAATGGTGAGGCTCTGAAGGTGCAGATTATTGTCTAACAGTTGGTGTAAATCTTTTTTTTCCCGCTATTCAGTTAATTGCTGATATCTGTTGCTGATCATTGCTCTTTGGTTTTCAGCGGATGATCGCTAACACGGTGAAGATAGTGAGATACTGTAGGAGCCAACCATTCAGTGAGTGTACATCCCAAAAGTTTATTTCATAGCGAGGAAAATTGGGATAAAGTATCAAAATGGTTTGAATAACAAATTTCAATTAGACTCCAGTTCTCTGTTGTGGATTTTTCAGGGAATTAATTTCATTTTAACATTATTACTTATCCATCACTCATTTAACCAGGTCCAGATTCACCTCTGGCCAGCAAGAACCCGGAAGTTCGGACTTACGTACGTCAACTCAACGTGATCGACAACCAAAGGACGCTATCTCAGCTCTCTAATGGACTTGAGCCACGCAGGTCTTAAACCACTCAGGGAAAGAAATGTTACACTCTGATGTTGCTTCACTTCATGACATGCGCTTGCATTGGGATGAATTTACTCCAACAGGCAATTACATGGAGGGCCTAATGACGTATCTGATAATGAGATATTGTTTCAGATGCATGACTTGTTAAGCCTTTTATTACAGTAATTTGTGATACTGATAACAGCAGTAATTGTTGGTTGGTAAAGTACCTCTCATATATCTGTGCTGCACCATCATCTCCAAGTCAAACAAGAGTGACAATTTAAGGAATTAACAATTTTTGGGGGGTATCTCATTTATCAGATTAACATTTCATGTAAACACTATGTGATGCTTTAAAAATGCAAAGTCTTGATATTCCTGATATTCAGTTGTTTCGTATCTTTTGTATCAAACAATATTTATACATATTTAAGTTTGTGAAAATATGTGTTGTAAACTGTATACAAATATTTATTTTGACATCAGCATGCAAAGAGTTGTTATGATTGTTTGCCTTTGCTTCATGTGAGCACATTTCTCTTTGGAGATACAGTAACTGTCTGAAAACCTTTTGTGTGCTGAAAATATTAAATATTTTAGATGTATTTGTGCATCGTATTGTCATTATTGTTTTGTTTTGCCATTTCATTAATACATTGTTTACAATCATGCCATGTTAAAATAGTATAACTTTTGTAGTTTTTTGTTAATTTTCCATACAATAACAGTTCCTAAACATTTCAGACTGACTTGTTTATTCATGAGCCCAGTTTCATACAGGTCTGTTTAAGATATCGTCATCTGAGAGAATTGAAGAGGAGAGGAGCACAATATTTTGAGCACAAGAAGGAGAGAAACCTAATCAGAAGTCTGCATTACCCATTTACTGCATTCACCTCTTAATTATAGTTATTAAAATATTAGTTGAGTCTAACTCTGATCCCAAATTTAGACTCATTGATTCAGTGCATTTAATCTCAGCAATACCACAGTGTAAAAATAATCCTGAATATGTCCTGCATTCAAATCTTAAAAGTACATTCAAGTATTAGCATGCATTCACTTAAAGAAAATACTTATATACTGCTGGGTAGCTTAATCTTTATAATACATCATGCTTTAACAGTTGATTTATATTTTGTATTAATCTTAATCTGCAAAGTAACTAGTAATTTATGTAGAATGTAATGAAGTAAAAAGTATAAGATTGCTTCTAATGTGTAGCAGTGTTAAGTAGCATAAAATGGAAATACTCAAGTAAAGTACAGGTACCCACCCAATCATTAAATGGCTTGTTGATTTTCCTGTGAGAGGATTAGTGTCCAGGATTTATGCTAAAATGATGCAAGTATCCATAGGAGAACTCCCAATAGTAAAGAAATGGGAGCAAGAGCTGAGCCCGGAGGGGAATGTAATTAATTGGGAGACAGTTTGGGACAACATTTCACACTGTTCCAAGAACCCAAATCAACAGCAGATCCACTTCAACATATGTCATAGGACACATTGGACTCCTCAGAAGAGATACGTCTCTAAAGCCATTCCTACTCCCTACTGCACGTTCTGTCAACCTGAACAAACTTGAACTTTCCTTCACATGGTCTAGGAGTGTGAACAGGTGCATGAGTTTTGGAATAAAACAACAGAAATAATATCTGATGTGATAGGATGTCCAATTCCTACTGACCCGATTGTTTTGTTACTTAATGATGACTCTAAATTACATCTGCTTGGGAGACAAAAGAAAGTTTGGATAGCTGGCTCAACCGCAACCAAGAATATGATAGCTCAGCGCTGGCTCCCCCCCACTCGTTTTGTATAAAACAATGGTTAGCATATTTTCTGGACATAGTTATGCGTGAGCTCTCTACAGCAAGGATTAACAACGCCAAATCATCTACTAAAGACCTATGGAAAGGTGCAGCAGCACAGGTATCAGTCCTAATGACTTCAGCATCACAAGAAGTAGAGGAGGGCGACTAGGCAAGGTGTGATTTCTGTTTTTGCTTTTATTTGTTTGTTTGTTTTTTCTTTCTTTTCCTCAAGATAAATGTAGTGGAGTAAAAAGTGTAATATCTTCTTACATTTAATGGAGTAAAATAATATATTCTATCTTTACTCAAGTAAAAAAAAAGTACCTTAAATGTGTACCTAAGTGCAGTACTTGAGTAAATGTAATTCATTACTTTCCACCAATAATAATTCCAACCAATAAATTAATATGAATGAGCAGGAGCCAGGAAAGGGAATTAAGCTCATTTATTCAAACTGTTTAAAACGAGGGGAACATTAAAACTAAAACAAAAAATTGACCCAATAACATTTGACAGAAGAATAAAAGCTATAGGGTCCAGTGCTGTTCCACATTTAAGGGACCTATAGCATTTTAGTGTGGACCTCGACTGGTCCGCAGACCACACATGGAGCACCACCGTCCCAGGATGGTGTAGGAAAACAACATTGGAGGACCTTGGAGTCTGTCCCACTTTGGTCCGGCGGGGGGAGCTGTTGTCATCAGGATCGTGAGTGTGAAAGAGTCCAGTACAGTCAGTGTTGGCTGCTGCTGGAAGAAGTTGTGCAACCAGTAAAACCACCGCGGAGTGAGTGGAGACAGAAAAAAACGTCACATGAGATTTACCGGAACACTGAACTTCTTAGACGTCTTAAACGTTAGTAACGTGCAACGACGACGAGCTGCTCTGAAGACGAAAACTTCGCACTTAATGTCGGTATGTATGTTTACCCTGTCAGAAAGTAAAGGTAAAAGTTAGATACAGGCCACAGTATTATGCTGATTCATAATGTACAATACACATTATATGTGTAGCCTACAGGTTTGTTTTGGGGCTGTTGAGTGTGTCACATAACGCAGTGTTAATTAAGGGCTTCTGTTAAAGTGAGATGATAACATGTACAGTCATAATAATACTGATAGTAATAGTAATGCAAGTTATTTTCAACTCTCTTAATTGTTGATACAGTAAACTATGCCCTTGGCTTTTTCATGTTTGAATGTTGTGAAATGTTTGCAGTGCATCATGTCTTTATAAAGCCATGTAACATTAGTCATCCAAACTAACCATGCACTGAAAGATCATTGGTTACTATTTAAGATTGTGATATCAACATCTGGATGTGTCTGTGCTCAGATTTCACCACGCTGCTGACAGTTTTGATGTTAAATAGAAGCTGACAGGTCAACCTACTATCCCCTAGCTTTGTGTGATTTATTTTTCATTTGGTTTTGATTACAGTAACTACTTGTGGTTTGACATATGGCTATCAGGCCGTTATTGTTGCAGTGTTTGCTATTAAGTGAGAACTAGCAGGAAGGAGCGCTACCATATCCCAGTAACCCAGGCTTCTTGAGTGGACGGAAAATACTGTGGGCTGGTCCACTGAGCAGATTGCTGTGAGGCTAAGTATAGCACACATACAAGTAAATCAGCAGAAAGCAATGGCCCCCCTTTGTGACAATGAAGGCATTTCCTGCTGGGCTGGATAGCAATCCCAATGAAGACCCAGGTAACAGCCTTTTAACAGCCGTAATTGCTCTGCTTGAAATGGAAAACCTATGAACAATAACAGAGCTACAATTTCCGGTAATGATGGAATTATGTCCTTTATAAGATGCTTTTTATGCTCTTATGGACAAACAAAATGATGTGATAATCAATCTGTGTTGACTCTAGTTTGGTAGCATTACGTTTCTAATCTTGGTTTACAGAAATACTCATATTCTTGACCTTAGAGAATATGAGGTTTTCTCTACTTTTTTTGCACTCTCTGTCTGTGGCCTTACTTGTACCGGACACTGTAGACCATGCTGGAATAGTGTCTGACTTTAGCTGCATGATCACAGCATACCAGGCATGCCATCATCCTTATACAAGCAGAGCCTGGACCCTGAGCTCATTGCTTACTGGTGCTGATGATGAGGAGGGTGTGGAGCATAGAAAAGAGATGGTCAGTAAATGACAGAGCTAAAACCAGGGATATCACTACATGCAGAATCAGCCTCAGTGGCCCCTTTTTGGATTATGATGGAGTCTCGTCTAACCTGCAGTCACACTCTCAAAGGTGGTGTTTTAGAGTAAAGCTATTCTTTGAAACGTCTTGCACAGCAGGAGTACGTTTGTTTTACCTTACATGACTTAGTTGAACCAGACTTCCTTCCTTCCCTCAGAGTTGGTGCTGAGTGTCATTATGAGATGTCGTCTCCAAGAGCCTCCTTCGTGCAAATCAGGTTTGATGACATCCACTTCTACGAGAACTGTGGCGGCGGCAGCTTTGGGAGTGTGTACCGAGCCAGGTGGATCTCCCAGGACAAAGAGGTGGCGGTGAAGAAACTGCTCAAGATTGAAAATGAGGTAGGAGTCATAATTGCCTGGGCTTTTCATATACTTTTTAATTGTCAGTATAGTAATCATTTTAATTGCTACCCCATTTAGCCCGATGTGGTGACTTCTGTACCCATCACTCACGGTCATTATACACCCCCTCTTTTAGAAATGTGCCATGAAAGAAACAGTATTGCCAAATGAAGGAATGTATTTGGCCCCAATTACAGCAGGGACTGTTCTTGAGATTTCTTTAAAAGCTCAGGCTCATTGTCTTACAGACAAAAAATCTTTTCACCGAAATTGTGTTATAGTTGTTGGCCTGTGATAGGATCTTCAGAAAATGATTCATGGTTTCTTTTATGAAATTGTAAAAGATCACAGATATCCATTCAACTTCACTCAAGTGTTGGAGAGATGATTGTTCAGTGGAAATAATAATTTAATCCTTTCACATTGAACCAATTGTTCTATTAATTACAGTGTTTGGCTACAATTAAATGGATTGGTTTTGTCAGGTTTCTGTTCATTCTAGGAATGGTTTCACATTAATCTTTCTGGGCCAGAGTATGTTATATTCATTTATTACACAGCTTTGTTGAATTCTCAATTCTGATTGGTCAATTACGGCTTTCTACCGTCTGTTATTTTTGAATAGCAGACCGCTGCTGTGAATAACAGACCGTTGCTATGGACGCAGTTCTGGAGGACCATTTTTAAGTCAATAAAATCATTTTAAAATCAATATTTTAATTATTGATTTCTTTAGTTTAGCTTTAGTTGCTAGGGCTGCACCATAGATCTTTTTTTTTATTGTTTATTGCGCAATAAACACATCGCAAAAGGCTGCTACATATCCCGAAAGACACCAAAGAGATTATTTAAGTTAGTTAAAAGAGAGTATCAGTAGAAAACTAGCCTACACTTAATTAACTAAGTCATTTTGTTAAGGGTTCTTGTGTATGTTAAATTCTATGTTCAATTTGATCAATAAAAGAATGTTGGAAATTACAAGCACTTTTCTGTATTTTTTGCAGAATATTGAAAGCAGCAGCAAGGCAGAACTAAGTACACTTTAATAATCTGTTTATCGCAAATAATATTGTTATCGCGATATTCAACAATGTAGACATTGCCTTTTAACTGGTACAAGAAAATGGGAACATATAACACCTGTCTTGGCCTCTCTTCATTGGCTTCCTGTACGATTCAGGATCGATTTAAGATCTTATTGCTTGATTTCAAAGCTTTAAATGGTTAGGCCCCTTTGTTTCTGGCTGAACTTTTACATAGCTATACACCAGTCAGAACACTGAGGTCAACCAACCACCTGCTTTTGGATGTACCAAAAGCTAGGCTAAAAAGTAGAGGGGATCGAGCTTTTGCGGTGGGTGCTCCCATCCTCTGGCATAACCTTCCATTGTATATTCGAGAGGCGCAGACTATATATACTTTTAAGTTCTTGCTAAAGACACACCTTTTTACTCTGGCCTTTGGTCCTAGCTGAGTGGGCGTCAAATGTCTTTTAATGTTTTTTGTTGTTTCATGTTATTTGTAACTATGTATTTTTACGTAATCATTTTGTATTTGATATTCTGTCTTGTTCAGCACTTTGGTCAACCACAGTTGTTTAAATGTGCTATATAAATAAATTTGACATTGACATTGAAATAACATTATCGCATATTGCATATTTTCCTCATATCGTACAGCCCTATTAGTAGCTGTGTAATAAGCAAGGTTAATGTAAAGTGAGCAGGTCATTGTTGCGAAGGAAATCCATTCAGAGTGATTTAAGACCCCTGCATCACCCTGTCGGGGTTCAATTCGCAATAATGACCCGCTATGGAGAAAGAGTCTGTAGAATGCTGTAATTCATCAATCAAAATCTAGTATTCAACAAAGGTGTGTAATAAATCAATATAACATACTGGACCATATATTTATATATACTCTTTGCCCCATGCTAGCGACATGGCTCTGTTGGACAGTCCACTACTTTGGTCCATGAAATATCTCATCAAGTATTTCATGGATTTTCATGAAATTTTATACAGATATTTATAGTCCCAAGTGGATGCATATTACTGACTTTGGTGATCCCTTGACTTTTTCTCTAACGTCATCATGAAGTTAACATTTGTGCTTTTTAGTGAAATGTCTCAGCAAATATTAGATAGATTAATTGCCATGTAATTTGGTAAAACATTAATTTCCCGCAAGTGATGTCAATCCTTAAACTTTTCATCCAGTGGCATCATCAAGTCCGAGTTTCACTAAGTCCAGCACTTTGGTATAAAACGAACGCCATTTCCATCAGCCTCAGCTGTACTTTGTGTACCAAACGCTAACATGCTAAACTAAGACGGTAAACGTTGTAAACATTACACCTCCTTAGCATAAGCATGTTAACATTCTTATTGTGAGCATGTTAGCATGCTGACATTAGCATTTAACTCAAAGTGCTGCTGGGCGTTAGCATAGCTGCAGACTCTTGTTTCTTTAGACACTGATAGAATAATGTTCAGACATTTTTATTGCAACCTCCATCATCGTGAAAAAGTTATGTTTTCCTCTTGTGTGTCTATTGTTTAGGCTGAAATCCTCAGTGTCCTCAGCCACCGTAACATCATCCAGTTTTATGGCGCGATTGTTGAGGCTCCCAACTATGGAATCGTCACCGGTAAGATTTAAATACAGTATGTCTTAATGATAATCAGTGTACAGCAGAGTTGCCGGGCTACATCAAAACGCAGCAGCTGAATCTGTTTGCATCAGTTGCAGTTTGCTCAACACTGAATAGTGCAGAGGTTTCTATGGAAGCATTAGTGAATGCCAGAGGGTTCAGGAAGTGCACACATTGATACAGTAGTTGTGTGCCCCTTTTTTTGTGTGTTCAGGTTAGAGGCTGAGAAGAATAAAGCTCATGTAGCAAGGGGCCCTCGATGCCTCTGCACAAACTTTCACTTTATTGTGGAGATGTAATTTAAGTTTTTTCTGCTGGTGTTTTGTTTGACTAATTGTTATAGCATTGATCTCCCCTTGGTCTTCTGCATTAATAAACCTTCACATTTGGATTTAAGACCATCAACTGGATTCTTTTGTCATCCTGCACTCTTGTTTCGGGCAGAGTTTCTTAATTTGCTGTTTTTTTGCAGTTTGGTCTATCTGAGTGTTGTTAAGCTGTTTGCTATACTGATAATGATGCCCCATATAAAAATAATAATAATAATAATAATGTTACTATCAATTATTATTATTATTATTATTAAATCATACCCTCTTCTCTCTTCCCTCGTTTCCTGTCTGCCGCTTCACTGTCAACTGTGCAATGTCAAAACATAATCTTAAAAAAATGCCAAATGTCCCAGAATCCATGGTGATGCTTCAAACTCCTTGTTTTGTCCCACCAACAGCAGAAAACCCAAAATACTGTATATTGAATTAACAATCATATAAATTAGCAAATGCACACATTTCAGAAATTGGAAACAGCAACATGTATTATTATAGTATGTATTGTTTGAAAAATGATAAATCGATTTTCAAAATGATTGCCAATTTGTTTTCTGTCAATCAACTAATCAATTAATCAACTAATTATTGAACCATTGTATGTAATTGAGATTTAATTTGCAGTTGCACGAATGTCCAAAATCCATTCCCTTTCTAAGAAAAACTTTTAAACATCAGAACACCAACCGCCTAAAGTCCAGCAGGCAGCAGCTGAGCCTACATGTAGATAAGAAGCTGTGTTATAGGCTCTTAAAATGTTTACTGACTCTACATCAAAGGCTAAACTTCTGAGCCCCTTGGGATATGACGAAGAAGTACCGTTTGTATTTGACAGTGCCATTATTGAAATGCCTGTGACATTCAGGGGTTACTGCTTGTTCGGGAAACCTTGTGATTCTAGAGAGTCATATAATTTCAATGTCTTGTCCACAAACATCGCTCTCCTTCCAGGAAAAAGTTTAACACACTGTCAGTGCAAGTGGTAGCAGCCCTCACTCACATCCTGAACAGGGTGTATCACCTCCTTCCATCATGAGGACAATACACAACATCCCACACAGTGCAGCTCAAACACATGAAAGATGTTCTTTGTTCTTGTGGTCAATGAAACCCATAGTTCACATTTTTCCTGAATAAATCAAGTGTGTTCATTGTGTGTTATCTAATACAGTAAACTGAGATGTGTTTCTTTCCCAGTCAGGGGTGTTGTTACAAACATTACATGTATTGACAGAATCTTTAGCTAAAGCACCTTATACTAAATGCATTCAAAATCCATGAGAACAAGAGCTAGAAGTCATCAAAAACACACAACCTAAACAAACAAGCATGTATGTTCGATGTGTGCTATTTGAAGGGTGAAAGGTGAATGATAAACATGGAGAGATTGTGGCTCTGCCTTTCTTTCTTTACCTTTGTAAAGATGTTATAGAAGGAGCCCTGTATTTGTTTGTTAAAAATGCCAATATCTCTCTACGACAGTCCATTGTTTGGATAAATTGTTAGAAACAAAAGGCTAGGTTTTGGGAAGAGGTGACAAAAACAACAAAACTGTGTTGCCGTTATCAAAACAGCCAATGCTCCAAGTTGTGTTGTCTTCATTCAATTAACAAAATCAGCATTGAAAAAGAAAATGCTTTAAAAAAAAACACTCCTCAGTCAAGATGAAAAAAAAAAGTTTCTTTAAACACATATTATTTTCTGTTTTTCTGTTTTGTACTAGATAACCGTCCTGTCATTTACATCAAGATATATATTCTTTTACACATCACAACCACCTAAATGTTTTCCCAGTGTGACACACCCATCGATGGCATGACTACAGTCAACTCAGGTCAACCCATAATCTCCATGACTGAGATTTGTCTTCCATCACCATGCTAAAATAATTGTCCTTTTATTGAGGATTTCTGGGTGGTAGAAGACTGCTAAAATTCTGCATACAGTATTATGGAACCTCATCTTCTACAAAACGACACTGTAACAAAGTTGGGCAACTGGTGCCTCTACAGAGTTTCCCATCTTACATTCACAAAGCTGCATGTCGTGCAGGTGTATATCCTCGTTCACCAGGTAACTTACCGGATGTGACTTTACATGTGACTTTTTGTTTTCTTCAGTAAGAAGAAGATTAAGGTTATTGTGAGCAGAACACTCTCATGTAAAACTTGTGTTAAACGTTAGGCAAACCATGCTTTCTTTGTGATAGCTGTGTGTGAGAGTAATCGTTAACAGTTAGGTGAAAGCATTTGCAGTTGTGACCGCTAACATATGTAAACCTCATGCCACCTTAGCAGCCACTGTGGTATTTTGCAGCTGTGAAAGAGGAAGGTTTTGTTGTCAAGGGGCTGGTTGGTGTCTCTATTCATCAAAGCAGAATCTAATTAGCACCAGATACAGGAAAAATGTTTATGGCCATCCTGACCATGCCTTGTCCACATTCATCAGTTCTGTTATAAATTAAGTCTGTTGACATACAGCATCAGGCTAGGCAGTTCCCTCTTTCTACAGCCAATATCTACAACCTATTTGAGAATCCCGTTTGTCTATGTTAACCTGCATGGGTTTACAATGTCTGCTGTCACTCAGCCGCCTCATAAACCTAATGAATTAGTTATTGTTTTGGGGTAAAGGTACATTACATTACTACAACGTAAATAAAAAAAGCCATGCAAAATCCAGATTCATAATAAAAGACATTGGTGTGTTTTATGATTGTTAATTAAAATCCTGTCTTGGTGCCGCTTGCATGTTTACATTACTGTGTTGGACCATGATTGGGTTATTATGCACAAACAGAGGTTTCCTGCTGTTTTAGCTGGTATGATAGTGCTTGTTTATCTTCATACAAGCACTTTACCTCACGAGATCTCTGTCTATCGATAGCAAAAAAGGTTGATTTGCCTGTTCTGCATATGCTTTGTGTTAAACAAAAGCTTTATCTGTATGTCTTTGGAAAGTTTTGTGAGGGGGATTTTGCAAAAGGCTACATGGTGGTCAATACCCATAAGAAGTGCCCCATTTGAAGTGTTTAAAACTTTAGAAAAGTAGAAAGACTATTATTTTGTGTTTTAGAGTTTATAAATGTGTGGGCTCCTGAGGTAACAGGGTGGCTCATTGTGTTCAGTTAGTGATAAATTGAGCTCCTCCACAGCAACAGGTCAGTGGCAGGAGCCATTTGTAAACAAGACACTGTCAGCTGGCTTCCAGGAGTCATCTGGCAGAATTTCAATTTTCAATTGTTTTCACATAATGCTCTCACATACTACACTCATATGTACAATGTAACGCCTCCAGAGAACGGGTTTGTCACTGTAAGTCATTTTACCATCACAAACTGTCAATTCCATAAAACATAATCACTTTTTTTTTTACAGAGTATGCGAGTGGTGGATCATTGTATGATTACCTGTCCAGCGATGAGAGTGAGGAAATGGACATGGGGCAGATCATGACATGGGCTGCAGAGATGGCTAGAGGTAAATGTGACAACTATTTTATCTCCTTGATTATATCAGTAAAAGACAGCTTGCTATCTATCCAAAATTCAAGATCTGTTGCAATATTATAAACATTTAATGGAAATATGTGAAAAAAAGATTTTAAGAAAAGAAAAAAACATTTAAATATTATATATTCATCTTATACAAGATTTAGATTGATTTTTGGATGCAATAAAAACTGAACTGCAAATCATTAAGCACAAGATCAAGTTTGGCTACATTTGCCCATCATGTAGTGTCATTTGGAAACAAATAGAAAAACTGATACAACCCAAGGTTATTAATCTAGATGGAGATTGAACCCTGAGGAACACCAGCATTGATGTTAAGAGTTTCAGAGTTCACATCTTTAGCTCACCTTGAAAACGTCATATCTTAACTATTCAATTTCTTTAAGAATCTTGACATACTGTAAGTATTATAATATCAGAGGCCTAACACTTAGAGAGGTCTGAAAACCAGATTGTCAGCAGGTTAAATCAGACGTTTTGGTAAGAAACAGCCATAGCTTGGAAAGTATTCAAAGGTTTTACAAGGCAAGACAAAGTGTTTGACTTTGCTCCTCGCGTAAGCCCTAATTTGTTGCAGTCATTAATGTCCACACCAGTGTTTATGTGCTTTAGTGTTTGCAGGGACTGTAGGTGTACTTTTACATGGAAATATAAATAAACAAGAGTCAAAATGAGCCTTGATTTTCTACCCAAAGCAGCACTAGGTCTCCCTCATTGCTACTCTACATATACAGTATTTCAAACAAAGATGCATTATTTTCTTGTGTGATTGATCAGAGCCACCAGTGTGTATATAGGAGTTTCCAGTGATCTCCTTCTGAAAAATGTCTCTTTATTTTTATTTTTCACTTTAGGAATGCATTATTTACATTCAGAGGCCCCCGTTAAGGTGATCCACAGAGACTTAAAGTCCAGGAATGGTAAAGGATTTGATTTCTAGAATATTCTTTTGTTTCCAAAACTATGCTACATATTCTTTAAAGTGAATACATACTTTTATTTTCTCTTGCAGTTGTTGTGGCAGCAGACAAGGTTCTAAAGGTAGGATTTCATTTGACTTATACCCTGTAGAGTTTCATCTCATATACATTTTGCTGCACAATAAGCTGGCTCTGATTAGGTGATATTGTCTGGTTAGCTGAATGTTTCAACTTTTATCTCAGAATTTGAAAGGAATATGAGCATAAAATACTGGTATGTTATTTACCTACAGTATGTCGACACAAGAGGGCAGTGACTAACTTAGCTTGTTCGAGAAACCACTGAGCTTCACTATAGGTGCTTTGGTGGATGAGACTAGTAGAAAGAAGATTTAACAAAAACTCATGGCAATATATTGTACCTTTTATTTGCAAGAGAGTTAGTATAATATGTAAAACTATTAAGTAATTTCATACGTAATTTGAAACCTCCTCTGTATGTATCTGATGTATTATAGAGCTAAAAGCCAAGAACATAGTGTGGCAAATTGCAGTGACGAAAATAGCAGTTGATTGCAGTACAGTAGATACCCACATTTGTAGCATTTACTAACACCAGCATCACCACCAGATGCACACTTGTGAGTTACAGCCACTGTTCTTTTTCAGTAGCAAAAGAAAATCTGCATTGCTGGTTTGATTAGTGCGCAATAAGGACATTGTTCTATGGATGGTGGCTATGAATTGCAAAATACACATTTTGACTTAGTTGCAATGGTTATTTCTATTATGTTTTCGTCACTTCAGATCTGTGATTTTGGGGCATCCAAGTTCCTGACTCACACAACACACATGTCCTTGGTGGGCACGTTTCCCTGGATGGCTCCGGAGGTGATTCAGAGCCTGCCTGTGTCTGAGACTTGTGACACCTTCTCCTATGGTGTGGTGAGTGACAAGAAGAAGGGGAAAGCAGCATTCTCTGTAGATCACTGTTTTGGCACATATTGCCTAATTTAGGGTAAGAGCCAGCAATCATCTGAGTGATAGTGTCTTGGACAGTTGCCCTTATTCTTATAATGAAGAATAAGTTCTGTGCACAAATGTTCCTCAGTGTTATGACTTGGTCTCAGCTATGAAATTAGAGTTTCAGACGTCTCCTAAATCTTTTCGGGGTCTAATATCCGACTATCCTACAAGCAGTTTTGATGGAGTATACTGGCCCCTTAAGACTTACTTCCAGCTTCTTTATACGTTTTTACTAAGATTCTTTGACTCATGAGTCAAAGTTTAGGACCGTTCTGAAGACCATTTCTTTCAAAGATCACACAATGAATGATTGACAAGAACACTGAGTCTCAAAGCCTGACCCATTTATAGAATGCTTTTTGGTTTTCAAGGAAAGATTTAAGAGAATAATGCTTTTGGTTTATATGCCTATCCTAAAACCTTATTCAAATTGAATCAAATATGTTCAATAATACATTTGTAGAAATTGCACTGAAGTCACCCATGGCTTAAAAAACAACTGTCAGTCAACCAGTTCCTTTGACTTTTTCATTTCTGTATTTCTTTCTCTGCGTAAGTAGACAATAAAAGTAGTTTTGACCTTTTCATAAGTATAGCCTCTTAGAAACTTTCTGTCTTTCTTCTTCTTGAAACTCTTATGAAGTTTCTGTCTAAAGACTTTTGGAAGTAGTTTCAAAATGGAAACAGCTTACAAATTGCAGTTCCTATTACAAGAGTAAATTACTGATAAAAAGCTCAATCAATTATCAAAAAATATGTTTCCCTAGATTTTACAAGCTAAGCATTCTTATAATTGTTATGATAAGTGCTTTCTATGCCAGGGATACTGCAAAATTGACTGCAGATTTATTAAGTATGCAGTTTTCCCCCTCAGTCACTTTTCTGAGGAGCTGTTTTCTATAGTAAAATACATACATGTAATACGAGGCAGCTGGCAAGTGTAGAAATATGGTACACATATACAGTAGAGCCCTTGGCTCTGGATTTTGCATGGCTCTCCTCCACCTTTTCATGATCTAATTTAATGCCGACGCAGGTTGTTATTTCTGATTTATGTTACTGCTGAATATCAACTGAAAAGCACCTAAATTATCAAGGGAGTACTGCGATTGTACTTCAGAAATCATGGTAGCCTTTAATCATTGTTGAAAATCTAAAATGAATCTTTTTGTCTATTTTGTATGTTGCATTTGGCCTCTAAGAAAGGCAGAAAGGTGTTTTAATGTTTATTCATATATGAATATGCATGCTTTAGAAACAGATACAAGCTACTCATCCCCTCAACAATATTTATTCTGTGAAAGCCAACCCAGTGGGGCAAAACAGAAGATTCATAGATGTGTATGTTGACAGAGCATACATGCATGCTTATAATTTTACAGTATTATCACTTTGTTTGTTTACTGACCTTGGCTCTTGACTTCTGTGGCAGGTGCTTTGGGAAATGCTCACCCGTGAGATACCTTTCAAAGGCCTGGAAGGTTTACAAGTGGCCTGGCTCGTGGTGGAGAAAAATGAGGTGCTCTAGTGTGTAATTACATGTACATTCCAAATACATTTATTGACCCTTGGAAATGGGGCATCATTATTGTCCAGTTAAAAAAAACTTCCTAAACACTAAAAAAAAAAAAAAAAAAATATATATATATATATATATATAAATAGTTTTATTGTAGTATAGTATAGTCCTCTTTACGGAGAGAAAAGCTAGTGTGACTATACGTTCTGTACTGTACGTACAGGTCTTGCTTGTATATTTTCCAATCTGCTTCCCAATTTACATACACCCCTTCAGCTCATCCTA
This sequence comes from Perca flavescens, assembly GCF_004354835.1. NCBI lineage: Eukaryota > Metazoa > Chordata > Actinopteri > Perciformes > Percidae > Perca > Perca flavescens. Next base: position 20,587,389 of record NC_041341.1, on the reverse strand, counting down.
CATCTGACTGTGTGTTTCAGAGGTTAACTATCCCGAGTGGCTGTCCTGCCAGCTTTGCTGAGCTCATGAGGAACTGCTGGGCAACAGAGCCAAAAGTGAGTGATCCGTTAAGTCACATTAGCTTGCAAATTAACAACATATGTATGGTTCAATTTGAATCACAGACAAATGTTTGTGTGTTGATTTAGGAAAGGCCAGTGTTCAAGCAGATCCTCTCTACTTTGGAGTCCATGTCTAATGACAGCCAACTTCCTCAACAGTGCAACTCTTTCCTTCACAACAAGGCTGAATGGAGGTAATGTGATCAGCCATTCTCCCAGGCCCAGTAAATGTATTTATAACTCTCCTTTTTTCACCAATATACTGCCTCAGCCTAAGGAAATGTGCAACTGTTTTCAAAGAATGATGTGGAAATGTAGCTGACGGGGGCCGTGAAATACAAAAAGGACTTGAGATTGTGCATATAGATCTTTAATAATTACACTGATAGCTACATAAAGGCATGAAAACCTCCAGAGAATCATCCATCTGGATATACTTCCTCTCTTTACCCATAAGGCCCTAAAAATAATCACCATCTTTTTCAAGTAGAAGTGTTTAATTGGGTTGTATGAGCAGCTGGAGGTTTGGTGAGTCTCAGCTGTTACTTTATTCTCTATCTCCCTCTCTGCGGGGCTTGTCTGTGCTCTGAGGTTTTTCCTCAGAAGTTGTGCTGGTGGCATCATGTCCAGGCAGCCATCTGCAGGTGGAGCAGGTTGGAGTGAAGCTTGCTGCTGGAAAACAGAAACTGAGAATGTGTGACACAGAAAGATGCATTTGTTATAGCTCAAGAGGTTTGATACTATAAGCCTAGCTGGCTGAAAGTGGAAGGACAGGCTTGATGGTGATAAGAGCAGGTGGTAGCTTCACCAGAAAGGGTGAAGAGATATTGTGTTGACCTCAGAGCAGTGAGATCTGCTGGGCTACGGTATAACAAACCTAACAAGTCTACAGCAATGCCAGTTGCACTGTAAGGCTTCACACTGAGCTAAATGCTAACATCTGCATGCTTACATGCTCACAATGATAATGTTAACATCCTGTTTTGCAGGTATAATGTTTACCATGTTCACCATTCAAGTTTAGTGTGTTAACGTGCCAACATTCACTAATTAGCACTAAACACAAAGTACAGCTGAGTGAGGCTGATGGGTGTGTCAATAGTTTTGCAAGTATTTTGTCATAAATAAAGTTTTGACTTGATGATGGTGCTAGAAGAAAAGTCAGGGAAGTTATTACAATTCACAATGAGGGGAACATGAATGAACACAAAAAAGACAGCCAACATGTGTTCAGCAGTGCTTCAGATGGTTAAACCACAGTACAATGTCCTCCTGCTCTTCTGCATCATCACTGTTTAGCTGCTCTTAATGCAGATTCAAACAACTTCAAATTAAAGGGGCGAGTCGCAACTTGACTGACAGTCATTGTTTCATGTCAAATCCAGTACTTACAGACTGCACTGTACAGTTTTTGTACAGACAAAGATTAAATGTCAAGCACTGAGAGTATAATAGTCAAAAGCAGCTGATATACTTTAATGGTTGCTATGTCTTACAACCACTAAATTAATATCCGGTATTCTGTAATCTAATTATTTGTCTAAGAAGCAAATATAGACTGAGTCACATTAGTTAAATATCATGCAAACTAAACAAACACCTCCTGTTACACTCTTTATCAGACCATTTTGGCCAGACTTGTCATTTCCTTGCTCATCTTGCAACTGTCTGGATAGGACAGTTTAAAAAACTCTTTAAAAAAAGTAAGAGCAAAGTACAGGGCGACATTTGTCGGGAAAATGGTAGGTAAGAGGACAAATTATTTGGGAAGTTGAGCAAGAATGGAAATTGTTTAAAGTGGAAAGCGTAGGTGTAAAAACTATTGAAAACTGGCTACTGAAACACTGGCCCGCTGTAGGGTGTCCGGTAAGAACTTGAACCAGAGATGTCTGACTTTGAGGTCCAGGAAGATTTATTCACAACTCGAACATGAAGTTAACTATGAAATTGTATTTGACGTTAATAAGCATCTGACTTACTATGAACATTATTTACCAAAACTAAATGTTATAGCCACCAGCATATAACAAGAAACAGTACTAAGAATTACATTAATTTCTCTGTAATAATTAACATAAATGTAACATATTGCTCAGTAACACAAACTGAGAATAAGGCTTATCTATTAAAGCACACATATCCATAATGGAGAAAACAGTGTAATACACCTTTAATAGCTAAGCACGTTGCTGCACAGCGCTAGTCTGTTTACTGGCGATTGCATGTTGCTAGCAAATTGCCCTAACACAACCTGAATATCAACACGTGGCTGCACAAGTTATATTAAACAATCTGCACATCTATCAGCTATGCAAACACAGCAACAGCAATATTATCAAGGTGATAATATATCTCTCTCTCTCTCCAAATAAATGTCACATCGTAACACAGGCTAAACTTATCCACATTGTAACAGAACACTTATTGAAATATGAATAAACATAGCTTTAACATTTACACAGATAACGAGGCCGTAAAACCCATGACAGTTTAGCAAGCTACAGAATAGTTTTAACTTACATTCTGGGCTAAACAGATCACTTCAACAAGTCCGAAAACGCAAAAGGAATGATAAAAAAAAAGTCAGTTTACAGCTGCTGCGTTCTGTCCCCTTCTCCTGTCTGAGCGTGAGTGATTGGCAGGAGATCAAAGCAAAGACTCTCGTCACTGATTGGTAGGTGTGATCCCCTACCTTTACTTCAACAGTCCTGACTCCATTATCTGGATTTGGGAGATCTGTCCAACTGGCCACAGTGCTCAAGGTAGTTGAGTGTCGACGACCATCACAGTGACACCAACCTGTAGGTCGGCAGTTTCTGAGGTCCATTTCTGGCGCGCTTGTATACCAGGAAGGTAATACTTGATGAAATGTTTCCAAAAGTGGTCAGCTAGTTGTTGACTGTGCCTTCACCTGCGTCGGCTGAGTATTTCCGACTCCGGGTACACAACCTGGGGCAGTGATGCATCTGGCCGCCCCATCAACAGAGAGTTGGGGGTGACTGGGTCCGGATATGCTATGTTGGACGAGACATAGCCAAGGGGCTTAGAATTAAGGATCCCCTCAATTTCAGCCAAAACAGTCCTGAGTACATCTTCGGTCACCAACTGGGCACCTAAAGTTGCACTTCTGGTTTACCGCACCATTTGCGGCAGTCAGTGCACCCTCGCTGGTAGCGACGAATGGCCTCTCTCCCACGCAGGATCCAGTACTTTCTGCAAGTCTCAGTAAAGACCCATTCCGGTCCTGGATGGCGCAGTTTCTCGTCTAGATCTTTGATGATTAGCTGAGTTAGTGGGTGCCAATGGGCAAGCACAATTGGATGGATCATATAAGTGTCAAGATGTAGGACGGAGGGATGGTCTGCTGCTTCTTTGGAGCCACACGTGACCTTGCTGTGAGAAAGGCCACTCCGACCTTACCGCTGAGGTCCTCAGTTCGGTAAGCTACAGAACCATAAGCCTTCTCCGAAGCATCACAGAACACATGAATGTCCCTCAGGCTGTTTGGGTTGTTTAGCTCGGGGCTACTGTAGCATCTGGGAAGAGTGATGTGCTGAAGCTTAAGCAGTTCCCTTTCCCACTCCTTCCAGGTCTGGAGCAGGTCATCAGGTAGATCAGGATCATCCCACTCTCTATGTTTTGCGAGTCAACCCAACAGACACCATCCTACTGCAAGAAGAGCCTCTAGGGCACCAAATGTGTATTAATCTGAAGCTGAGAATTGTCCCTAACAAATGCACTATGTAGTCCTGTTTAAGGATATAAGACAGCCTTTTTAATATACATATATTAATAGAAATGGGCTTTGGGCTGAGTGCCACAGGCAGGGAAGTATTGAAAGATGGACTGATAAATTGTTGGTTTTGGTCTTTTCATGGGATTTGTTGACAGAAAGAAAAATATTGAAACATGCCAGCCTTTAACATAATTGAATGTGGCGATATTTGGTGAATTGTTGACAGTGTTCCGTTGCCATATACTGCAGGTGTGAGATTGAAGCTACACTTGAGAGACTTAAGAAGCTGGAGAGAGACCTGAGTACCAAAGAGCAGGAGCTGAAGGAGCGAGAGCGCCGTCTAAAGATGTGGGAGCGCAAACTCATCGAACAGTCCAACAGCCCGGTGAGTTCCTCTCTATCTCCTCTCCACCTTGATCCACCTTCACGCTCAGGACAGCCGCCATTAACTGTCAGGTGGTCCCAGCAGCAGCATCTCACTTTTACACTGCTGTTCACATGCGTGTTTCCTCAATCACATTGGGAGAGTGACAGAATTCTTCCTCTGGCGTTATGTGGAAATAGGAAAGCAGTGAAAAGAAAATAAAAAGTGTGGAATGAGAAGTAAATGAAAAAGCATATTATGGGCAGAGTATATTATTGCCAGTACTTCACTTACAGTATGTGCAGTGTAGTGCATGGTTGCCCAACAAGTACATTTGCATCATGATGAAGAGTGAATGCTGCATTTCTCACTAGAATTCATATTGAATTGTGAGCGTTGCAGAACTTTAGTTTAAGCTTTGCTGTTTGCTCTTGTTCCCAGCATTGTATTATTTGCATGCAAAAGACACAACAGATTATATTCTGGTTTGCACTTTGTGTGTTTCTGTGAACAAAACATGGTTGCTTTCTCAAAACTGTGTGTGACCAAATGCCACAGTATTGCACAGTAGAGATAACTTAAACACCTTTGAATTAAGCACACTAAAGTTTCCTGTGTTTCCTTTCTTTTCCTATTCTCCCCTTATTGTTCTGTTCTGTTAACTTCCCTTTACCATCTAGTTTTCTTCTTGGGTTGGGGTTAAAATTGTCCACTTTACTTATTTACACTTATTTTGTGGTTTGTCTGATTACTTACTTCCTTTTCTTTTCTTTTCTATCCTCTCTTCTTTTTTTCACCCCTATGTCTCTTCTCTCTCCCTCTCAGCTCTTCTTACCTGTGGCAAAAAAGATAAGCGCTAAGTCATTCTATCAGTCTAAGACGGAGGAATCAAACAGTTCACAGATGTCATGTCAGATCACAACCTCCAGTAACGAGGAGGTGAATCTGCAGTCCATGATGAAAGGCTTTGAGGACATGTTTTCCTTGGACTTTGGCCGGCCTGTCCTGCACTCGGGCATGCAGGTCAACATGCAGGCCAGGCAGAACTCCTCCATGTCGAGCAGTGTCAGAGAAGGACACAAAATCAACATGACTCTGGGGATGGGACGCTTCACTTGGTCTGACGACAGTGAATAAAGCTCTCCGACGCTCTGTGTTGCCACAGCTGCATTGTCAAATACTGTTATCTCACTTAATGCATTATTGGTGTTATGGAAGCACTATTTGGTAATTAATTGCTTGTTAAGTCATGATTATTTCAATCATTTCAATCTTGAGAAACACCAGGAATGGCTTACTATTTCTTCTGTTTTGTTCAAGTTGTATTCAGAAATCATAAAGATACAATAGAATATATTTGTAGCCCTCAACCTATGGATATTATGGATGCCATTTAGCGTATGCCTAATGTACTGGATGTATAGTGCCATGCTGTGAAGAAAGAGCCACGTGAGCCAGTTGCTTAGAGAAGGCCAGGCTTTTATGATGAAGTGACATTTTGCTGACATTAAGATTGGCCAATTTGTTCTGGATGTGGTGGAGTGCAGTTGTTGAGACGCAGTCTCTTACCAGGATGAGAAAGTACATGTTTTTTCCTCTGACTGACCCAGGTTCAAAACAGCAGGAGAGGGACTTTTCTGTGTGACTGTCAGCTTCATTCTCAAATTTTACATTTTACTTTTTAAGACAGGCTTGTTTCTTAGGCCTGAAAAGATTTTTAAAATTAAGAAAAAAATAATTAACAATAACAAGATTTCTGTACTAAAATGCCTCAATCAGACATCACAGATTTGACCAAATATAGATTTTAATAGAATAATTTCCTTCTGTACACATGTTTTACATACGCTATCACACCATATGGTCTAACTGAATATTAGCCTCAAGACCTGCACTTTACAGTAGAGAAAATCGTATTAGCATTAGTGTTCAGTTAGGTATTAGGCTTCATCTGAGGGAAGGACATGCTTCCTTGAGCATAGCCCATTAAATTGTCCCCTTCGCTTGTTATCATCAGTCAGTCTCATGAGGATGTAATCCTCTGTATTCCTGTGTTGTTGCTTGTTAGCATCCTGCCATGAGCTAATATTCCTATTCAAACATCGCCTGTACTCCTGTGCCATCAAGCCCTATACACACCAGACAAGACATAACAATGAACACAGACTCTTAGCATTATTTACATTTCCCTGTGTGAAATCCAGACACTTCAGAAACATTCAGCCTTCACACTTGTTAGTCATCTCATCAAGCTTTTGCCAATATCATACGACCTTCTTGATGTGACTTATTTCCCTTCACTGTTTTGTCAATAAATCAGTTTCTTTCAACTCTCTGCCGATCTGTTTTATGAGAATGATGTTGTATTACTACTATTATTGCCAAACCTTTTATGATAGAAGACAGAACAGAGCATAGAGACTGATACCATTTTAATAAGATTGTAAAATATATTGCTTCACTAGGCATTTACTGTATGTTGAGCTGTTTCTTCTGATATTAACTTTATGCCACTTTGTAACTCCCAGTATTCATGGTCTGGTTACCCATCATGCACTTAGTCCACATGGGGGCAGAATTGTGTGAACTAAACCCAAGTCTTTTTCCCCCTGCAGATTCCACACACACGTATCATAAACACAAAAACTGTGCTCCTCATTTTGAATTTAAGATAGTGCTTTGAGAAAGAAGCATGGCAGCACATTTGTGAAATTTAATATGCTGCTTGAAAAGTGATGTTAAGTCACTCCAATGAGACTTTGGCAGCGGAAGAGTGTTTCTGAATCTGTTTACTTCCGAACTGCAGCATTGGAGGAGGCGGAAAACGCTGCAGGGCTGAGTGGCTTTATGGGGCGGCGGGCTGCACTGAAATGTATGGCAGCAACTGTCTATTGAGACCGGCATTCAGCTCATAATCTGAGCTGTTATCAGATGTCGTGGGAAGAAGACAGTGAATGGGGGATTACTCATTCATTTAGTCATCTTTCCTCCAATTTTCCATTGCATTATTTCTGTCATTACACACCAGTCTCATGATCACAATGATGACATCTTTATTTTGGCTGGCAAGTTTCTGCCTGATTACATTTAATGAGCAATAAATGATTTATCTTTCAAACAGATCACGTTAGATCAGTCAGATGGACATTTCGGTTTGATATACACCATTAGAGGAAAGTTGTCTTAATCGCACAGCACAATAACCGGAAAAGTAATGTCTTCGCAAAACATGGAAAACATGGCTATTTTCCATTTTAATAACATTTACTTAAGTCACATCTACACCATTTACTTGTGATTTTTACTTTTACTGTCGGTCATGAATGCAGACGTTTCATACTGTCTTTATTCATCCATATTCTATTGCTGTTACTTTTACTTGTCTTGTTTTTATGCAGTTGCTGCCCACCCTTGACATCTATACGTGGACAGAGGAGCATGTGGTCAGTATCATTGTATTTACCACATAACTAGTATATTAATTTAGACTCTCACATGCTATTAAAATAAAAATAATATATTTCCATTTTATTCCTTCAGTATTTCTGGATGCAGCAAATATTTGGCGCAGGTTCGTCCATTTACTTTATCTTTAATCCGACTTTAGCATCTTCAGACTCTTTATTTGTGATCTGTTGTTTAAAAACTGAGCGTATCCTTTTCTGTCTCAGGAGAGGGTCCAAGTGGCATGCAGCTATATGCTGACCTGTTTAAAGAAAATCACATCACTGGAAAGAGGTTGCTATTGCTCACAGAAAACGACATGCGGGACATGGGGGTCAAATCCAAAGGTCACGTCATGCACCTCAAGGCAAGGCACAGTTATCCATTAACCACAACTGTCTTATTTCTTTTAATCTATACATACTTTACAGGATGAGGTCATTGCTCTTTGATATTTGTATTAACAATCAATCTCACATTGTCTTTTTCGCAGGGAGAAATTGAAAAGCTAACGAATGAGTACCTCGGGTTTGTCCACTTCCCACCTCTGTTGAAGGTATAAAAGTTTCTTCGTTATCTTCAGGTAGAGTTGTTTTTTTGGTTTTTCTGTGCATCTTTGGTGCCTAAACTCCCCTTTCTTCCCAGGATGAGCTGGAAAAGGAGGTGCAGAAGAGTAAAACTGTGAATCTGGAGCTGGTGTTTGGGTACCACTGGAAACCAGGAACTGGGAAATCTGTAAGTTTGTCGTTGCATGCACGCACGCACACACGCACGCACACACCGACACACACACACACACACACACACACACACACACACACACACACACACACACACACACACACACTGACTGCATCAGCATCTTCTGCAGCTGTGAGCATCAGATGTAGTTCATAATTCGCTCTGTAAAGGTCAACCAAAAAATTGAGGACATTCACAAATAAATGTTGAATCTGCTTTGATTATTAATTGTTAACATCTTTTATAAGTTTGGTAATATTGTTCCTTTGTAAATACAGTAGATGTACAGAATCATGTTTTTGCCATGATTGAATCAGCCTCCTTGCACTGAAGCTTTGTTCTGAGAATTCATGATGATGGCTGTTATACTGACCATTGAAGGCATCACTAGACATGCATAAAACCAGATAAATAAATATTTCATTCTCAGCCATGTACCACATCCACCTCGACTTGCTCACAGCCCTTTGTTATGATCTCAAACTGTGGAGAAAGGGTGGCTCTTCACTTGCTGTTTCAATTTAATCAAAAATAGCCCATTAAGCCAGAAGTCATTTTCTTTTTAAAAGGCAAACGTTATTTAATCTTTCAGCTGTTCATTGTCCCATCATAAATAGTCCTCTTTCAGTGTGTTCGGCAGGGCTGAAACGAGCCTGCTAATTGCCTCCCATTTCTTCTGACATGTGGTGGTTTAGTGGGTAGAAAACACAGCAGGGAGAAGGAAACAGGAGGCTGAGAAAATGAGAGCTAATTATTTTCCCCTGCCTGGTGTCAGGTTCCATGTCAGCCTTGTTTTTACAAACTGGAAGGTTTTTTGCACTAAATAAAACAAACCCGCACTGCATTTTTTTCTTTGCCCGTCTTTGCTGGCGATGTCATGGAAGCAGCTGCACTTCTCAAAGACAAAATGAGGGCCTGCGATTGTGCGGCCACCATCTGACAGCCACTGAGGGTCCCCTACTAATGAGGATATCACCGTGCAGCCAAGTGAAAGGTGCTGAATTATGTATGAGTTGTCATTAGACGCACTCGGGTCCAAGGCATCATTACCAGACATTGTTTCTGCTGGAGTGATTAGAGTAGCATGGACCTGGGAGCCCCGGTGCGACCGTCCAGTGCCGACACCAGGCCAACGCGGGGCCACGGTGTGTTTCTGAGCCAGAGGCTTGCTGAAGCTTCCCCTTTGAGCTGTTTCCAGCCCCTGGGGACGATACAGGAGAGGGCGAAGGCTTCTCAGACGAGTATGTTAGTGCCATTCCTCTGATGTCTTTCTCTGTGATCACTACACAATGAATTGGCCTGTGCCATAAACCCTGTGTGGTTAAGCGGTGACCTGTGGCTTCAGGGCCGGCTTTTGGGGATTGGCAGAATCATTATTGCTTCGTCAGCATTCAGTATGCAGGAGAAGAGAGCTGGGGAATTGAGATTTGTGCCTCCTAGTGAGGATTTGATGTGTGCCGCATGCAGCAAGTCATGAGGAAAAACCTTCACCCTTATCACCTTAAATCGACCAGATTCCTGCTCCAAGGAATTAATCCTGGATCCCACAGAGAATAATAACATCAATGTTTAACAAGGAATTTACAATGTCTACATAACAATATTAGCTACTGTTGTCATTTGTTTCTATCTCTCTGTTATAGTATTGTATGAAATATGACTATTCTCACTGCAATGTTGAGGCATTAGTATAGTACTGATTTCCATTAAGATCTGTTCTCTAAATAAGGTGTTACACAATGCTTTAGATATTGCACACAAATTGCCTTTTATATAATTTATCGTTTTTTGTGCCCTTGCAATTTATGTATAATATTTTTATGTTATAATTTCTTTCCTCCCCCCACAATAAGAGGCATTGTGGCCAATAGCTTCCCACTACTCTTAAACTACCTCTAGGTTGTGCTGTTGGTTTATATACAAGAGTGACCAAGTTCTCCACACAGAATACTGCAATTATAAACTTTTCCGTGCAATCAGGTGTTGTTTCTGAGTGCACCAGACCAGACTTACATTATCTCACCATTATCTTTTTCCTTTCAAGGACTGCAAATGGAAAATGTACATGGAACTTGATGGAGATGAAGTTGCAGTAACCTACATCAAAGACGTCATCTTCAATGCCAACCGACAGGACGTGGAAATCCTGCGGATGACTAAGGTTTCATCAGAAATACACATGACCACTCATGTTTTAATCAATTCTAAATGTTGTCTATGTTTCTGACCTAACTGGTTGCATTTTATCTATTAGATTGTTGTATTGTTGTTGCCATAGTCAGATTTATTCATGAACTAATGTAACGCAGCCACCTTTTGTGATGGACAAATGGATCGTTGGATTACTGCAGCACCAGAAAGTGGACTACACAGTCAATTATGAGGTGAGTCATTTCAGCAGCTGTGGGAGGCACCTCACAAAACAAAGAAAAATATACACGTCAGCTATTTGAAAATGCATCAACTGCAATCACAGAACCCTGTGCAACACGTATACATATTTTTAACAATAAATATCCTTATATTCTTATTTGACTTCACACTTCAGAATGATGTCAAGTCACCAAAGTCTACCAGACAAAGCTGTCCAGTGATGTGGAGTCACAGTGGTGGCCAAGACGAGATCAAGACTGTGGAGCTGGTCATCGAAACTACACCAGCTAACATCGACTGGAGCCCCATGGACAAGTCTAATGCTGGTAATTGTTTTATTTATAGTTTTGTTGAACCAAAGAGTGCCAAAGCAACAGTCTTCACTGCTGGATAATTAAAGATTGTTGCTGTTGAATGTCCTCATTTCAACATATCACAAAAATATTTAACAATATTGAACACAGACTATGCTCCTATTTTTTTCAATCCATATCTTCCTTTTTAGATATTGATCCCACATGGATGTGGAATGTAAGGCGGAGGCAGTTGATGAACCAGAAATCCATGCAGACAACTGCTGCTCTGACTGCCTTCACTAGCTCTGACGCCCGCACTCTGCCTCAGTTCCTGTCCGCACATGAAAGCCATGGGTTTTCTTATGCTGCAGCTGTGCGTCGCTCTCCAAACCGTGCCCATGGAACTCCTTGGATTGACTCACGCAGCTCCTCGCCAACTACCAGCCTGTCGGCCAAACTCTCCTCGCTTCATCTTGGGTCAAAGGGCAGCAGCCCTTCCAGCACTACGTCAGAGAGCGCCTCAGAGAGGGAGCGAGAGCGCCCACTCAGTGCTGGAGCAGTGCATGACCACCACAGAAATCGCTACTTGGGCAACACATTAACTGTGGGAGGGGGACAGGGTAGGGGGCATGCATGGACCAATACTAGAGGTAACTATATTAATAATAAAACCAGCAAAACCTCACGACAGCCAGCGAGGCCATGGTCCAACAGTTACAGTTTCACACCACAGAACCGCCCCTCCACAATACCAGGTATATTGTCTGTGACAGAAAACCCCAGTGAGGAGAAAGAAGGGGCCAAAGCCAGTGAAGGAGGGTGGATCAAAGTGGAGCGACAGAAAAGATTGCCACGTCAGGACAATAAACAAGTCAGAGGTCGACAGAGGAAAGGGGGCAGGGGAGGTCGCGGTGCTGGTGGAAGAACTTAATGTGGGCCACACACGAACTGACAGCTTCTTAACATGCGCTGAAAAGGTTTTTACATTATGAATTATGTCTGCTTACATGCTCACAAATGAACTGCTTGTTTTAAGAGAATCACACTGATACCTAGGCTATGATGTGTATATGAATGAACATAAGTTTTTTATTTTTTTTAAACTGGCTGCTATCAGGTTAATATAAATGCTTTATTACTTTTATTATTATAAAAATGGAAAAATCATCCTTGTTCTTCACTTTCTTCCTTTGATTTAATATCAGGTAGCAACCAGCGTTATGGTTGCATAATTTATTTTATTTTATTTATCAGCCCAGTTTCTCTCAAGTAATCAAATAAACTGTTATAACACCCTTATATACAATGTTCATTTCTTCAAATCCATACTTTCTGAGTTGCCTCTTTGGTATGTCTCTTTCTGTGGAGTATTTTTGAAATATAACATGGTCTTCTGATTCCGTTGTTTGACAATTGACATAATAATAAGATAAGATATGGTATGCCTTTATTGATCCCCAGTGGGGAAATTGTTGTTGTAGCAGCAGCAGCACAAGGACAAAAGTAGGTCTAAAGATAAATATAGAAAGTTAAAAATTACTAATGAGAGGTTTATCAAACTAAAATAAAAATATAAGTTAAAAAAACAAGCTATACAAGAGTAATTAAAAAAGAAAATTACAAGGCAAAGGTGACAGTGGTGGGATGTGTTTAGTAGCAGCAAAGTCAGCAAGGTTTAGTGTATAGCATACACCAGACATATAATATATACAATAAAGTAATGCTATTTAGTGTTTGTCTGTATTAATAAAGACTTAATAGAAATATAGTATATAATGCACTAAAACAGTGTAACACATTAACATAATGATATAATATGGGATATAGTATAAGGTAAAAGTAAACTTTATAAACCCAAAAGTGCAAAGTTTTATTAGGTCTGGTGTCCCACACCAGCCTTGTTATTTTGTTCACGCTTCAATCATATAAACTTCCTTCTGTTTGTGTCACCCTGTTTTTGTTGACAGTCTTTAGAGCTAAGTCCTTTTTATTCAGTTTTAATAAATTCAATTCCCATATCTTCTTTTTCCCTTTGCTATACATCTCCATAATTTAGCTTCTTTATCAACTAACCCATATAAAGTGTAACTTAAACATTACTATTTTTATTAAGTGTAAACAAAGTGTCATATATTTCTTCACTATGCCCTGTCTACTATAACGTCAAAATGACTGCTGAACTTTAGTCTGAAAACTAAATGACCTTTTAAATATGGCCTCTTTAGTAGTTGCAAAGTTGGACAGAGCTCAACATTTTACCCGCCTTGCATGCAAATTCACAAATAAAAAATTCGCGCCACGGGAAAGTACATGGAAGATACACCGCTCTCATTCCCTAAATGCCTCATACATAAATACGTGTGTGAAGATATCTTATCTAAAGAAATATTGAACACATTTTAAAATCTTGATTACGAATTTCGCTTATGAATTTTGCCTCCCACGTCTTACAAAAAGTGTATTAAATTTGTTACTACCTGACGACATTTTACATATCTTTCAGGACTTTCCGGTGGCGCGGGAAATGAACAGCGAGGGAACTGCCTGCAGCTGCAGGACCTGATTGTTCTCGGCCGAGCTGCTGCACGGTGTGTTTGTGTCTCAGTTTTTGTGCGAAGATTATTAAAAGAAAAATGCCGTTCACCCGCTCCAAGGTAAGAAAAGCAGCCTAACTATTTCTTATTTTGCACCATTATCAGCAATGTCGTATTTTGTTATCCTCTTGATAATAAACATCTTGTTATGATCCCTTACAATTTAAATCCTACTTTTCTTTCAATGGTTAACTTATTCAACATTTCAAAGTTCACTGGCTCGAAACGTGATCATATTGAGGATTAAGAGATTGGGCAAGTAACTCGTATTTAAGTTAAGGAGGTAACGTTAACTTAACTTGCACACTAATGCTAGCGTGTTAATATGCACGATCCAGTTAACGTGACCTATCTTAGCGTTACATTTGGTTAACGTTAGGTTTTAAACAGGGCTGTGGCCCTTAAACTAAAGTTAGATCTGAACATTAGTGTTATTCTATTAACACTTTTATTTGAGTAAAAGTTGAAGCAAAAACAATAACTAACGTTCTGTCTTTTTAAACATTAAAACATTAATCGTTTTTTTTTTTAAAGCTTTGTATGATAGACGCGTTAAACTGAATGTTATTTTTGAGTTTTGGACAAAACGGTCAATGTGGACATGTCGACTTGGGCTTTAGACGTTAAAAATGTTTTTATTTGATAGAACAAAGGATTACACAAATAATTAATTAATTGATAATGAAATGAATCGTTACTAGTAACGTTAGCCTTACCGTAAACCATTGCATGCCTAGAGATAATTGAGAAACCCAGCTGTTGGCTGTGTAAATGTTAATTCAGAAGTTGGTGCCTATAATTGTAACACCCAGATTGGTTACTCTGGTGTCCACACTGTTCAGAGGTCAGTCAGTCACCTGGTATCCTCAGGTGGAAAGTTAACAATCGAGTTTGATAAGCTGTATAGACACAGAAACCTTCCTGTGCGTTTTTGTAGCTGGGCTATAAAAAAAACCCTCATGGTTTCTTAACTTCTGTTATCATTTACAGAAACTGGCAGCACAGGCTCCATCTACCAGGATGAGTTTAAGGAGCTTCCGCACTGTCCCTCTGGTTTCCATGGAGACTTCCTCCTCTTCCTCTGATGACAGCTGTGATAGCTTTGGCTCTGATGGAGGCTTTGCAAATACGGTAACGATAAAAATCTCTAAAAAGTCTTACTATTCCTGTAAAATGGTTGTGAACGTGTGGGGTCTTTGCAAAGCCATCTGCAACTAAAGATTGTTTCTGTGTTTAGAGGAACAGCTTAAGACAGACGAGGCAGAGGATGGCAGAGAAACCAAAGATGTTTAAGGCTTCGTCAGAGGAGGATACATGCAGCGGGTTTGAGGAGAGTGAGATCAACAGCCAGATGAAAGCCATGGTACGATCTTGGAAGAAATGCAATTGGAACGTATTTCAGAACTTCATCAGACACCATGAAAGTTTCATCTAATCATTAATTCTACTTTCTCTTAGAAAGTAGACTCTGAACCTCCGAAACGTGGCCGCAGGTCCACCGTCCTGAAGGTTGCCATGACATTCCCCACCAAGAAGACGGGCAAGAAAAGGCCTGCATCCGAACCATTCCCTCAAATTAAAGTAGAACACTCTGACTCTGAGGAAGAGGAGAACTTCATGCACAAGAGAGCCCTGAATATTAAGGAGAACAAAGAAATGGTACAACTTGCTCTATTTATTTCACACTAATGACTTGCAGCATTTGGTGCTATGAACTGAACTTTGACTAGAAAAGCCTCCGTTGTTGTTGTTTTTCCTTGTCCATTCATTCATAATTATTTTTTTTAGCTGCAAAAGCTCATGGCAGAGCTGAACAAAGTACCCGGCCTCTTCCCAAGACGGATGGCAATGTCTGCATCCACTACGGTACTTTAACCTGACTATTTGTTATTACACATCTCACCATGGAACATAGTGCTTATCAGTGCTCTGTATTAATTGGTACTATTTGAACTTTAGCCTCGACAAGCACCTCGGCGGGCAACAGGAACTCCAAGAGCTTGTAGGAGAAACCCAGAGCGTTTGTCTCGTCCCCACACACGTTCCCGCTCACTGGTGGACGGGCCCCCCAGCCCAACTCCAGAGGAAGAGCCCGAGGACAAGTTTAGTCTGGTTCGCAAAAGCCGCTACAGTGAGGACTATGATGAGCCTGTAAGTCGCATCACAAGCTGTCTGCATGTCTCGTCACTGTTCACGTTTCATCAAATCCTCCTTATATGAAGTACAGGCATTAACTACATTTATTTCACGTGCAGCCCCGTCGCCGTTTCTTCAGTGGTACCAAGGCCATCCCTCACGTAGTGCGGCCTGTGGATGACATCACAGAGGCGGAGCTGCAGAGCATCTGCCACAACGTGCGGGAAAAAGTCTACAACAGCTCCACTGTAGGTCCCACATTAACTGTAATGCTGATATGATTTGAGCGGCTGCATCTGCTAGTGGAGCTCTTTGCCTGAAGGTTAACATGTTTCTCTTATATTAAGGGGTCCACTTGCCACCAGTGCCGCCAGAAAACAATCGACACCAAAACCAACTGCCGTAATCCAGAGTGTTTGGGGGTGAGGGGTCAGTTCTGCGGCCCCTGTCTCCGTAACCGCTACGGAGAGGAGGTCCATGATGCTCTGCTGAATCCAGTGAGTACCTAAAATGTACAAGGTTTCACATTTGATCATGTGTGTGTTGGGCAACCCTGACGGACTTCTTAATCATTGTTCCTGGTAGGAGTGGCGGTGCCCGCCATGCAGAGGGATCTGTAACTGCAGCTTCTGTCGGGCCCGAGACGGTCGCTGTGCTACAGGAGTGTTGGTGTACCTGGCTAAATATCATGGATTTGATAATGTGCACGCTTACCTTAAAAGGTAACTGGAGCATTGCAAAGTACAAGTGTACGTGTGTTGTTGTTTTAGACTTAAATGTCTGTTTTTAACACGGAGATTGTCTTAATCTTCATTGCAGCTTGAAAAAGGAGATGGAAGAAAACAGCGAGTGAATTGTGGAGGAAGGAGCTGGACCTGACTGACATGCTCTGTGACTATTTTTACCTATCCAGTCCAAATATTGTTCATGGTGTTTCAAGCGTTATACGACAGTGCTTATTGTTGTTCCGGTTTGTGAAATTTCAAAAATATTTAGAATTAGCTGACATCTGGAAAGAGGCACATGCAGCTAGTTGCTTTGTTTTTGTTTAACATTTTCCTGCTTGTTCTGTTTATTGTGAACTAAAGTGGACAAAAAACATGTTTAGGACAATTTCTCAACCTTAAATTGTTGACTTGTCCAAACATACCTGTGTGATCTTATGTGTATGTTTTTAAGACAATTGATGTACATATTCCCATAGCATGTAAAAGACATTCCTTTTTATAGCTGAATCATCTCCCTGCTGCAAAAAGTCAGGCTTGATTAGATCTACTGTATTTTACATTGTTTTAAATGTACAGATTTTACACTGCCCACTCTGACATGAATTGGCATCCAAGGGATTCATCATTGTGCTTTTTTTTTTTTTTTTTCCCTAGTTGAAAATTTATGCTTGTGTTTTTACAAGTTGGTAGCCTTTTGTAAATCTGCTGAAAGTGTAAATGTAAAAACAAAACAAAATGTTTGCTTTAGTTGGGGTGTCCTGTGGAAAGTATTCAATGATCTGCATGCTGCTGAGGAGGTGCAGGTGGAAAGGGCATAGACTCTGGGGTCCACTGACTCTCACTTCTAAACCGAAAGGAACTGTGTGATATACTACAGTGCCTGGTTAAATATCCTTCATTAGATAACTGTCACTAATGGTGTGGAAACAATTAGCACACTCTAATGGGAATCTCATACCTGTAAATCATTTTATTCTGTTAAAGCACATTCTCGCTCTGCTCCAGTCTCTTTGGCTCATTTTCTGCCTTACACTGTTAAGTAGGAATGGTTGAAGGTGCCACTGAAGTGGCAATAGAGTTATGGCCTACGTTTTCTGTTCAGAAGTGCGATACTCTACACAAAATGACATGGAATTAACCTTTGTGTCGCTCATCTTTCAAATGTACTTCATTCGACCTGCACTAGGACACACTGATTATATGATACTGTTTCAAAATAATCAACGGTTGAGCTGTATTCTTCAGTGTAATGGCAGGTGGAGGTTATATTACTGCTGCTTGTGTTTATCAGGCACTGCACTCTTGACAGCACGAGTAATGCTTACCAGTTGATGGGAATATGTTATAGTGATGCTTGCTTTGTGTTCATTTGGTTAACTGCACATTTTCATTAAAGCGTTAATCACTGCAAAATCATGTTATCAGTTTCCTTTGACTTGACCATCACTCGATCCAGACAGTGGCAGCTGTAATTACGGTTATTAAAACGTGGAGGAGAAATCCTAAATGCGGCTGGTGATTTAAGATCTTAAGGAGAGTGAAGAAGTTTATTAACCTTTCCACCACAGTTGGCATGCTACATTCAGTGACATTGCATTCCTTAAGAAAAGTTGACACTTTCCTTGTATGGGCCCGTGACTGAACTGTCTGTGCAGCTTGAACAGGCCAAATAATTACAATTTACAACAGCAACAACAAGCTAAAGGTATTACACAAACAAATAACATTTGATAAATTGACCATTTCAAGTTCATAAGTTGGAAACAAGTTCATGTTTTTGCATGTTAAAAGACTAACACAATAAACGGTTGTTTATTCTATCGATCCGATTGTTTCAGCATTCAAATATTGGACGGAAATTAAATTGGTACCCCAATTATCATCTCTGCAGTACAGTTTTTAAAAAGTCATAGTATGGTATGTTAAAGTAAAACTATAGAACTGGAGAAAAAAAATTATAGTTTCTCGAAAAAAGTAATAGTCATTGTATAGTATGTCCAAAAAAAAGCCATTAAAAAGTCTAGTATGTCGAAAAACTCAAAGCATATTTTAGTTTATTATAGGATCTCCATTAGCTGTGCCCTTAATTGCTTAGTATAAATAACATAAATTAAACTTAATATAAATTCTTTGGTGACACACTGGCTCAGTGGTTAAAACAGCTGCCAACAGGAAACCAACAAGTAGTCACTACAGACTCTCACCCAGGTTGTATACCTATATTTTTTTACGACATACCATACTATGACTTTTCAATGGCCTTTTTCGACTTACTATGCTATTACTTTTTTCGACATACATTCTTCATTGACACACTGCCTTAGTGGTTTAAACTGCTGTCAACAAACAAGTAACATTCTATACTATGACTTTTTCGACATATTATACTATGACTTTTTTCAACATACCATACAATGACATTTTTCGATATAGGAAGAGTAGCTGTGCTTGAAATGTCGAAAAAAGTCAAAGCATGGCTTAGTTTAGTTTATTATAGGATTCCCATTAGCTGTGAGAGTCTGCAGAGACTACTTGTTGGTGGCTTGCTGGCAGCAGTTTTAACCATTGAACCAGTGTGTCATCAAAGAGTTTTTGTGGAAAACAGTAATAGCATAGTATGTCGAAAAAAGTCATTAAAAATTAATAGTATAGTATGTTGAAAAAAATGAATAAAAAAAAAGTTTGTGTAGTATTTTGAAAAAAACGTCATGAAGTGCAGTGACTAATTGCTGATTTGCTGTTGGAGCAGTGCTATCCACTGTGCCACCAAAGAATGTTATGTTTGAATCAGTCATAGTATAGTATGTTGAAAAAAGTCATAGTATGGTATGTTGAAAAAAGTGCTAAAAAAGTCATAGTATAAAATGTTATACATAAATACATAAATCATAGTATAGTATATTGAAAAAAGTTGTTTATGTTGAAAAAAAGTCATAGTATAGTATGTTGAAAAGAGCCATTAAAAAGTCACAGTATATAGTATGTCGTAAAAACTTAATGAAAAAGGGCAGCAAGGACTGGGATTTGAACCTGGGTGAGAGTCTGCAGTGACTCCTCATCAGTTGCTTGTTAGCAGCAGTTTTAACCACTGAGCCAGTGTGTCACCAAATAGTTTGTGTTGAAAACAGTAATAACATAGTAAGTCGAAAAAAGCCATTAGAAAGTCATAGCATGGCATGTCTTAAAAAGTATAAGTATAGTACTGTATGTCAAATAAGGTCATAGTATAGTATGTTGAAAAAAGTGATGAAGTCATAGTATAGTATGACCAAAATTGTCATAGTATAAAGAATTTATGTTGATAACAGTAATAGCATAGTATGTCGAAAAAAGCCATTAAGAGACACAGAAGCTTATATGTGGATATGGGGGGCTATTATGATGTTTAGCCATAGATACAATTAGTATAAAATTATAATATATAGTCATTGTGTTTAGTAGTCAAATGAGTAGGCTGACTTTATGCCATTGTGGTCTTGGTTTCACAGTGACTCTGGGAAGATTCACTCTGTGTAAGAGCAATTTCTGTTTCTAGTTCAGGAGCAGTGTTGGGAGTAACGCGTTACAAAAGTAACGCAATTACAGTAATGTATTCCTTTTTGCTGTAACGCAGTAATATAACGCATTACTAATTAAATTTCGGTAATATTATTACCAGGGTTCAAAATTAGCACCGTTTACCAGCCAAATGCTGGTGAAATATGCAAGTGGCTGGTAGATTTGCTTCACTAACTAGCCAAAAAACCCAATTGTAATATATTGAGTGGCTGGTAATATTTTAACATTCACTAGCCATTTAGCTGGTGGACGAAAAAGTTAATTTTGAAGCCTGATTATTACCCGTTACAATCTCAGTAACGCGAGTTACAACGCATTTTAATGCAACATTTTTTAAGAATTTCCCAACACCGCGAAGCATTTGTTCACAGAAAAAAAAAAAAAGGCGTGCGTATTATTTCATAACATCTGTGTCCCAACAGGTGACGGTACGTCAGCTCGGACAACTGTGTGTCCGAGCCGCTGACAGATTTAAACATGTCGGGAATGAATGTTTAAGTGGTTACACGTAAATCATTGCAGTTTATCAGCCGTGGAGAGTAACTCTGCCTGTAGTGGAACTGCTTCGAATTACGACCAAAAACGCTTGTCTTTTACTGTGACCATTTACTGTTCAATATGTTGCTGTCATGAACGGTAATAATTATTACAGTTGCAGTTTTACAAACAAGAAAGTGAGCAACTTAGCTTGACGGACATGTTGCATCTTAGTAAGCTAGCAAGAGTACACAACAGACAACTTCCGTGTAGGCTACTTCAAAATAAAAGCACTTCCTGTGACGGTTCGCAGTAAAACTATATTACTGTTAAAAAAAATAAGGTTTCACATAGCTGTAAATCAAGTACTGTAAATAGTTAGTTTTAATCAAACTATAATTGACCATTTCCTTTAGACTGTTTTAAACTAAACAACATGAATTTCTTATTCAAATGCTTTAAACAAACATTTTACAACAATGCCGTACTTCAATACAACCATAAGATACTTTTAATTGAGTATTGTCATTTTCTCCTACTTATATATTGTACGTTTTACTTATCTATTTTTTTATAGCTTTAGTTACTTTGCATGTCCATATTAATTATACAAAATATTATGAATAATCTATGATGTATCAAAGTGGATAAAGAGGAGACTTTATTGATCCGGTGGTGAAATTCACAAGCTAGCTGCCAAGTCAAACTTCCGCTATTATTTTGGTAAAAGTAACTCAAAAGTAATGCAAAAGTAGTGTAACGCATTACAATTCAGAGACAGTAATATTGTAATATAACTAATTACTCTCAAATGACAGTAACTAGTAATCTATAATGTATTACATTTTGTAACTTGCCCAACACTGTTCAGGAGTTACGGTGGCTGTGGTGTGTGTGGGGAGGTTAGTCTGCAGAACATTGACTTTTCCATCTTACACACCCAGGTTGACAAATGTGCAAAGGGACCTTTACACCCTCACCATGACTCACCAATCCATTTGTCCTCCGGGTCAGGTCTGCATACATGGTCCAGTACTATGGTGACTTTGAATTCACACAAGATTTTACACACAAAACATAACATCACTTCATCAGACTTAATGCATGCTGTGCCATTTATGATGCAGGATAACCACAAACAATGTAATACTACTGTTTCAGCAATGGTAAAATGGTACAATAGTGAATGCATGCACACACACACACACACACACACACACACTTTTCTTTACCTGTCATGTTTCTCCTCCTTGATATATGATATGGGTGGTGTTCACAGTCAAAGGTTAGCTAATACCTCCTAGCCCCAATGTGAGCCTCTCGTGCATTACAATTACATTAAAGGTGCTGAATTCAACATTCAGAGTCTGGACCGGGATTGTCTGAACATGGCTCTCACTTTGATGTCACAAGCAAACATAGAGGTGGCTGAGCCAAAATGGTGCCGGCTAGCAGTGCTAACAATGGCAACAATGCTGACAGAGCTAATAGTGTTACTTTAATGGGGGTTAGCTCACACTTACCGGGATGACCTGGTTACGCTCTCACCACCATGGGTCGCGACAGCGGGGTACTGCTGTCCTGTGCACGCCCATCACAGGTAGTGTAGGGCCAACAGCCGCTGGTTAGCTTAGCTTAGCATAAAGACTGGAAGCAAGGGGAAAACCATGGATGTATTACAGTAAGGGGGAAACAGTTAACCAGCAAGCCTTTAAAAAAAATGGCGCCTACACAGTGACTTTCAAACGACACAAATGAGAGTGTTGTCATTCTTCTCATCTAAATCTCATCAATAATATTAATTTATTTCCCTAATTGTCAAAGTATTCCTTTGAGGTTTGAATTTGTCATTGGCAAATTGATTGATTGAGTAATTTAATTATATTTGTTTAGTTACCCTTTTAAGTGACTTTGGGTGTGTAAGTGACTAAAGTGACGGTGACCAAACTACTGTAAGTAGCTCAAGTTGTTTTGTTTTGTAATCAAATAATTGTGTCAATTTACAAATGCAATAAGTAGTCTTCTTCATTGCTCTTTATTCATAATTAAGTTTGTAAATCTAGTATTAATTACACAACTGTTGACACAACAATGAAACAAAACAATAAAATAGAATAATTCATAAAAAGAATGCCTGGTTATATTTTACCAGGCATACAAAATGAATGGTCATTAGATACATTTGCAGTGTTGTGTTAGATTATGTCCAGTCCCATTTATATGAGTAGAACATTGTGTTTAGAAAACCTTCTTATATAATAAAATTCACCAGTATTATAGTAAATGGTTAAAAATGACCATCCAGTCTCTGACACAAAAACACAAGTAAATGTAGGATTTATCGCAGTTTTTTGTATTGTACTGCATTAATACATCAAATCATCTGCACATGATACTAATACTTTGTAACTTCTATTAAACAACTCCTCTTTTTCCCCACCAAAAGGAACATTTCAAAAACTATTATTAGTATAATAAAGATGCACTTGAAAATACTAGTCCTGTATTAAATACCAATGATCATCCACTTTGGGGTGATGAATATTTAGGGAAGTAATTGTTTACAACGCTCAAGCATTGAGCTGATCTGGTAATCAGGCTATGAAATACAATATTTATTCATTAGAGCAGATTTAATGAGGCCTTGCGGCGCTAATTATGAAAACCAGTGTAGCAGTAAATGAGTAGCGCGCGGTGGCGGGCTGCGGGGTACCTGTAAGGAGGTACTGGGGGTTGAAGTGCCCTGAGTGCCATGGCACACTGAGCAGCAACACACAGCCCTGACTGTGGCCGTCCAGCCCACAGCTATACATCACCAGACCTGCAGACAGGTCGCAGATGGGCCCCACATCCCAGCATGCCCTGCTCTCCTACCTCCAGAAATAAAGCCTGGATTTCCCCAAAGCATCTTAATGTCCAGATTATCAGTTTTATCACACGTCAACAAAGTAGAAAATCTCAGGACAGTGGTGCTTCAGGTGGACGTGCTCAGCGCAGCACAGCTTTTAAATATTGTGTCACTGATCTACTGCCAGCCATAAAGCTAAAACAGGTTCAGCGCTTATTCTGCAGTTTCTATTTGTATGCAGGTCTGAAGATATGTGGTAGTATTTCACAGCATAATATGGGTTTTGATTGACTGATATTTTCATTATGGCTGCAGGGTAGCGTGAAGACTGTTAATTTGCTTGAGAGTCCTGCAGGTCTACGGTGATTGTAGTAGAGCCAGAAGAAAAGCTGAATAAATGAAACTCACAGGGCACAATCACAATCTGCGGGTCAAAATCAACTGATTAATTATAATTTGGAATCAATCTGTCAGGCCTCTGTAATAAACACCCTTTCAGGCTTGCTGCTTAATAACCAGCTTTAAATGGTACAAATGTGACACAGTATACCGTGGTACACCATGTAAAGCTGAGTTATTAGAGGGAATACATACAAGATAATTGGATAAATGCGTTTCTGATAGTAAAATGAGCAGTTATATAAACTGTTCCTACTTTTTTGATGCAGCTCAGCAAGACAACTTTCCACAAAAGCATCTCCCTTCTGGCTCTGACCTCTACAACATGGAAAGTGTAGTGAGGAGAGTGCTGTTAAATGCACAGTGAGTGACTCTGGGTGGCAGGAGGCTTATGACATGTTCCTTTCCTCCTGTTCCAGCCTGCAAAGTGATGGAAACAGCAGTTTGGTCCAGGTGTCAGAGACATTATCAAAGAAAAGGGCTGCCTGCAGTTGCTCCATCTCACAGGAAATTGCCAACTCACCCTAACAAAGAAAGGCATAAGTGCACTTGCTGCTGCCTTGAAGGGGAGCGTGATAAGATGACATTATAAATACAGAATTGTTCATGGAGGTGGAGGGGAGGCACATCAGGCAGCTGAACTTGACAATTCTGTTTTTTTTATGTGTGCGTCTAAAGCCTGTATGGGTTTATCTAAAACAAAATCAGCTTCTTATCCACTTGGGATTCATACATTTCGTAAACGTGGTAGGCTGTTATTGTGGATGTTTTGTTTTTGAAAGTACTTGTGGCTCCACATGGTTTACAACTTCAGCTCCAGGAAGAGTGAGACAATTGACTGAAAAAATAATAATGATAAAGATCATATGACAATTGCGCAAATAATCTTATGCACATACAGTGAGTGTGCAATAGTAAGTGTACAGTGAGCTGTAAATATTGAAGATGAATTTTCATGTTTCTGCACATTTTGCAATATACAACACAGTAAGAATAATTAGAATGGGGATTTTAATTGCATACTTCATTGGACACAAAATCTTTGCCACCAAAATAATTGTGGAGTCATTGTCAAAAAGATTTTAAAAAAGAAAAGAAAATACGTCTACACAATACATGCTCATGATCTATCGATGCTGGTGCTAAATAATGTTGACATACTGTAATGTAACGCTGCCGCTTCTCATCGTGGAGTCTTTTGATACATAGTTCTCCATGGCACCTGAAGGGGGAGCTCTAATACAGGCAACTTGCTACACTTTTTTCTTCCTCCAACTTTCAACAAGTCTTCAAGAAGTGGAGGAAAAAGTGAAAGGGCTATCACATATATACTCTCACATATCACATACATTTAATCAAATAAAAAGATACTCTGCAAACCAGGAAACCTCCAAGAGTCGTAGACATATGTTGTGACGGTTTCTGATCTTGCAGCATCAGAGCTGAGTATTCAGTGATGTGACAGGAGGACGATGACATTGTCTGTGCACAGTGTTGTGAAACTTCACATTGAATTCTCTTAAGGAGTCCAGCAGCACACTCTGACTTTAGGAGGGGGAGGGTAAATTGGGTGTAATTATGACCAGGGGAACACACGGCTGTAATCTGTAAATCTATTCTTACCCTAAGTGAGAACTGGTACATTGGATTGATTTTATTGAGATCATACATTATAAATGGGGCATGGAGGAGCTTACAGCCTTGAGATGGTGGTGCTCACGTGCTTCATTAATTTTTACTTCATTAACTCTCTCCTTCAGACCTTTCAACACACAATTCATTGCCGACCATGAATCCAGGCTATACAGGCAAATGGACAAGCCCGGGAAGACTTTCAGTGGAGTGGATACACTGAAGCAACGCTGTCAAAACAAATCAGTAACACTTGAAATATACACAACCTCAGATCAATCCGTATTCATGCGCAGGTCACGTCTTTTTTAGAACTTGTGGCTTTACATTAAAAAAAAACATGTTCAAGAATAAAAGTATTCATTCTAGTCACAATAAGATGAAGTGCTGTATCAATTTAGCTGTCAAAAAGTCATTACAGCCACAGAAACAAAAAGCATGGGTACAAAAACACTGAGGGGAAAGAGTTCACTAGTAATCTTATATGTTTCTTGTTAATTCTGCTATCGACAAGTGTGCATTTTGGAACAATTATAAGTTTCACAAAATGCACTAGTGACTGCATTGTGCTTACTTGCTTCTGTGTTTACCACTTTACAAACCATAGGTGCTACAGCAGCCGCTTTTTGTTTCACAGCAAGGTATTTCAAAATCCCCCTGGGCCCTTTAGAAAGGACCATTTGTTTAATATTACAGCCTTAAACCCAACAATATCAATCAGTCATGAAAGTATCTGTGCATGCTGCTCTGCCCTGCTTCACCATTAACTCCAGACAAGTGACGGCCTTCACTGGTTTGCAAGGCAAGAGAAGGGAATGTGTCGGGAGCTAAAGAGGGATGGTGTTGCTTTGTTTTTGACTTTTTCCTATATATTTTTTTTTTTTAGTGATTGACCTATTCAGCAACAATGGGAGTGTGTGTTTGTGTGTTGTTGTGAAAAATCATCAGTGGGTGCAGAACTCTTGAGAAAAGTTGGAGTGAGACTTGGTGAGAGCTTGTTTGGTGTTTTCACCAAAGCTGCAGTCTGTGGCTGTGAACTAACAGCTGGATAGTTACAGTCTGAAATGACATGTGCATCATTTAAGATGACGTAAAGACTAAAGAAAATACTCTTCTTGCAATTATGATTTGTGACATGTTTTTTTCTCCATAAAAACATTTATTTATTACTTTATTAAGAATTATTTTTCTCCTTCATTGAAAAATCCAGAATCTGTGAATATGCAAACATATTTAACTAGTGGACACAAGATGCCTCCTACTCATTCTTGTGTATGTGTGCTGTAAGCTTCTGGTTTTAGACCATGATTAGCTGCCAAACTAGTTAGTAATGATGGCAAAAACTCCTGCTCTTCTGTACACGTCTTAAATTCAGATTTAAGTTGAGCAAAGTTCCTCTTTTTGCAGATGAATGTATAAACAGCATTATATTGTCAAACTCTGCATAGTAAAGGTCAAACATTAAAATGAAGAAACAATAAGCAACACTGAGTGGAAGGAGACTTTAAATATATTATAGTCAATCATACAAATTGTCTTAGAGGATGACTCTTTGAGGATGAAAAGTCCACAAATGCTGAAGCTTTTCAATAAATTTCTATGTAGCTTGAGTGCATCTGTGTCCAGTCTCATGTGGAAGCTGTGAAGTTGTTCATGCTTCAAACCTGTTGTCAGACTTTTCCCTAGCATGAGAACAACACACATCAGTGAGCAGGCGCTAAGTGCTTTTCCTCTGAGGCAGCATAAACTTCTTAACATTTCAAATCTGTTACGACAGCTGTCCCGGAGAACATTTGTGAGATCAGTTTCACCACACATGTTGAAATGATGATTCCCTCATTACATTTGCCATCAAACAATATCTCCAAAGCTAACAGTTGACAAAATCCAGTTAAAACAGGAGGGGAAAGCTCTTAAAGAAAAAATTGATGGGAGCAAAAGAAAAACAGCTCTTAGACAATTAGCACCGGAGACCACTCTATAATCTTGAGATTATTTTCACCACTTAAAAGCAGCACACATGGTTTGTATTGTGGTGGGGCAGAATGAACAACACTTGAGTGGATTTGATTTGGTCTCCCTAATCTGCATTTCCTTTAACATGCCTTTCTTCTGTTCCAAAATGTCAGTGTTGATCAAATCCAGCTGGAATAAGCCAGTGTGTCATCCCCGTTGCAAAATCTTTCACAAGACTTTTCCCAAGAGGAAAGAATAAAGAGTTTGGTCTGAGGGGTGTTTTTAGTTGTCGCCTGAGATTCAATGTTTATTTTATTTTGTGTGCTTTGTACATAAATCCCCTTGAAATGAAGATGCATCTTATTGGAATCCCTAATATAGTATGTATAAGTGTTGTAAAGATTCAGCCCATTTTAAAAACATTATTATTCAGATCTACAGATACAGAATACGGTTGGAACTACAGATTATCTACAATTTAAAATATTATGGATCTTCACTTATTTTCACAAGAAAATAGAAAATATCTAAGACCTCTCTGACTCATATAGAGACGTCTCGTTGATGACCCAAAAACAGACAATCTATTCTCCTTGTATGAAATTATGAGTTAAAATAGAGTGAAATTAATCTACAATTCATTTTTTCTGGAGAACCCTCAGGGCACTCCAAAGGGCCCACAGGGGTCCCCAGACCTCACTATGAGAACCTCTATATTGGATCTGGTTAACAGAAACATCCCAAAGCTATGTTCATTTAAATAACACATTGTATTTTTGTGGATGAAAAAAAAAACTGTAATTGCAAAATCTGAAATCTAACCCTGGGGCTGGTTGCTTAACCAAACATGCTTTGGCTGGTTAGGCTTAGTCACAGAGGAAATGTCTGGCACACAGATTGAATTTGTTCTCTCTGAAGTCAAAGACAGGAAAACAATTAAGTGTGTGCCGCACATTTCACTGTGTACCACTTGACACAGTTTTTCACATCACTGGGGCAATTGTCTGCAGAGAGCGACGAGACAAAGCCATACTTTCAGTGTCTCATTGCTATTTGATTTTGAAACATTTCAATTAAGCCACTGATGGAGATTATAAACATAATGGTGGGAGACTTGCACTGTTGTCTTTTGTGCTGTCACGTCCATTTTCAGAATGGTTACTGCTGTTAAAACCAGAGGTGCATCAGTGGGAGCTTTGGTCCAAGAGGAAAATAGTTATGTAGTGTGTGTGTGTGTGTGTGTGTGTGTGTGTGTGTGTGTGTGTGTGTGTGTGTGTGCATGCGTGAATGTGTGTATGTGTGTGTGTGTGTGTGTGTGTGTGTGTGTGTGTGTGTGTGTGTGTGTGCATGCGTGAATGTGTGTGTGTGTGTGTGTGTGTGTCCCTTACCCTCCTCAACCTTCGTCTTTCATTCAACGTTGAGTCCTTTCAAAACAAGGTGAAGTTCGGCAAAGTTTCTCTGCAGAGATGATCAAACAGTCACATCACTAATGGCGATGGGTGACAGGGCCAGTGAATACAGATCAGCTTTAATTGTGGTGGGTCTTACTGCCACTGTCTGTCAATCTGAGCCTTTGAATTGGTGAAAATTTGCTCTGTTCATTCTGTTAAATGACGTATCCAATTAAATGCTTTAGAATTCATGATCTTCAGTCAAGGTTAAATGAAAGCAGTTACTCCTGTCAGTAAGGTGATTAAAAGCTGCCTACATCCGGCACATTTTGTGCAAAAATTAAAATTTGGAACTAAAGCATGAATCTATTCATTATGTGCAGTCCTGCTATATAAATGTCCAGCACAGTCGCTCTTAATCACCTTGTTCATTTTAAATCTCACTTTAGTCACTTTTTTATTAAAAGAAATCCCAGTATTCAAATGAAAGTGTTTTACATATTCAGATGAAACTGTGGAGAATTCAAAGAACTTTCTCAGCAGCAAATACACTTTTAAAAAAGCTTTTGTTTTTGTTCTTTTTTTATACTGCAAATCCACATTTGTTGTGGAGACCTAGAAAGCAAGCCAGTTTAATATAATGCAAAATAATATTTATCCCATTACCTTTTTAACTATGATTGAAGGGATGGAGCAACTCCTGCTCGGCAAAACAAAGAAAAAAGGGATATGACAATTGGTTTAAATGAACAAGTGCACCACAGCAAGGAAATTAATTTCCTTACAGCAAGATGAATGTTGTACCAGGTTATTAATGAGCATATAATGTGCTTGTGCAAGTAAGTTTTCTGTGTCGTGATAAATGTGACGGTGGAAGGGAAGAGCAGGTTGACTAATGAGTGTTGTCCAGGGATCTGATCTTGGTGCCCACCGGGGAGAAAGCCACCGTCTGGATTTCACACTCCACATGTTAACACCCGGAGATCCACCAGTCAAGCTGCTTGTTAAAGAATCACCTCTGTCATTTCTACGTTCCCTCTAACCTATCCAGATCCAGGTTCAATTTAAACTGTATGTAACTGAAAGTTGTGTAGTTCTGATATGATCTTATTTGCTTTGAAACAGCATCAACCAGTAATAGGAAATCTATATCAAAGTAGCATTTTTCAACTAAACCCAAATAATATATATAAATAAAGTATTTGGCACACTTTGTCAGTATCATGTGAACAGATCTCAACAAGTCAGTAAGAAACAGGCAAATTAAAGGGACTTTCCTTTGTTTTAATATGAAAACCTGACTATTATTAACCCGAATATTATATTAATATTTGCTGTGTCACAATTACATTTCTGGATCGCCTTAGCTGAGTGGTTACGACGCATGCCATATAAATGCAACCTCCCAGGTTCCATTCCAGTCTTGGGGCCTTTGTTGCATGTCATACCCCTCTTACTCTCCTCCATTTCTACACTGTCCTGTCAAAATAAATTAAAAAATTACATTTCCACTATAGGTTCTTTGCTTGCAGATGAAGGTATGTTTTCACCTGTAAAGCATATATTATCAAATGAGAGATGGAAAAAAAGTTTTACATCTGTTAAAACTGTTGCACATAGACAATTACAATATGGAAAAAAAAGGCAAAAGGGCATATGTGATTTGAGACTGTGAGTTCCCTGAGCAGCTCGTTCAGCAGCAGACTGCCGCACCCACAGTGCAAGAAGGAGCGCTACCGCAGGTCCTTCATTCCAGCGGCAGTCAGACTCTTTAATACAACATCATAATGTAGCACTGCTAGCTGCACTATGCACATTTATCTATTTATCACACTTTGCTACCTCCAACTGTGCAATATGTCATCTCTATTCATCCGCACCGTACTCATCTGTATATCTGTGTTTATATACTGTCTGTTTATATAAGGTTGTTTATTGTGTAAATATGGTTATTTTATTAATTTTATTATAACTAATTCTATTCTATTTTTTTCCAATACTTTATGTTAATTTTTTCTCCTATGTCTACTTAATGTGTATTTGTATTATTCTGATGTGTGTACATTATTTTCTTTGAGCTGCTGTGGCACAGCAGAATTTCCCCAGTGTGGGATTAATAAAGTCTATATTATCCTAGCTTATCTTGAATTCATGAAACAAGAAACATAAGATCTATTGTAAAATGGCTGAGAATGAGCTGCAATTGTGAGGTAGCCTCACATGTACAGTATAAAGTTGGTGTATGCAAGAGATACAAAAAAACAGATCATATGAAAGCTGTCAATTTGGCTCATGCAATCAAAGAGTGTAGCGCAACACATCGTAAAGGTTACAAGGGAAAAAGAATGCAGCAGCAGCCAAACATTCAAGGGAAGTAAATGAAAACTCCAAAGGTCCCTCTGCATTGACTTCTTTAGATATATAATGGGACACAGGCCTGAGGGCCAAAATGCACATTTGAATGACATAAACTAGGCTCACTCAGGGGTTCATGGTGAATAAATAAGGCTATGGATTACATCAAATCTCTTCTCAAACCACTACTCCTGCACACCACTCCCAGTGTAGAGACCATTTAAACTCTAGAAGGGGCCAAACATCAGCAGTTGGTCTCCTTTAAACAAGTCTGACTAAAGTAGAAAAATAAATAAAGCCTCCGGCGCTCCTCTTTAATGTATTCAATTAACTGCGGTCCCTCTAGAGAACTCCAGCGCACACTTGGATAAAGAGAGAGCATATTGCCTGGAGATGAATACGCTGAATGCACTCATTCTGAAGACTATGATTGGAAATCTTCCTCAACAGGTTCTTACTTAATTAAACTTCCCTTCATCTGACTTTCTTTCGCTTTCGAGGAAAAATTGGGAGAGGCACATTGAAAGCCAGGGAAACTTTGTTCACCATTGCATGTTGTTTATAGGGCAATGGGGGGAGTTGTAGGGCCTGTGATAACCTCCACCATCACTGTGGAAAGTCAACTCAGCCTGAAAGAACAGAGAAGTATATAAAATCTCCAATTCAATCATAGACAATTATGTGGTGAAATGAGAGAAATTCAGCACCCGTCAAGTGTGAGTGGGAGGGATAATTATCTGGCAGTCATTACTGCTCCCATAATAGCATTTAACGACATTCATATACTGTATGAACATATTGCACTTGCTGGAAACATGTAAGACCAAGCTTGAAAATATATGAAGTCCTCTGTATGCACAGAAATGTAACATGTTCATAACGTCCTTGAGTGAATGATGTGTGTAAGTGTGAAATTTATCTAATTATCTCAAATGTGTCTCGTGAGAATCCTTTCAGCATCCCTTTGTACCTTATTTTCCCTCTGCAGCTCCTTTGTGCAGCAAAGCCCCAACAGAGTTTCCTATCTATTAAAATCAATCTCTCATCACATTGCCTACATCCACCATTTGCTGCACTTTTTCCATAACAAATCAACTTAATCAAGCCCATTAAGTGTCATTATTAGCTATTTATTGTTATCTCTCTCTCAATGTAGTGCTGACAGGTCCACCCCGCCCACGTGTGTCCCCCTTGATACCGGGACCTTTGCTTGTCACAACGGCTGCGCGCTGCATTCTAATTGGCCTTTATTGTGTAGTTCTCGCAAAAAAGAGGCATCATCTGCATCACATAGAGCATCTCTTTACTGCTCCTTGTTCGTCAGAAGTTGTTAAAAACAAAACCCTGGGAAAAAAATGCACTAAAATGAAGTGATGTGGTGCAAGGACATGGAAAATGGGCATGAAGAAGGTGCCCCAGGAACCTTTTGTGTTTGAGTGTGGTGTTAAACACTGTGGACGCTCCTTAATGCAGCATGGCGAATGTATTTCCACAGCTGTCAAGATGATGGACAGAGGGGCGAGTCAGCGGCATGCTTCTACCTGCACACAATAGATCTGCAGGATGGGAGCGTAGACTGATGAGAGAGAGGGAGGAAGGATATATATGTGTGTTGCTGTGGAGAAGGAGGGGGGTTTGAAGGGTGTGGGGAAGTTTGTCCCATTGCAGGAGTTATTAAGTTTGTCTCTCGGACACACTTGGTTTCACCAGGGTGCTCGTCCCTCATTCATAATAGATGCTAATCTGTTCAGGGCTGACTGATGACAGAGCTTCCTGCCCTTCATAGAATTAGTCCTCAGCTTTATTAAAGGACCCAAACTGCCTGCTAATTAGACTCATTTCCTCCAGCATGAATTATTTATTTCCATTGTAATTGATCAGAGGCGATTGTGACGCATCATGCTGCCACCAGTTTTCACACAGATGCGCATGCCACCACAAGTTCTCTGACTCTTAGCTCAGTATATGGATTTTAATGGGAGCAGGGACTGGTTCAACTTCTTACTCAGTAAATGAAGGGTTTTCAATGAAGTTTAAATGACACAATATGAATTATCAGTTTTAACATATACATAGTATTTCAAAGAGGTATACTTCATTATGAAAACAATTGTCATGCGATACTTATTTAAGTGTGTTCATCATTATGTTTTAAAACAATATTTACATGCCTAGTGGTGGAACGTAAGAATATTTACTCAAGCAATGTACTTAAGTACAACTTTGAGGTACTTGTACTTTTCTTGAGCATTCACATTTTTTGCTACCTAATACTTCTACTTCACCATATTTCAGAGGGAAATATTGCACTTTTTACTCTTTTACTATATTTACCTGATGACTTAAGTTAATACTTTGCAGAAGATTCAATAATATAAAATATATTATGTAAATTATGATTATTTATCATAGGTTAAGATCAGACTTGGTTGGTCCTTGGGAAAAATGTACAAGCTAGCCAGCAGTATATAAAACAATTAAAATGAGCTCCACCTTTATCCACTGCAACATTAAAGTAAGGTCACTTAATGCATCAATAGGTATTGTATTTATTATTATTTTGAAATGGGCTATTCTGTGTAATGAGTACTTTTACCTTTGGTACTTTCTTTTGATGTTAATGCTTTTGTACTTTTACTTGTAACCAAGTATTTCTACAATGTGGTATATTGCTACTTTTACTTAAGTAAAATATCATAAAAATGTAGTACTTCTACGGCACTTCTTTTTAAGAGGAGTTTTTGGGGCTTTTATTGCCTTTTTGGATAGGACAGCTTAAGACAGGTTGAAGAGAGAGGGAAATGACATTCAGCTGCAGGCCGCTGCGGTAAGGACCAAGCCTTGGTACATGGGGCACATGCTCAAGGTGAGCTCCCGGGGCGACCCCATTAATACATTTTTAAAACATATTCTTGCAGCTCAGCAAGAAAACACTGTCAAACAGAAAGAGGAAATTTTGCCCTAAAATGACCAAACCTTTGCAAGATACCCACTTGATCTGACGGATCATATTAGCTTTAGCTGATCTTTAAAATGCATGTTCACACAAAACGAGGACTCAGTAACTTACATTGTAAAGAAGAGGAACAATTACAGTAACTGGGCTTCTAATCTATATATGGGCATGGGAGTATTGTGTCTAAAAATGTAAAGCAATCATTTAAATGAGAGACACTACACAAAGTTATAAATGCACACTTCCTATAGCTACTTTATGATGTTGCAGAGTGACGGTTTATGGATATATTCCATAAGTTCTGTTCTTCTCATCAAAACATTCACTCCCTAATTACATCTACTTAAGCAATTTTGTCGAGGGAAAAAAATGTTGTGCTTAATTGCATTACTATCTGGAAGGCAGAAATATGCAGAGCGAAAAAACATATAGCAACGTGAGGGAACTGCTAATTAGTTGGATATTTGGTTTGCATTACCAAATAGCACATTACGCCCCGCACAGATAGGAGGCTAAAGTGGGTGAGGCTTCTGTTCTTGAAACTGTAATCAAACAAAGACAGATGTACAGATAAACACTAGAGGGAAAGTTTGGAATAATTGTTCATCTGCTCTCTCTGTTTACACGGATACTTCTTCAGGGAGTATTCAGCTTGTTATAGACGCTTCTCTCTCTATGATTTCACATCTATAGGTGCCAGGTATCAGATAAATTGCGTATATATCTTCAACCACAATACCTACTGATAAGGTTAATAAAAACAGTTCAAGTATTACAATAGCATGGAATATGCAACAGCTGAAATAATAATGATGGAGTATTGTGCTGCATTTCAAAAGCTTATATTTACAAATCAGCCCAATACAATGTGCTCCAGAAGCCTGCCATTTTCTCTCTCAGAGGGGTTCTGTACACAATAAGGCTCAGTTTCACAATTTGAAAGTTTTCTTTTAGACTTTGAAGCGGTCTTTTTTTTTTTTTTTAAGATGCCCTTCTCGCCAAAAATGCTCTTTTGCCTCCCATTTCCACACGAACAATAGGAAATTATGTCGAGGCAAGAAAAAGAAATCTTTTATAATGAACACCACATTTAGTGATTGCAAATAATTGCTTTAAGTGGCTTATTTGCCTTAGGTCGGGGAGGGTGACTCCTGTATAACTAATATAAGGATCTGAACCCTCACCCTCACTGATGAGGTCTATTCACAGTGCGGCTGCCCTGTGCCCCCTCCTAGCTCCTTATGCTCCAACCTGATGAGGAGTGTGTTGTGAAAGTTTCAAAGCAATGATTTCATACAACGATATTCATCCTTCTGTTATGGAAGGGACGGACCAGTGCTGGTATGTTCTGTGGGAGCTAAAAGACACACCATGAACTGTATGACAGCATATTATGCACAAAATGTGATCAGTGCTGAAACACATTACCAGTTAGAAAAAGCTATTAGTGGAAATATCACATTTTAAGCCCTGGTGTGAAAAGTAAGTTTACTCAAATACTGCACCTAAGTATAGACTTTACTTGCTTTTTAATTGGCGGAGCAAATACTTCTTAAATGCAAATTACCACTTTTTCTGAATTTCTACTCCACCACATTTATTCGTCAGCTATAGTTACTTTGCGGATTGAGATTTTATATTAAAAAAAAAACACATGCCCAGCCTATAAAATATGATTATTTGTCATACTGTAGATTGAGTTACCCAAAAGTATGTGAAGTAGTTAAAATCAGCTCTACCTCAACCAGCGACATCATCAAAATGCTGCTGACATTTGCATCTGCAATAATATTCCAATAATATAATACTGTATGATAATAATTTAACACGTTGAAATGGGGCGACTCTGCAATATGAGTACTTTTTCTTCTGATACTTTAAGTACTGCAACTGATAAGTAACAATCTCTTCCTGATGCAGTACTTGTAAATGAGTATTTCTACAGTCTTTTATTAGTGTAAGAACAAACCTGAATAACTTCAAAACAGAATAACATTGCTCTCAAACTGACAGAATAAACTCCTCTTTTTTGTTTTTTTTTTTTGTGCAATTCATGTCATTTATCTTTCACTCTGGCCCCCAGCCCACTTTAAAGCAGTGTGGGTTAATACATTCCTACTCCCAACAGCTGTGAAGAGGTGGATGCAGTATGTTTTCCAGTTTGTTGTACCTCACACTGAGCTGTGTGCATCTTTTAGAGAGTGAAATGAAAACGTTGTAACATAAACTTCATTGCAAAAGCAAGGTTTTCCACATCAACATCTGTTTATTTTCTCTGAACACTTTAGCATGGTCTTGAAGCAATCTTTGGAAATACATTGTGCTGTCTATTATTCATGGACACATGCCATGCAACATGAAGCCTACTATAAACACAGTTTCAAAACAAAAAAACTTGCTCTGTTTTGTTTTCAGCGCTGACCCTTCCCATTCGGCTGTGCTCGGTTACAGTTTACCTTCCAGAAAAAGGCCTTCATGGATTATTAGCAGTATTCTGGCTGATGGTGGAAAACAAAAATATAGAAATGATTACGCACATTGTCCTCCATTTGAAAAGAGATACCCAGGGAAATCATCAAGAGAACAAAAAAACAAAAAAATTCAGGATGCTGCAATAATTACTTTAGGGTATCCAGTACTCTCTCATGGAATATATCTGTGGCCACCATGTCTGAGGTTTGACCCACAGTTGCTGCAGAAATCTAAAGCAAACAAGGGACAAGAAATGAACCTCCCATTATGGACAGCTAAAACTGTCCCTGGATGGAGAAAAAAAATAAACCCTGGCCTGCACAAACTAAACCTGGACAATGACCACACAGACTGTCAGCAAGACCCCCAGTCTTCTGTTAAAGAATATAAAAAGTATTCAGTGCTGCAAAAGTCATTCAGTAAACATCAGATGTTTAAAGGTATAAATGTTACAGCAGTTACGGGCAGAACTGCATATTCTACGTATACCAAGGTGTGTGCCACTGTCTTGGAATAATGAGTCAACATTGAAGTGTAGGTTTGGCTTCTTTTCACAGAGATGAAAACGTCTGACATGGCCTCTTACTCTGTAGACAAAGGAGGACAAGGATGATTACCAGATCACAGTAACGCTGTAGTCTATTTTTGTGAATTCTCTTAAAGTGTTATGTGTAATATCCTTCAGATTTTCATTTAACTTTGGAAATAAACAGATTTTTAGTTTTCAATTCAATTTTATTTATAGTGTCAAATTATAACAGAAGTTATCTCGGAACACTTTACAGGTAGAGTAGGTTTAGACCACACTATAATTTACAGAGACCCAACAATTTTATATGTGTGTGTTGTAAAAGTTTTACTATTTTGCTGTCAAATACTGTATATTACCATACATATGCCGCTACATTAGGAATGTTCTGTCATCTTTTTTGATAAATACAGTAATTAAAAAGTAATTTTAGGGTGATTCGCAAACACAACCAGCTCTTCTGTTTGATATTAGACTAACTTGCAGGGGGGTGGCTGCTAAGAACTTGGATACCGACCTGATTGGATAGATTTTCTTAATTAGCGAAAGTACAAATTAAAAACAACCAATATTTCGTTTTCGTAATGTTTTCATTTCACATTTTTGGTCATGTATGCATAATAAAACAATTTAAAGGCCTCTTTAATTCAGCGTTAGAGAGTGTAAAGTCAGATTGTTTAATGTTTGCTAACTAGAAATACCTATTATTTTGTCACCACTACTTTAGTCTTAATACTACCATATTAACTCTCTCTCTCATAGAAAGTGGGCTTAAATGACATGCTGAATGTTGGGGACAATTTTAAATGGTCTGCTCTGTTTAGTCTGTTGGATTGTCTGACCTGAACGCTGTTGGAACATTTGGAGGAAACTTTAATACAAAGCACAACACATGAATGCAATCTGCAGGAACTGAAGCACACATTTTGGCAGTGGTAGCATCACACGGAGCTCACCAGGACCATAATATACAGTTGAATATTTCCTGGCAATCATCTTCAAATATACCTGAGTGCATTTCAGCCTGAATTTACAGCACATTTACTCAAAATACAGCTTGTTTCAAATTTCACAAATGATAAACATGACTTTCAATCATTTATAAACAGTAAGATAAGATTTTTTTTTTATTTTAGATTTAACTAAAATTAAATATTACTGATTCTTTGTGAATCATTTAACAACTCCATAATGGAAATATTTCTGAAGAAGGAATACTTTTATATGGAATTTATGTATAAATCACACACATCTAGCAGGCAGCGGTTTGGGGGGGGGTGCAGGAAGGAGGAAAGTTTTGCAGTTCATATACAGTTCTTTTAGTCACTGTCGGAGCCAGCACTTAGCCTATTAGGACTAGTGCCTCAGCAGCACGCGATTAAATGTCTCCATGCAAAATGAGCACTCAGGTCATGTTTAATGGGCAGAGAGCTAATAAAGGTTGGGCTGAGCGGGAGGAATCACATCAGCAAGTTGAGATTGTTATACAGAATAAACAGCTCAAATATAATTCTAAACTTGCACTCAAATGATAACCTGCTTTTTGTTTCAGCTGTTCTGATGTTATGAATGTGATATTTGCTCTAGCTGACACATACAGTATTACTGTTGGTGTTGTGCATCATGTTGGAGGTTCATCAGCTGTAGCCTCATGGATCTGTAGCAATGTGGTTCATATGTTCCCAGTAATAGTGTAGACAAAAAGACAACATGACACATAACATAAACCTTTGAGTCTATACCTTGCTTTTAATGGAGAAAGATGAAAATATCAATACCAGCTCATTTACAAATGTGTTTTGTTGCCCAGTTACTTATAGTTAATTGATTTTAACAACCACATGGGAGACGTAGCAAGAAATCAATTGAAGGGCCAAGTTAAGTGACTGCATGACAGCTCATATCGTGGCCAATTCGACATAGTCTAATCTAAAAAGACAATAATACAAACAGGACAGGCAGGAGGAGTGAATATTACAGCTGAATTTGACACCCCACCTCCCTTCACAAGAGCAATACTCGGCTGTCTTGCGAGAAAACATGAGATGAAGTGGAATAAATTCTCCTAGTAAATGTTATTACAAACAATATGCCTTCATGAAAAAGAAAGAGGGAAGAGCAATCTGCGCGGACAGACCATTCTGTGAACCGTTTATCAGTTTGAAATGCTATTTCATGCATTAATACTCCACAAACTGCATTCCCCCCAACACTTTCAGTACAAAAGCCATCCGATTTATGATTACCAGTCAACTAAGCAATAGCCTGTGGCCCCCGCCGACACACCACTTCCTTTTGCTTCCCTCAACGCCAGCTCATCTCAGGGCCCCTGCAGGTTCAGAGACAAGGCTGTCAGGGTAATGTGATCAAGGTGGATGCAGGCTGAGAGAAGCTAAATTGTGGCTGGTGGATGACATTCTTTGATTTTTAACCATTACAGAGTTTTCATAGAGCTGCAGTCAATTTATTTTATTTATTCTAATGAAGAGCATTAGGAGTGCCATACTGTGCTGCACTGCACATTGATCGCCTCGTTAATCACACTTTGCAGACACTCGCAAATCAAGTTCTAACAGCAAGCACTGAATCAAGTGCAATGAAGCATGAGCTCCTTCACAATTTATGATCTTTCAAATTGCATCTTTTCAACCATTAAATTGCAAGATACCATAAATTTTTATCCTCTCTTCTTCAGTCCTGGTATTGATTCTGTCGTGTGAAAAATAGAAGAGTAGTAAATTCAGGCAGTTAGACAGAATTTAAGCCTTGTCTCTGGAAAGGAAACTGAATGGCACAAGGAAGGCTGTTAATTTGCCATGGAGAACAAATATCAGGTGTGATAAAAAATTTAAAGTCCAACAGGGGTTTTAAAGACGTGGCTCAGATGGGTTTCAGTCCTCTACAACCTTGAGTTCTTTTACTTCACTACCTCTGAAATGCCAGTGCACCTTCAGGGTCTTTTACCTACCATTTTTTAAGATTAGGTACCTGATGTGCTGCAGAATTAGAATTAAGTCCTCACCATATATGAAAAAGACTAGCAGACAGTCACAGTTCATGCAGCTTTAAAGAAGGACAAACCGCAAGAAGTGGTGAGGACAGCAGCATCAGTAGTTCAAATACGATGCTATATCTGCATGTACATGTATACAATGTCTATATTTCACTTTCTTTTTTCGCTCTGAGCACAAGCAGTCAGGTTTGAGTATAAAAAAATCCCCATACTTAGAGTGGTCATTACATTTAACCTGTGAAAATGGATCTTACCTGCCCCATACTGTTCTCAGAAAATGGCATAATTGTTCTCAGATTGCATCTCACTCGCACCAAGCTGTAAGGAACACTTGTCAAACAATAGAGTCAAATTAGTTCTCTGTGATTCTGCATGTTGATGATCTATCCAGTGCATTATATATCTAGGAAAAGAAATAGAAGTGCCATGAAAGAGTCTTAATTAATGTGATAAAGTAAAGCAGAGGCAGGAAAACCAGTAAAAGGCTTCCAAAACTGAAGGGTTAACCTCTTCACATCTGTACAGGGACCAACTCTTAAGCTATGATTGGAAGAGTGCCTGCTGTTACATGTGGCATGAGAATAACAATGCCTGCTGTATAAGACACCATCTCAGAACTTAGACACATCTTATGTATGTGTTTTTTTACAATCTGATGTTAAAGGAGAACAACAGCTTGATGATTCAGGTACATGGATATCTTAATGTAAGGAGAAACAGCAAAGGTTGATCCCTGCACGTTTTAAAAAGCTAAACTTTTTTTGGTTACTTCTTAGAACTGTGGAGAAGAAAGCCTTCACTGACTTCTGCCCAGAGGAAAGCAGGGCAGCCTTATTCATATAGCGCTGTGCCAGACAACTGGAAGACAATGCTGCTCCAGTCACTTTCATGGGAGGTGCAGCCTAACTCAGACTGCACACAATGTGACTCCACACCATAAGAGAAGTAACGCTGGTGAGGCAGCAAAAGTGTTTTTGACACAGACCCTCCCCAAGGGAAGGCAAATCAGCAGAGGAAATAGCACGTAAGGAAAACAAACCATAATAAAAGGCATAAAAGCTCACAAACATTGGATTGATCAGACAATTACAACCCATCTGGCTTGTTAAACTCAATCTGCTATCACACACAAGCTGGCAGTTTGGCTTTTTGCAGTTGGACTGTTCCCAGACCTGCTAACAGCTGAAACTTAAAGGACGAGTCTGGTTTATAATCAATGTTTTTCTTATTATCAAGAAATCCCATGAAAAGATCGAAACAATGAGTTGATTCTATTATACAAGAAAGGGCAACAAAGACTGTATTTTCTATGGAGCTTAAATGTTTTTAATGTTGACAGAGATGCTGTTGTTATTTTACAGATCCAGCATCAGTGCTGGCAGTCTCACTGATTTATTGGCATGGCAATTTAAATACGAGAAACAGGAATCAACTGGGCCACATTGTCAAGGTGGCGAGTGAGTAGCGGCCTTTTTTGTCAGCCATTTTTAGCCAGCAAATCACAGATAGCTAAATCCATCACAACAAATCTGAACCCTCCTCTTTTTCAAGACCTCCTCCCCTCGGATCAGAAAGATGGGTTTCCACGGTGTTCACGTTTTCATATAGCTCATATGCAGTATGTGCTCTAAATTATAATACAGTACAGTAGCTTTAACTGACACCGGTTGGTTCTTTCTCTGATCCCTGTTGTTACTGTTGCCGCTTTTCTTTGCTTTTATCAAACTATTATTAACTTATATTATTATTAACTATTACCATCTATACAGCGCAAAGAGTATTTACAATTTTTTGCTTCTTTTAAAAGATTATTTTTAGGGCCTTTATCAGAGCATCTAAAGAATGACAGGAAATGGGGGAGAAAAAGAGGGGATGACACGCAGTAAGGGCCATAGGTCAGAATCAAACCTGAGCCACTGCCAAGGACTGGGGGCTGGTGGGCACTTACATGGGGCGCACGCTGTACTGGGTGAGCAAGAGATCGCCCAGAGTATTTACACTTTTAATGTATTCATTTGTCTTATTGTGTTTTTATTGTGCTAATGTTTTTATGCTGCCTATCTGCAAAAATGATTTCCTCTTGTGTGGACAATAAAGGTCTGAATTGTAAAGTATTGTCTGTGTAGCTGAAGTCTGATATCTAGTCTGATTTATGTTAGACTAATTCCTCTGTACCATAGACCTCTATTGATGTGCAAAAACTATTAAAAATAAACAGTGACACTGTTTGACATATTGCTTCATCTCCATGAAAGCGAGCACTGTTTATTTATAATTGATTTTCCATACTCTGTCCTGCTGGTGTAAATGCTCACTAGAGCACCTAGTGTGTATCAATCTGCAACTGAAAATAGACCAGTCTGGAAAAGTCGGTAAGTATTGCTACTTTGACTAAAGCATTGTCGGTTTTTTATGGGATTTGTTGACAATCACAAAAATGTATAGAATATCTACAGCCTAATTGTTTAAACTGCAATAATCCAGAGTGAAAGTTTAAATCTAAATACAAAGGCATACTGAACATGGCAGCCAAAACACGACAAATCAAGCATCACGTTTGGATCTTAATATTGTTGATCCATGACTAAGAGATCTTCTGGTGCTCTGCACTGATCTATAGTCCCAGCTGAACTCCACACAATATACCACGTTCCTCTTGTGATGACTCAAATGGATAACTGGACCAAAACACAGTCTGACTCTACAG
This sequence comes from Perca flavescens, assembly GCF_004354835.1. Lineage (NCBI taxonomy): Eukaryota > Metazoa > Chordata > Actinopteri > Perciformes > Percidae > Perca > Perca flavescens. The sequence goes on along the minus strand of NC_041341.1, from coordinate 20,544,583 downwards.
GAAAGCACGTATCAACAAGCACAATAGTGCACTCAAAAAGACACTTTCACCAGGCCAACAAAGGGAGTGCTACAGGGTATGACAACTTCTTGTGAACGACAAAATGCCGCCTAACAAGCTTTCAAGGGATGGTTGAGTTCTGGCAGATTACAGAGATCTTTATCTTTTCATAAAACGGAGTGCAGCATTTAAGTGCCAATGACTGAGAATACAATCTGAATTGTAAAGTGTGTCACAGCCATTACATGGAGATGTAGGGACAGTAATGGTGAGAGTAATTGTGTGATGACAGTTTCACTGCACAGTGACATTCTCCAGGGCATTGTCATCATCCCTGACAGGTAATACGGGTCCACTGGGAATTGGGTATGTCTTACAGTTGGAGTTTCTTCTTCATAAACACCCACCAACCCCCCAACCCATCTTTACTTACAGCTTTGTCAAACCCCAGAACTCGCAGTGGCTTTTCAATATAGCTGCGGGTCTGAGTGAGGTAATTAGATGTTAATGTGAAATAATGGAATCATGGCGGGTTGTTACATAGGGAGAAATGCAGACCTTGGCGTGATCTCTAAGTGAAAAGCACAATTGCTTAAAAATCAAAACATGCTGTCAGCAGCTCACCTAAGCAGCAGAAAATGCCCTGACTTTGGAATACATTACAATGGTAATTGCTCTGACAAAATTACCTTGTCTAAGATGAGCCCGACCAGACATCTGAGACATGCATGTCGATTGGCTCAATTTCATGATCATTGGGAGGCTGAAATCAAGGCCTTTATGTGAGAGAAAATCAACAGGGAAATTGACATAAACATCTCATCGGAGACATTATGCTGAATGGTAGAGCGAACTTCAGTATTGTTACGCATCTATTTAAAGTGAAGCTATACTTTAAAAGGACAATTCTTCAGGTGAAAACCGGGAGTATTTTTTCAATTGCAAGACATCGGTGTGCATTAAAATGGAAATCATGTGTATAAATTATTAATTTGATATTCTTGATTATAAGTCAGAGCATGTTGCCCTCTCAAGTGGCTAATTCACCTTTTGTATTTTCAATAACATTTGTATAATGTAATGCTTACTTTGTACAGCAGGAAGTCAGATGCAGGAGTTAACTGTTGCCTCTCTTTTCACTGCTGCATTAGCTACCAAACCTGAGCTTTTGCATGTTTAAGAGTAACAAAGGAGGTTGAACAACAGCCAAGACTGAGTTAAATGACTTAATAAACAAAAACATACATAGCATCATACACGGACTCCACCTTTGATTGTTAGTTGTGGCTCTATCTGTCTGTGCTTTTCTTCACATGTATCAGGACGGGGAGAGTTAAAATGTCTCGTGTCTGTGATCTGATGAGGATCACCTTCATCCATTTGAAAGGTGATTTCCAAGCAAAATTGTTTTTCCGAACACATGCTGCTTGAGCCGAGAGCACATTTTTCCAGCATGTTAACAAACATGTAATTTCCATAAACACGTCCAGTAATTGACAGCTTGATTTGGGCTCTGCCAGGGAGCTGACAGACAGTTCCTGGCTGCTTTAATGCAGGCAGCACAGGCTTAAGGCCTCACCAGGATGTAATGAGCTTCTCAGGGCTTTGTCTGGATTAGACCACCAAACACAGGAAAAATCTAACACAAATCCAATTCAATATTCTTTATCTTGTTAAATTATACTATGTACTGTAATTCAGAATTACAGTCAATTAAAAAAAAATATTGTGATAAATTTTACATTAATCATAAATCTAAATACACAAAAATATACAAGGTACCTGTGGACATCGGAGAGTAAAATACTTTAAAAAAAATGTAAGACTAAAAGTAAAAAAATTCAATACTGATTTTCAAGTTAATCATGCAGGAATGTTTCATCTGATTTTCCTCTGCAGGGCGGGTAATAGAATAGGTAATAATAGGATCCATGTAAAGGTAAACATTAGATTCATAGGCTTTATAGGCTATACAAACTGATTTTAATGTGAAAATATCAAACATGTTTGACAAAAAGAAGAATACATGTTTATGTTGGAATTAAAACCACACACGTTCAAATATTTAAATACAATTCAATACATTTTAATTTCTTCTATTTGTAATTCTGAATTTAGTACATTTTGAGACTTTTTTGAGCTTGCAGCATTCATTTATTAAACTGTAATTCACATAGTACATTTCCTCAATTTTTGAGCACTATGTCACACTACTCAAACGACACACAAAAATATTTATGTTCACAAATGAAATAAATTAACTATGGTGTATTTTGCCCCCTCTGTGTGCTGTGTTTGCAGTGGACTCTATATTGAACCCTGCAGAATCTACAGGCAAAGGTTTGCTGCTGGAACATCAGCAGCACATTCTCTTCTTTTCTCCTTATAAAAAGCTGTCTGTGGTTCGAGAGCAGCAGAGAGATGATGGTGGGCACAAGAGGAAAAATAGAGTCTGATAAATCTGTATTGAAGTGTGTGAAGGATGTTAATACATATTAATGGTGACAGGAATATTTGCAAGTGAATACACTGGCAAAGGGGATTAAACATAACTCTCCATAGAAGGGGAGGTATCATCACTCCCATTCTGGCGTGGGACTCGGCCGTATCAGATTCATCCCCATGCACATTGCCAGCAAACACTAGGCCCTTATCTCTCCACTGGGCCTCTCCGGAGAGTTTACAATTTCTCGCTTCGTTGGAGCCTGAGCTGAGCTTGTTACTGGCACAAAGGCTGAGAGGTGGCCTGGTTGAGAGCACAAAGCCGCCCTCACCTCTGGACGGACACATTTCCCTCTGATAACGGACGACTTGTTGGACAGCGGCACTAGAGTGTCCCTATACATTAGTATGACAGCCACACATCGTCCGCACACTGGAGCTCACAACAAAGTTAAAGTTCAAAAAAATACATGACACAGTGACATGGCTTCAGTAAAAGATCCTTATTAATGAGTTGCGTTAGAGGTGGTTGAGGGACGTGAACTCAGCAGATGTGATCTGGTCCCTGGGAGACGCTTTACCGGCCCGCCAAGGGCGCTATTCTCTGAGGGCAAAAGCATCAGAGACAACGTTCCATTTGCTACTTGGCTGATCGCGTATACTCCCAAGGGGATTAATGATATGAACACAGACATGAAATTTAGGGTAAATGTGCCTTTTAACCACACCAAAATGTATGTTCGGTCATTTGTAGACGAATGAGCCCATTTAGTAGTTAAACTTATCTGGGTAATGTCCATTACATTTTCCAGCCCTCTGACACCTTCTCTTTATTCAGCTGTAATATGAAAACCACACACACTGCTATAAATATCCCTTAGTTGTGAATTTTATAGAAGCAAATGACAAAAACAAAGTAATTATTTTCTGGGGCGACCCTTTTGGCAGTTGAGACAATGCATTTGAAAAATACTTTATGAACAGGCCAGTTATGAACAGCAAATTAATCAACAACAACAACAACTCTGACTTTGGATTAACACATAAAGTAGTAAATTACAATTTCATTTCATCAGTGGTAAAGACGCCATGTAGCCTGATTTTAGTGATGCAAATTAAAGCAATGTAAAGTAAAACAGGCTTGTGAGCATAATCAGGAGATGATTTTACAGGAAATAATGAATTAGGTTTAAAATGTGATTTAAGTACCTAAATATGGCTTGCTTTATAAAAATATGCCTGTATTCCTCCTCTGATCATAAACCATGTTTACATTAACTTCTATGGCAAATTAATAGATGTGAAAATAGGGAATTATTCACGTTTATGTGACCACAGAACATTGCCATCTTCTGAACATAAAGGTATGCTCTCCTTAAGTAACCTAAAGCAATACTTACTGAAAATATCCAGAGCTGAAATGATTGATACTGAGATTTCAGGAGTTTTTCAGGAGTAGTCTCAGACTACAGAAAGAGATCAAATCTATTACTGAGCAATTGTAAATCGATGTGTTTACCCACGACAGGATACACAGAGATCCACAAAAAACGGTCGGTCATAACAAAACAGAAACTGCACAGATAAAGCCCTGCGTGCTTTGTTGAATAAAGGTTTGCATGCGGCCTTGCTTTGCTGCAGAGAGGACAATGACAGCAAGGAAAATGCAAGTTATTTTATAAAAGAAGAGAATGCCAATATAGTTTCAGTAGGTTTTAAGTTAACAAGTAATATTGGATTGTTGCTTGTCTTACAGTAGGTCTCCCAGTCACAGTAATTCCAGCAGACATGTTGCTGAGACAGCTCTGGCATTGTTTTCTGGGACACAGTGAAATTCTATTTTCAGTTTTACTTGGTGCGGTAATTATCTGCATTGTTGGTGAGAATAAAGAAAATAAAGTGCATGAATATGTGCCGGTCAATTGGATTCTGTCAGTTCAAGCAGAATTGGGTACACAAGCGAGCAGCTTGCCAGCTTGTAATAACGATGGTGTTTGCGTGGAACAATTTCCTCTCTAAAACAGCTCATCAACAGCAGAGAGAGTCTGTCACCCAGGGTACGGAGTGACAAGTCTTCTGCATCTCCGTCTGTTATTAACATGTCTCTTACGACAAGCTCAATTATCTGACACTGCCCGTAATTTCCATTCCTTTTTCTGGCACAATGTAAAGTTCCTCTCCTTCATTTTCAAAGCTGGTCGTTTTGGATCCGGCAAATACTGATATAAGACATGTGTGGGAGGAGGAAGTGAAAACTGAGGGAGAAACATCTGCAAGTCAGAGCGAAGTTGCTGCAGGCCTTGATCATTTCTGATATTTGTTGTTTTAAAAGCCTGAATGCTAAACATTGCTATTACAATAATGCCATTTGTTGGTTTCCATTTGAGAATGTGTGAGAATTACTTTCAGCATACAGATTTCATTCACAACTTCCTGTATTCTTTGTGACATTAGCTGATGTCAAACCTGATCAAGTGCTCAGAAAAAAAATATAATTTGAACATCTACATTACTATCAAAACCGGGCAAACTTTCATCTGCTACTGAAAAGCATGTGATATGATGGAAAGCTCCTGAGCAGCTACTGAATGGATCTTGTCAACAAAACCAGAACTGTTGAAGGAAAGCATACGTGGGAAGTCTCTTCCAATTTAAGTTCTCTTTGTTAACAAAAGCATAAAAAGGTTGTTGAAAGTGTTAATCAGACCACTGGCTTTGTAATCAGAAAGCTGTATGTGTTTGATGTCTGTGACCTCCACTGTATTGATCCCTGTCCTGTATGTAGTGTAGCTGCACTCATTTGAATGTACAATTTCTAAAAGGATTGTACTAATCAAAAGGATTAAGTTGAAGGTGCCTCCTAACAGCGAGTCTTGATTAACTAAATATAGAAGCTTTTGATTCATTCTAATGAACCATTCCAACAGCTTTTTCTTTTTTTTAACAGAACTGCTTAATGATTGTTTTCAGACAATCAATTTTGCAATCATTTTGAATAACTCAACTAAAATAGAGGATAAATGCCATTCAAATGACTGACTTCATTTTCTTCATATTTTGACATGGAGAAAATTTGGGTACGAGACACCTTTTACAACCTTTTATCTTCAAGACTTTTTCTTTTTGGCAAGCATGGTTCTCAATCTGAAAAGTTCAGGTCAGAATCCTAGCTGGTGGATGGGAGCTATTTTGGAAACGTTATGTTTTAGTGCGGACCCCAAAGGCCTGTTAGAGGTTACCGTACTGCTTCAAATCTTACAGCTAGACCACCTTGGCTCGTGTACGGAGGCATGCATGATAAAAAGTGAAAATGTTCCACCAAAGTGAAATATCGCTGTAAGTGGGAGTGTCTGGGTTGCTGTGGGGGAACGTTAGAGGAAGTGGTAATGATGACAGCTCTAACTCAGTGCAGGTGCAGTAAAGCATGGCAGGTTGGTCAATTGCCCAGAACCCATTACTTCTCCCCAGAGACCAACCATGTAATGTGCTAGGTAACTTCTGTAAAGGATTGACCTACTATCAACAGAGAAATCTCTTAGGTTTTACATAAAGACACAAGTGTACCTCACAAGGTTACGCAGGCAGGTTAAGAGCGTGTTGACTGTCTGAGAGCGCTCTTTGCAAACATGATCTATTAAGCAAGAAAAAAACCTTTAAATACAGGTTTGCTCTATTAAACCAGTGGAACACTTTCTTTGTACAGAGAACAAGAGTATTAGAGCTATCGACGACCTAGGCTCTGAGTGCATTTTATGGTTGGTCTTGTTGGACAGGTTTAGCATTGGCCTGTGGCGGGAGACACTGCATTTTGTAAGCACAGAGCACAATGCTGGTGAATGTAAAATGCATGATATTGTTTCTTTCTTTGTGCCTTTACAGGAGCTGGAGATGGGAATAGGATGACCTTGGGTGCCAGATACATCTCTGTTCCTGTGTCATCTTCAGACAGCCACTGTTTGACCACTATCTACCAGATGCATTCCATCCGACACTTGTAACAATAGTGTAAATGGGACGAAAATTGAGCTCACCTTAAAGGCGGACTTCAGTCCTCTTGAAGGCTGAAAGCACTGGATGAGTCCAGCGCCCAGTGGCAGCTCAGAGTCCTTGTTTTGCTCCCTGAGACGTGTGTAATCAGAGAGAAAGTCCAGCACAGATTACAGTCTTCAATCAGTCAGGGAGGAAAATGATATGTACATCATTGTCTCTGCCGCACATCCCAGGCACTGTCAGCCTGCATGCATATTACCTGTGTCAAAGCTGCCAGGGACATGACGAGAGAAACTGAGAGCCATCACCGAGCCGCCACTCAGGGAGGGTGTTGAGTCTTTGAGCGCAGCAGCCAGATTCAGTCTCCATGGGGACTCTACTCTGACCTCCAGGATGTTGTTGACACCATTTCATGTACATTTTCAGATACAAAACATCTCCTTTCATATCTGAAATTGCTTTTCAATGGGCTGAATAACACTGAAGGCCAGCTCTTGTCACCAAAGAAGAATATTGAGAACATGCTTGCAGTTTATCCTCAACTCGAGTCCGAGTAAGCTCAAGTCACATTTGACCTTAAGGTACACAATAAAAGTTATTTTGTACAGTGGGTAAACTACATGACTGCTGTGAGGATTGGCTAAAAATTATCCCTCCTATTCTTCTCATAGATCTCAACATCATCTCAATTGTCTCCTCACTAAAAACAGACACATGCTGTGTTTAAGTACAAAGAACAACATAATGTGGAAAATTTGATGGTGTCTCATTGTTGTCGATTCAATTTTCACAGTTGGATCTGGAAAAAAACGTACATACAGTAAATGCAAACCAGCAGGATAGAGACATTTTACAATAAAGAGAGCAAAGATAGATCAAATCTGAATTCCACCCTCCTGAAATCGAACATAGTCAGACTATCATTTTCCTGAAACAAGAGTGTTTAATTTGAAGCTGTGAATGGCACCTCTGCATAGAAAAGGATGATGAAAGATGATTTGCAGCTACACCAATGCACACACACCATACTTTTAAACCCAGTGGACATCTAATTGCCGGAAATGCATGAAAAACTAAGTCTGCAACTTCTGGCCCTGGCTCAGGTTTGCATAATAGCCTCACTGTCACTCACCAGGTATCCGTTCACCTTGAGAAGTCCATACCTAAACGCAATGTCAACATAAGCACTTTCTAGCTCGACAATTCTGTTTGTCCTGCTGGGGCTACAGAGGGAGGTCACCAAATTGTCTCTGAAATAAAATAAAAAAAAGGTGCTGACCTTCTGCTAAATTGGCCACACTCAGTAGACAGGGAATATCAGGTTATTGAGTTGATCCATGCTGTGTTTCCCTGCCTGGGGAAAATGATCTGTGCTATTGTCTGCCTTCTACAGTTGATCAAGGGCAAGAATGTGTCAGGAATGTAGAAACACAAGACCCTTTTTTTCTGTCATTACAAATGTGCTAATGCTTTAAGATAAATACACCATTAGTACCATGCTGTAAACATAATATTAAGTAGGACAGTAAGTGCTTTTCACTATAAAGAGACTTTCAGTTCATATCCAAGAGGAAATTAAATAAAGGTGTTATGCTCTAAACGCTGTTTCATAGAAGAGACATTGTAAATAAATGCAGCCGCAGAACCCCAACAATTCATTGCACTGTACTTTGAAGTTGTTGATTCCTTAAGAAAGACAAATAATAGTCACTTTGCAAAATTGCAGCCCTATCCCTCAACTGAGGAAAACAGTTCAAATTGGGCAGGAATAGTGAAGAAGCAGCCCTCTCGTTGAAGTATTTTTTATATTTGGGACAGTATAATGAAAGAAGTCATTTCTGCCAGCAGTTCACATTATCTCCCAATAGCATTTTAAATTCTATCACACATACAGTTGGAAATGTTATTGCATGATTACAGTGTTTCTCTCCCTCTGCATAGTTACTGTGTTTGTGCATTTTGCACATGAATTGGAAGAGAAGCTGAGCACTGTGTACAATTGCACCGCTATTCAAACGGAGCAAGAACTAAAGCTTTTCGCTGCAATAAAACCCCCAAAAAAACAGTTTTTCTATCACAAAACCACAAAACTGAATGTGAATTATTGAAAAACCTTTCTTTTTACTCTCCAAAATAAGACTCAAGTTGAATTGTGTTCTCTTTTGCAAAATTTGCTCCACATAATGTTCAAACTACACCAGTAACAATGAGGAACTAAGTATGTGCAGTAAACACACGTTTGCTCAACAAATCAAAGCCACAAGAAGCTTTGCTGTCTTGCATCAGTTTTTTTTAAATTATATTTTAATAACTATATACGGAAACTACCTCTCCAGATTCGTTGGCTAAAAAATGTTCTCTGCTCATTTTGTTACAGACCAATGCTGACATACACATGTAAGTATGCTAATAGAAGAGCTACAACAGTTTGTTGACAAAGTTGGTCTCCAATCCAGATGGCCAGTTGAAATGACAGTGGACAGTGTCACGCTCAGAAGTCACCCAATCTCTCTACCCGCCGGGGAGGATCGTCCACTGACGGCAGCTTTTTATCTGCCACTGCCAGAAGAACTGTGCCTCTTCCTGTTACAATGCAATGTGGTACTTTGTCAAGCAAGACAAAGTTATCCTGGCTCTGGCTCCAAACAATCACCCTCCGTTTCTACATTTCCAACTGTGGGTGTGATTTGCATCATAAAAGCTGAAGGCAGACCATATATATCCTCTGGTAAACAATATTCGAGCACAGAGTATAAATCCCCAAAAAACTGCAGATATTTTCCTGAATCTCAGACCTACGGAATATTTCATGGCACTCATATTTTTAACTGCCACACGTTTTAACTGGAAAAACCACGACTCTACACAGATTGTCCCAGAGGTCTGTGCATCATATAGATTCATTCCTGCAGGGGAGCAAAGATTATTACAATATTCAGATTACCGAGCAGGGGAAATTAATTGGACTAATTAACATACAAGTAAATGATGATACCGTTAACACATTTCATTAACTCAAACTGTCATTCTATGTTCCTGGTGCACTTGGTATTGCATTACAATGAATTAGATTCATTAAATTATGCAAATGAAAGGAACGACAAAACGGACGAGTCCTTTTTAACATTATAGGCCACATTTTCTGACTCATTTTCAGCAAATTGACTAGGACTCAAAAAGCATGTGCTTTTCAGTCTGATTTACCAGATAAAGCTTTTCATAGACTACCATTTTAATTATGTTCACAGGCACTAAAACCAGCTAGGCTATAATACATTTTTAACTCCCTTATGCTGCTGTGTTGAGCCTTATATTAAAGAAAAAAATAGCAACAGTACCTAATTAGTAAAATGTCCCATTTAGTGTAAGAGGCACAGATAGTGATGCCGCATGTGTGTGCTGCTGAGGGAAGGTAATATCAGGTTAATACATCAAAACATTAAGACATTATCGCTACTTCTGGCAAATGATAGTGACAGGAAACGGAGTGCACACTTTAAAGTCAGAAACAAAACGGAGCAGGTTATTTAAATGACTTTCCTGATTATTCAAACAAATACATATGACCTAGATACATCTAGGTCATAAAACTAGAAGCCGTTACATCTCATGCGTCTGTAGGGTTTGCTCAAAGTCATGAGACAGTACTTTGTTCTCCAGCAACAGAATATGTTCCTGACATTTCTGTGTGACATTAACTTGCACTGAATTGAGGGTCCACACCTCCTGTTGGCCTCTGTGACTTCTGTCTTTATCTTAGCAGCGCTACATGGGGCAGGTCAAGGGGTCAAACATACCTCTTATCCTGCTGCCTTGGCTGCAGTGACATCTACTGGACTACTAACCCAAAGAGGAAGTCATGGGGGGAGAATAAACCTCCTGGCTCGATGACAGGTCTTCAAAAAGACCCAAAACAAAAGGTTTTAAGCATAAGTAAAAATTCAAACATGTCTCACGTTTAGTCATTTTAGTATAAAATATGAAGCTGACCTCAGAGAGCAGACAGTGTACAACCTCCATACATTAAAACAGAAAAAATAAAGCAAAAATGAAAGCAAATTCAAGTGTAACAGAAAGGTTTATATTGATGTTATTATATGGACATATTTATACAGAATTTTGAGTGAGAACAAACCTTCAGTGTTTAGTAAAAATTTAATAATGGGGGTTAAGTATAATCTCCTGAAGAGGACGTGTCCATGTGAGCAAAAAAAAAATATAAAAAAAATCACATCACATAATTTTCATTATGTATCACAAAAAAAAATGGAAATCTAATCAAATATGCCACCATAATTCACTGTTCAGTGTGTATTCAATTTAACAATTCAACAGTTGGGGGGGGAAGAAGGGAGGGGTTCAGAAATAAAATAAAATAAAACATAATATCATGGAAGATATAGTTAAAGAAAAAGTATTAACACAAAAACAGAAATATTGTACATTTACTAAAAATGAATATAAAGGACAGGTTCTTGGGAAGTATACAAAACATTTTTTATACAAAAGGATTAACAACAAGATGAAAGTGATGAGAATAGTGCTGTTAAAAAGAGTACCGCTTTCAGTTATACATTTTTCCAAATGCATGATGGAGCAAGACACTGGCGAGAATTCTGCAAAGCTTTCTATAATATGAACAGGGGTTGTCCTCATCGTAAAAACTGACATGGTAGAATTCAACGAGCATTGGTAACGTGGTGACAGCTTAATTCACCTCAGCTTTTGGTCCATCATCAAATAACATTTCATCACAACATCACCACCATGGCTCGAGAAGCTACAGGAGTGATTTACTCTAATTATATCACACAGACACAAGTCACCCTGAGTTTGTAGTCAAATTTGGCAATTACCTCCAAAAAAATGGCTTCACTTCTTCATATTACAATGACTGTTTTTTGAAGTCCTCCAACAAGGTTTTTACAAAAACACATTTAAATTACATATAATGGAGCCATTTGAAATATTTTGGACTTTTAATATCACAAATGCATTGTCTAGGTAAAGCCCAATATAAATAGCTGTTCAGTCAAAATATTTAATAAGCAAATAATGTGTATCATATCAACAGTATATGTTCAAGAGAAATTACAATACAAAATTGTGATTGTTTTGATTTTTCACCTGCAAAATGTAGCAGGTGTGAGCAAAGTTTTTAAAAAACTGGAGGAAGGAGGTTGCGCTAATTTGCAAGCAGACTGACTGCAAGCAGGACAATGAAAAAATAATGCATAATATTGAAACAAAAACGCCATAACATGAATACATTTGCATGGACGTAAGCAATAACATTACTTTAGCTGGATAAAATTAGCTCTGTTGTGAGATTTAGTATTTGCTCAAAGGATGGAACAAACCAAGGACATCATTACAATATACCATCAAAAAAAAAGGCAAAAAAAAAAAAATTATCACTCAACTTATCAATAATTTTTTGTGAAAAACACTAACAAAAAAATAAGTAGATTCAAAACAAAATGGCATCCTACATTTCCGACGACACAATATTGTACAAAATAAGGCATTTCCTTGTGTGTTTACTGCAATGTCTTTTTCCACCTTTATCTTCTTTTAGTCTCCACTATTAGTCCTTAATAAAAACCGAGTATGGACATGGGCTGACTATTTCTGTGTTAAAATATATATATATATATTTATATATATATATATTTATATATATACTTATAATTTTAGTTTTTCTTCGAAACTTGAAAAAAAAAAAAAAAATGTAGGTAGGAGTATACAGTATGAGAGAGGTTGTAGAAGTTCATAAGTGGAGTGTAAATCACTCCATGACATCGCTGGCCGCTACCGTGGTGACGAGCTGGAGAGGGATCTCTGCGTTGGCCAGGATGTCCTGGGCGTTGCTGGAACCCTGCTGGATGTTGGTGAGGATGAGGGTGGTCCCGCCTTCCGTGGTGATGATACTGTCTGAGGACCCCGCCGATTCCATCGAGGCCACCACAGCGCTGCCAGAGTTCACGCCTTTTTTGTTCTGATGAGTTTTAATGTGCTTCGCCAGGTGGTCGCTCCGCATGAAACGCTTGGAACATTCTGGGCAGACAAACTTCTTCTCTCCTGCCAGAGAGAAAGTGTAGTTTAAAAGATAAAGACTTTGATGCTGAATACATTTGGAGAGGGTCAAACACGGCATATACCTGGAGGATATGCTTCGAAGGTGAGGAGATAAATTGAAGAAAGTGGCACATAAGTTCAATTTGTTTGTTTTATGAATAAAATAAGAAATGTCAGTGAAGTCTTATTGACTTCTTATATGAATTCTTATTTGTATGTTATTTGTATTCCAACCTGTCACTGACAAAACTGACAAATAAATTGATGACCAATTAATACTATTTAACTGATTACAATTATCACCACATAGAAACATAGAATGATTGCATATCTACTTGCAAAGTTAACTGTGAACACTAAGTCTTAATATCTGAGCTTGAAGCTGACAGCGTAATGAAATGCTACTTTAGCCCGTACTGTCAAAGGCCTCACTCAGCCAATGATATGGCCAGGCTTTCTCTTTCTTAAGTCTATCCTGGCAGTAAATCATTGTGGCATCAGATATTGTGTATCATTATGTTGTCCTGGTGCATTTGACATTTGATTTCTCATAGGCTACTACTTCCTATATTTTACCCCATGAAGACAGATGGCAACTGCAGGGAAATATTCTATAAAATTAAAAAGATTAAGTGAGCTGATACGGAGTTTTCAGATTTAAAGCAGAATCACGGGACGAAAATTAAACCATAAGGCTAAACTCTTGAAAGCTACAGCTCATTACTAGCATCTCTTGTAATGTTTTAGTTATATAATCTGATGTTAACAGATCATGCAAATTAGACTGCAGAACAAACTGTTTAAACCCCATTCTGAACTGGAAAATTACCACCAAGTCTGTGAAATCTCGATATGTTTTTTCACAACGGCCTTCAATACTAACCTGACATTTTACATGTAAATCCAGAGGGGAACAAACACTGTTATTTCTTACATGACTCACACTTTGCAGGGCACAAATTAACACATTTTACTGATTTTACTGATGTTTTGCTGAAGTGCAAACAGTGAGGGAGCAAAGAAAGGGCACCTGTGTGTGTTCTCCTGTGTCTCTGCAGCTCGTCGCTGCGTGTGAACCTCTTCCCACAAAACATCCAGCTGCAAACAAAAGGTCGCTCCCCTGAATGCCAGCGCAGGTGGGCTCGCAGGTGCGATGTCTTTCCATATACTTTCCCACAGCCGGCTATGTGGCAGATGTGCTGCTTTTTCTTCCCCGTGCTGGATCCTCTGAGAAACACAGGTATGGGTAATTAGGGTCCTGATGATGTTGATTTCCTATGCAAAGCTGTACGGAGTATGAAGTCAGGCTTACTCACCTCCCACCTGACTCTTTACAGTTGGGGCAAGTACACGCCACTCTGCGCAGCCTCTTGCCCTCCTGACCCAACTGATCCTCCTCATCCACCAGCCTGACGCGAAGGTGGGACAGATCGCTTGTGTTCAGGGTGGAGTCGGTGCTTAGCTGCCACTCTCCAGAGTCGGGCTCTTCTTTTATCCGAATCTCTGGAGTTAATGTGTATGTTAATATTAAACTCTGGTAAACTTATCAAAAAGCCTTCACAGTGAGAGCTGCTTTATTATTGCATGTGACTGACAGCATGACAGCAAATTTTACAAGTAAAACTCCATATTAAGCACAGTGATAAAATAATTAGTTGAGTGACAGAAAATGTATCAATGACTATTTTTATAATTCATTAAAACGTACCGTGTAGACTTTTTAGTCCACATGAATGGCAGAAAATGGATGGAAGGACTTAGCTACAAAATCAAAAACTTCATCACAATGTTTTGATAGCTATAATTACATACAAATCCAACACAAATTGGCTTTAAGGATACACACTATGTATTTTTGTTGAGATGCTGAATGTAAACAAATTGTGTTCATAATGAAAACTCCAATTGTTTAGATAAATTATCAACTAAAAACCGCCAAGCATTTGCTGCACACAGCTTCTAAAATATGAAAGCTTTGTTGATTTTCGCCATTTCATAAATTTATATCATTTTTAGACTAAAATATAGACCATTTTCCCAGAAGACATTTTTACTTGCCATAGTTACCGTTCTTTTTAAGTGTCCCAGTAAGCCATGACAGTGTGACAGTGAGCCAGCATGCACAATACCAGGACTGTGAAACTGAAGCTAAATGGAATTCAACCGTCATTCACTTATGATTAACACCTGTGCTTTTCCTGCTGTGAGATGTGAAAATGTCTTCAGTAAGGGCCTATTGACTGATTTAGTGTAAAAAAAAAAAAAAAAAAAAAAAAAAAGTTAGATTAATTAACAATAACGTTGATCATCAGTTACATCCCTACAACAGTACAGATGATTTTACACAGATGGCACTTTGGGCCGTCAGCTTGGAGCACCACAATCAAACGTCCATTCACCTTTATTGTATTAGTGTAATAAATGCAGTAATAGTAGGGCAGTAAAGTAAGTAATTTTCTGAAGATGTCAAAGTGGAAAAACTTTTATATATAAATGCAAGAATAATAACTACATTATTAATAAAAAAAGAGATACTGTACCTCCAGGGTTGTCTGTATCTCCCTGTTGGGCCATTGTGTTGACCGTCACTGTCTGCAGGTTGGGCATCTGTCCCGTGCTGATGCTGACTGGACTGGAACCCAGTGACAGGGTCTGGACTGGAGCCAGAGTTATCTGCTGGGGTGGTGTTGTGGGCAGCTGGAGGTTCTGCAGGTTCTGCACTCCCTGCACCTGAAAGGTCTGCCACTGTATCTGACCTGACGGCGTGACCGTCTGGGCTTGGATGATGAAGGTTCCCGGATTGATCAGCTGCACGTTTTGCAGGTTCTGCCCGCCTGTTGCCATGGACTGGACCACCTGACCATTGGTGGTCTGAATAGGCACCTGCTGCAGCTGGATGATGGACTGAGCGGAGGACACCTGGATGCTCTGCTCTTGGTTCTGTTGGATGAAGCCCTCCTGGAGACCAGAACTCGAGTCGCCTTGCTCTGTAGCCGCTGATGACAATGAAGTGTCTTGTGTCAGCAGACCAGATTCGTTCGCTGGAATGTGTAGCTGAGAGGAAGACGTTGGCACATAGATCTCATGATTTGCATTTGAGTCATTTACTTGTAGTGTCTGTGAGAGGTGATTATCTGTCTTCGCCAGACTCTCTGAGCCATCCACAGGCTGACTCGTCATAATTAGCTGGCCATCAGCAGTGACCCCTGTTGCTATAGTCTGAGCACCAGAGAGGCCAAGGGAGTCCAAGTCTACACTGTTAATAGGAACAAAAGTAATGTTCCCAGGCAAACCCACAGGCACATTAGTAACAACCTGACCCTGGTTGTTGAAGGTGGAGCTGCTAAGAGAAACCCCCTGGAGCTGCTGGACATTACCAGTCTGTGATATGAGGTTCTGGTTGTTATTAAGGATGTTTGCAGTTGATGTTACACTGAGACTGTGGCTACCTTCAGGCAAGATCTGAATCTGCCCCGTGGCATCCTGAGTCAGAGTCGCTCCTTCCACGCCTGTTGTGAAGCTCAGTTGTCCATCTGCTGTCTGAATTTGAGGAATTACTTGGTACTGAATGTTAGGCACTGAATTGGCAGAGGAGGCGTCTGTTCCAGATGTCACAAAGATTGGCTGACTTTGTAAGTTCTGGAGAGGAAGAACATACTGTCCGTTTGATGTTAATATTCCTTGACTTTGGATCTGTATCATTCCAGATTCATCCTTTGCTGCTGTTGTGGGGGTTAACACCTCCCATTTCTCTGTCCCAGTTAGTTGCGTAGATGGATCTGATGTCTGAGAAAAGAAATAATTGACATGAAAAAAAAATGTACAGGACAATTATGTTCTAGACTTTGTACATGGCTATGCTGCTAGCAGTTTACACAATCAGCATCAGAAACATGAGGGGGCAGAGGGCAACAAATATTTGAGTCGTAAGAGCTGAGTGGGCAAGACATTTAGAGTTTTGTTTTACGTGTATGTTCCTGTTCTTAGTAACTGGTAATTTATGGCTCTGTTCACACCTGTAGTATGGTTCCCTTGGTCCAGGACAAACAAAATAAAGATCCATTGTTGCACGTATGTTAGTTCTGTTAGTTTTAGCCTCTAAGGTACATGCTGATTAATTATGAATCATGACAAATCAAGAGTTGTATGCCTGAAGTCTGACAGTTAACTCATACATTAGACTATGTCGGTTGCCTGTCATCCTGCATCATCAATGCTAAACTGACCCATGAAGAACATTTTATGGATGACAGCTACTCCTGCTGCACCTAACTGCGCTTGAAGGTTTTATTTATTTTCTCTGGTGGACAGTGATACGTTTTCAGGTGGTCTTGATGCAGTTGTTTAATTCACACCAGATTTTGAATGACAGTATTTTTATCAGCCAAAATTAACCCAAGCAAATGGGCAAAGACACAAGAGTTTGCGTCGACTGTATCAAACAAGTGCTGTGTGAACACAGCCAGAAAGAAACCTCATAGGTTTTCTTTTAGGTTCTGCTTTGTGTTGCATGAACGAGGCAACTGTCTATGGTTAGTCTACGTGTCTGTAATAAGAGCAGGACAGTTGAGTGTGTTATCTAAACTGTTAAAGTCAGTTGAACAGGTGAGGAGAAGATGTTGGTAGCCTACTGATTACAAACGGGCTCGGTAGTGAACAACACGCTAACGTGCTGACGGATTCTGTGTTTTTAGCTAAGCTGGGCCAGAGAATATTAAGTTAAAAAAGATGGACGATGCTGTTTCACCCTCATTGTTCTCTAAGCATTGCACCGGTTTAAAATGCTACATTGCTTGTCAGCAACCAGCCATATGGGTAATTGGTAACTTAGGAAGTAATTTGGCCTTGTGTACGCTGATTAATTTGGCACGCAGTTAACACACAAGTCATAATTTTATTGAATTAAAACCCAGCTCCTGACATTTGCTCCTGGTTCTTTTAACCACTGTTTTGGAAGAAGGAAATAACGGGAGTAACAGGCAAACCAGATTTAAAAGTAAAAGTGAGTATTTTCTTAATAATTAAATGCTACGGGGTAGATCTAATTCATGCTGATGTGAAGAGTGGTTCATGTGGATTTGGAAAAGTACACTAACACTAAAAACAGTCAAACTAAAAGCTACACTGCCACCACCAATTTTGCTTAGCTGTGACTGAAGGCTTTACATCTGCTGTAGTTGTGTGATCTAGCAGAGGTGCCGATTTACCACATCTGGGCAGAACCTCTGCACCTCTGATGACGGTGACCCAACCAGGTGGTTGCTAGCAGGCCAAGGGGTGATGGCCAAGTGTCCTTCCCACAAAGGGTGAATTTAAAAAGGTAGAGAGTGTGTGGCCATTAGTCTGGACAACATATAAAAGTATCATTGCAAGAGCAAAGGATGAAGTTAGGAGGTTAAAGGACTTTCTTGCCCGTGTTAAGCGCCCCAGGCAGCACAGAGACAATGTTTAGGTGCAGTGTACAGCCTGTCACTTCAATCCTCCTTAGGAGGCGGGATTTGTAAAATGCCTGAGAGGAAGTGTTGCCCGAGATGTTCTAATGTGTTGAACGCGTTAACTTCGGTAAGCACCACTCCGTTTCTGGAAACCCAGCGACGGCGTATAATGAGAGTCATAATCCCGAGAGGGAAACATTACCTGATTGCCCCCGCCTTGCTCCTGCTGCAGAAAGTCGCTTTGACTGCTGTCCACGTCCAAGGCAGCCATATCTTCTGGTTTCATCGGCTGTTCTGGGGCTGTGTAGTAAAAAGCATACAGCTAAGAGTGGGAGCAGCCGAAGCTAACGTTAGCTAAACAAGCCTGATACTCACATAACTAGCTAGCTAGCTAGAGGACTAACGTTAACCAATAACGTGATTGTAACTAGCCAACAATAAAATCATAACCACCGCTACCAACTGAACCAAACTCCATAGAGAAAACAGCGATGTAGCAATAATTAGTTTGAAAGAGAGCTTATTAGTGATGTGTCCTAAACAAGCTAACGAGCGCAGAGTTAGCTACTAACGTCACTGCTAATTTAGCCGGCGATGGTAAGCAATACAAGCACCCGTGCTAGCAAGCTAATTCAGCCAGATGATGCGTGTGGTAACGTTAGCTTGTTAGCTTACGTGGGTGAAGAATAAGATAGATATTACATACCAGTCATTACGTGCCTTGTCTTTAAACGTAAAGTCCTGATAGTCAAAAGCCACCGGACATGATCAGCAAATGAAATTGATTGTATACGCGTAGAAATAGGTGATAACTGTCAGATTTTTTTCTATTTTGATTGACGGGCGGTAGGTAACACAAAGGGTGGGGCCTCCAGTGTTGACTGGGAGTATTTGCGTCACAAACAGGAAATCCCGCCGTCCTTCATAAAGGTGATTGGTTGTTCGTTTTGCACATCGTGTTATTATTTGTCAGTCGATATGTCAGTCATCCTTTGTTGGATTCTTTTCCTGTTTATTATGCATGTTCAGTTTTACAGTATTGGTAGTAAGGATTGTAGTTACATTGTATACTTTCAGTTACATTGTTGTTATCAGTGAATCAAACCTGCTCAGTGAGACAACTTCTTGCAAAGCATGTAATAGCAATCAGAGGACATATCATATAGACAGAGAAGTGCAATCACTTTATTTTTCAAATACATTGAATTCTTCTTCTGCATTTAACTCATCCTATACCTAAAGTCCAAGAGCAATCGACAGTCCACTAAATGGCCTGCCAGCTGTCACGTAGACTTCTGCCAGGATATACCACTCTGGCATAGCTAATCAGTAAACATCGAACCTGAGCCCATTTAAAATACACTTAAATGTATTGTGACATTGATCTATAACCTGTTGCACACAGTTTCAGATGGTCTCAAAAAGGTTATGATGGATTGAAGTATGTTTTATGACTCCTTTTATCAGGTCTTGTAATTTAACATGAAAATACAAAAGAAGGTAGTCTAATGCACCAATCCAGTTCTCTCTCTATAATGATTCTGATGAAATACTAGTGCTCTTTTTCCCAAATTTAAAAACCTGTATACCTCACTGCAATGTGGTTATTGTAGGCATTTTTTTAATTATTATTTATATATACATATATTTTACTTTTTATTTATTTATTTATTTTTTTGACAATATGTAGTGTCACAAATGGCATTGGGCTGCTGTGGCTTTAAAAACTGAATAAATGTAACTGATGGCGGAAACACTGTTTAATTTAATGATGATTGGTCGTCATGGCAGATTAGATCAGTGTATCCCTATTTTTAAGTTAACGACACAGATTTACTATATTTAAGACACTGATTTTGAATCTTTAATTAATCTAAATGATGCCATTTATCATGGCAGGTTTGCTCTCGTGCGTTTCTACAAACTAATAGTGGCCTTTTCTTATCTGTGAATAAGAAAGTGACCAGCAATTGAGTTTTAAGATATGTGTTGATTACTTAGGACAAAAAGTGACACAATCGAGACACAATCTGAGTTTGTATTTGACCAGATTTATTCCCCTCCATCTGATTGTGCACAGTACAACATTGTGAAAGTGCATTGAAATAAGAGCCTGCAGGCTATTGTACCTGCTCTGTGCCTGTGATGCTATCAGGACCCCACTTCTGAGTATTATTTGTGGTGTGTCAGTTCCTCACAGTGCGCGACCGCAGTGAGGCTATTTCTCTCAACCTTCAATTCAAACTTGGCCCATTACAGCCAGACTACAAAAGCACTTTCCGTGCACTCAGAAGCTCACGGCAGTGAATGGTGGATATTTCCAATCACTCTGCTGTCAATCCAAGTGTCAGGTAAACAGGCCAATGGAAACAGCTTTAGAAAAACCTTGCAGCTGTGTCTGTCTTACTTCAGGAGTCCTTGGAAACGTATCAACAATTTCTACAAAGACCTCCAAGTTAAAGGGAAAAGTCAAATATCCTAAAAGCAGCTCAAATGCCTGTGTCCCTGTGTCCCTGGTGGACACAGTGGCCTACACGAGATACATAACTGTCATGGTGTTTGTCTTCAGTCCTGTGAGTGTTGTCTCCAGCTCGAGCTGCAAACAAAGGAAATACGATTGTATTGACAGACCTTGTATACACCTCATGAGAGGAATCTGTGAAGTCTGTGGAGCAATTACCCAGTAGGTGTTTCAGCACATCTATAAGGATTCAGTGTGATAGATATAACTGTAAATAGGGGCATCATTGACCTTCTCACTGCACAGACCCTCTAGCTTTCAGATTTCTTTCAGTATTGTTTGGGGAAATATGATACAAATTAGATTGCATTCATTTAAAAAAAAAAAAATCTTCACAGAATAATTTGATTAGAAATATTAATCAAGACTTTATTTTTCAATGCAAGAGCCTCTTATCTTTAACTTCTAGGAGTGGACATTCTTCAGAGCAGAAATGTGAAGGATAAGAGGAGTAACAGAGTGAGTCCACAATGGCTTTGAGTGTTTCATATTAACATATTGACAGTTGTTTTCATGATGGCCAGTCAAAGAGAGAGTGACCCCACAGAGAGAAACTGCCCTGCTGGAAGCACCTCATGGGACAGTGTAAATGGGACCTGAGAGAGAATTGAAACTGGTGCAGCACGGAGAAATGTGGATGGAATATCAAATGTGTGTTATAGACTTTAACTCTGAAGCACCTGAGAAAGAAACAATCATACTGTTCTTTGTTTGAGTAACTGAGAATGTACTTGTTAAACATACAGTAAGAGGTGCATGATAGGTTTTCATAATAATTATTACTGTGGAAGTTCAACATGTTTTTAACATAAGGATGTAAAATATGGATGTGTTTATGCATATCATCATTTAGTATCAGAATCAAAAAACATAAGCAGAAAAATATTTCATGTGGTAAGAAGTATGAAAATACATATGTGTATATACATAAACAACTATTAGACAACAAACATACACTTTACTGTATATACTATACAGAATCATTATTGTAAACAGGGTTTGAGGTCTGGTTGAAGTGTGTATTACAAGCATGGCAGTGCAAAGGACTCTGAATAAATATGGTATATAATACACTTTTCTATGTACAGATGAGATAATGTTTGTTGAGAAGTTTATTAGGTACACCTGTACAATCAAATACAATCCAATACAACTGTTCTGCCATTAAAGGTGCTCTAAGCAATGTCACACATTTTTTAGGCTACAGCATTTTTTGTCACATACAGCAAACATCGCCTCACTATCCGCAAGCTGCCTGTCCCCTGGACACACTGTAAAAAAATGCGGTCTCCGTAGACAGTCCAGGCTCCACAAACGCCTACAAAAATAAACTGTGCCAACCTGCACCACCAAACATAACAAACAGTCTTCCAGCGTTCCAGCCAACAACCGACAAGAAGGATTAGGGGGTGGGGGTTGGGGGGGTTATTGCGCGGAAGCATGGAAGGGAGGGGGAGGGGACGTAATACTTTGAACGTCAACAAGAAGTGCCGTCACCCAACATCGCTTAGATCACCTTTAAGTCCACTTTTATAATGTTGTTTTGTGGGGTTAAATTATATGTTTTAACATTGAGGTGGTGTTGTTGTACTGGACAGCATTATATTCAGAGGTGCATGTAATTTTCTGCCTCCTCTATAGTGCAGTGCAACACCTTTAACTTTGACCTCAGTAATAAACCTATAATTGAACAGCCCGCTTAGACTAACAATGAAAAGTTAACATACAGTTACAGTATGTATTACAGGGTTATTGCATTAATGTTGTTTTTGACCATCACATGGCTGGTTTAATTGTGTGACTGTTATGGCATGAGCATAGACTGTTAATATACAGTCTATGGTCATGAGTAAAGAAACATTTAGAAAATATAGTTTTAATGCTTAAATAGTATTTTGCTGCATTTTATGTGCAAACTTAAAAGACTAAACTTGTTCCAAAAATGCTATAATACCACAGGTAACCATTTAAAGTAGTTCAGACACATGCAATGAGAACTGCAGATGCATGCGCAAAAAACTAAGCTGTTAATGGCGTTCTTTTCTCTTAACATTATACTGGCAATGTTTTATCATTCAAAAAAACTTGTTTCAGTGCAACACAGATGAGAGGAAATTGTTGCATAAACTCTCAGAAATGAACATGAAGTGTTATTTTAGTCAAATTCTGATTCTATATTGATTTCATGGCTGTTAGTATATAGTGCATGTGTCAGACTGAGGAGTCCTACAATAGTAATAATTACAACATGGCAACACTTTTATTGTCATCCAAAATAGAGATAAGCTCCTCTCTGTAATGATATGATACAATGCCTTTACAATAACCATTGAATTTCCCAACACAATCCCTTGTGCATTGTAACTGCTCTGAAAAATGGTGTTGTTATTTATATGTTTATTTGTTATAACTCATACATTCCTTTTTTAAATTCTTCAAAGGTCTTTGGTATGCACGTGATTTACAACAGCAGGCCGTGGTCGGTTTTCCTGGGTGTGTGTATTTGAAAGCGAGCTTTCCACTCTGTGCCCTTCTTGGTTTGATGCCACTGTGGTTTGCCTCGGGGCAGAGTGGCACCGCTTGATTGATGGTGCTGACAGAACATTTGTACCAATAGAGAATCTGTCACATTTCTGGACTTGTTTTTATTACTTAGAGGTTAGACCAGTTAGACTGCTTTAACAATCCAACTACGTCACCTGATAATGTTTATGAATACTTGCATATACATTAACTGGTGCTTATGTTTGCGTGAATACTTTGAAATGTGTTCCATGGTCTCATGACAGAAAGGAAAGGAACCGAATGACTTTATAATTCATTAATTCTTGCCTCTCCTGTGACAGCAAAATTCTTAGTATCCAACCTCGAAATAGTTGAGGACGTATAGAACAAGAGACTTTGTTATGGTGTTTGTTCCTATACAATATCTGCATGATTCGAAATAGCTTTATTACTTGCTCTGAGAAGATTTATTGTCACTTTATGAAAAACAAAATATTCCACGACCCAGACCACTGGGAACAACTCATCAATCTCTGGGCCTCAAAACTACAGAAGATGAATAATCTTCTATGTGGGGTTTAGGTTGGCCAACACCACCACCACCACCCCGAGAGGAATGCAAAAACAGTTTTGTCTCAAGCCCTTACTGTGCTCTCCAGAGGATCTGTATGGTTTCACTTAGAAAACAGTGAGCCAAAAACAGCCTGTTGTTGTATTGAAGACCGTATATGTTAGTAGCAGCGACTTCCTTGGTCTGCCGCATGAAATATCTTTAATTGATTAAAATCAGTGGTTAATGCTAAAGCTACCAAGCAAAGTACGCTTATTTCATACACGTTGTCATCCGTCTTTCTTTCCATCTAACCACAATAAACCCTATCCTATATTTTGCCACTGATCTCAAACCTTAAAGACTATAATCCACCTTATTTCCATGACAAACACTGTTCTTTGTAGTGCTAGCAGAGACAAGGTTCCTTTCTAAAACTTGGATATGCAATACTATCTCTGTGAAATGACCATTTTTATTCAATCTTTTTGTTCCCATCAAAAGGCCATTTTGTTCTCTGCAGTCTTAATGGTTACACGATATTCACCAAAGCACTGCTGATCTACAGCTCTTTGTTCGGACTCCCACAGAGAATACAATCTTACTTTGGAGCACTGCGGCTGCAGCCATACAATTCCATCAGCATAAACGCTTCACAAACACTTACACACAAAGTATAGGGGTGAGAAAAACACTGCTTCACACAACAGGAATCGTTTTCTGGTTGTGGATTGTGTCACCTTTTATTTTCATACTATACAGAATATTATAAAATGTGGACTTTTTGTGGAAAATTTGGTTTGACTGAATATTTCTTTTATTTATTCGTAGGTGTGTATTTGCCTTCATTGTTCAGGGACAGGAAGAAAATTGTAAACATAACAAGGATGCTATTTTTGTCAATATTTGAGGATTGTAGTGGAGTACTGCATGGACAGTTAAAGAGAGGACACACGTATTCATCAATCATAAATGAAATGGAAATTGAAAATGAAAGGTTACCTCAATCACTTTACAAATAATCATTTAAACTGACCAGTTCTTTTGGCCGAAACACCTGCATGTGCCCTTCTAAATTCAGCATCACTTAACAGATTTAATTATAATTGTCCCCTCTCTGCTACAGTCAATGTCAGCTGTGTCTTTTAATTCTCTAATCAGTGGTCAGCAGGACCGCTATCACCATCCCCATGCAGCTTCCCACTCAATACAGACATCCCAAAACACACACAGACTGGTTTTGTCAAATGTTTTATTGAGTGTAGACATCTGGGCTACTGTAAAACATGCATTATCTGCAGAAGGGGGAGAAGAGCAGGTGGCATTGTCCCCGCTGTCAGCTGTGTCAGTGCTGGCACCCGTGATGGAGATTAATGAGGTATCTGGAGAGTAATATGCTCCTTCAAATGCTGCTACAATTTGAAGTGGGGGCCGATCCTGATCTTAAATAGCAAAGCTGTCAGAGTTTACTGAACCTGTGCTTTGGATCAGAGGGGGCATTTGATCCTACAGAAAGTGAGTGTGGCAGTGGGTATCAGGCCAAAGAGAAAAAAAGGGGGTAACAAGCACAAGTCAGTTATGTAAACAAACAGATTGTTCTTGTGTCACTTTTTCTTTGGTGCATTTGGTGCGTTGAACTTGAAAAAAATGATGTCTCCATCTTCAACAACGTAGTTTCTCCCCTGTTGTCTGTATTTCCCTGCCGCCTGTAACATAACAAAGAAAAAACAAATTAACAATAGAGCACATTGTGAATAATAATAATTGGAAATAATAGTTCAGGATTAGTATCCAATCTATTTTATCACCTACAATAACTTTACTCCAATTGCAAATGTCATATTCTCGCCCTTTCGCTCTCTCTCTCTCTTTTGCTCACACACACACACACACACACACACACACACACACACACACACACACACACACACACACCCATGTTTTGTTCAAGGGGTGCCTGATTCCCACTAAGTAAATAATCCTCTCTTCTGCCCATTTCAGTTTCATGTGCACACGCACAAAATGTTAATAAGTCTTTGATTACAGCCCTATCAAACTTCTCAAGGAAACAAAATAAGTTCTAACATTTCTTTTGTATACAGTAAGTGTTTGTTCTCCTTCCCAGCAAACTCAAAAATAATTGACTTGAAGTGCTAATACGGACAGGTTTATGCATTCTGGTTCTGCACAGCGCACAATTAATTAGATAAATCAATGTCCCTTTAAAGGCTCAGGAGACCATTTAATCCAAGCTCAATACCACCAGAAACACTGGATGGAGAGGGAGACAGGAAAAAAAAAATCAATGGCTATTTGTGATTCCTGAGTATGTATTAAACCAGACACGTCTAACTGGTTCATTTGCACTTGAAAGCAGCCATCTGGAGCAGCAAGCTTGGCTTAAGCAGATATGATTACTAATAATGTGATATCCCCGTACACTGGCCCTATTCAGACAACCTATTCCCACAACTGGCATTAAATAGGACAGACTTTAATGTCACAGTCAGAAACGCTCCATGTTCTTATGAGGCCCAAAAAGGGATTAGTAAGAGAGCATGCAGTAAGGACCTGACACTCAGATCTCAAACTCGGATAACAATGGTGGAACTCCCCAGAGACCCACACGTTTCACCCTCTGTTTGCAGCTTACGATGGGTGTGGACAATACACTGCTGCTGCATTAAATTCTAAATACTTATTAAAAAGGCTTGAATAATAAAGAGATTTAAATGTTTTCATAGTGCTTCCTTTCCACAATGGTCCCTGCACGTCCTGTGTGTCACCATAATTACATTAGTTGAGTCTGTAAATGGGCACATGGAGTTGATGATGCAATAGTGGGACTGTAACATCATGGCTTACTGCTGCTGTCACACAAATGTCACACATATGTGAGGTTTAAGTCACTTCTGCTTTCATTTAATTAACTGAGGATTCAATTTGTTGTCTGTACAGAAATTAAAGTATAAAAATAAGCATCTTTGATATAAAAGGCATCCTACAGCGTTGATTAACGGATTATTAACTCTGTACCTTCAATTGCTAAATTACAGTTTGCCGAAAAGAAACAAAATGAATGCCAAACCTAAAAACATTTGTAGTAGAAAGGAGAAGCATTTTGCAAAGTACTTGCTGTAGTTGGCGCCCAGTTATTGTCTTTACAAATTCACCATGAAATCAGTTATTACATTCGACAACAACCCACACTACAGTTAAAAGGGGAAAAACAAACAGTGGCCATCGTGAAAATAAGATATGCATGTTACATTTCTACGCTACCCATCCATGAAACAGGCCTTATTTGAGGAATTTCACACTTTATTTAACTTGCCGCTTTATATCACTGTCAGATGCCTACAGTGGATTGGGGATTTGGCAACAGAGAGCTCTAAGCTAACAGCGCACTCTATAGATATGATAAATGCCTGGTGAGGTGACGAAGTGCTACCTCTGAGCAACTGTGCTGAGCCACGAGCAAGATCTGCCATCAGCCAGTTAAGACACATTGTGATAAAGATATGCACAGCTGGAGCAGAATGGCAGTGTTTAGAGCCAGAATCAGTTGGCTTGTCAGGAGTGGTGCTGGAGTGTGTGCAGTAATTTCTTCCCCTGAGTAAAGGTGAAGAGCAGTTTTCAGTAGGAGCTGTGTGGTGACTGTCAGCTCCACTGATCACAGGAGACTTCCCCTCATCTCCTCTGGCACCCTGACTGCTCACCTTGACAGCGTTCTCACTGCCTTCCTCTTTAAAATCCTGGAATTTCATTACTTCCGCCATAATGAAGCCCTTCTCAAAGTCGGTGTGGATCTTCCCCGCAGCCTGTGGAGCCTTAGTTCCTTTCTGTCATGAGGAAGGAAAAGAGAGGACAAATGAATTGTTTGGAGAAGATGGATTACAGCATGCGAGCGACATGGTGTTTGATAGGGTGATAGCGTTGTGAGCATCACTCAGAGGTGTTTTCAGTTGGGGTATTCTTGCCTCAGTCCTGATTTCTGGACAGCTTTCCACTCGGCTGTGCCCTGCTAGGGCAGTCTGGACACCGATAAGGACCCAGCACTGCTATCAATGCCTTCTGATTCCCATTCCGTGGTGGTATTGATTTCTGTCCAAGCAATCTTGCCTCATTGTGGGTCGCTGCTCGGCTCTCTGGTCATGACAGCAAGAAGACCCAGTGTTGCAGTGAGAGGCCAGGGTGGTATAGGCCTCACTGCATTAGGCCTTACTATTTTGGCACAGCAGAGTTTGGTCATTGAAATTAATTTCAAACCTTTAATAATGTAAAATTGACACTGAATGATGATTTTATCTCCAAAACATTAATTTAGAGGTGTCCCTAAAGCTATTTCAGATGCCAATTCGCAAAACACAAAATAACAATTTAATAGCTTTATAAATTCTTTGTACCTTGAATACTCTTTAAAACTCTATAAGACACACAAATGGTGACTGATAAAATGTGCAATTTATATGCACTGAAATAATGCAGGGCGGAAATGACAAATGACCCAAATAAGTGACGTGGCTGCTGTGTATCATTATGACTCCTGCCTGTCGACCTGCTCTCTCTCTCTCTCTCTCTCTCTCTCTCTCTCTCTCTCTCTCTCTCTCTCTCTCTCTCTCTCTCTGCTCTGCAGCTCTGTGCTCAGGAACTGTTGAGCAGTTTTAATTATGTATATAATCAGGTTGGGGTCAACATATTTCATGCCAAAAGAATGATGCGTATTTAATGACTCTAATACATTACCATCTCTTTGCAATCTCATTGACGGAGTGCTTGTGAGTTTAACTACCATTAATCAGCATCAAGGTTTGTCTATCTGGAGAAAAATAGATTAAGGGAGGGATTTTTTTTTTTCATACGGAGCATTACAAGAGATCCACATTGTCCTAGTTAAGAGCAATGCAGAGCAGGCTGATAGATAATGGTCACCTCGAGGCTGCCTAATAAAGCATGTTAAAGGACTTAGGAACACGACATTACTGAGTGTAGTTTTTACAATGCAAGATGTATTGGCTTAATATAGTTACTCACTGATGCTTACCTGACTAAATGCCCCTCAAACACAATCAAGGCTGGCTGTAATCAGTTATGTCGACGAGGACAAGCGTGTTTTTGAGGATGCCTTTGAAGTGTTTCACGACTTTTTTTGTAAATAGCGAGGACATCAGTCATGCTGAGACGAGTGTGTGCATAAACCCGGTGATGTCACCTGACTAAAATGTAATGTGTCCTGTGTAAAAAAAGAAAAGAAAAAGGAAGTGAGCTCACCTTCCCCTCTGGCCTGTACAGTCTGAGAAGCCATCATAAAAATATTTACCAAATTGTTTCTGTTAACAAACTTGCGTAGACATGTTTCATAAAATTTGCAACATTACATTTAATATTCATAAAATTCAAAAAATAATCAAATTAGTCTATTTGAAGGGGGCTGTTTCTTACATAGAAGTTTCATATTCATTTGAAGTACAGCACTAAAATAATTAGTCAGTGGCAAAAGAATACGGACAATTTGCTGCACAGAAATAAAATTTGCATTTCTGATCAAAATATGAATATTTTTCAGCATGGGGTGTCCTGTTGGCATGAGATCTGAGGCTAATACTGAATAATTGTGATGTCCTGTGTTCAAATCTGACCAGAAGGGGTTTGTTTCTCTCGCTTTCTTAACTTCCTGTTTCTCTTCTTTGTAAACAAAGTAATAAAAACAACACCCTGAAATAATCTTTAAAAAGAAAACAGTATGACTTACTGAGTCTATATTTTGTTACGTTTTGCAACATAACACCAAAATATCAGATGATGTGATGAATTCCTGTATTGTCACTACATATTGACTCTAAACCTGAAACATAAACACAGTTTGGTAATTTGGATCAGTTATTCATATTTTGACCTTCCAACACCAAAAGACTGGAAATGTCCTATGATATAATAGCTGGAAATTAAGTTTAACACATGTCAAAAGGGATTTATAGTGAAACAAAAACATGTTTGCCTTGTGCTTTGTTTTTGTGTCAAATCCCTGGATCTATAGTTGGTGTTCAGACTTAGAGTTCATATTCCAGCTAGTGTTGTCCCACTGTGTTTACCTCAGAGGTGGGGTTCCTTTATACATCAATCTATTTTGCACTTCAGGAAAATGAAATGAAATTGTCTACAGTAAAATGTTTGATTTGGTGGTGATTATCTAGTTAATAATAAAATAAGTTGTAATGATGTTCATCCATCCACCACTAAAATTCATGTATCATTATCTATAGATATTTTTCAACCGGATACTTGTTCTTAAAAGTTCTTTACTTTTGAAGAGAATAACAAGACAATAGGTAGAGGGCTTAAAAAGATCTATTGGCTTTTTAAACATCTTGTAAAAACGGTTGTGTTCTGTCGAAGATATATGATGCCCAACACAAAAACAGCTTCTTGTGCCCTGTAAGTTAAAAGGCAATTTTAGACATTTTAGAGAATTTAAAAGCAGTATCTGCATTGATAACCCACTGCTTTTCTCTCATTGCTGCTTCTAAATCAACGTTTGTAGCAGCCTATTCAACAAAGATATTGAACAGACACAACCTGGAGAATTTCCTGATTATTTGCTATTCAAATGTGAAAGCTGAAGTAGCTCACAGTCAGGGAACAAAGCCTTAATGATCTGCTTGGCAACAAGTTCTTTGAATAGATGTCATTGTGGAAAATTGCAATGTTTTTTTGAAAATGGTCGTCCAAGTTATGATTATGGGATTGAAAGTAAAAAGTGAAAAGTTTGATTTCAAATGGATGATTACGTACGATACGTAGGTAGGTAGGATACAACACAAATCTTTAGTTTTCAAAAGGTTTCTCAAAAAGTGATACCGCACTGTTTTTTAATGCCTACATGAACCTAATATGTAACTCTGGACCAGTGAAATACCATATTATATCTGCCCTCTATCCCTCTATTTTCTCAAGAAGAAAACAATATTTCTTTACACAGTACCAGCATGCAAAGCCAACATCTGTATTGATGTAAATCCTGTGATCCCGTTGCACAAAGCTCTTGGCCGGCCGGGCTCAGTAAACTGAAACACACAGGGAGGAGGAGCCCCCTGCAAGGCCCACAAACAGTCGAATGAAAAGCGACATCAATTTTGGCACAGACAACCTCCGTCACACAGATTAGGCAGGCACAATGCACAGGCTCCTTATCTCCAGCGGCAGGAGGAGGGCAGGCAGATCTGCACAGGATGGAAACATTCTCATGGACGTAATGGGCAAAATCAATTGTTGCCCTCCTCAATCAATGTAGCCCCCACTTTCACTGTTCAGCAGCTCACCAGTAATTGAAGTTATCCTTGGCCTGTAATGACTAGCTAAAGCACAACCATGACAAAGTTGAAAGTGTGTGATATCAGTGAAGGTGCCAGCAGGGTGGAACGTGGGACACTGTGTGTATTCGTTCATTTGTGTGTGTGTGTGTGTGTGTGTGTGTGTGTGTGTGTGTGTGTGTGTGTGTGTGTGTGTGTGTGTGTGTGTGTTTGTGTGTGTGTTTGTGTGTACAGCAGGCAGCAGGCTCTTACCCGAATAGTCCATGCACGGACCTCATCTGGTCCAGCAGTGAAAAAGTACTCCAGCAGCAGGGCTGCATAGCCTGCCTTGATGATCTTGCTCAGGGCGCTGGTGAAAAGAAATTTCAGTTTAAATCGAGGGGTCTGAACTGTTT
The DNA here is from genome assembly GCF_004354835.1 of Perca flavescens. Taxonomy (NCBI): domain Eukaryota; kingdom Metazoa; phylum Chordata; class Actinopteri; order Perciformes; family Percidae; genus Perca; species Perca flavescens. The sequence goes on along the minus strand of NC_041341.1, from coordinate 20,513,357 downwards.
AAGTATTATTTATTGCCACTGATGCCAAGACAAAGTTCACTTCAGTGGCAAGGCCCCATTCATTTCAATATATGCTCATTAAGTGAATAAGATGGGTCACTTTGTTTCACATAAGACATTCAACTCTCCAATGATTTCTTTGATTAATTTGAAAGCTTGTAGACTCATTTAGAAATTTTAAGAATTCAACCCGATGCCTCGTTCTGCACCAAGAGAAAAAAAACATCTGCTGTCACAATTTTTCTCTCCATAGAGGTTTTCACACGAGAACAATACACCCAAAATGCCCAAGTTATAATTATACCTACAGATGACAGATGACAGTTAAAAACTTAATTTAGAGGAAAACCCTTTGACTGAGTTGTTCAGTAAGAAGAGGAATCCTTTGCTTTATAATGGTAATTACTCTGCCATTTATTATTCTATCAGCACATGCAATTAAAGGAGTGCATGGAGGACACAGCTGATAATAAAGTGTGGGGAGACTGAATGCTAATTAACCTCTGTGTCTTGTGCTCTGTGCAGTGCTGCTGCCTCTCCTCTTCACTCTTGTCCTGTAGCTGGCTCTCCAGGGCGCTGCTGAAGGGGATGACCATGGCTCCGGGGTCATGACTGTCCACCCACTCCTTGATTTTCACCAACCTGGTAAAAATCAGCAGCCACAAAACCAGTTGGAGGACTTGATTAACATGAAAGTATTTGTTATCTGCTGGTATATGCATATTCATGAGAGCAGCTGAACAAACGAGTGTTTGCAGGAGACTGCAGTCCAAAGGTGTCATTTCTTTTTCTTTTTAAACATTTTTTGTGTGTGGATATTTTAGGCCCTTATTTGTATAGAACAGCTTAGACTTGAAAGGGGAGAGAGAGGGGGAATGACATGCAGCAAAGTGCCGCAGGTCGGAGCCGAACCCGCGGCTGCCGCATCAAGGAGCAAACCTCCACATATGGGCGCCCGCTCCACTAGGTGAGCTAACCAGGTGCCCCAAAGGTGTCATTTCTTATAAGGATTTTTACTTTGTTTCCATAAAAGTTTTCAACTAAACTTTTTGACTTGGCACGTGCTTATACGATAAGGGCATAGATTCACAAAGATGATTTTGTATGCAGAAAAGAAATGGATTGGAAATGTGAAAAATGAAACAAGATGAAAAAGATTAAAAGGACTTAATTACAATACATATGAAGACAATACTTAATTAATTGTAAAAGGACCATGCCTCATGTTTTAGAAGCTGAGCATATCTTTTGTATGAAAAATAATCTGCAAAGTAACTGTAGCTGTAAAATAAATGTATTGGAGTAAAAAGTACAACATTTCCCTCTGAAACCTATGGAGTAATATCAAGTAGAACAAAATGGAAATTCTAGTACTTCAGAATTGTACTTAAGTACTGTAATTGAGTACATGTACTAGTAACTTTCCATCCAGTTCATAACACATGCAAAGCTTTTTCTTAATATTTACTATAACAGACAAATAGAGTTTAGTCACCCCAGCTAAACATGTACCATAATGCCATGAAGGAGAAGAAAAAACTAACCGCTAAGTGTCTCCTTACTCATAAATGCCTTTGTCATTCTCTTTACCACCTGAGTGTTTTCTTTCTTATTGTCTTCCAGTGCAGCAGGACACCTGACATTGCAGGACAAAGATATCCTCACACTTAATGGTAACTCTCAGTCAGGACAATACAAGGGGGTTAGGGCAATTATGAGATTAGAACCACAAGCTCTAAGGCTGGGATTGGACAGGTCTCAAAAAACAGCATCACACAAATCCATTTTCACACGGCGGCCCTGACAGAGCTCCTAGGCTGGATTGATTCTAAGGGGTCCCTGTCATTATCTGTAATGCTAGTTTCCTGTTTAAAGCCCATAAGAATCAAAGACTGGGAGGGACCGACCACCTCAATACCACATCTATTCCAATAACAATGTCACTGCTTTATCACCTACAGCACCATATCACTGCTCCAATGATTATCAATATACAATATATGACAGAGAGAGAGCCCAGTTTTTGCTTTGTTTGGATGTTTTCCCAACAAGCTAGAATAACACTACAGGGTAAATTTGAAATGCCTCATATGCTACTTTGTCTGTTCAGATGCACATCTATTAAGAGCAGTAACCTAATATTTCCATGTGGAGCTGACGTTTGACTGCCACCGCAATAAGGTAGTCTCACCAATAAAAGACAAAAAAACACCTTTAGTCAAAGCCAAAAAAGCTGAAAAAGGAGATGGCGGGCGCTCCAATAGGGGAAAAAATCCAATCTGAGATAATAACAGCTGTAGTTTGTCACTTTTAGCAGCACGGCTGTCTATTTGGTGGCACGTTATTTGCATTCCTCAGGTATTGCGTACTCTACAGGCGGCTGAATAATGATTCACAAATCACTCTCTCCACACCAGTCAAGGGCTGTGATCCTTTGAATAGACCATTGTACCTGAAACTGTAATTGGTGAAGACTTGACAGAGCTGAGCCAAGCCAGCCAAGTAACAAAAAGGCTCTTGGTAGAAGGCTGAGGGGTGATTTTTATAATGCGAAGGCGAGACAGAGAACGTGAGCTGCAAATGAGCATGGGGGTCTCTGGGTCCTTCCACTGAGTGACACAGGACCAGACAAACACCTTGCCACAAGAACATGAAACTCCCCCTTCCCTCAATTCCAGAAACAAAGCACTGTCAATTAAGAGCTTTGATGCTCCGTCAACATGGCTCCCAAAACCGATTCTGTCAACTTCACCGTTGCCTACCGATGCCACTTTGCAATTTGTATTTATGTCCTTTCCAATTATTTGTGTGAAATTGTATGTGAATGTGTAAATTGGGAAATGTTTATGTAAAATATGCTGCAGATATTTTTTATTATCTTTCAGGCATTCAAGAAATTCAAAATCATAAAGGTCTTCATGTAAATCTGTATTTGAGAGAAAATCAAAGTGTTGACAAGAATCATTTCTATACATCAAGGACTGTTAACAGTTAAATCTGCACAATGGCATAGTATCAGTATCTCCTCTCTTGAAAATTGACATTTTAATGCAGCATCCTCATCTTTGAAAATTGGAAATACTCTATGTGGATTTGTGAATTTCCATAATATAAATAATAAATGTGTTCATGTAAAACATTTAGAAGGGTTTTACAAGTCTAAGCTACAAAAAGAAAAAGAAATCCAATGAGCGAGATTGTGTATGTGTGTGTCTTGTCAGTCTCCCATTATGTCCCAGCACTGAGTGCCATCTCTCACTGCTCGCTAATAGAAAGATTCAGCACTTTCTGGTCTTGATATCCCTCTCTGAACAAATGATGCCTGAAATTTTTATTCTTTTAATAATGGAATTCCAATGGCCTTTGCTGCAAACCAAGTGGAAATTTTTGCATATCAAGTGGGAAAAATTAAATGTTAACCACGTTTTAATGTGATTAAGGGTGACAGGGACATTATTTCTGCTAATCATTCACCAGCTTGAAGGCTCAAACAAAGCTAAGGAACAAGCCATGTTTGTGCTCTTCCTGCTGCTCTCGATTCAAGGAGAAAAATACTTCTCTAATCAAACTTTTGCAAATCTAAAACATTTTTTGTTTGTTTATATTAACTGATAAAAAACAAGGCACTATAAAGCATTATCTGTTTATCTCACATCTAGAGAAATATGCCATATTTGTTCTAAGCTTAAGATTTGATGCCTGTTGAATTTACAATACATCCAATTTAAAGCACAATGTAAAATGAGGGTAAAAAAACAACAAACAATTGGAGATTCCACAACAGGCGGGCTCTAAATGGAGATGTCCCCCAGGGGGCCACCCTCTGGGGCTAGTCTATTTGTCTTTTTGTGTGGGAATCCTAAGGGGGGAATAATTCCTGTGTTTCTCCATGCCTGGGGCTTCCCTGGGCTTTGTCAGAGCTTTGATCTGCTTAAAAGGCTCAGGAGGGGAAAACAATGGGAGTTTCTAAAGTACAGGGGCAGCTACCTGAGACAATGACCTGGGCCTGCGTCTGACATACATTCATACATGTCGGCTTTATTAGCAGTGCTTAGCCAGGTAAGCCTGTAAAAGGTGGGCCATCACCTCCAGTTTGAGTGCTCCTTTCAAATGCAATTTGAATGCTGACAGAACTAGAGAATAATCCACTACCTGCATCCACCACAGCTTCATCACTGACACACCCAACCTGGTGAATGATGAAGGGATCAGCGACAGGCATCTGGGCAGGCAGGTTTAGATAATTTAAGAACACTGGTCAGATGTGCCCAGTTACCGCAATGGCACCTCAGCTCCACACAGGACCAAGGCAAATGGCGCTGGGGCCGCCCCAACCAGCCATATGTGTTACTGAGCCATTTCAAAATCTTGGCAGCTGCTGGCTGATATGCCAGGCACAGACTCATCAAGTCATAAACCTAGGGTCCCTTCTGTTTTGCTGGTCCCCAGTTGCAGGGACGAGCATCGTAGAGGGTTAGGATGCTGCGGAACACAGCGCATACAAACCCCCTCCGTTTTCCTTCCTCTGTGAAGGGAGACAGATATGAGAGGTATGAGCTCATGGTGGCTTTTGAGGCTTGGAAGTTGGGGGCTCTGTGGGAAGCTTTTCATCCTCCCAGCGGTGAGCTCCTGAGCAACAAGAGTGCAGACGCTCTCTGCTCCCTATGGCCATGGCTGGATTGAAAGGCATTACACATCAGTCTCTGAGAAGGAAGGAGATCTCTCTCTCTCTCTCTCTCACACACACACACACACACACAATCTCCAATATTGTGAACTTCTTTCAGCCTTCAAAGCAATCACACAGGCTGGAGGAAACAGAACCCAGCGCAGGCACAATGGGAGCAGCTTTAATTAAGAGCATCATCTCACATCATATCTTAAACAAACCTCGAGGCTGTGCTGGTAACAAGCTTTTTTGAACAACGTTTTCTTTGATAACTACACCCGTTAAATTTTTTAAAGACAAGACTTGTGACTTTAAATGTTTGCACATGATAGATAAAACCCTAAAAACACATCTCTCCCAGTTTACGATGGTTGTTGAGAACATATTACCATAGCTATGGCCTTGTTTAAGGGTATTTGTGAGAAGGGGGTGACAAAAAGGCAAACATTTGAAATTCAAACAGTAACCTTAAAAGGAGTACATTCAAAATCACCCAAAATAATTCTCTATATGGGGTATCCATGCTGTCATTCACAGCAGTTGACTGGGCGAGAGAAAATAAGGGGGCTGGGGTAGAGTGGGGGGAGTCATCAAGATGTGACAATCGTGACAAGAGCAGGCAAAGTGTAGCGCTGAAGAACACCACACGGATTTCTCCATCTCTTTTTTTCCCCCAGGATGACAGCTTAATGTCTACCACATGCAATATTTATTCTCATCGTGTGTCAGACTGTCTAGCTGTCCTAGGGAGTACAAAGAATGCCACTTATTAGAATAAAAGCAGAAGGAAGGTAATCAAGGACATATGTAACATCAGCCAATCATGTCCCCTTCCAATCCCACATATTTTTTTCCTCCCCCATTCATAACAGTTCAACAATAATCCTGATAATAAGCATTTAGGAGCTGTATGTGGCAACACTAAATTCATTTATTTGTCTCATTAGAGCTGCCGAGACCGCAGGCAACTCACTGTGGGATGTGTGTTCAGGCTTAACCTTATCGCAATGATAATAAAAAGCACAGCTCAACAAAGCCAAAGCTATCAAAATGTATCATTAGACAGACTTGAAACTCACAGACATTTCTTTTTATGTCTGCAATGCCAAACATCGGCTTTGCAGGAAAACAATTCCCAGGGAGCCTTCAGAAGAAAGCGAGCATGTTGTACTGCTACAGAGGTGTCTACATACAGTACATGAACTGAAGGAGATTCACTCAGCATTTGCGTACTTGGCTTATGCATGATAAATGAGGGGAAAGTGACAATCTGTATTGAATTTTGGAGAGCAAACTGATTTCTTGCAGGGTCGTTAAAGAACAAACAAGAACGGTAAATGTCTCTTTTAGTCTCAAGTTTAGGGTCTGTTTCATTAGCTACAACAACAGCGCTGTGTCTTCGCCACCAGGACACAACAAAGACAACGGGGTGACATGTCAACAGTGTCCTTTCATTACCTGGACTAGGGACAGTCAATAACCAGGCAAACTGGACCAACAGGACTTTATTAGCACCATCTGTTATAGTTTTACTATATAGCCTCTCCTGTTGTTTTCTCCCCTTGAAAGATAGCTAAAGGCATCCATTAGGACTGACTGTGGGTAGTAGGGTACACATCTTACCATGGGAAAGTGTTTTTCAGGATCCCACACGATAAATGGATTGTGCACAAAAATAAAAAAGGAGCAAGTGATTGTTTATCTCCCTCACGGCTTTGAAAAAGGAACTCCAACTCCCCAGATAGTAGTTCCTAAAAACTTGTATGGAGTCAGTGGTTTTGCACTCAATAACGTTTCAGTTGTGTTTATGGGAATTATGGTTTGGAGTAGCTGAAGTCGACTGCAGAGACAGCTTTCATGGAGTGGCTTCCAGTGAATCATAATAGTCTCCCCCCATCTCAGTTTTTCTTCGGTCTCTGAATCTTGACGGGTACTCAAAAATGGCTGGCTGTTTGTCAAAAATGATCACACAAAAAAGAAAATGCATGTTTAAGTTATTACTTGGCTTCTTCAAAACCAAAAAAATGCATATAACAAAAAACAAGGCAACACTAAAGCTGAGCAGATGAAGGATTTACATGATCTGTTTGGAGAAGGCTTGAGGGGGAAATAGGTACTGTATGAGCTCTCAAGACAACTGACATGCTGTCAGGGCTTCCTTTACTTTAATTGTCAAAGCTCCTCCTACAGCGTGGCCGGGTTGATTCAGTGGGTAGAGTAGGCGCACATAAACATAGAGGTTTATGCCTCGACGCAGAGGTCCAGGAATCCGACCTGTAACAATTTCCTGCATGTCTTCCCTTTCTCTCTCCCCTTTCTCACCTAGCTTTCCCATCCATTAAAGGTGAAAAAGCCCAAAAAAATAATCTTAAAAAAAAAAGCTCCTCCTACAGGCCAACTAGAGTATCAGACTCAGCAAAGATATTTTCTTCTCCTTACCAACCATAACTCAAGCAAGAGTACACAGTGCATTTGTTGTTGTATTTTCAGCCGCGGATTGATAGGCTACACATTTTGTCTGCTAGTGAGTATTTACGACAGTGAATGTGGGATTGATCCAAAATAAACTAGAGTGTTGATGTTTGTTGTAACAAAGGAACACGTCACCCAGTGCAACAGTGTGGCTCATCAAAGTGTTTTTAATAGTGGAGCTCTATGGCACAGAGGAATAAGACGCAGCAGGCTTTGGCTACACAGGCAATACTTTATAATAGGATCAATTCATTGTTGGTTTTAAAGGAGGGAAAGAATGAAAATGGATAAATACCATCACACAGCAATCAGAATATGCAAAACAAAAGAAAACAAGGCAGCTCCGCGTAAGAGTATGCATGAAAAAATTCATATTTTTTTTAGAAATGGAGCACTAAAGACAAAATATTGGGTTAGGGTCTTTTCGTGAGATTTCTTAACAATAAGGAAAAATACAGAATATCGCCAACTGTATCTTCTAACTTATGAGTAAAGTAGACAAGGCTTGAGACAGGGCCTTGCTTAACAACACCTTAACATGAACCAAGCCTTTTTCCAGAGATCAAACCGGACAAGGACTTGTTGATCACAAGTCTCCTGAAGTGGCGAGACACACTGATTGTTGTCCAGACACAAGCTGTCTTTTCAACATCATAGTCAGAAATGGCTGATGAGAGTACACGCATGGCATGTGATTTTCTGAATTACACCAAGTCAGACAAATATGTGGGGAATTAATTATGAAAGATCAATCTATGCCTTTGTGGCAGGAAAGAAAAAGATGATTAAAAAGGCTGACTGGAAGAGCAGCTGTCGCATGTAACTATTTTAGTTGTGGTTTCCCAAACATAAAGACAGAGGTACCTAATGTAACACACACGCAAATAATGTTCAAAGAGATGAGTATTCAATATGTAAAAAGGAGTGTAATAATAAGACTCAAAGAACATCTATCCAGACTAAAGAAAGAAACAGACAGACAGACAGACAGACAGACACACAGACACACAAACACACACACACACACACACACACACACACACACACACACACACACACACACACACACACACACATAATAAAAGCTCCAAGCAATGGTACCCTGCAGTTCTTACACTCACCAGGAGAACCCACACGGCAGAGGCACTCACAGACAGGTCACGCTGGCTGGTTTCTTTAAAGGTCAACTCATCTACTTAAGAGGCACCAATTTACTTTAATGCACATTGTCCAAAAGAATAAGAAAAAAAAAATAGAAAAAGAAATGACAAGAAAGAAACGCATCACAGCATATCTGGATTATTCTCAACTGTGCTTTTTTACCATTCCAAAATGTGACTGCTCTTAGTTCTCTGAGGAGGATTCTAGATATAAATATCTGATATCAAACATATTAAAAGAAATAAAGACTGATAAAGATGACGAGACCACAAGCTTGTAAAATAAACGAAAACTTCACTGACAAGTGAAAACACGCTAACACTGGGCAGGCTTGCAGCCACCACATCATCAACAGTGCTCTAATGACTCTCGAACACACAAACTATGTGGCACAGAGAAAAAGTCTTCCAAGCAGCTCACTGACGCCGAGGAAAGAGGAGAAAGCCTCTTGATAGACTCTTGTAGATGCCATTCCCTATCACGCAATGCCTCTCAGTCATAAACGCATGACAAATGCGGCCTTAATCATTTTTTACGAGCGGGGATGTGCAGGGGGCAGTGCATGGTTAGAGGGGAGAGGGGAGCGGTGAGCAGCAGGCGGCCCCCTCTGCACAGAGGAGAGGGTTGTGTGGTAAAGTCTCCTCTGGAACATCACTCGGCCAGCAAACCTTTGATCTCCACACCGCAATTACGCCAGCATCCAAATGAGCATGGAGTCGCCTCTGAAACAGACTTCAAACATGCACATGTACGCATTCTCATACACATACACATAGACTGTATAGGATTGGAGCCATGTGCTCCTCTCAACAGTAAATGATGTACTGTCTCCAGCAGAGAACCTGGGGATGAAAGGAGGCCTTGCTCCTCGTCTGATCCCTCCATTAATGATGCCTTGCTAAAGCTAATACCGTGTATTCTTGTCTAAACAAGGGCAGCTTGGTATGTGGTTCCCACACTCCAAACAGGATGATCTTGGTTAACAATGGACTGTTTATAGAGGCTGAAAAAGTTTCATAAAACTGCTGTATTCTACCATGTGAGACAAAAAGCAAAGCATTACTGCAATAATCAATTGTGTGTACCTGCAATTAAGTGTCTGTAATAATGAAATCAATTAACTTACATACTTTCAACCCATAAAATAATGTTCGATGGAGCATGCTGCTAAAATTATTAACATTAACATAAAGCCTGATTGGCAGCATGCACTGAACAAAACACTGACAATATAAAAGAGTACTTGAAAAAAACCTGTGAAATGGCCTGAATGGATGTCCTGAAAGACACGGATAAGATTGGCTTGTTTGCCTCATTCAAGGATTCACCCTCTTTTCCTCCACACATTAAAGCTGAGATTGCAGTTTGTCTTGCTGTTTGCTTTGAATAGTCCTTAACCGTATCATCATCTCAACTGTGCTGGTGGAAAAACACGGGAGCATGGCGACAGCCAAATGGCAGTCTGGCGTCTCTGCTGCAGACTAGCTGCCATTAGGGCTGAGAGCAGCATTTATTGTACAATTAGAGCCAGCTAGATCTACCTGTAATCATCTCCATACAGGTGTGAGCCCCTCTCTGGACAAGGGAAGTGACTCATCACTTGTCAAACGTCAACACTTTGATGTCAGCATTGTTCATCGTGGCGCCCTCAGGACACCTGAGCACTACTGTTTGGCTGTTTAAAATGCTGAAGATTTATTGCGTTTGACATAGTTAAAAAAAGGCAAACACACGCAACATGAAAAAAAAAACCCTCTTCCTACTGATGACAGATGTTCCACATGCTATGAATCATTTGATTTATGAGTTCTCTTCCCCCTCCTTCTGTCTGACACTCATACTTTCATGGCAGGAACATTTTAACAAACAGTCATAGGTAAACAACTTCACTTGTAATACAACGCTGCCAAGCAAAGCACTAAAAACTAATTTTGTACAAACTGACACCATAAGCCTAGAGGGCAATTGGAAAAGTGCCATAGCAATCCACAAGTTAGTGTTATTGACAAAATGGCTGTGGTGTGGAAAAGTAGCCCTTTCAGATATAATGGCTGTCTAACAGCAACCTTCTAGATCTGCTCTCACTGTGGCCACATTGTGACAACATTACTATACAAGTGTATAGAAGTATTATTTAGTGCATTTAAGGTCATCCTCAGTAAATTCACATTATAAATAATCTTGCACCTCCAAAGTAAAAAGTGCATGTGCCATTTTTCTTCAGTTGTTGTATGGGAATTTTATGGCTGTAAAGTGACGCTGGTAAAACTACTTGAGCAACAACATGTGCAGACAAAACCAAATGTTTGGCGCAAAACATTTTTACATAGTATAATATTCAAACAGTGTTATCCTTATGATTTATTGGCTCTCTCCAGATTATATTAATTCTTGTTTGGCTTTGAATGATTGTTTTTAGTCCTTTAAAGCCTTCCATATGATATGACAAATTTTGATGGAAAATTGGGACCATGTATGTCCTTGTATGTGCTTAATGAAGTGCAGTGTCTGGTTGGGGTTTGCAGAGCTGGATGTTGTATTAAAGCTTACTTAGTGCCACCTCCAGGCAGATCCTCTCGCAAAGATACGAGCGTTTCTGTCAGCAAGAGACCACATTCAGTGCATCAGCGAGGCCAACTCACACACACTTCTCACACCCTAGCACACGCATACGCAGACGCATGCACACACACGTTTTATAGCTGAAATGCAGATTCAATCAAAGTTAGTAGAAATCAATGTAACTCTGTACATAAGTAGAAGGAACGCTCTTTGGTGATGATTAATAAGTGCAATGAGTCGGCTCCCGCCTTTGTTCAAAGCACTTACCATTTGTTCTTTTTCCTGATGTTGTCTTTCTCAGAGAGGTTAATGAGGTATATCATTGGTTTGGATGTCAAAAACAAGTATTTGTTCAACACTTCGATCTGTGACAAAGACAGAAAGGGCAAGTACTGAGAATCCAAACTTTCCAAAGTAGCCTTTGAAAACAGCACAGACAGAGTGAAGCCAAATCAAATTAGGGTCTGGTGTATAGGCGCTGTGGGGAGTGACTATAAAGCCTCTAAATTAAGATCAGCACGGCCAGATGTCATTAGCTTGTACAAAAGTAATGTCAAAATACAACCAACAAAAGACTGCATAATATTAACTTGTGACTTGCACAAATGGAAAATGGAAAAAAGAGGAGGAAGAAACAGCAGTTGTACTTTTAGGTCAAATGAAAAGATTACCAAGATAAATCACATTAATAAATTTGACTGTAACATCAAAGGCTTACCTCCTTGTCGTTCCAATCGTGATAGTAGCGGACGTGTTTCTTTTTATCCATTACCCAGCTCTTGATTTTGCACATAACGTCCTGTTTGGGGTTTAAAGAGAATGAACAAGAAGCCATTAAAGGAGATGAAAAAGAATATAAACCCAGCAGGGTATGGGGGTAATTATTTCCTAAATGCATGGCATCCTGATGCCAAAATGAACAATGGCTGTGCTCGCATTCAAGCAGGAGTGGCCTGGCTTTGACAGGGATGGCATGCACAGGGCCCCCTTCCCTCCTTTAAATCATGACAAAATGCCTTCTGGGGTGTCTCGCTTAAAGTCGCAGTTTTGAACATCAATATTCCATCGGGACTGTTTAATGAAAAGAAAAGAGAGAGGAGACTGAATTGGCAATAGCTGGAAACTAATTGGAACTTGGTTAGTTAGGTGTAAATTATTGGTCCTTCCTCAGGCACTTTGCAGAATGTAGTTATATACTGAATAAGCACTAGTGCTAATCATTCACTGTTTCTTCTGGAGAAAATATTGAGCATTTCCAGCTATGTATGCCACATTCATTGCTGAGGTACTTGTGGGTTGAGACCACAGGCAAGACTGGGTCTTGACAGGATCTGGAAGCGGAAAAGGGTGGGAAAATGGGAGGGAGGTAGTTATAAAATTTGTAATAAAGAAATTGAGCCTATTATTGTTGATCCAGCCCCAAAGAAATTAGCGGAACACATTCTTTTTGTTCCTGTCAACTTGACCTCCCCTTTCGTATAAAAACTCCCCCACCCCCTGCAACACTCCCCTACCTCCTTTTCCCTCCCCAAACCCTTGCAGCACTTCACAATCACACTCCCTTTTGAAAGAACTGAGGAAAAAAATCCTGCCAGAGCCTCAATTACACAATGGCAGAAAAAGCTCCACACACTGACCCCCAGCCAGCTGCATTCACTCTCTGCACATCTCTCTCCACAGGAATTCTAAAGGCCTTTTAGTCAGGCAGCCAGAGTGCAGCCAGCGGGATAGAGCGCAGGAAGAGCTGCATACACTCCGCCCGCGCCGTCCCAAGTCTTCACAGAGAGATTAATCATCTGTGAAATGGAAACAGCAAACGGCCAGTGACATAGGCTGAACCCGCTCCAGGTTTCCCTCATCAGCTCGCAGCCGCCGTGCAGCGCTCCTCTAACAGGCAGGTGTTAATAAAAGGCATATAGGTCCCACAGGGGTCAAACACATATGCCTGCCACCATGAAGCGCCGCTGGTGGGCCGGCTTCTTATTATTGTTTTGCAAGGATAGGGATTTTGAGGATTCACACAGACAAAAGCAATGAAACATTGTTCTTGTAAACACAGCACCGGAAAAATTGATTTAAATCTTTATAACAACGCATACATATGAGCCCTGTGCTGCAACATGCACATAAATTTAGCTGAAACTCTCAATGGAATATTCAGTGAGGTTTTCACCCTGACAGCAAATGTTAACCATAATATACTATTTTATAATAAATTCAAAATTTCTGATTTGGTTGTTTATTTTCTTACAAAATCACATTTTCTTAATATCCTTAACTGTGAGCTGCAGCAGTATGAAAACTCAAACCAATAAAACCTTCAACGTTTTTTTTTCCCATTAATCCCCCACCTATCTAATAGAACAGCAATCCTTTCGCTAACAGATATCCATTTTAGTTTACAATATTAATCATCCCCTTACTGTATATGTTTTGCTTTCCCCAATGTCCAGCAGGAAGTACATTAAAGAAAAGAAGCAAGATGCCCTCAAAAACACTATGTTTAATTTGTGTCACAAACCACAAATATTCAACTATTTAAATATTCGTTATCCTTTTAGGAGCGCATGCACAAGGTATTACACTATACCGCATATTAAATACTAATATATACATTGATTCTTTCTCAGAGTGATATGGTAAGGTAGTGTTTCTATATATCGTTTAGCGGTATATATATATGTATATATATATATATATATATATATATATATATATATATATATATATATATATATATATATATACATATACATATACATGACATTCCCTACTCTGCCTACGTTTTTTTGAAAGAAGCTACTAAATGCAACATAGATATTTGTGTGGTTTTATCATATTTACTCCAGAATTTCATATCATTTTAATATTTTTTTCTCATATAACAAATCACTAATTTTATTTCACCTCCACTGCCAGGATAAACATGTGAAAGATTATGTTTAAAAAAATGGATTTAGAACTTTTAGGACATTATACTATTGTGTCCACTAAACCAGCTCTATAAGTGTGAATGTGTCATCTTGAATCATATCAGGTATACTATGTGACAATAAGCAGATATGTAAATGGTAAAATAATTATTTAAATTTACTACAAGCAAGATAAAATCAGTTGTTGCTCATGGAATTGCAGGCCACATAAAAACCCTTAGAGCTTATAGGAAACTGAGTGCAACAATGGAAATGGCATCTGATTTCAAATGTCTTGCAAAATACTCCGCAAAGAGGAAAATCTGGGGAAGTAATCAAAATCTACACAGAATTTCCCTTTTATTTAATAGCATGATGTGGCTCTACAGAAGAATATACAAGCACAATTGTTTCTTTTAAATGTACATTTATTTTAAATGAAGTCTTGATGCACATGTTCTGCCTATAGATGCTTACATAAACATGTATATGTGTCTGTGCACAGCTGAGCGTGTCAAACGCCAGGCACAGCCTGTGAGACAATCACAGAATCCCTCCCATCTAAAAGCTTGCTGCAGCCTTTGATAAGCACCATTCTTTGCCATCTAAAGAGGTCTTCTATAGATTTCACTTGCCGACGTGTGCACAACCTTTGACAAGTAATGTATCATTTTTATTCATTGCCTAAAATTGTTAGCAATTATGTGCGTAAGCGGCCACCTGGCTAGCCTGAATGGCTCCTGTCTGTGGGGCTACAGGGGTGTGGGGAAGTGCTGTTGGCTGTAAGGGGGGGTTAGTCTGAGGGGAAGCAACCAAACATGGGGCCTCTGCAGCAGGTGAAAAAGCCCCTCTCGTTAGTGTAATGAGTGGTCAGAGCCTTGGTGTGTCGGGGCCTGAAATTGGGCATGCCGCTTCAAGTGAAAGGCCAGATCCCCTCGCGTGCTAGCCCATCCTATCCTGCTCCGATGTTGTAGGGGCATCATGAGACATTTACAACCAAATCGTTGCTAACATTGGCTGCTCAGCCTCATTACCTTAACAATATGACCATCTGAATGATCCAGGATGCGGATTTCTTTTCCTGATCTTACCCTGCATTTGGCCCTGCACCTCGCTGCATATAACTGAGCAATCCTCTGTCAAGAATATTCTAAACATTTACGGTATTCATAGCGAGGTATTGGCATATGTGTCACCCACTGTATGGCCTTATACATTTTCCTGAGCTGCTGTAGGTGTATAAGCATGAGCAAGAGCTGTGCCAGTGATGAGTATTACTTAAGATGAAAAGAGCGGTGTGGAAACACTTTCATTAGCCCAGTGCTGTGACCCAGGGTCAGCAGCTGAATAAGTAGTTCTCTATTAATGATTTCTACAGCAGAAAACCCCTGACCCCTGATCACTTTCAATCCAAGAAAGGGAGAAAAAAAATGGGGCAGGGGGAGGGGTGAGACTTATTGGAGGGAGATTAAAAAAAACATACTTTTTTTTCTCGTTGGCCATGTGTGTGGGAGGGTTATTATTTGTGCCTTGTTGTGAGGGGGAGCAGAGGGCCTGCTGGGACATTGACTCACGTATTCTGGTTTGAGTTTCTTGTCACCGCCTCTAATGGCCGTCTTCTCGAGCTTGTCAATAATAGGGCCGATCATCTCCTCATCCTTTAGCCTCAGCTCCTCGTGGATGATCTCCATATCCCTCACTGGGTCCACTGTCCCCTCAACATGGATGATATCCTCATCCTCAAAAGCACCTGCGGCACAAACACAAAGAGAGCATCAGTATAGAATTTTTTTTCAGCAGTAACAACAACACCACTGCTTTACATAAACACATATAGTACAAGCAACCGAATCAGAGTCACAGAATCAATGAAATTGACTTCTTGAGATTGAATGTAAAAGAGTGATTAGATTTGGCCCCAAAAAATCACTAGCTTTTTGCAGAGAATATGGGGAACATTCACATGAAAAAGCACAGTGGGAGTCACAGGAAAGTCATAAAAAAAAAAAAAAATATACTATGGAATATATTTAATCTTTCCTTTCAGTGTGCAGAACTGTAAGAAACCAGCTTACAGTGTCAAAGTAAGTTCCACTAAAATTAGCTTTAATTGCAACAAAACAGGCTTGTGTCAAACTGCATGATGTAGGGGGTGTCTAGTAGGGATGGGCATTCGATTAAATTTTCTTCGTCAATCATCGGGAGAATTAACAATCGACTATCGATTAATCATTAATATTTTTATATTAAAATTCATTATTTATTTAACTTTTTATAAATAAAATGAAAATACAAAAATACGTAATAAGCGTATTTTTCCTTGATGAGATCTTAATTACAAGAAGAACAACTTGTGGCAGTTAAACTGGAGGTTATAAATATAGATATAGATTATAGATATATGCGCTGCGGTGGGGTGCTCTGAAGCAGCAGAACCTGTAGCTGCGAGCCGGCGTTCTTAAGCAGAATGTAACTCAAAACTATCCAAGGCACGGGACAAAAGCCTAATAAAAAATAACCAATAGGCTAACTCAGATACAACTTCTGCACCAGTCTACTGATGTGTGTTGAGAAAGATAAGCATGTTGACATGATCTGGGGTGAGACATGACCGCTACCTGGTGAATGTCAGTCCAGCCGCCGAAAACAGGTACCTCCGCGCTAACTTGGCCAACCCGGGGAACCTTATTCCGTTCTTCGTAGTGAGTTTCTACCAGTCTGGTGATGGTACATCATGACGAAATGTGATATGCTGGTTCCATTATCCATGTCAATGAACTTGCAGGTCCCTTGGGTAATTTTCTCTGCTCGTTGTTGTGCATCGCAGCTCCTCCATGCTAATGCTGAGTTTATGCTAGGTTGAGACTGAGAGCAGGGTGACATTAATGGTGCGTTCTTTTTGTCTTGTAATGGCGACTAGTAGCTTGAGTGTGACGTCACATCCGTGTCGAAAAATGAATAACCGCGGGTACTGCTCTGCTTTCTGCTCAAGACTTGGCCATTGTTGTCATATAGCAACCAAGCGTCTCTAGCCAATTTCAGCTGCACAAGCTACAAAATAACTAATTAGGCGGTATTTAACTCATAATAAGACTGTAGCGACATGCCTATAGGTAGCAGTATACAGTGCTATGTGTATGACTTCTTCATTTGGTTACAACAAAGACAAAAGTGCTTAAAATTGTAGAAAACCACAATGTTTACTACGTGTGATGCACGACGTAGCCATCTTTGAAAGTGAACTCGGGGTCCTCTGAGTTCAGACGACTTGACGAGTCGTATATACGACCTCGGGGGCGTTCTTTTTGCAACTTCCGGTTCGTAACTCCGGAAAACGACTTGTAGATCGATTTCGGTGGACAAAAAGAACGCACCATAACAGGCTCGGATACACTTTGTTTAGTGGTAGGCTACATCATTTGAGTCGTGGCCGTGTTGTACTTATACACGGCATCTCAGTATTTGCAGTGAACTAAAAAAAATAAATCTAAATGGTCCCACGCCACACTTCGCCGTGTCCTCTTCATGATTACTTTTGAAATCAAAACGGAAACTCGCAGCCAGGTAACTGAGTATGGAGTCAAATATCGCCCCAGAGTGGTAAAATGTTTAATTGCTGCCACACTGTGAAATTAATTTAATTGCTTCAAGACTCACACTACGCAATGCAACCAGTATTAGTTTAATCAATGACAAATTAACGTCATTGACGAAATTCTTAATAATCAATTATTGATCGTCAATTAATCATGCCCATTCCTAGTGTCTAGTCATGTATTTTCTACCCCTCTGTCTTAAAGGAGAATTCCAGCCAATTTTTATGTTTTTTTTAAAATTGAGGGGGAATAAACTTTCGTTGCGAAGGCATGACCTGTCCTCTGGAGAACATAGCCAGATCACCGGGCTCTCACTGGATTGTTTTCGGGAGTGGGAGGCGACGAAGGCGGGGAGAAATCAGAAGCAAGGATGCTGGCCGGTCGGGCCTGCTAGCACGGCTGAAACTACCACACAAATCGACACTGCCAAGTCTCCTACTCACCAACACCAGATCGATCACACACAAAATGGATGAGCTACAAATAACACACGGAACTGCTGCGTGATATTTTGGCTGAACACACTTATCACGGACGGCAGCTAACATCTAACAGGGCGAGCTATCTACCAGCAGAATCGAAACAAAAAAAAGTGAATTAAAACAATGTCTGAGTTGAAAACGCATCTTGTTGTCACGTAAGGGCCCTGTTCATGTTGCACAGACATTTTAATTGCATTTTGTGTCTGTTAAATTTGCCCTGACAACTGCCGTTTTAGCTCAGTGGAAGCTTGTACATGTTGCTGCAGCTACTCTGTGTTGCCTGCACTGATTCAGGTTGGTTTTTTTTCAAACGAAAGTACACGCATATTTATAGTGATCAAGATTAATGTAAAAATTGGCCGTAATTCTCCTTTAAAATGATTAGCCATTAAGTTAAAAAAAATATGAGAAATAAACAATAGTGTGACGATTTAAGACAAAAATGTCAATATTCATATACAACAGATGACAGTCTTTCCCTAATCATTTGCGTCTTGGCTGTGCTGGTGATTAGGTAATGAGGCTCTGAAGCAGGCCATTTAGCCAGCAGCGGCTCTCAGGACTCCTGATACTCCAGGGAGGGAGGGAGGGAGGGAGGGAGGGGGACATGGGTAGCTACATCTGTCACATGAGAGTGACAGACTTTAACATTACCAGTGGCAACTGTTGTGGACCGCAATATGTTCTTTCATTTACAAAGAATACAGTTGGTGCACAGTTTGTTTTTTAAAATTATCACTCATTTTGCAATTCAAAAGGGGTTTAGAACGCCTCAGTGGTGGAGGGAGTATTTGGATCCTTTATTTAAAGGGTAATTTCTGTATTTTTTAATCTGGACTCTATTTTCCCATGCATTTGTGTCTAATTGACTAATGTGAATAAAAATCTTTAAAATTAGTCCAGTATTGAGCAACAACGCTGAAACTGGCCGCTGCGAACCGGGCTGTAATGTAATGCTATAGGGCAAATGCACACGATCAATGTACTGTACGTCGACTAAAACTGCTGGGGTTTTTTTTGTTAGAAGTGTCTGACCACATCATGGAAAGATGGTGAAGTCTCCTTCTGAAATTGAGGTGACTTACTGGAAGACAGGATAGCGAATGGGGAGAGAGGAGTTGAGAGGAGTTTGTTGTTTTCAGTACAACAGAAGATCAGTTTTGTGTTATCTAAAAGATTTTCAACAAGTAGCATGAATAGAACTACTCAAGTACACTACTTGAGTAGTTCCACCACTGGAGAAGATCCATGCTAGACTTACAAGTAATGTATAGGATTTTAAATATGGCTCAACATGTTTTGTAACTCAGTCAACAGTGACTCGTAAGGTTTTACACTGTGGCATAATGGGAGTGCCATCTCATTCAACAGGGAAGTGGATGTCAGGTGAATGATGACTTGGTTTAAAGTATTGCCGTGTTGAGGGACACTGTGTTTGGAATGTGCATGGTGGAGTCACTAAACGTTATCAACAATCCATATTCATGTGTTGTGACACCTGAACAGTGAAGGTCTGTTGACAGGTGAAGCCCTGCAAGATAATAACGTCACCTAAGTGATTCGCACTATTCATCACAAGGCTGCCACATCGTCTCTCAACAAGTTCTAACAGTGATACGTGTCAGAAATATTGATGATTCATAGCTGTGCTTAGTCATCATGGGCAACAACATACCTAAGATTCAGGCAAAACTTTGCAGAGCTACATTATGTATGAAGTTATCAGACATATTAGTCTGAACAGTGCAACACTGCATCTTCACTAATCAGATAAATGTCCTGGTTGTCTACAGATGAAGCCAGATCTTTCACTAACCTGAAACAGTGCCCCCGAGACCATCTCTAAGTGTTTTTTAGCTGCATGGCTCAAGGGATGTCAATGTCAATCCACCACTTTGGTCCAGGCTGAAATATAACAAGTGTTGGATTGATTGCCATAAAATTTTGTACAGACATTCATGGTTCCCGGAGGATGAATTATAATAACTTGGGCGGTCCCCTGACGTTTCTCTAGTGCCCCCACAAGTTTAGCATTTGTGGTTTTGAGTGAAATGTATCGACAACTGGCTTGCCATATTATTTTGTAGAAATTTCTGTTTCCCATAGGATGAACTGTAACTAGCATGCTAACACATTAAAGTAAGATGGTAAACGTGATGTGCTAAACATCAGCATGTTAGCATTGTTATTGTGAGCATGTTTGCATTATGATGTTAGCATTTAGCTAAAAGCACAGCCTCACATAGCTGTAGACCTCAGAGACCAGCTCAGAGTGTTATTTAACTGTAAAGACACTAAATTGTTAACTGAACCAATATAAAGCCCTCTAATGATCTTCCACATACACAGAATATCATATCTTGTTCTTCATCTAAATTAAGGAATGACACACTCTTGATTTTTTATAAACTAAACTATTTTTACAATTTTGCATCACTCATCGGTCACATCTAAAACATTAAAGCTTAACAACAAAAATGACAGACAACCAAAAATCCTTATTACTCATGTGAGTCAACAGAAACTGTAGACTTTTGTGCAAGCTGTCATCCTGTGCGTTGTCCTCATGGTAAAATGAACTTATCCAATTACTCTTTGCCTAATCAGGCTGTTTTGGTTCCTCTCCTCTTGCAGAGGTACTCCACAGTATAAACAGTTCGCTTACGCCACACAGAAAGGGGCTAATCAGTGGAATTATTGTTTTGCTGCTCCAATTTGCCAGCTCCCTGTTCAGCACTGATTGGAATGAAAATTTGCTATTGTGTCTGCATGAACTCAGAAAACATAATGCAATGTAATCATTTTGTTAGCTGCAAGACCATACATATATTATAAACAATTATGATGCACAGTTTTAATACACTGTGTTTCAAAATGGAAAATGCATACCAGTCTGTTGTTGAATTTAGTACATATTAATGAGGAACCAAAAGGTTTAAAACAGGTTCAGATGGTTAATAAACCACTCATGATTAGTACAAATCACTGTTAATGAATGCATGACAATGGCTATATGTCAGTCCATTTATTAAAATGTTTAAATGCCTAAAGCAAGCACAATCATTTCATAACACATTTTTTTACTTTCTTAAATAAGTAATCGGCAGTTTCTAACTATTGTTATACATCCCTAATAAAACGCTGATAAATCAAAATTTCTAAGTGGCTTTCAAAGAGCAGGAGCAGCTGATCACTCACTATTTATTCATCAACTGACACTCTCCTCTGACTGCCACATATTCCAAAGTAATTTGCTTTAATTAATTTCGCCTAATTTAACATTCACATCTACTTTACCAACGTCCCATTCAAGGCTTAGAGCTGGAGAACAAATGGACGAGGTGAAAGAGAGGAGAGAAATCTGAGGGGGCAATCTTCACAATTAGTCCTTTAACAAATGGGTCTGGGTAGGGCTCTGTGAAGACCGCTCTTATGAGTCTGTGGCGCCACACAAAGCCACATGCAAGACAGTTAAAACAGACAAAAAAGAAGAAAGAGGTTGGAAAGGCCCAGTTTCAGGAGTCAGGTCTGTCTTACAATTTGAATTTTACGGCTTCATTTCAAATTATGATGTTTTGAAGACACTATTGACAGGTGTTCCTTTATTGACAGAACAAAAGGATTAGTCTCTAGAGGGTGAGTGGGGTTCAATGGCATGATTAAGGATCAGGCTAAGTTCTGCAAAATTATGGATTTAGAGCCTGAGCGGCACTATAGGCTGGTGCAGCCTGAGAAGATATAACTCCATGAACTGACATTTACAAATGAAAAACATTTAGAAAAGAAAAAAAAAAAATTAATTTTAGTAACTTTGTCAATTTCGTTAACATTGACCTCATGCAAAATGTCACTCAACACATTTAAGAACATATCTTTTAATATAAATAAATTTTAAATTAGCAATCTATTTCCAGTTTGTACAAGTTTAACATCTAAAACTACCAAGCGAGCTCGAGCTGTCTTATATCATTACTTTTCTGTCAGGTACACAGACAAGGCAGTCATCTGAGTCAAGTCGAGATCAATACTGATTGAGCTGCTTCCTCTGATGCTGCTACCTGGGAGCATATGTGGTCAACATAATTCAGTTAAATTACAGTATTCATTGACTTCTAACTTCCTGTGCATGTTTTCACATGCAAGATGGGTAAGAGCAGATCTAAAGAACTTGCATTCCTTGAACTGCTTTTAAAATGTCCATGCAAACTCAGTGCCGCAATTCTCCTGGTATTCAGAGCAGTAAAAGCTATTTTATGGGCCTGTCAGGAAAAGCCCATTATGGATGTCTCCCTAGCATAGAAACACTGGCAATGCACACAAGGGTATTTATGTTCATTCAGGAAATATCTTCTTGACATTAATTTAAGGATACATGAAATTGACAGCAATTTGTAGTACACTGCTACTGTAACAGAGTTTGTGGCATTTTCCGCCTTGTTTATTTGCGTATGTCAATTATGGGAAATATATTTGCTGCTAAAAAGCAGTTTGATATAAGGAAATGGTGGGTTTGAGCCCATCAGAGAAACATTCATGTTTTCTACCTGATCCCATCTTCCAAAATAGATCACAGTGAAATCACAGGGCTCGATTATATGAATATCTGTACCTCACAAGGTGTCTCCAATTCCTATGTAATCTACTGTCAACTGCTAGCCTGACAAGCCAGACCCACATCAAGATGTTGGGTCTGGGAACTCACAGAGGGCTCAATCCAAGGGGCGGGATAAACGGTTGTCTTTCAAATTCCCTCTGCACGCACAGCCAACCAGAGCAACGCTAGTTGATAGATTAATCTTTTGCCGTATCCTGTCGGCAAATCTCCGAACACATCTTCCTTTTTTAAGAATGACTTCAGTGCTTAACTCCAAGTCTTCCAGAGTCGCGGCAAGTCAACTGCAGTTTCTCATACCAAACTAGGTATTAAAGGTGCATCTTTCCAAAATGTTTCATATCACTGACTGAAAAAAATGACATGAAAAGCCATTCAGACAAGATCTGTGTGTAGTAGAAAAGTGAATGTACTGGCGAGGCTCCAGTTTTCATGAACTCTGGCAAAAAACAACAGTGTTAATTTCCCTTATCATTAGCTTAACCTCTGTGATTTCATTTATTTTGTCAAACCATGGAGCATGAGAGTGCTTTGATTGAAAGGAACCGCGATATGCACACTACTGTTGTCCCACATCATTCAGAGAACAAACCTTTTTAGATCCTTAACTACTATAGTGCTGCTGATTGCACAGGCACCAGCAATTTCCTAACCAACCGCCACCTGAACAATGATGTGTTCAGCTTTCAGGCCCTCCAGCCTTTCAAAGGTGAATCATTTCAGTTTGGAGCGAGATCTCCATAGCAACTCCTCTTTGAAGGGTTTAGAATCACCATCCAATAATTCTATGATCATCGGGCCTTGCCATTCCCAGTGGTTCTTTTCACAGCGGACAGGAAAGGGGGGGCATGAGGAGGAAGCAGGAAGATTCTACAGTCTATTTCAGGCAATTCATCTCGCAGCCCCATTAGAATTCAAAATATTGCGACCTTCAATCACTGGGCATGTTATCTGGAGCTGTGGTGATCTCCAGTCAAGATGGGTAGACATTTTGCTCTAATCATCCACGATGAGTGGAGGCTGACAAAAACTCTTCATTCTCGCTGAAGCAAAACGCTCATTTAAATGCTGTGACAGCACCTTAATACAGCCCCGAAAACACATAAAGGGAAGATGATCCCCACAGGTAAATGATCTAGATTTACAATTGCAACAACTAGCATAAACAAAGTAACACACACTGCACAGGGAAGCTCATTTTAGTGACTGTTTTGCAATGCAACATTACCATTTTTCCTCAAGACACAACAGTAAGGCAGGTGCTAGGACCCAACTGAGACTGTTGTACAACACAGTGTATTTTTGTCTAAGTGTGGAAAGTGGGTCGCTTGCTTCTTATAAATTAGTTAACTTTGCTACAGCAGAGTGGATCATGGCTGAACATTGAAAAAACAGATAAAGAAACAATATGATGAAATCTGACACTTAAATGCCACAGTATAGAAAAGTGTGTAAAAGCACTACTAATTTTAAATGTACAGTAGTGACTTGATGAAAGCCAAAGCCTCCACTACACTGAGTCCACCACATTAACACAGACCATACAAGTAAATATTTCTCCAAAATTGACACTTGACTTTTACCTTGGCATTTGGACCCTCTTTGATAATGTAATGTAATTTTCATCAGTAATAAGTATTAATTTGACAAAAAAGGCAAGTGTTGGCATGGTACCTCGGCAGAAAACAATATTTCCTAGAGGCTTCGGAGGGCTTTGGAAGCCCAGTGTTTCCTACTAATATACAATTATATACTATACAGCATTTTACTATTATTATTACTATTCAAAGATGGGACATGAGAGATGATTGATTAATATGATAAAAAAGCTTCCAGCTATAATAAAACCATTATGTATGTGGGCTAAAGTTGGGAAAATGTTTGTTCAGTAAAAAAGTGTCAATGCTAAGCCAATGATAACAGCGTATTAAACTACCATCACTGGAAACTTATTGTTTACTTTCCTCCTTTTAAAGATACATTAGTTGATCCCATAGACATAAATGGGTCTTCTCACTGTTCAGCATAGCCTACATAAAAGGATATATCTGGTAATACTCTATATTTTTCTTATTGTCAATTAATCAATTCAGATTTTTGTGATACTGTATGTGATCCAGCAATTATCGTGTGATCTTGTGTTATCACGAGAATAGAGCTGCCGTGCAAGGTAAACACACACCATCCCGGTGCAGAAAACATTTACCAGCATACCAAATATGTATTAATCCACCTCTAAAAATAGTGTGTTTGAGAAATGTGTGCTAAAAACCACAGTGTCTAGCTGTTTAAGAAAGTTACTCAGACTTTTCTATTTTAAACTCTATTTGCACGCCTATTTCTTAAAAAAGGTTTCCGTCTTCAGCGGTATGGGTAAAAGAGTCTGAACGTATTCAGTAGTGAAAGTATTACGTTCACTAAAGAATTGTTGGTTTATTCTTTTCATTGGAGTTGTTGGCAATAAAAAAACAGACAAACAAATTGCGTCTCGATAGGGATGGAAACTAGTATGACAAAAATGAATGAAAGGAGATATCACCATTAGGCTTGGTAACACCTAATACTTTTAGTGAATAGGTTTAGCTAATGAAAACACTCAATCACTGACGTAATTTCTGTAATTTTCTGTCACAGCCCTGGTCTGTGACCTCTAGACTTTCCCAGTGTTTCCGGTTTGTTTCCCTGTAGGTCTTTCTCTGTGTCTCCGCCTCCTGTGTGTGTGTGTGTGTGTGTGTGTGTGTGTGTGTGTGTGTGTGTGAGTGTGAGTGTGAGTGTGAGTGTGAGTGTGAGTGTGTGTGTGTGTGTGTGTGTGTGTGTGTGTGTGTGTGTGTGTGAAGTGGTGCTGGCTCACCAGCCAGCACCACTTCCCCACCACCAGATGCCATCTGCTTCCACCAGGATAGCCGCCTCACCTGTTCACCATTTCACACTCCACTTGCAAGGACAAAGTTCGGCTTAGGCCAAATAAAAAACGTTCTACTCTAAATCCAGTGTGCCAGTGTCTGAATCTGCCTCGGGGTCTAAACAAAGTGAAAAAAAAAATCGTAACAATTTTCATTATTTGTTGGACATACAATATCTTGTCACAATGATGAGGAGATTGAAAACCTGCCATAGTCATACCTTTTGTAAATGTATTAACAATTTTTTGCATGTTTTCACCATTTGTTTTCTATTTTCTGGCTCCATCTTTATATATAAATGTATTGATTAAGCACTTGGAGGATTTCCTTCTTTTAAACAATTTTTACTGTAAAAAGTTTTTGGCAAAAAAAAAAAAATGAATATATTTCTAATAGTAACTATTGGTTGTATACATGAATACATCAACACAACAACTGATTCAGCAGCTGAATTGCTGAGAGATTCACTCATTGCCTGATCTGTTTAGAAAGTCACACACATGGAACTCACTGGGCTGGGTGAGGGCTTTTGGATGTTTGAGAATTGGTGAGTTGGTGAGTGATGAGGCAGAATTCCTGGAGACCAGCCATTACTGGCGTCAGTGAGGAGGCAGGTTGGCCATAAATTATCTCTGTCTGAAAAGTCAATCCAGTTTGTTGCTAACGCCTGCAGCTGAACAATCCGTTTGATTTGTTCACTACAAGTGATTAGTGGGCGGCCACCTGCATGATGCAATAACCAAACACAAATACTGTCCTACCAGATTCAGCGAAATGAAGCAAACTTATTCAATTACTCACTCTTTATTATCGGATTCAGATATTCATCAGGCAATGATGATTCACGTGGAAGTCAATGAGGATATTAGAGCTCCTTAAATAGTGAACATTGTTAGAGATGTGTGAATAGGACAAGTTTTAGGCGAGGCACAAATGTTGACTGACTTTTGATTTGATCACATTAGCCCCAACACCAAAAACTAATATAGACAGTTAAGAAACACCCCCAAAGTGTTTGACAGATTTGATATACAAACTAACACACAACTAAATCCAACTAAATAAAGTTAACATTCTTAGATGCAGTTAACAACTGTTACTTTTGTTTGTTAACATACATTTTACACAGGAGTAAAATAGGCCTATGTCTTTATAATTAGGTGTAAAACACAAAAATCCATATTTCCATAAGTCTGTCAACAGTCTGTCAACCGTGCCATTTTATGAAGGTGTTTTCCAGGTATCCAAGACTGCAAACCAACTAAAGAACTACAGTAGTAGCTCATTGGCTATTGGTCTGTTAGATGTTGTACAAGATGCTGCTGTTACCACAGCTACAGTTGCTGTAGGCAGTGGTGGAATGTAACTAAGTACATTTACTCAAGTTCTGTACTTAAATTTGAGGTACTTGTACTTCACTTGAGTCTTTTCTTTTCATGCCACTTTCTACTTCTACTTCACTACATTCCAGAGAGAAATATTATACTCTTTACTCCACTACATTAATCTGACAGTTTTAGTTACTGGTTAATTTAAAAATAAAGATTTTTGCACATAAAACACGTGTCGTTTATAAAATATGATGTTTTATTATAAATTAAACTACCCAACAATATAACGTCCTACAAGTCCAGCTGAAATGATTAGAGATTAAACACAGAACTGTTTGGATCGTTTCCAGTCTCTAAAATGTGAGGATTTCTCTGCATTGAGTACTTTTACTTTTATTACTTTAAATACATTTTCGTGATGATACTTACATACTTTTACTTAGTAGCATTTTGTGTTTTTACAGTGGGGTATTAGTACTTTAAGCAGAAAACTTCTTCCACCACTGGCTGTAGGCACATGTCCAGGTTTACATTTACAATAAATTTTGCAACTAAAAAAGTATTCTGTTTGAAATAGAGATCTTTGCAGATGTGTTACATCTTTGGTCTGCATGGTACTGTATTAAGCAGAACACTGCCAAACTGAATGACAATTACATATCAACACTGCTCGTTATTAGCATTTTTCACTATGGTTACGACGGCAATCAATGCACAACAACAGACAAACAATGTAAAGGTTAAGGCCTGCAACTTAACCATAATTTCTTTTTCAATGAATCTGCAGATTTCTCTCTCAGGTAATCAGTTAACTGTTTGTTCAATAAAACATCAGCAAACTTGAATAAAAATGGCCATTACAATTTCCTACAGCCCAAGGTGACGTCTTGTTTAGTCCGACAAAACTCAAATAAAAGCAAATCCTCACATTTTAAAAGCTGGAATCATCAAATGTATCTTTTTTTTTTTTCTTTGCTATATTCCTTGAACAATTCACTAGTTGCTGAATAACTATTAATTGATTAATCAATAAACCAAATGTTTCAGCTCTATAAAGAATACTGCAGTGTAACATTTATACTGCTCTATAGCTAAGATCTCATGTAACTGATTAGGTTTTGTTTCACTAAAACCCTCTAACATTCTTTTATAAAATGGGTGAACTTCCTCGTGTCTGCTTCAGGCAGTAGCAGAGGAGAGGGAAGAGGCTTAACTTAACCAGGAGTACAGGTGCTGAAAGCATGAATATCCCAATGAGAGAAAAGTCTACACCAAAAATAACAGCTACTTTCCAGTCGGCTGCCCCAAACCACAGCCAGTCCCTAAAGATAAATGTGCTTTACCACAGTACCTTAAGGCTAGATTCTTACTGAGTGTGGTGCAACCGTAAATAAGTCTTCATTAGAAGTGAACCAGAGCATTCCTGCAGCAATGAGGGGGACACTGTGTGAGCATTCAAACATCTAATTGCTGGAAACCAAACATCTGGGAATAAGGCCAGGTGAGCTGGCAAAGTAGCTAGCGGGGAACAGAAGAGCAGATGAAGTAGAACATGTCTGTGTCTTGTCTCAGACAGTGAGGATCCAGTTGTGTTCCAGTCACTGCAGAAGCACTGGGAACACTTAGCCTGCAAACCATTTTGTTATGAGACCAGGCAACACCAGCCATTCAACAGAATCAGCTTTCAGGATGTCATCATGTGCCTTAATAGTAGTTGGAAGGTATTGTTGAAAGCAAATCCACTGTTTACACAGGCTTTTCAAAGTCATTAGTGGTTTAAAAATATTCATATTGTGCACGCCACTGGTGGAATTTTGAGACGTCATTAGCAAATTCCAGTTAGACTACTCTATATATATAAAAAAAGTTGAATCTTATAAAAAGGTGTGAAGACACTACGGCCTGTTCTACCTTTGTAAAACCTGTTGTTCGCTATTACTCAAATTTCACAACTTTCAAACAAATGAATGTAAACCAAATATAGGGAATAAATCAATTGCTTGTGTCCTCAGTTAGCAATCACAATCACTGTTTCATGTTACTAACGCTGAGCAACTCTCTGTAGTATCTTTATAAACCCTTCTGCTAATTCCCAGACAAATAAACATACCACTCCAGACACAAAAAGTGTGATCCCCCACAACCATATAATCAAGCTATATAAAAGTAGTGGCTTCAACATTGCAGTCTGCCTGACACCAGATAGATATAATTATAAAACAAAACCAGCTATGTTTAATGGTTAAGTTGTGAAACATATCACATTGTTTCCAAGGACTTCACTAGAGTGGAAACAATGGCTTGCCAAAGCAGATAGATGTAAACACTCCGCAAACACACAGAAGAAGAAGCTTTCGATCTCCCTATTTATGATAGTTGAGGATGTTTGTCTTCTTTGTGTGAGTAGAAACAAAAGAGTTGGTTATAGGAGAGAATCTGTCATATAAATTTGGCCCATTCAAATGTTAACTGTGGGTGTTTTCTATTATGATTACTGCTTTGTTTCCCTTTTTCATGTGCATTTATTTCCTCCTTTGTCTTTCTTGTCTAGTGAAAACTTAACAGAATGTATGCACTTAGTTGATAAAATACTTGCATTTATTATGAATCAGTGTTTTTGATGTGTGTCTGTAAAATTATTGATACATACTAAAGCTTAGATTGGGCCAAAAAAAAATCAAGCCCGACCCTAACCGAGCCCATGCACGTTGTGTCTGAGTCCAGCCATTAACTGTAATTATGAGCCCGAGCCTGATTTAAACCCGATAATGTTTAGAAGGGGTATGCTTGGAGAAGTAACAAAAGAGGACATTGAAGGCTGACTATCATCTTTTCTGCCATGGCAAGCCTGCTTCATGTCTCTGTTCGTTGTCGAAGTCCCCGTTCCTGTGCTGTCATAGGCGAGCAGCGTGCCACACTTAATGCACTCGACAAAGCCAATACATACTGTATGTTGTACTGCCCACGACTTTCCTCCAAACTTGCTCAAAGTTAATTATCCTGTTTTTATTTTTTTCTTTACATCTTCAAGCTCCGTGTTGCACTTAAGCTACACAATACAGCATAGCAGGCCGGTGTGATGCGTGCGAGTGGAGGAGACGCTGCGCACGATTATGGCATAGCTTTCTCCACACCCAATTAGGCTAATAAAGTATTGATTAAAAAAACACAAATGCTTGATCAAGGGCCCGAGGATAGTGGCGAGAAAATATCGGGTCAAGTTTGGGCTCGGGCTCAGGCAGAGAATCTAAACTCTAATACATACATACATACATACATACATACATACATACAAGTAGTGTATTTACATTGACATTAATATTTCCTGTAATATGCTACCTGGAGAATGCAACTTTTCAACCATCTGGAAGGCTTTTAGGCAATTCTCCTTCACATTCTATTGCAAATTAAATATTGTTTCGTTAAAAAAGGGTATATGTGTAAATAAACAAACAATAAGTAACAATAATGTATATATTACATATTACAAACATAGATGGTTTTAATCATTTTTTAAGGGTTTTGTTGACAATCAAAAGAATGTAGAATAACACCAGCCTTACCCTTGAACTTGAATTGTACCAAAAGTCATTAAAAACTGAACTGACAACAGACCCGTTTATCTCCCCTTACATGTCTTGTCCACTCTGTAAATCATTACTAAGTCTTGCAGTGGGTGGTCTTTCAGTTCCACTTCTCGCTAACTACAGAGTCAAAGGCTATTTGAAAACTGTACTGGACAAAAATAATATACTTGTCAGTGATACACAGAGACAGCTTACAAAGAATATAGCAATATGGCCTTAATCTTAATCCTTTCTGTCCAGCCTGCCACTCTCTAATCAGAGCTCCTTTCATACAGTGGGAAATTTAATAACAGCATTCAATCAGTAAACAAATTCAGCTATTTTTAAAAAGGGCCTCTGCATTTATTTCAGTTGCTGATATTTGATTTATTCTAGTGTGTAACGCTTTAATTGTGTTGGACAAAAGACCATGTCAAAGACACAGAGGAATTTGAGGAAGACCTGGAAAGTAATTTGAAGCCTGCCTCACTGAGGGACAGACAGCGATTAATTATCAGCGAGATATCAACAAAGTCACAAAAGGCAGTATAGTGAAATATACAGTACATTATTTGTATTATCATTACCACTATTATTATTGTTGTCCTCTCCAGGACCCATCACATTATTGTGGTAGAGAGGTTTGTGTGTCTCTATAAACCTGAAGGCTGTGGCCTCCCATGGCAAAGTTGTCTCAGGTAAGGGGCCAGACTAAGAATGGTTCAAAAAGCCTCATGAATCATTGAGGAAGAGGAGGAGTTACCCAGCCCGGAGGAAACACAGGGCCCCCGTCTGGAGCCAGGCCCAGATGGCGGGCTTGTCAGCGAGCTGTTTGCTACAGAGCCCAGCTGGGCACAGCCCGAAGAAGCTGCATGGCACCTCCCTCTACATCCCATGGGCCCATCTGGTGGGGCTTACCTCTGCGCACACTCTCGGTTCTGGAACCGTACTCCTGGATAGGGGTTGGACTCTTTTCTTCTCCGAAGTTGCCCAGGTTGTATTCTTGCATTACCAGACCTAACTCCACAGCGCTGTGGAGTCTGGTCTGGCCCCTACACACATACACTCCTGGATAGGAGAAAAAAACAATCTGGGTTTTTTGCATTTCTTTAAACCAATCACAATTGTCTTGGGTGACGTTAAGCTCCGGTCACAGCGATGGTGGATCTGCTAAATATTTTCGGGAAGGAACTTGTTTTGGTGGAACATTTGCACCCCGCAAAAGAAAACGCCATATACAATATTAAATTAATGAGGGTTGTTTGTGCATATGCACCAAACAGCAGTTTGGAGTATTTGGTCTTCTTGGAGACCCTGAATGGAGTCCTGTATGGGGCTTCATTTGAGGACTCCATAGATCTTCAATGCGCACGCCATGTGGGCAATGGACACCTTGAGAGGCGTGATTGGGAGGAACGGCCTCCCTGATCTAAACCTGAGCAGTTGTTTGTTGTTAGACTTCGGTGCTAGTCATGGATGGTTCGTGCGTAAGGATGCTCATAAGTGTACCTGGTACCAGAGCACCCTAGGAAGAAGGTTGATGATTGATTTTGTGATTGTATCGTCTGATCTGAGGTTGGATGTTTTGGACACTCGGGTGAAGCAAGGGGTGGAGCTACCAACCGATCACCATCTAGTGATGAGTTGGGTCAGGAGGTGGGGAAAGACTGGACAGATCTGGTAATCCCAAATTAGTAGTGCGGGTGAACTGGGAACGTCTGGAGGAGCCCCATGTCGGGCAGATCTTCAAGTCACACCTTTGGCGGATCTTTTCTGGCATCCCTGTGGAGGTTGGGGACATTGAACCCTGGTGGGCAATGTTCAAAGCTTCCATTGTTGAAGCTGCAGTGGGGAGCTGTGATTTAAGAGTCTTAGGTGTCTCAAGGGGCGGTATTCCTTGAACACCACGATGGACATCGGTGGTCAGGGAAGCCGTCCGACTGAAGAAATCCTACCGGGATGTGAATCCTGGAATACTTCGGAGGCAGTTGCAGGGCACCAACGGGCCCGAAGGGCTGCAGCCTCTGCCGTGAAAGAGGCAAATAAAGCAGCGGGTGTGGGAGAAGTTCGGAGAAGACATGAAGAATGACTTTCAGTCGGCACTGAGGAGCTTCTGGAAAACCGTTCGTCAACTCAGTAGGGGGAAACGGGGAACCGTCCAAGCTTTGTACAGTAAGGATGAGACACTGTTGATCTCAGCTGAGGAGGAACTCCTGAATCCAACTAACAAACACTCTATGGTAGAGGCAGA
Organism: Perca flavescens; assembly: GCF_004354835.1. Lineage (NCBI taxonomy): Eukaryota > Metazoa > Chordata > Actinopteri > Perciformes > Percidae > Perca > Perca flavescens. The sequence continues at coordinate 20,480,840 of NC_041341.1, read as the reverse complement.
GCTGGAGGATGATGGAGGATCATCGTCAATTTCCCTGGTGGAAGTCACTGAGGTAGTCAAACAACTCCACAGTGGCAAAGCCCCAGTATTGATGAGACCTGTACAAAAATTCTCAAAGCTTTGGGTGTGGAGTGACTGTCTTGGATGATGCGCCTCTTCAACATTGCTTAAAGTCTGGGACAGTGCCTAAGGAATGGCAGACTGGGGTGGTGGATCCTGTGTTCAAAAAGGGGGACCAGAGAGTGTGTGCCAATTACAGGGGTAACACACTTCTCAGCCTCCCTGGTAAAGTCTACTCTAAGGTACTGGAAAGGAGGGTTCAGTGGATAGTCGAACCTCAGATTGAAGAGGAACATTGCATATTCCGTCCTGGTCATGGAACAACGGATCAGCTCTTCACTCTTGCAAAAATCCTGGAAGGGGCCTGGGAGTAAGCCCATCCAGTCTACATGTGTTTTGTGGATCTGGAGAAGGAGTATGACCTGGTCCCTCGGGAGATAGTGTGGGAGGTGCTGTGGGAGTATGGGGTCCCTTCTCAGGGCTATTCAATCCCTGTCCAAAGTGAGAGCTGTGTCCAGGTTCTCAGTATCTCAGTAGTAAGTCAGACTCGTTCCAGGTGAGGGTTGGCCCCCAACCGAGCTGCGCTTTGTCACCAATACTGTTTGTGATATTCATGGACAGGATATCAAGGCATTGTCGTGGTGGAGAGGGGTTGCGGTTCGGTGGCCTGGGGATTTCATTGCTGCTTTTTGCAGATGATGTGGTCCTGATGGTATCATCGATCCGTGACCTTCAGCACTCACTGGATCGGTTTGCAGCAGAGTGTGAAGCGGCTGGGATGAGCATCAGCACCTCAAAGTCTAAGGCCAAGATTCAAAGCAGGAAACCAATGGAGTACCTATTGTGCCACCCTGGCCTGGGAACACCTCAGGATCCCTCAGTCAGAATTGGTTAATGTGGCTTGAGAAAGGAAAGTGTGGGGTCCCTGCTGCCCCCGGGACCCGACCCCAGGTAAGCAGTTTATGATAGATGGATGGATGGACTATTATTGTTGTCAAAAGTATTATAAAAAGTAATATACTTTATAACTATTATTATGAATGTATGCAGTGTGTAAAAAACAAAAAGGAAAAGAAAAGAAAGCCTTTAATCCTCACAATATGTTTATTAATAACTTACATACCTCCACTGTACCCAAACTTAATCAAAAGTGGCATTAGGAATCATATTACAATATTATGTGGTGCTCCTTCTGAAGTCTCTTCTAAGTTATGTTTCCAAACCTCAGAATGTGCTACTGATTGTGTGAAGCCTAAACTAGGCACAGACCCTTTCAATTCTGTGATTCTCACTTAGGGAGCCTCCCAGTAGGAATGTGAGGTCTGATGTGACTTTATTATGACTATTATGTTGATCTTGGCACGCACCACACAAGATGCCCTACTAGCAAAGCTATAGCACAACTAAGGCATTTGCTTTCAGTACTGGGTCTATTAAGTGTGACCAAATGTTGCAAGTGCTTTAGCAGTATAAAACACTCTGATTTGTTGATGATATGAAAACCTATGAGGGACTCACGTGTCATGTGGAAGATGCCGTCACAGGCGCTGATATGGGACAGGAAGGCATTTCCCAGGCCTTGTCCAGCATGAGCACCTTTCACCAGGCCAGCAATGTCAACAACATTAAGGAATGCTGGGATTTTGCTGCAACCCAGGAAGTAAAAGGAAAATATATCAGTCATTTAAGACTTTAAACATTATCAATATTATTTTAACAAAAGCAGAAACCACCAAAAAGGTTTCTGAAACTCTGCCAGATTAATCTATGATTTGTTGAGACTGTAGTTTGTGATGTTGTTGTATTGGATTGCATTGGAACAGTTTTGAACAGATTGCTATTCTTTTCAATATAGTGGTATTTAAACACAAAAATAGCCAAATAAGTCATAACACAGAGTGGACATCTTAAAAGATAAGGCTGCTGTTATTCTAGATTTGTTTATATTGTAAACAAACATAAATGAAAACAAAAACCATAATATGTTAATCAATCTCTCAATACTTTCTGACTTTCCTACCATGTCTGTGAACCTCAGCTTCAAGCAAATTAGTTCCAGCTGAAGACGTAAATCTTTAAAAACAGTTTTTTTTTTTTAAAACAGTGCAGTCTTGTTGGGGACTATTTTCTGTCGTGCATTAATACACATTTGGTTTTCTAGAATTTACGGCAGAGCAACAATTAATGTGTAACGGACTCAAATTAAACTACAATGGCCATGTTCACAGGCAATTTTTGTTAGTAGGCTCAATTCGTTGTTGATTTAATTTTTTTTCAAGGGATTTTTTAAATAAAATAATCATGAGGAATATTGCTTGTATTTTATATTTTTATGGTCGCTGGTGTATTTATTTATTAATAGCAGTGGACTCTGTTATGCATGTCCTTAAGTTAGAGTACAGAGCATATACAGCATAAGTAGGACAGAACTGAGTTCAAGCATGCTTGTGAGATTCATACTGCTCTTTGAAAAGTAGGAGCGTAGTTCTTGTGACTAAAATTCATGCACTGAAATGCTCTGTGCTATTCAACATACCAATTCTTGTCATTCAAAAAGGGATATCTCGCTAGTACTTTTCAGTATACCCCAGCAAATCTGAATTCAGCCTGCTTTAACAGCCTCTATAAATGTGTATGATAACCAGGTGTTAGAGGTTTGGATGCTTCAGCTTTTCCCTTAACAGAAAACCTTGGAGTAGAACAGCAATCATACATCATACAGAACAGAACTGGCAGCTACATGTCAATAACATTGTTATGTTTTCTCATACCTATTGCAAGAAGACCGTCAGCAACTACACATCTGAAGTGTGAAAAATACGTGAACGATGAGACCACATACCTGGGAGGTTTGTGGAATTGGCAGAGGAAATCATAGCGTTCATCTGGAATGGGCACTCTGCTTTCATTTGGGTCAATGGTGCAGAAGGGGAAATTTTCAGCTGCAGCCTGACTCTTTGTCAACACGTTGAAAAAGGTTGACTTCCTGAAAATAAAAACAGCAGTGAGGTCAATCCATCTAAAAGTGCTGCTGTGCAGAACCTAATGGTTCAATAGTATGAAACAATTCAGCAAATTATGCAAGAGTGGCTTTTTTATTTTCTGCACAAAAATGAAAAGGTTATTCTAATGGATTGAATATTTGAGCGCTTCAAAAATCAAAAATACTCTATGAAATACTTTGCCCAATTACAAGGTCAGATAATCCCATAATAGATCAATTGTACATGAAATCGAAGGGCAAATTACATTTCTGATAGAGCTCAGCTGTTGAACAGGATCAGCCAAATGCCGCCCCATGTTGTGATCACAGAGGGGTTTATTTTGTATGGCACAAGCAGATCAAGTGTACTTCAAAATCTACAGACAATGGCAAATGTCTAAGAGTAATAATGGCATGGCAGTTAACTATAATCCAGGACTTTCAATTTTTATCCCCTCACTGGATGCTTCACATTGAAATGATTGTTTGTCAAGTCCTATAGGCATGAAATTGCACAGGATTGGTAAAGTGCATTAATTCTTTATATAAAGCTAAATTGTTTCTCTAACATACTTGAAGGCTATCTTGGGTCACCTTGGGGGGAAATAGAAAGACAATCCATGGTAACATTACAACCATCATCAGGTGTAAAAACAGTCTTAAATAATTGCAAAGCAAATTACTTACTTATACATTAGAGTGCAATATGCTGGTCAATGGATAAAGTGATGTGTATTTGAAGCCAGCCATTAGTGTGTTTTTCCACTGATGGGTGGTAGAAACTCCTTATAAGGAAGTGAGACATCCAGCATAGAAGATGGCTGGGCCAAATATCAACCTAAAATTTTTTGTCTGGGTTTACTATGAAGACTAGGAATGTTGCAGACAAAAATATACATTGTGGAATACAATGAATACATGGAATACATGAGGATTGAGCAAACTCCAACTGCTGATTGATGAAGACTGACAAGTGGATGAAATCTACAGGTAATAAATATTTGTCAATTCACAAGTATTGCTTTTTAATAATAAATCCAGGTAATCAATGTCTACTCAGGCTTTCATTTGATTAATGTTTGATGTTGTACTGGCTTGATTTTTTGAAATGTTTTTATAAATTCTGTAAGGCGTCCTTGAGTGCCATGAAAGGCGCCTTTAAATAAAATGTATTATTATTATTATTATTATTATTACTCAAAAGTTACAAACAAGCTAGGCTATCTAGCTAGCTAAATCCAAATCAAGTGTAAACATTGGGGACACTTAATGACGTTTTTTCACTACACAACTGTGCAGTTATAAATGGTAGTCAATAATACACAGTTGTGGCCTAGTCAACAAGAGAAAAAGTAGATAGGCCACATTCGGCCGCATTCAGACAGCCTGAGTTTTAAGAATGACTCAACTTAGTTAGGCCAAATACTGTGTGCATACTTTACCGTGTGTCCCAATAAGGGGTTAAATGGACTAAGACTAAACTTTTTCGTGTCTCTGAGCAGTAATAGAACATGTGCTGGTTTAAGTGTAGAAATAGCTGCAAGATTGGCTGAATTACACTCTCAAGTTTCCCATATGTGTGAAGAGTGGTCAGTTACACCCAACTAACAGCAGGCTGGCATTTGAACATGGTTCATTGATGAAGAAACCATGGGAGGGTTGACTAGTTGTACTTTGACACAAATGTGGTATGGCAGGCCACAACCTCAAGGAGTTCTAATTCTTATACCAGGGAAAAAAAATGTGGTTTTGCTAGCGTAAGAAATAAAAACACTGGACTCCAGAGAGTTGGATCTTTGTGCAATATGCTCAAAATCTAGCAAAACAGCTAAGACACACTACATGTCAAGAAGCATAAACATAATATAGAGTGTTTATTCTTTGTTATCAATATCCAGTATCTGAATATATAATGAAATGAGTTCTGTGAAAAATACTCTCAGCCTGTCAATGATTTATAGCAATATCTGTGGCCTCAAGTTCACAGATTCAGAGCAGTAACTGGATGACGTCTCAACATCCTGGGCCTCTCTGTCCCTTTAAAACCTGCAGTTTTCAGCTCTAACTAATTTTTCTAGGTTACTTTGAAAAACAACAGCTCAGCTAAAAGTGACTCAAAAAATGTTTTAAAGAGCTGCACAATAAAAATGAGAACCCGTCAGCTGAGCAGAAGATAACCTAACACTGTGGCCCTTTCCTGTGGCTCAAAGGGGGCTGCAGGAAAGTAATGTTGGGTCTGCCCTGTGATTACGCTCTGTCACTGATGTTGCTGAAGGTGTTGGTAGATGCTGACAAGGTGGATTTGTCTGACCAGGTCTGACATGCAGACAGTGTGTCAGCCTCCTAAAACACATGGCCATGTAGTACAGATTCTTGACAAGTTGTCCACCTAAAAATCTTTCACAGACTGAGTAACTCTTTGACACAGAGGTTCATATTTCAAAAAATTTAAATATTCCTCAACTACCTAACATGTTTTCATTCTTCACATCTATTCATTATGTTTGATTACATCGATTTATTGACCAACAATAATTTGAAAACACCTCAAATAGACTTACATACTCAACATTTCCTGTGTCTATGTCTTACGTAATTTGCCTTTAAGTTACTGTCTCTTTGATTTTACCGTTAGGTGCTCATTGTGAACTTTAGTTACATTTACACATCAAACACACCCTAGCCACTAATTATTATATATATATATATATATATATATATATATATATATATATATATATATATATATATATATATATATATATATATTAAGGGTGTGACGAGATCTCGTTTTACGAGATCTCGCGAGATTAAAACGTGACGAGATTTCTCGTCGAGGTGAAAAGTTGTCTCGTGAGGCGATGTTATGTCAGCGTGATGGAGCGTGAAATTACTATTGAAGATCCCCTGCCACTTTTAAATCATTTGTGTGGCAACATTTTGGTTTTCCTGCGGAAATAATAAACGGCGAAAGAGTGACAGACAAGACGAACGCAATATGTAAACATTGTAAGAAAAAAATGCCGTATACCGCGGCTAACACGAGCACTATGCAAAAACACTTACAGCACCACCACAGCTCTCTACTAACTACTGCACCCGCGACGAAAACATTAAAAGGGCAAACAACTCTAAAAGCCTTTGCATCTCTGCCACCGGTAAGTGCAAGAGCCACGGCAATAACGAGGGACATAGGCGTTTTCATTGCAGCTGATATGAGGCCATTTTCTGTGGTGGAAAATGTTGGATTTCGGCGACTCCTCCACACACTGGAAACGAGGTACGTCATCCCATCACGCGCGCATTTAACTCGCACTGTAGTCCCAAACCTCTACAAAGAAGCCAAGGTCAGTTGAATAAAAAACTATTTTCCATTCATATATTTCATCATTGAGGATTTCTTTAAATTTTTTTTAAAAATCTCGTCTCGTCTCGTTCTCGTGAACCCAATCTCGTGATGTGTCTCGTCTCGTGGAGTAAGTGTCTCGTCACACCCCTAATATATATATATATATATATATATATATATATATATACAGTGGGGGAAATAAGTATTTGACCCTTTGCTGATTTTGCAGGTTTGCCCACTTACAAAGAATGCAAAAATCTACAATTTTAATCATATGTACATTCTAACAGTGAAAGACAGAATCCCAAAGAGAATTCCAGAAAATCACATCATATGAATTTATTAAAATTGATAACCATCTGATGAGGAAAAACAAGTATTTGACCCCCTGGACAAACAGCATGTTAATATTTTGTAGAAAAGCCATTATTGGCCAGCACAGATGTCAAACGGTTTTTATAGTTGGTGACAAGGTTTGTGCACATTTCGGCAGGGATGTTGGCCCACTCCTCCCTGCAGACAGCCTCCAAATCATTCAGGTTCCGAGGTTGTCGCATGGCAACTCAAATTTTAAGCTCCCTCCAAAGATTTTCAATCGGATTCAGGTCTGGAGATTGGCTAGGCCACTCCAGAACCTTGATGTACTTCTTCTTCAGCCACTCTTTTGTTGCTTTGGCGGTGTGCTTAGGGTCGTTGTCGTGCTGAAACACCCATCCTCGACCCATCTTCAGCTCTCTCACTGAGGGAAGGAGATGTCGGTCCAGAATTCCACGATACATGGCCCCGTCCATCCTCCCCTCAATATGATGGAGTTGTCCCGTCCCCTTGGCTGAAAAGCACCCCCAAAGCATGATGTTGCCACCACCATGCTTGACGGTGGGGATGGTGTTCTTTGGGTTGTACTCGGTGTTCTTTGCCCTCCAAACACGACGAGTTGAGTTGAGGCCAAAAAGTTCTATTTTGGTCTTATCTGACCACATCACCTTCTTCCAGGCCTCTTCTGAGTCGTCCAGGTGGTGAATGGCGAACTTCATGCGGGCCTGTACATGTTTCTTCTTGAGCAGGGGGACCTTGCGTGCGCTGCAGGTTTTCAATCCATGACGGCGTAGTGTGTTACCAACCGTTTCTTTTGTAACTGTGGTCCCAGCTGCCTTCAGTTGATTCATCAGTTCCCCCCTTGTGGTTTTGGGATGATTCCTCACCGTTCGCATGATCAGGGACACCCCACGAGGCAAGATCTTGTTTGGGTGTTGACAGGTGTCTTTTATACAGCTAACGAGGTAAGGCAGGGTTATTTGATGTAGATAATTGGTTCGGATTGGGGCTGTGTCTTAAAGAAAGACTAACTGGCTTGTAGGAGCCAGAATACTTGCTGTTTGTCCAGGGGGTCAAATACTTGTTTTTCCTCATCAGATGGTTATCAATTTTAATAAATTCATATGATGTGATTTTCTGGAATTTTCTTTGGGATTCTGTCTTTCACTGTTAGAATGTACATATGATTACAATTGTAGATTTTTGCATTCTTTGTAAGTGGGCAAGCCTGCAAAATCAGCAAGGGGTCAAATACTTATTTCCCCCACTGTATATATATGTACACCCTCCTTCTCCCATGAAATAGCATCATTTGATATAGAAGAAGGAGACAAGATCTGGGACTCTGATTTACATCCTGCAACTTATTCTCATTCGGTTTTCAGCTTGCATTCTTTCAGTTCATTGGGCTATAGAGTTTTAGGTTAACTAGGTTATGTCATACATGCAAGACACCAAAGCATATCTCGCACATTACAACTATTTTTGTAGTTGTAAAATATTTAAAAGAATGACATAAGATCAATGATAACAAATGTAACACAGATTTTTATTATTCTGTCCATGCTAAACTTTTTTTCAGTGCCATTCAAACTAATCTAAAACATGTTTTTTTCTGTAGATTACAATTTGATTATCTTAAAATGTATCTCCTACATAATTATTGTCTTATTATTGTCACTGATTGTACCTGTGAGACCGGGAGCTGCTTCAAGCACAACCTGTTCTCACTCCCAACTCGTAAAATACGGACGCTTGGTCATTGTCTCTCAGCATGAGATACGACGCAATAATAAGCACCCCTCAGCGTGTGTATGGAACGCACCGGGCAGAGCAGCAGCTCCGCGGCGCGTGAAGATTACATAGTAATAAGAGCGACGGTAGCGAGTAGTATGAAAGCACAGGACTTTCACCCCAGGGGACCGGGGTTTGTGTCCCACGTGTCACTGGACTGCTTTATTTATTAACCCCGCCCACAATCTTTTCCTCAACCTAACAGTCGCGTTCTTGTACCGTGTGTCACGTAAACGTACCTTTTATAAGCCCACTCACGACCTTTTCCTAAACCTAACTGCGTCAAAAGTGATGACAATAGTCCCGACCCAGCGCATTTAGATAAAGCGTGTTTAGATATGACGCTAAAGAAGCACCTGACCAAGCTTCCGTATTTTACGCAATGGGAGTGAGAATGTGTTGTCAAGCAACTACAGGCAAATAGCAATGATGAAAAGTACTATTTCATGCAGGTTTAATAGCATGCGACGGACGAAAGCAGAAAGTTGGGTTGCTTTGTACATGCAAGTGAATTTCATACAATTTCCTCAAAAATGTATTCCATGTGTCAATGTGCTGTTTCTGTTAAGATAAGATTGATTTTATTACCCCTAAGGAAATTTGTCTTGTCTTGCTGTTTAAAGAATTCAACACAATAGGGTGCATACATACATACATACATACATATTAGAGTTGCATGATTTGTTGCAGCAGAGACTGGCCTGCAAGGTGACTCAGTGGTACTGTGAGTCCTGTGTCTGAGTGTTCACTTTGTGATGTGGGTCATTACTTGACATGCAGGTTAGGTGAGCTGGAAAGACTAAATTACTTGACATATGAATGTGATGGTGACATGACTGCATGTGATTAACCGGAGCGCTGTCTAGGATGTGTCCTGACCTTTGACCGGTGCATGAGTGATAAGTGGGTATTTAAAACCAATGGACAACCGGGTTTGTTTGCTTTGCTTTTCATTCATTCAAAGTTCTTCACCGCATTCATAGCAGTGTGGCAGGTTCATTCTTGCTTGCTGTCGTACAGTTTTATACAAATATAGATGGATCATGCCACATTCTAATCAATAACATGTTAATTAAACTATTTTCTCTAATTAAAAGAAAACCGCTGTGATAATAAAAAAAAACACATTCATAAATCCAATACAGGACACACACTCAAAGTATATATTGTAAAATGATTTAACTATTTTATTAAAACTATGATTTTTGACATACTCCAACTCTTTGAAGATGCAGGTCTACCCTCAATCATAACCCTTATCTGTTATAACGGACATGCTCGAAGCATTTTGCAGTAAGTTTGAGCAGCTAACACACTTTTATATACACAGAGAGACAGAGAGAAAGTTAAGGAAAGACAAAGCTCTCGTAGGATTTTATCCATAGCTAGTAGGGAATAAGTGGTTCCAGACACTTCCAGCCTTAGGAAGACTCCTCTGGTTGTTAAAAAACACTGAAAGATTTTCCACGGACAGTCATCTGACTCTCTGGCTATCATGTACATCCGTGCCGTCAACGAAACGGGGAGCGGAATGAGCCTGACTAGAATCTCTCAAAATCTGACGAAAATATTTTAAACTGACCTTTGTCGATCTGAAATGAAGACAGATTCAGCAACTGAACGGCCTATTTCTATTAAAATGTTTTCAGAAACACGTTCGGTGAATTATTTTAGTACAATATGAAATCATATTCTGAACAAGCCGCCGTCAGTCGGTCTTTGAATTTCCGGAGAAGCCAGACCCATGTGACGCGTTAATCCAATCAGCTGCCGGTTTTCATTTTTGGGCGACAATACAGATTAGCGCCGCCTGCTGTTTTGGAGACGTATTACGTCTCGTCGCTTTGGTGTGTTCCAAGGCACTTTTTTGACCAACGTGGGGAGACTGATCAGCCCAACTGCCTTTTCTGCCGACTTTTGGCCGTCGGCTCGGTGTGTCTGGGCCTTTATTGCTTGTTTCAGTCTAAAATGTCGCATGCACAAGGTGTGAAAGCTCCTTTGGAGAAACTTGAATAACCCAAACTCTGAAGTGAACTGTACTCGGCTTATATCCTGCCTTACATGCATTTGTATTTATGGTATCATGGAAGTCAGAGTTTAGAAGCAGACAGAACACATGCTGGTGCATGCAGTGTGAATGGTAAGAAGGCGACACTATCTATGAAAATAAAAACCCTTTACTTACCCAACATTGGGCAGGCCAACAACTCCTATTTTCAATGAAGTGCCAAACCTACCAATCAGTGGTGGTGGCTTTGTTGCATCATCTCCCTTTCCCTAATAAAGAAAATGTGGAGATGTCTGCAGTCAGAACGAGCCAAATACCATTACATAATCTTGCATGCTCATTTTTTGTTGAATGGAGATGTTCTTCATAACCTGCACCTTCTTTGGAGCCATTTCCCACTGTTAAGTTTTCGCTGACTTCCACAACAGCTCACCAACTCAGAGAAAACACCACATTCATTGACAGAAAACGTGCTAAGCTAAGTCCTCAACTGTAACCAGTCGCCCGCACTTCAACTGGCTTGCTCCCCCGGGTTAAAAATAGAACATGCAGCCTATGGAAATGAAAGTTGACACTGTACGCTGGCAAGCTGACCTGTACTTCCAAATTTAGCTGTCGATAGTATCGATGTAGGTTGATGAGTTGCTGTGAGATCAATCTTACACAGAACTGTTGTTTGAAATGTATGTATTGAAAGTGTAGTTAATCTTTAACAGAGGCTTGACTGTGTTGTCAACAGCTGCCTGCTTTCTATTAACATTTGAATCATCTGTCTTGACTGTCGTACAACTAAAGACATCCACGAGTTCCGTCTCTATACTGACAGGGCCGAGCAATTTTGCCATTTCCCCTTGTGTTATAGCTCATTAACTTCCTACAGCAATAAATCATTTTGTCAAGCAGTTTTTTTTGCAGTGCACTTTAATGTGTAAGAATTGTATTTCCTTGCTGTTGTTTCTATTTAACCGCCACCAAAATAAACATTGAAAACCTGGCAACCTCAAAGTGCAAGAACAAACTCATGGTAAATGGCAGCTGAGACACAGACGTTGTCATTTAACACAAAAGAAAAATACTGTTTTTATCTTCATCTTTGCATTTTACAAGACAACACAATAAATGTCACAACCCAAAAACATCTGCAACAAAATGAAGATATGTTAAGTTAAAGCACCTTGACAAATCTCCATACACGTGTCCATTTTTTCAACTCAACGTGCATCCTCTGATGATACAAGTAATCGTATCATATCTACAACATTGTACAGCTTCATCGCCACAGAAATAAAGTAAACATTCCTTGCACTCATAGCTTCCTCCAACCCCCCTTTGTGAGAAACAGGTGTAGCCACATGAGCACACAAAATTACAACAATTAGTTAAATGTCCTCAAATAAACTTCCCTCAGCAGAAATACAAATTAAAGCACACAGGGGCACAACCAAAAACCACCACCCAATCCAGCAGCCTGTCTGGTTTAACACGCAGAAAATGAGGCTCTAATAATCTGGATTTGAGGCAAGTGAGGATGGCTTTGTAGAAAGAATTCAAATGAATAGGTCTGAATTAATCATTTATCTTTTGTTGATGGATGCACCCCCACTTAGACTCATCACAATAGATGCAGAGTGTTTTGTTCGACCAAATAAATCATTCCCATTGTTTAAGGTACATTGATCAATCTAATGGCTTGTAATAGGCTCCTAATTGCCACTGAGAAGTGCTCACGAATGGAGTCCAGAATTACAGATTCAACTCAAAATTCTCACTTGAATGACAAGTCGAGATCATGTTCTCCCCTTTTGTCTCAAGTAAATATGGTCTGAAAAATCACTATTATTTATTATTCTAGGTTACTCTGACAAACACATTTCCTTTTGTATACATTTAAGACACAGTATTTATTGCTGCATAAAGACTGATTCCTATGTAGATTTCTTTGTTAGGATCATTATTCCAATCTGAACGGCCACACTGCTATTTTTTAAGATAGCCTATTACTACACAATAATATACATAATAATCATGTCCACAAGAATATTATCATTTGAACAAATGGACAGAAGACTGTAATACATATCTATTACCAATGGCAACTAAATTCAGTGAAATCACGTTTCTTTTGTTTTCTTTTTAAATAACTGTTAATTCTTAATTAAAGGGTTAGGGTTATTTTTTATGTTTTGAAAAGGTATGATGAAAATAAATGCCCTAGCATTCTGCATTCATTTTCATTTAATGCTGGAATTAATATGACTTCTTTAAGGAACAATCAACTTTGTTTAAATGTAGAATAGACATTTAATACTGTTAACAGCACTCTGACAATTTGCCATGATTGCAGAAATGATTCAATTTTCTTGGCAGCGCTCAGTATTTGATGAGACTTATTTTATTCACTCTTCCAAAGGTGGTGGTTTTAAAGCAAAAAGAGTATTTGAACAAATTGCGCCTGTGTTGACTAGCAGCATTCATACTCTATAATGGAGCATTATTTGCCCGTTTTGAATACTGTAATGCACATCTTTCGGTCAAGCATTTCTCTGGAAAATTGCTTGAACTTTTAAAAGGGATGATGATTCACGTCAGAGCAGGTCAATTTTACATTATGCCATTATCCCCGAGCGCCTTAACAATACGCGGCATATTGAATTGTGATATTAAAAGAAAATAAGTCCGAGTTTAGTAAAATTGTTGAAACACGGCATCATCCACTGAATTGTCCTCAATTTAATAAATGAGTGATTAGAGTGGCATTACATTTTATTTCTCGGTTGCAAGACCCCGTGCCTCAGCAGCTTAATGGAGATGACAGGCGGCCTTAGAGCAGGCTTCCCCTGGAAGCTGAAACTTTTTTCCGCTTATAAAATACTTGCCTTTTAAAAACACATACCACACGCGCTGATAGAGCAAGCTGTCGTTTGTAATTAACCTCTCACCTGCACTGCCCAACAAGTTAGCAGGGAGGGAGGTGGCGCGTAGGCCTATGGCCGCGCGCGAACACGACCACACGCACGTGCACAGACGCGCGTATATTTTTGTCTGGAAGTAAACAGACTTGATCTCTACGAGTCCATTATCTGATTTTCCTTCATGTATTTGTGGACTCGTCGTTTTATTCAGCCAGCTCCTAAATGATCTAACCGCGGTTGGAGAGTGAGTGAGGTCCGTCCTCTCAGGCCTGTTTCTGGACTTCTTTACTAAACTTAATCCATCTGTGATTTTCCAATATTAACACCAGCACTCTAAAAACAAAAATAGGATAAAGCATATAGCACCAGATAACACACAGACGCATGCACTGGCTCAACACTGTTCTGATAAAGTCATCAGCAACAGCAGCGCCCGTCACATTGTTCAGAATACTATGTGCAGCAATAGCAACTATTTCTCAATGACGTGTTGCGCAGGATCTGAATATTGAAAACTCCGAAAGGAAACCTGGAACTATACAGAATCCACAAACGCTTCAAAATGAGTGAAAAGCTTACCTCTTGGAGAACTGATGTGTGAACTCAATTCTGCAATGAAAAGGAGACATTGAGCCTTCGTGTGAGAATACATAAAAATAACTATGTATGAAAAAAATACCAAATCGTGTCTTGTATGACAGTATGAGCAGAGGCTGCACTACGGATGATTGACGGCGGGGTTTTTGGTGTTTCTGTCTGCGGTCGGGTCTCTCATTGGCTGACTTCATCCCCAGCCATGAATGAGGCCATTAGATTGGCTGCGCCTCCTCGCCAGCTGTACTTCAAAGAACACGCTCTCTACAACTAGGTAGTGTTGGGAGCCGCGAGCCAAGAGAGAAACCGTGTGACCTGAGTCAAACACGGCGAGTCTGAATCAAATTGGAGCCGTACAGCATTGAAATCGCGAAGACTGTCATCACAGCACAGACCCTGGATATGGCAACGTCTATACTTGGGGTGAGTCCGAGTTTTTATTTATGCGCAAAAGTTGTGCGTAAAGTTATGTTAGCCTGCTCTCCTCTGCACCTACAAGTGTTTTTTTTGCTTTCATAAAAATATTTGCTTTCAAGTTTGCTGCTATGATTTCCTACTGTGATAATTACGATTACGTTACTCGTTATTACAAATAAACGGTTAAATGATAAAGGCATCTAGATGAGTGTTTGTAGTATAATACTCACTGAATGTTCACAGCAGATATCTGACGCAGCTAATATTCTGAGAAAGTTTGTAAAAATGTTAATCGCTAAAAATACTTGTAGGCCACGTTGTTTTATTTGTTCTACGCGTGATAAAAATGTGTCTCGCCTCTATCCAAACACATTTATCTCAGCTCAAATTATAGTAAGAATTGCAGTTGTTTTTCTATAATGTATTTGCTAAAGTCCTGTGTTGTTTCGAATCAGTCGTCTGCTTCCCAGATATCCGGGCTAAACTAAAATTTTTCAGAATAATTTGTTGTTGCCCGTTTTAAGTCCAACTTTTGTTCGTGTGTTTCAGGAAGAGCCACGGTTTGGAACTACACCTCTAGCTATGCTGGCTGCAACTTGCAACAAAATTGGCAACACCAGTCCTCTTACAACTTTACCCGACTCGAGCGCTTTCTCAAAAGGTGGATTTCATCCGTGGAAGAGATCCTCCTCCAGCTGTAACTTGGGATCCAGTCTGCCCGGTTTCACAGTAGCAACAAGCCGCTCGTCGACAGGACTAACACCGACCAGTGGCACAGGCAACAGTGCCTTTTGCTTAGCCTCCACCTCCCCGACCTCGTCTGCATTTTCCACAGAGTACAGCGGTCTGTTTTCCAACTCTGCGAGCGTCACATCTCAAGAGTCTGGACAGTCAGCTTTTATCTCCAAAGTCCACACATCAGCAGAGACTCTTTACCCGCGGGTGGGGATGGCGCATCCGTACGAGTCGTGGTACAAGTCCGGTTTCCACTCGACCATCTCTGGCGATGTTGCCAACGGTGCGTCCTCGTGGTGGGATGTCCACACTAATCCTGGCTCGTGGCTCGATGTCCAGAATCCTGCAAGCACCCTCCAGACCTCACTGCACTCCGGGACGCCTCAAGCCATCCACTCCCAGCTGAGTGGCTACAACCCGGACTTCTCCTCGCTGACGCACTCGGCGTTTAGCTCAACTGGAATCAGCCCCACTGCGTCCCATCTACTGTCCACCAGTCAGCACCTGTTAACACAGGACGGTTTCAAAACAGTCATCCCCACTTACACAGACGCTTCTGCCGCCAACGCCATGATTTCTGGGGGCAGTTCAGGAATAAGTAGCTCCTCCAGGTCGTCCCGGCGGTACTCCGGCAGAGCAACATGTGACTGTCCGAACTGCCAGGAGGCTGAGCGGCTGGGACCCGCCGGGGCCAGCCTGCGCAGAAAGGGACTCCATAGCTGCCACATTCCCGGCTGCGGTAAAGTGTATGGAAAGACATCTCACCTCAAAGCGCATTTGAGATGGCACACCGGCGAGCGGCCTTTTGTCTGCAACTGGCTTTTCTGTGGCAAAAGGTTCACTCGGTCCGATGAGCTCCAAAGACACCTTCGCACCCATACCGGCGAGAAAAGGTTTGCTTGCCCGGTATGTAACAAGCGCTTTATGCGGAGTGACCATTTGAGCAAGCACATCAAAACGCACACGGCCGGTGGAGGAGGCAAAAAGGGGAGCGACAGTGACACCGACACCAGTAACCTGGAGACCCCGAGGTCCGAGTCCCCAGAACTTATTTTGGAGGGGGTAAATCCCAGAATCACTGTTAAGGATCCGTCTCCTCACGACGAGCCCTAATGAGGCTTCACCCAAAATCAAACCAGATTCAAAACTGCACAGCATTGAAAACGGGTCTTATCTGACAGACAGTAAAAGGAGAAAATGTTTCAAGAAGCGTTTGCAAAGTCTAAAAAATATATTCTCCACAGGCGTAACGACTATTTCATTCGTAAATCCATCTAAAGAAAACAGTGATTTTACTGCAGGCCTTTGGGGATTTTTAGGGGCAACTTGAAAATGAAATGGATGTTTGCTAAGGGTGCGCGTAACCTGTTGAATTTTGGTTGGACAATGTGAGTTACATCTTGTATATTGACGACTAAACTATGTGTTATTTTCATGTAAATGTTAGGCTATGATTGTTTTATTCGTGTTGGTATCCTGGAAATCAGGGAGTTTACTTTCGACGCACTTTGTGGATATGTATGTAAACAGCTTTTTCAACTTTGGTTAACCATTTTATTTCTTAAAAAATATCTATATATAAATGTTTACCTGTATAAAGTCACACGTATAAGACTTTCATTTTATCGTAATTAAAACATCTTTAAAAAAGGCTGCACTTGTGTGATGTAGAGTTTATATTTTTAGTTTTAAATTTGACAAATAGTTTCATTTATTTTTGGAAATATATTTTAAAGCGTGAGTGCTGCTCATGGGTTATTTTTTCTTAAAATCACCTATAATACCTTGACTTTCACGATTTACTCTATGGAATAAATCAATGTTTAATGCCCCGGAAAAAAACATTTCATGCCCAAATGAAAATCTTGTTAAATGGTATTAATTATGACTTGGAGCACATCGCAGCCCCATGTGTCTTGTATTTGCGATTAGGGATTCGTGTCTTATCAAATATCTAATTAATCTCCGAGACATCTTTTGTTCAGTTTCACTTTATCGGGGGGGGGGGGGTTTCCAAGGGAGTTTGACGACAAAAGGTCCCTGAATATTTATTCTAATTGTCCAAATTAACTGCTTTCATTTGCATACCAATCGATGGAGCGAGAATAAGGATATGGCCTCTTTCTCTTTGCCGAAAGCCACATAGATGTTATGGGAACAGTTTTTTAAACTTTAGAAAAAGAAGGGGCAAAGAGTCACATGCAAATGTTTGAATTCGAAATGCTCTTTGCTCAGCGCAGTCAAATGGTGCCTGCATGTTATTTGAATATCAGTGGCCCCGTATTGAAAGGGTTCAAGGATGCTCTCTGCCTTCTTTGTGCTTACCCAGTGCAGCGTCCGACTCTCAAAGAAAAAGCCGGGGAATAATTACAGCGTGAGTCCAAGACTGGGAATACGTCAGGGAAAAGCATCTCACCCAGACACCCTCTTTTTTTTTGAAGAGGATGTTAAATTGACCAGAAGGCAATAGAGGGAAATTATTTTCATTTCCTTTTGTGCAACAGCGGTTTCAAGGAAACGGCCAGATAGTGAAAACTACCAAATTAGATAGCCAATTTGAATTTCATCAACAACAAAAAAATAAAAGCTAAAATTTGAAATGTATAAGCTTTTAGACGCAACATTTAAGAATTCAAGTAAATCTGTTTTTGAGATCAAATTGAATGTACATTTATTTTTTACTTAATATATTTATATTAAGTAAAATTGTTTTTCGAGTCTACATGATGGAGACGGTCAAATAAAATATGTAATTTTGGGCCTAATATTTAATGTGGATAACACATAATCGTTTTTAAAAATTCTACACCGATTTTTCCATATAAAAATATAGAATGCTGGTATGCATTAATAAAACAAATATAGTGCAGCTTTTGTTTCGTTTCTGAGCTGTTTTGTTTGACGCCCGAAAAAAAAAAAAAAAAAAAAAAAACAGCACGACGTATTTCACAGCTTTAGTGATAGAACACACATTGTGTCATGCCATTTAGGCTAACCGGCCAGAAATATTTAGAAGCATTTACAAAAAGTAATAGTATTAAGCTGCTGCTATCAAGTGCCTAGAACAATTTAGTATTTAGTGAGAGTACACTAACCACAATCAATCAACAGACGTTGACATTCTTTTCATCCATCGCAAAACTCACGTAAGTAAATTGAGATGGTTAAAATTTTAATCAGAAAATGTTCTTTTTAGGAATCAGCCGTCTAAGCATTACATGTTACAATGTCGATATTTCCAAAAAGACACAATAATGAAAGCAAGATAAGAAAAAAAAAAGCTGCAGCGACCGAAATAGTCTTTCTAGCGGCCAACTGCCATTAAAATGAGTCCAATATTTTCCCATGAACGGATCATAGCTGCAAATTGCTTGCAATGGTAATCAATTAATTTAGACTCTTTCATACATTACAAGACAACACAAGGGTGCAATGAGCTACAGCTAGATATGTTCTGTCGACTGCTTCCCTCTACTGGATAAAAAGGAGACCTACTGCACAATATCTGCATTTTTCAATGGAGGGACACGGTGTGATTACCAAGAACTCTATATAACAGCAATCGCAAAAAAACAACCATTTAACACATTTTGTCCAATATTGTAAGAGGGAACCAAAAAACAAACAAACAGTCAGTCAGTGCTTTCTTTTAGCTCTGTCTTGGCTTCTCTCCCTACTCCTACTTCTTACCCTGCCCTCCCTTTCCTTCCTCTTTTCCCTGCTTCTGCTCCTCCCATCTGCTGTTCTGCCTCTCCTTCCATCTGTGCTACTTCTGTTCCTCTCACCATCACTACTGTGACGCCCGTTTTTACCTCTGTCCTCCCTGCCTTTCTCGCGGCTCCTACTTCTGTCCAAGCCAGACTTGTAGCTCCTAGGTCTCTGCCTGTCCCTGCTGTTGTGTCTCTTTCTCTCTTGACCTCCCTCCAGCTTGATCTTGTTCTCTGGGCTGCGATTTCGACTCCTGCTCCTTCCCCTCTCTGTCCTTGTTTGTCTATAATCTCCGGACTCCTCTTCAGGCCGCCTCTGTCCAGTGTGAGGGCTCTGTGACCTGCTTCTATGAGAGGAGGCCTTTTTCTGACTCTTGACTCGCCGCTCGCTCTTAGAGCTGTTATCCCGACAGGAATCTTTTTTCTTGTTCTTCTTTCTCTTTTGGCTCTTGAACTTGCCATGGCTGTCTGAATCTGAGCCACTATCACTACCACTACTACTACTGCTATTGGAGGAGTCACTCGAGCTGTCACTACTTTCATGATTTTTCTTGTGTTTTCTTTTGCTCTTCTTTTGTTTTTTGCTCTTCTTTTTCTTGGCCTTCTGCTTCTCCAGGCGATCAAGTTTTCTGTAAAACAGATACATAAACGTTTAGCTAATATTCTTCAACAAGGCAGCGGATAGATAGATAGATAGATAGATAGATAGATAGATAGATAGATAATAGTCTATAAATCACTTTCAAATGTAAGTAAAGGAAGGTTAAACAATGTAACAATCTGATTTAAAAAAAACAAGTATACACCTGATATACTGTATACTTATTATTAAGCTACAAATACATGTTTGTCGTTTTTAAATTTAAAAAACATTCATAAGAAACCATCACAGTAACCTAGTAATTCATCAGATTGTGTACCAGGATTCCCCCTCAGTTTGCTCTATCAATATGAGGCTTAAAAATATTCGCACAATGTTGCAAAAATAATAATTTTGCTCTACTCCTTGAGGCTTTCTACATTAATTTGTAAATTGTGCTATATTTTTACCTGAGGAGCTTCTGTTTTTGCTTGGTTGTTAATGACTTCAGAAATTCCACCTCGGGATCTTCCTCTTCATCACTG
This sequence comes from Perca flavescens, assembly GCF_004354835.1. Classification (NCBI taxonomy): domain Eukaryota; kingdom Metazoa; phylum Chordata; class Actinopteri; order Perciformes; family Percidae; genus Perca; species Perca flavescens. The sequence continues at coordinate 20,460,841 of NC_041341.1, read as the reverse complement.
GCAACATATTCCTAAAAAAAAAAAAGCACACAGCACATCGAAATTGGCATTGAAATCAAAACGACAACATGCAGATAAATGCAACTGTCAAAGGCAAATTTGAGCGAATCTATATTTGAATACATCAGCTGAACACCTTTAATCAATGATACAATTGATTTGATAAAAATCTGTTCACTTGACTTAAGTAGCTACAATAACTGGCCTCTCTGCAGAATTTATGCTAGGGACATATTAATGATAGGGTAGAGTATATATGTGTGTATGTGTGTGTGTGTGTGTGTTGTGTGTGTGTGTGTGTGTGTTCGTATAGCGTCCGACTCTTATGTGTGCAAAGATAGGAGTGCGAGATTACCTGCGATGGATCACAAACAGTAGAATTCCTACCAAGGACACATTTTTTCAGGGCAAACCCACTGTTTCGCATCTCCGCCATTAACTCCGAGGGGTGCATCGACGGACCTGTTAGCACAAATCACAGCCACAGAGGCCCATTGATGTCAAACCTATGCCAACCACTATCTCCACAGTGGGAATTTCAGGGACGGCTTTGTTAACAGAATGGGACATCAAATCAACTCACTCCACTTCCGGCTGAGCAAATCATACAATATCAATCTCTGCCAAAGCAGCAGTTAGGGGAATCAGAATATACAATAATGACTTTTTTTCTCTTCCCGGCACAGGAGGGGAACCATTAGCCATTAGCATTAGCACTCCACCATCAACACCATGTACTGACTGGAATCTCTCAGGGTAAACATTATTACTTTACTACTCAACTCGCTGATTGCAGAAGTCAGAATCAGCTTAAGACTGGGAGCTCCAGCTGAAACCCGAGATGAAAGATACAGCAGGTGTACCTGCTGCAGTCTGTGACAGACTAAAGCTACACATATATCAAGCAGAACTGATATTCTGGCTCCTTGTTCTTTTGTACTACATACAATTATTCTACTTACTTTTTTCCCCCCATTGCACAGCAACCATGTTTAACAGAAATATATAGCTCAGCAAGTTAAATCTCTACATACCAATTAAACTTGTAATAATTACTTATGTTATGTGATGCATTCATGGATCACTTATTTTATACATTAACATATTCTCATATGCTGATGCTTATTTCAATGGAGGAATTACTCCTGTTTAATTCAATAGCATCAAAACAAAATCTGTATATGAAATGGTAGTTGTTTTGTTTACACACATATCAAATTTAATTACATCGATAAACAAAGAAACTGCAGGAGAAAGTGTTTAAAATGTCTGTTTTAGACAATGATGGTATCTACTCTACCTGCTGCCTCCTCTGAGGCCACAGAGCTGGCATTGATACCCGACAGCCCATAGAGAGGACACTCTCTGTCTGTGTTCACATGGCCCCATTTGTGACATTTGATGCATCGCACATTGCGCACCTGGGGAGTTAACAACAGACATTACTGCAAATTGTAGAGATGTATGCATAATTATTTAAACAACACAATACTATATTTTTTTTTATTATGGCAACACCTAATTATAAAAGGCAAAAGCCATTACATTGTTTTAGATTTGACAAAATCAGGTACCTGAGGAGATGAAGGTAACCAGTATTTCACCAAAAAAATTAAAAATAAATAACAGACGTGCATCTCATTTTTTTTAACCCCCAGGTGGGAAATCACTGATGTAGTCTTTATGCTTCAAAAAAATAAAAATCATCACACACCTGAATTCCAAATGGCTGATCTCTAATATTCATGTCATCCTTCGCGTATCTACATGAGAAAATTAAGGATTAAAAAGATTGCAAATTCTGGAAGAGTGCTGACAATATGACAAGAAAGTTTTATTTTGTATAAAAATCAACTACTTACTTCTCTCGAGGAGCCACCTTCTGCCACTCAAATTTGTACTCTTCTTCCCCCTCCTGAAAAACAAACACTTTAGTAAACATTTTAGTATGTAAACTGTTCTAGTTATAAATGAGCGCAAACAATAAGTCAACATGCAGAAGATGTACATATTGTGAAATTGTATAGGTTCATAATTTGCTCTACTTTACCTCTTTAGTTTCCTCTTCAGGACATAAGGACATCAGGACAATTATGTTGATAAAACAAACAAGAAGTAAAATGTTAAGCATCATTTTCTTAAAAATCAGGTGTTTGGAAAACTAATATTTAGTGGGGATCAGAGCTGCTCGGCTCAAGTGATCATTTACCTTTGGATGCTCCAGGTGGAGCCTCGTACATGAAATTGAGGCCATTTTTAACACGGTCATCCCCTATCAACACCCTAGAGGTGAGAAAACAACATGTTTTTTTAAATGGGGATTATCAACATTTACAACATGTGAAGTTGAAGGAGGTATTTAGAAAATACCTCCAAAGTTAACATTGAGTTAATTAAAATATTTCCATTTAAACAGTATTCATCAATAAACTAAAAAGAAATGTTTTAAGTAAATCTCATATTAAAAAGAACAATTTCTAGGAGGCACGAGCTATCACCTGTATATTTATCTAACCTGTTGTTGTAACAATCCTGCTCTTTCATGTACGCCTGCATAAGATCTTCTTGCTTCTTCTTCTCGAAGGTCAGTTTCTGTTCTGCTATCCATACCTGTAAGTGAAAAGGAGGATTACTGCACACATTCTCCCTACTTCTTCATACATTTCCAAACACATTTTTTGGGGTCAGCTTACTTGCCTGACATACAAATAACAAGTAAGTTGACTAAAAATAAGTTAACTTTTTGTTTGTGCACTATATGCAGTTACTGCCCTGAATCATCACCATCAGTCCATTTACTGAATAATGAATAAGTCATTGACTGAAAATTGCCAGTAGCCAGCAACAAATTTTAAACGTAATGTTATTTTTTTTACTCTATTTTTTGCTGGATTCAGCTTTTTAAATGTTAACAATTGCTGCTGTGGTTTGTCTTATATAGTAGTAAATTGAATATAGTTTGGGTTCTGGACTGTTATTTGAACAATAAGGCGATCCAAAGACACCAACTTGGTCTCTTGGAAATTGTGATGGGCATTTTAAATAATTTTCAAAATTGTATAGGCCAAACGATTAATCAGGAGGGTAACAGACACAATAGAGAGAAATCATTATGTTAATTACAAGCCTAAAGCTGATTAATGAGCAAAGCATACAAACAGGGAATTATTTGCTTATTTAATGTATTATATGTAAAGTAACGTTACATTTGAAAGGTTGTAAAATGTATAAACAACCTGTCAGTACCAGAGGGGGGCTTAGGGCCAATTCTCATTAGAAGGACTTAGGTACACGTCAAGTTATCTAGACACAATAGTAACGTTACATATTGTATATTTGTATAGTCCAAAAATATTACGACAGTCATTTTATTAGCTAATAGTATCTTCATTTATTCCAGCCAAACTTAATTATGGGATGATTTCTTACTCATATTAAGTTGTATGCAGTAATGTTAAATACAACATATGGCCATGACTGGTCAGCTTTTGTTTTTATATATGGAGATATTAATTAAACAACTTGCTCAGAATATTAAGCATTGCCATCCTTCTAAAGACCATGATAGCAAAGTAAACTAAAGACAGCTGAAGTTACCATTGTAACCTCAGGTTAGCTATGTAGCTATAGCTTTAGCTAGCTAAGTTACCAACTAACGTTAGCCTAGCTAACTTAACAATGCGAACAATGGACATTAGCCATGTTAGATGGTTTGTCTAAGATTCATACAGATAAACTACTCGTGGGTCAACATTTTCTATCAAGTAGCTAGCTAATTATCAAAGTGGATCAGGTTAGCTCCTGCTAAGTAGCAAGGTGGGCTTGAAAAAGCAAAACACGGTGAGCATAGCTCGCTATCGCTAGCTAGCAGGCTAATCTGATGTCTTCTTGCCTCCACCAGTAACGCTAACGGTAGGTAGCACTCACTTTTTTGATATTTGACTTCGACGCAGGGTGAAAATCCTTCTTGCACATAAAATTGGCAAACGACTTCCCCATGGCTGACAACTTATAACGTCAACTGAGTGGGAAGCTTAGCGTTTATTTTTGAGCTATCTTATCTTCCTCCGCATGTAAACAAATACGTCTGCATGAAGACAGCTCTGTATTGGTGCATTGGCAGCCGTTGAACTGCGGAAGATATGCGTTTAATCTCCAAAAACTACAATGCCACATATGTGTAGATTCAGATACATTATTTGGACAATATAACTAAAAGATACACCATTTAATTGGTTTTGATCATGCAACGTTAGTCGGTTTAATCTGCTTCAGAAGAGGAGTTTGCCTTGGTGTAGGCTAAAAAGGAAATTAAAAAACGTCAAAATATAGCTATCGACACCTAAATACAGAATAAATATTAGGCCACATTAAAAAAAGTATGTAAAAAGACACTAACAAAACGAATATGTGCATTGAAGGAAGGCGGTAAAGGGATGTGAAAAAGTTCACAGTAATAATGTGCAAGCATGGGTAATAGTCCAGGATGTGCGTTAAGGTGGCACAGCTGTTTCGATGATGAGAGAAAGAAGAAGTAACTTTGATTACATTGCGCAGTAATTATTTATTTCTATAACATTGTCAGCAAAATAGGCTAAATAATATAGCTATTTTAAATGAACACTGACATCGTAATAACCTAGGATGAGGAATACAGATTAAACCTTCAAATATGTTAAAATGTGAGAACCGGCGTAATTCCACATTATTTGTTCGCTGCCATTGATGATAGAGCGCTGTAGGTCTAGCAATGCGAGACTAGCCTTGCTTTACTACGAATATAAAACGGACTTCAGCTCGGTCACGTTACTGGACTGTTTCCGCTTGGCCAGAACTGAGATCATATGAAAACAGAAATGAAAATAGAAACTTAACAGCGGCAGTACTCGGTAAGCCTGACAAACATAGGTAAGGTTACCTTGTTGAATGAATGATGAGTATAGTTACAGCAGTACATGGCACTACACATTTGCTTATCTGGCTTTCTGGCCTCAAAGGTGTAGCTTACACCTTTAGCTCAGATTTCAGATCAGTGGGGTGAACGTTCAAGTTGTTGCAAAGTGCATTGGCTGCTTATGCTAAGGTAACTCTTATAATCTGATCATTAAATATGAATAATAACCTATCCAATGAATTGTTCTTTCTGTTAACTCTCAGCAAGTTTCAAAATGTACCCCTACTCCTGTGACACCTTTGTGGCTCTGCCCCCCTCCACTGAGAGACAACGCATCATCTTTGGGAAAAACTCCGACAGGCCTTGTGATGAAGTCCAGGAGGTGGTGTATTTTCCTGCCAGGAACTATGGTGCAGGGGAGAAAGTTGAGGTAGGTGGCACAGACAGCTTGTTATTGACCTCCAACCTTCAATTTCCCACATTGTGACTGCTCCTTGGTGAAAGTGCCATTGGATAACCATTAACAGTGTTTTGCCCCCGTCTTCTTCCTCTTGTGAACAGTGCACATACATAGAGATTGAGCAAGTTGCCCACACTTATGCAGTTGTGTTGAGCAAACCAGCATGGCTATGGGGCGCAGAAATGGGTGCAAATGAGCATCAAGTGTGTATTGGAAATGAAGCAGTGTGGGGCAGAGAGAGTGCAGATGATGACGAAGCTCTTCTCGGCATGGATCTTGTCAGGTAAAGCCCCTGTAAAAAGCAATTGTTTATTTTACCAAGCTTCTGTTACTCGCCGAACTACCCTCAAATTAAAAAGTATAAAGAGAAGTTTAATGACATAGTATCAACCAGAAACAATTCAGTATATATTTTGTGTTGTCATGTCAGAATACATTTGTGAGAAACGCTAAAAGACAAAGCAAAACAAAAATGGGTGACTTTAAAATTTTCCAGGATTGGACTTGAGAGAGCCGATACAGCAGAGAAAGCTGTGGATGTTATTACTGAGCTGCTGGAGAAATATGGCCAGGGAGGATCCTGCATGGAGGATGAGTGTAGCTTCACCTACCACAACAGTTTCCTCATCTCAGACAGGAAGGAGGCGTGGCTGCTGGAAACGTCAGGGAAGCACTGGGCAGCAGAGAGAGTGGAAGGTAAGAATACTATGAATAGGTGCCTATTTAAAATACAAGGCAATGAAATGTAAAACACGACAGCAAATATGAAAACACTTCACCAAATCATAAAACGCAACGGCAAATAGGAAAACATGACAACAAATAGGAAAACACTTCAACAAATCATAAAGCACAACGGCAAATAGGAAAACAAAATGGCAAATCATAAAACAAAACGGCAAATAGGAAAACACTTCAACAAATCATAAAACACAACAGCATTAACTTCTACCGGAAAAGGTAGGGCCTAGCTAGCGGAGGACGGACCCTCCTGATTGGACAGACGGACTGTCTGTCTTTTAACAGGAAGGAGAGGTGAAAAACACGGAAAAGCACCTACTTTTAGCAGACAGACTTTCTGACAGTCCAACCAGGAGGGTCCGTCCTCTGCTAGATAGGCCCTACCTTTTCGGGTAGAAGTTAATGCCGTTGTGCTTTATGATTTGTTGGAGTGTTTTCATATTTGCTGTTTTGTTTTATGATTTGCTGTTTTGTTTTCCTATTTTCCGTTTCCTTTTCCTACTTGCCGTTGTGTTTTATGATTTGCTGTTGCGTTTTTCTATTTTGCTGTTGTGATTTGCACTTCAGGGCCACCGTAGAAACACATTCCAATTGGAGTCTGCCAGATTATTCTTTAATTAATATGGATATATTGGTATCTGTTTATTTGTCGGCTGAGATTGCAGTACAGAAATGGCAAAGATATGTTTGAGGTTGTTTAAAACCAGTGTAACCATTATATAGTTTGTCCACCAGAGAGTGCTGGCAAGTTAATTTTTCAACTGTAAAATGTCCCACTCAGTACAATATTATGGTTACAACTCTTAATTTTAAAATTTTCTGCCATTAATATAATCTCTGGTACATTTTTAATTGTTATTTTAAACAATAGAAGTAACATTTTAAATTTCAATAATTTGCAAATCTTAAGTCTTACAGTTTTTCCAACTGCTTACACACAAAATCTTTTCATGTCACACGATTTTTGAAACCTCTCACTCAAAGTGCAAAACTACCCAGCAAATCTCCAAAACCATAAGCTATTTCTCAGCCTTTCACTTATCTTTCAATTGCATAAAACACTTTTTTCAAAACATTACACACAATTCTCTACCTAAGACACAAAAATCTAACAGGAAGTGACTTGCTAATTTACCAGGGCACACACACACACTCCTCACATTTGCAAACACATTATGTCATAACTGAACACTAACCAATCATTGCTTTAGTATAGGCCTATACAAAGGTCCAAGGTCAGATTACCAGTTTTGAACAATGGATGCCAACAATAGACAGAGAGTAAGAGGAGTAGAAGGAAGAGACAGGGGATAACAACGAGGAGGAGGAGGAGGGAAGAAGAGTAAGGAGAGCCATCTCTGATGAGATCAGGGGGAGAAGCCCATCTTGAGTAGCTTTATAGTGGCGTCCATACTGCATGCAACTATCTAATGACTATTTCAGCATTACAAATCAATCAGACTTTGTTTTGCACAAAGTGCATACAATTCTGTCCCCCCCCACACACACACCCCCCGCCCCGACACACAAGCAGGCACAAACACTCACAACACACACACGTACACATACATTCTTTATTCTAAAAATGATACCTTTGGTTTACATATGTTTATACTTTTGTGTTCTTGTTTCATGTTACTGTAAACAAGACTGTGCTACTCCTTACTAACGTGATGTTTTGCCCAATCAATATTTTCAGTTTTACTGTAACATTACATTGCTTTTTACAGGTGCACTTTTCAACCACTTTCAGCAGATTATTTTCTCTCTAGAACATTGTAAATGTAGATATACTGTAAGCCTATGAAAGACAAAAGAGCTTTAGATTTAGAACAACAGTGTGTACATGGTATATCCATTTATTTACTATTATGAAAAAAGTGTTTGCCATTTGATGCAAATGCTTCATTTTGAGATGTGTTTATGGTATTTTGAATGCAGTGTTTCATTTTGAAGGAGATGTGAGGCATTTAGCATTTTGTGTGTACAGTTTTAGGAACTGTGTGTAGAGTTTTGAAAAAAGGAGACATAGTTTTGAAAACGTGTGGAAGCAGTTGGAAAAAACTGTAATCTTGTACCCAATTGTAACCGCAAGAAAAAGTTTCTTATTGCTAAGACATCAATTTGCATGTTATGACTTACATTAATATGCAATATTCTTAGTCCAATTTGTAATGTTTCAATGACCAAACAATATCGTACATAGTATAACTCAAACAATGTATAATGGCTAATTACGTTTTACTGTTAAGCTTAATTAGTTGAAATCCATAACTTACAGTAAAAATATTGTTTACCACTTAAGCTCAACATATACTGCATGACTAAAAGTATGGACACTTGAATTTTCAACTTGTATTTGATAGTTGAACATGTAAATCCTAAAAAAACACGTTACACTGCTCAGGTTGTGGTCAAATAAAGACATGTTTTAATATTAGTGGCAAATCATCTCATTTAACACTTCTCTAGGTGGATATCGCAACATCTCAAACCAGTATGGCATAACGACTAAGATGGACAAGGAACATCCAAAAATGAGGGACTATGCACGAAGCCAGGGCTGGTGGGATGGCGAGACCCAGTTCAACTTTGCCACGGTCTACTCCTTTACAACTACAGCCAGAATCGAAGCCTCTGGCAGCCGATACTGTGAGGGGAAGAAGTTGCTGGAGAAGAGCAACGGTTAGTAACGCACACTTCACTGTGGAGAATTGACACACGGGGCAAAAGTTACACGATTTCGACCACTCTTTATGCATGTGTTGATTTTATTTACTGAAGGTCACATCACTGCTGAGACAATGATGGATATCCTGAGGGATAAAGACAGTGGCATCAACATGGAGGGCATGTTCATGACAACAGGAAGTATGGTGTCTGTGATACCCACGGATCCTGCTCTGCCAGGGGTTCACTATTTTACAGCAACTCCAGACCCTGAAAGGTACAGCACTTCAGCAGCTGATAAAGCATCCTTTGAATTCATTTTGACAGCAGTTAATGATGATTTAAGACATTCTTTTGCACAACAGGTCTGTATTCAAACCCTTCGTCTTTGTGAAGAACATTAATGAGCTGAAGGAGACGTCTTCTCCCAGTTACGGTCCAGATGACCCTGTTAAGAAGAAACCCCGCTTCCAGAGCAAGCCTGACCGCAAACATGAGTTGTTTGTCAAACATGAACTTGTGGCTGCCATCACTGAATCCTACAAGGTTTAACTACTGGATTTAATTTGGGACTGCAATTTACCTAAATTTGTCACTTTACTTTGTCTGCTGAAAATGTACTTACAAATTCTATTTTTATTTATATATATTTTTTTGTCTTAAGGACAGAGGAAAGAAGATCACAGAAAGTATGAGGCAGCTGGAGAAAGAAAAGATGACCCAGATGGAGGAGATTCTTTCACATGGCATTGAGGAACCAGATTTTTTGGCGAATCTGTTTTCTAGCTCTGTTCGAGAGGAGATGGCAGTGTACGGAAAAAGCTGAAACCACAAAACCAATCTCCAGGGTGACGGTAGCGGCATATGCTTCTGCATTTTACCTTTTTAGTCAGGTATAAGTACAAACACACTTGTATAATAAATCTGAACGCAACTGAATAGTAGTTAACATCATTGTATAAAAAAATAAGGCAGCCCAGGATACATATGTTGATGTACAATATGGAATAAATTGTTGACTTGTATGTATTTAATCATATACAGGAAGGAACAAATTCATTATGTGAGACATGATTTGAGGGTTCAGTAATAACATTTATTTTTAAACAAATCCATATCCTAAATATGCAGTCTTTGACAGTATTAGTTTTTTTTTTTTTAATTAAAGATAATTATTTACACCAGTTTTCTCAACATGATTGAGTTAATAAGAAACCTTTGCAACACAAAAAAATATAATTTAGTTTTCTATTTATATCCCTATACCTGAGAGAATAAATGAATTACAGCAGCTCGTACATTCCCAACTTCCAATGTCAACACAAGTAAACGCATGCATTAACGCCTGAGTTTTGACACTCATTTCATATGGTTATCATCACTTATTAAAAATGAAAACCTTTTAATTTTTAAGTGGCAGTTTGCTTTTGATGTCACTTTTAAAAAGTAATAATAAAACTATTTTAACTTTAACTGAATCATAAGTTAAACTGACTACAAACAAACTAAAAATGGATGCAGATTTTACCACATCTTCCCTTTTTCTCTTTTGGAAGAAGATGATAATACACTCTGAAGAGTCCAAGTAAATGAAATAATACATTCAGCATAAGAGTGGGATATTTTCCCTGCAACTATAGTTTGTTTCATGAGGACAGCTCTTTGTGCATTGTCACTCCCCAAAAGTGCATATATTGACTGCATAAAAAAGCAGCAAAATCTAGTTTTACCCTTTAACATTGGTTATACCTGTTATGTTATTCTAGAAAATGCATATTAAAAGAAAAAAAATCTTGGCTTTATTTATTTTTTTGTTATGTAAATATTTTACTCACTGCAGATTAAAGGATGGATCATTATCACTACAACCAAGTCAAACAAGGCATTGAAAACAGACAATTTGACATGTAAATAAACTAGCTGAGTACCATATTCATTTGCAAAGGAATTTGGCAAATCTTAAAATTATTACTGTCCGTTGTAGACAATTAGAATTTGAAGACTGACTTTTTGATTAAACTCTTGAACTCTACAGTACTAAGTGGTAGTTGGTAGTAGGTATTATTACTGCCATTTCAGGTACAAGTTTTACTGCAAAATAAATGGTTTTGATAATATGGCTAAACTAGGTTTACTGTACATGTATGATCATCTGACAGCTCATGTTTCTGTCCTGAATGACTGTTGTAGCAATGTTACCGGAACTCAGGATCTCAGCAATTATCCTGGTGAGTTAACTGTAAAACTGCAAAAGAGAGGAGTGGTTTAAAAAGGGATAATTCCCTTTAAGACCAACTCTACACAATGCATTATGCCCTGGCCTTTTTAAATTTTGAAAGTTTCAAGTCTGTTGCACTTCTGAACATCACAGTTAGGTGGTCTGTTCAAACACCCGACTGGGATGTTGCGCTGCACAATACTGCATTGTGAAATGCTGTACTGTACTGGATGTGCAGAGAGCATAGCAGTGCAATATTTGGCAGCAGAGAATTCCTCCTCACAGTCGTAGCAATCTAAGCTTTACTGGACACACACACACACACACACACACACACACACACACACACACACACACACACACACACACACACACACACACACACACACACACACACACACACACACACACACACACACACACACACACACACACACACACACACACACACACACACACACACACACACACACAATTTACCTTTTGGTAAAAAGAAAATGTGGACCTTGCATCTTATGTCATGAAGCGGTAATAAAGGCGACTGTCTTGGAAGCTGTGTTCCTGTTTGATGTGCTGGAGCACACCACCCTGCTCTAACCGTGTCCCGTAGAGTACGGCCTCACCATGGTCCTGAGCCAAGCCCACCTGCTGGAGCCACTCAACAAGTTCACAGCCAAGAAAACAGTCCACCATTGTCCTCTTCCCACACCTGAAAGTCAAAACGAACATTCACCCAAAGGTCTATTGACTTTTTAAGGGTAGACACAAAAAGTATTGTCATATATGAATGACTACCAGGACATGTTTCTCCGCACATCAGAGAACATGTTTATTCAACACATTTCTCTTCAACCTCTGACCAGAGCAGCAGTGCGCTCACCTTCTCTTTTTGACGATGTCATGAAAACACTGGTCCTTGTGGTATTTGGTGAACTGGGTGCAGGTCATCCTGATTTCATCAGGTAAATCAGTCTGCTCTTCTTGCTTCTTTCCATACCACAGACTATATAACCTAAACACAGTCACAAAAACTAAATATAAATCCACTGATTGTAGTGTACACATAGTATATATACACACAGTACACACTGTATGTTGTGTGTTTTAAAAACTCAACCTCTTTTTGTTACGTAAATGTTCTTTACCTCTTCTTAAATGGCAGTATAATCAAATGTTTGTCCAGTCCAAACAGAGCAAAGGAGAGAAACCCCTGGTGACAGAAAACATGGCATGACACCGGTGGGACAATAAATGCTTACAATCTTGGTACTACAGTATTTCAAACACCAACCTGTCCATAGTTGGCTACAGCACAGAAGAACTGCAGCTCCAAGTAGAGTCTACCAGGAACCGGGTTCAAGAGCAACCACAAGCAGCTGGACAGGTTCTGTCATAACAGGAATTTAGAGAGATTTTATGTTTGAGATGTAAAACTAGCAAATTCTGTTGACAGAACCAACTTGTAGAACTAGTTGAGTGAAAATGCCTTTAAAAATGTGTGCATTCAGTTTATTCAACATTTTTTTGATTTACAGAAACACACATTTAACCACATGCCACAATATTCATTGGTATTGACTAGTCTTATTTAACATATTTCTTATCTATTAAGACCAATAAATAATATTCCAAATATAAGAATTAATGGGTTCCTTTGGAAAAAACTTCCACCAATACTGAGTGAGTGAGTTGGAAATTACACAGCTCAGCCATTTGTGTCTGATTTGGTTTGTGATGCAGTGAATATAATGATGCAGGCAGTAAGACTGTAGAAGTGAAAGGTGGTGGTTTACTCACAGCAAGCAAGCTGACAGTCAGAAGCAGACATAAGAGCACATGACGGGCCACTTGTCTATCTGCAACCTGTTGGAGCTCCTCCACTTGGACAAGCAGGCAGTCTGTGGACTTGCAGCTATTCTCACACTGACCTGAGGGTGGCAGCAGATTTGAAATACTGAATCTTATAATTGAAAAGAAAAGCTGTATATTCTTCGATGATTATGGTTGTTCTGTGCTAGTGCATATTACATTCTTGCGGAATGAAAATGCATGTATTTTGCTTTATCAATACAATACCTGTGAGCGGTGGTGTGTTGTTCATATTTGTGCTGATGATCATGTCAGGCATGGGCTGGGGTGGTGCACAGTCACATAGGAGGCACACTGATAACAAAGTGATAAAAGAGAATATTTATACAATATCCTCCCAATTCACACTGGAGGCAGAAAGTTAATACAATATGAGTAATATCATAATAAAGCTGAAAGGAATACTGATATTTTAAATTTTTATATTTGATAATGGTATCAAAATATCTTGAATGTCTTGAGTCAACAGAAATGTTTTAACGCGACTTCATATGTGACCAGAGCCAACTTCCCTTTGTGATTTGAGTATTTTTAAGCTGCTCCTACTGTATTCTATTTACCACTGACTTTACTTTTAATTTATTTACAGTACTTGTTGCAATGAAAAGTTAGAATCGTGATATACTGTAACAACCTAGTATCCTACAAACCACATTCATATAATGAATAAGTGCTCCCTGCAGAACTGGTTTGCATCTTTTGTAATAAAAGACCAATGAATCGAACCACTCCCTTCTTGACATCTCCTTTTAAAGTAATAGACTAAGCCATGAAGGTCAAAGTCATGTGTTTATACAACAGTGTTTGAACTATACCGTGGCCTTTGGGGGAGCCCACTTTTTTTTTTTTTTTTCCACTGTGTGGGGGGGGGGGGGGTCGTGCGCTTGCGACTTACAAAGATACATAACAGCTACAAGTGTATGCACTATACAGGATTTACCCTATTATACTTTATCAACAGGAATTGATAGGTCAAACAGCAAACAGCCACCCACAAATAGTCTATAAACAAAGCATCAGGCTGTCTTTGAGATTTCACATGAACAATGGTTAAAGTTACCCAGGCTACCGAAGAATACCATAATTCCTCCGTTCAATTAGGCCTAAGCGACGCACCCCAAGCTTCCATCCTTAACCATTTTGCCAGCAGCGTGTTAGCATTTGAACAAAGTGCTGTGTCCACAGTGTGTGCAGACTGTAGTTACAGTATTCCCCCAGGCCTTTTGGAGGAGCAACACTTAGGTTTTAGTTTGTGATCTCTAACATGTTCCGTTTGAGCTTCAACTTTACTCTGCAAAAAAAAGTGTATTGGGAGTTGCACCTGGAATTGCCTCCAGCCTGAAAATAAACACCAAGAACTTTGCTATTAAAATGTGAAGTGAAAAACATGCAGCTGTTACATGCATCTATTCTGAATAAAACCAAAAAATGTAGCCAATGGCCAAGTGTGACTTTGCTCAAGATGCAAAGGCGTTATACGGTCAGCTATTCCATCAATCAATAGATAATCTCTCTCAAGGGTTAAAGACGACACAAGGGTTAACAAACAGCCACGTATATGGGCTCTTCCAGTCTCTCCATTGCTGCCTGTTCCAATTTAACAGTAAAGAGGACCAAGAGGGGTTAGGATCCTGATCGGCCTCTGGCGAGCTGTTACCACAACTATCTTCAGCCAGAGAGGACATTATTTCTTCAGCTTCTTCTTGCGTTGTCACCCCGGCGGGAGGTGTGTCAACAGGGCTTGCAGCAGGTGAATCGGTCTTGCTATTAACGTCATCGCTGCACAATTTCTTAGTAAAACCAAAATCAATTAAACTGCCTTGTTTTCTTTTTGCCATGGCTATATGATGCTAACTGCAGAATGGGTTTCAGGGACTTTACACGCCGATTAATGGCCTCCAACGTTTATATTTTTCCTACAAATCTTTGAGTTAACATTTACTAAACAGGAGTTGAATTTGCACAGCAACGCCGCCACACCTTGATGTTCATGACAAGAATAACATGTCATCTTTTCACATTTAAATCGCCAACAAGCATGAATGAATATTTTTGCAATTTTACACATAATAATCCACGATGATCACATTACACAAAACTGAAATTGCACGTCAAAATGACACACTGTTAATATTTTTAGAGGCCCCCCAAAATTTCACGTCTTAGCCCATGTCTTATTAAGGGGAGCCGAGCTCCCCCTAGCTCCCCTGTAGTTCACACCCTGTTTCTACAGCATCATTTGTGAGAGATAATGTGTTCAGTGTTGCATTGTTAACTTTAAATAACTAACTAAACTTATCAGGAACTTCAGATATGATGTTTCCTTCAGATATTTACATCCAAAAAGTTTAGTTCCTACTTCTGTCAGTGTTTACTTTGTGATTAAGTAACTGCAAAGGCCTTGTTATACTTATGCAATTGAAAATGATCTGTGGGAGGGGAAACATCAGACAGAAGTTACAATGCATATGTGGCAGTTTGCTGTAGACAACTTGTAGATAAGGGTTAGTCTTGACTTTGGCCTTTCCTTTCAACTTGGGCTTTGACAACTGACAAACCATTTTAAATGTTAAAACTTTTACATTAATTACCAAACTGTTGTACTTGGCAACCTGGTATTTATTCAGTGCAATCAAGATGACATGAAAAAAAGTCTCAGTTAAATGGTCTCCATAAGAGAAAGTACCTTTGTTGAGATCCCCTGATGGGGTTACTGGCTCAAACAAAGTCTGGTTTTCTGGTTCAACCTCAGTCACAAGATCCTCTGCAGCGTTTTCCTCTTGAATTTGGTCATTGTGGGCCCAACTTCCTCTATTGAGACACACAAGAGAGCTCCCTCCCAGCAGTATACCGAGGGCAACTACAACTGTGGTGCAGATCATCTATCAAAGAACGCACATACAGACTTTTAAGTAATTCTTTGCGGGTTAAAAACTGTTCTAAAATGGCTGAAAACAGGAATGATTTCAACTTATGCTGTTACCTGTGGTTTGCCGTAAAAGAACGCTGAGTCAATCGTGTCAGGCATTTTTTCCCCAGAGATTAGCAACACAGCCGTTACTAAGACTGGAACCCTGTTAATATAGAGAAAACATTAACAACAAAAACACTGACAGTATCAAAATGTAAAACTGTAAAATTCTGGTTGTGGATATCTATCTATATACGTTTTAGTGGACCAAACAAACTAGCTTAGTTTCATTTCTGATTCCTTTAAAGTGACTCACCCCCAGCCAGCAATGACAAACAAGCCTGGTGAAAGTTTCACATCCTCAAAACCTTTCATGAGCACAAGAGAAAGTGCTATTAAACCTAAAACGACAAAATACACATTACAGAATTAGCAATAAAACTTCAGATTTCAGAGCTTACCAAGATAAAGGAATGCAGGGTAATGTGAGGTTATTGTGGGTGTTGTGCATACACAACATACCTGGCCAAACATAAGTACTGTAGAGTGAGGTACATAATAATGTGAACGTCAGGACCTGCCCGATGAAGTTGTCTTCTTTCACCACAAAGTTCCACAGGATCATCCCAAAACAAGTTAGAAACTGGAGACAACAGCATAACAAATACAGGCATTTACTCATGTGAAGTTACACCTAACGGTAGATCTTGTCAATTTAATTAATGGATAATAAAAATCAATTTAGAGAGTATGTGCAAGTGTGATCACCTGTGCCAAGAAAAGGTTGACTGTAAACATGTGAGGTAGCCTCTTGAATTTCTTACTTAAAAACATAACAGTAATTGTCCACACCTGTCAGAGAAAACACATTTTTTACACTTTTGCACAGATGCTAAATACAACTAATAGTAAACATTGTTGGCTGGTTATTCCATTTAAAAGCAAAGGAAAGGTGAAATTATTCAACAGAATGACATATTTAAGAAACACTAAAGATAAACAATTAAAGTATAAGATACTGCAGAATACAAACACACTAAAGATAAACAATTAAAGTATAAGATACTGCAGAATACAAACACAATAAAGATAAACAAAGTCTACAATACTGCAGAATACAAACACATGTGAACATGTTTCATCACTACAAAGGTTATTCAATGTTTTCAGAAATGAGTTTAAAGCTCCTTAAAAGATACACTTAAAGTGGAAATTAATGAGGAAGTAGGTCCATATATCAGTAAAGCATCTGTTTGGCCACACATCCTCTAAATGACTGAGCCTTTTAATGTTAACTTGTCACAGTGGTTCAAACATCCCACCAGAAGCCATATTTTTGTATTTTCTTTTCATTTTACATTGAACAGGAGATGTGTAATACTAATAGAGAATTGTGGCATGTTATGGATGTAACTAACTAAAATCCTGGCAGGCCAAACTGCTTTCAGTTATGAAGAGGAACATGCTGTAACAAATGCTTTATGAAGCATGACTTCACTGACATCAGTTTCCACATACTGAGATAAAAGAAAATAAAGAAGGCACCAGCTGATAAAGTCAATTATAAAACATAAGTCAACAACAAGTTTACATATGTCACACTTAAGTGTCAACTCACCAGTGCAACTAAGCTCACTATGCTTATGTTAAAGCTGACATTCTGCAGTGAATTCATCAAAAGCTGAGGGTCCATCCAACGCATTGTAAGTAACCAGGCAGAAACATACATTATTGGAGCTGAGAGAAAAGTGCTGATCACCATCCCAGAGGTTACCTGTTAGGAAGCAGAATAAAAAATGGGGAGTTACAAAGAAATCAAAACCGTTCAGTATCATGAATGGCAGATAGGAGGTTGGCAGGTAGATGTAGGCAACTCACAACTTCTAGCTCCGCGTTATAATAGACAGCATAGATGGCCACACTTGGTGCGGTGGGAAACACTCCATAAAGAAAGGCATAATTGGAGAGGCTTGAGTGGTTCAAAGCGCTGGTGTTGCTATTGTCCAACAGATCCACCATGTCCTTACAAATCAGTGGCATCAGCAACCTGAAAGTCAAATCAAAAGACTGGTGTTATAAACCATTATTTGAGGGGTTAGTTAACACTACACTGAAAAATGCAGTGCTACTAAAATATTTACATACACCAGCTATTATCTTGCTAAGCACTCCTGAGACCTCTTAACAGGTCATCCATTTGGTAAAAGCCTTGTGGTCTGAGAAAGGTGTGAGTCACCCAAACCATCAACACAAAACAACATGTTTGGAGCACATTACAAAGCTCTAACTTGCTGACTCTCTACATTCCTAGAACATATTTCATTATAAAGAGGTCATCTGATAATCACTTTTACAAAATTAACATCAGGTGCAGTAAAGTTGCTCGTTTTTTCCACTCACAGTTTTGCTGTGATGAGTAATATCAGTGTCACGACTGTGGATCTGGTTAATTTCCCTAACTGTCCCACCATGGACAGACCCAAGTAGAACAGAGCTGCTCCCCCAAAAGAGTTGGCCAAGCCATCCACAAATTCAGCCATGAAGGGAGGAATTGTTTGGTGCAGTGCAAAATGGGCAATAATGCCGATGACAACCATGAACACTATAGGGTTCTTCAGGACCTGTAAAACTACAAGTCCCATGATCAGGAGTTTTCTCTGCTGGTGGTTTCCCTGATTCTTCCACTTCTGGATTTCGCAGAAGGCAAAGCCAATTGGATTTAGAAGCATCAGGGACACAGGTGCAACCAGGTAGATGTACTGGAGGTACTCTGGGTATGTGCTCTGGTAAAGGGCCTCAACTGTGGATAAAGAGGAAGACAAATTACTCCATATTAAAACCTGCTGACTTGTTGGAGCATGCAGCACAAAAGCAATTGAAGGTGAAGTCTGCAATTCTGTAAAAATATAGTTATATATTATACATACAATAATATTATAAATAATATATTATTTGAACTCAACATTCAAAACACAAATATACCCCTAATAAATAAATTTTTCTGTAAAAGCAGGAGTCTCTTCCGACTTTCAAAATGAAGCAAAACAATAACTTCCTGGAAATGGAATGAATACTGGAACTGAAGTTTCAGTCACTGCAGTGGAGGCTAAACAAAGGAAACTTCTTTGAAATGTCACCACTGTGAAAAAAAATGTCTTGGGAGCAAGTTGATGCTGCTATAAATTCTGCCACACTTAAATGAAGATCAAAGGCTGAAATTAACATCCATTCTATTTGAAATTTGAATAATTAGCAGTTATTCAATCATGCTTAAATGGGTTTGTTTATTTTATAACAGCATCAGAAGATTATTAGAAGCCTAATCGACCATTAATACACAGTAACATTACTTTTTTTTTCCTCCAAATTTTACAATTGGGCCAGTTTTGGTTCATGTACACCTTTCCATTTCAAATATAGCTAGCTGAGAATAAACATGGTCAGAGGTGTGTTTATTTTTCTGCAAATGTATGTGAGTACAAAATAATGAATCCCACTTTGTTTAGAAATTATTACACTTTCAGTATAGGAACTTTTTTGTTAAGACAATGTTAATAAGGGAGGGCCCTAAAAGCAGTGATATAAAATTATGTTTGCTAAGGGAGTTTACAGTGAAACACCTGGATAATTATAATTTTGCTTTAATGGATCGGCAAACATTAGGGCAGCATGATTACAGTTGTTGCAGCAGTGAATGAAAAGCACTGTGGGCTGTAGGCCTAGCTAAAGGTATTATACTTACCAATGGGATATCCCAAGGCAAAGTCATTGCTTTGGGTGGCAAATATGGAGAAAAGCCCAGCCTTACTATAGCGGCTCTCAGGACTGGCAACTATCAGCGTGAGGACGCAGACAATGAAAAATACAGACACTTTGGCAATGAGGATGCTCCATAGGAATGGCCAGATGACATTACCAAAGTCCAACAGTACCATGTTCTTGAACAACAGCGCTGGGAGTGCAAACTTGGACACAAAATTACCCAATCCTTTGGCCTGGGTGGACGTGATGATGTTTGTCCTCCCTGCGACGTATCCACATAATATTATCCCAAAGCACTCCAAGAGAGCCGGTAAGAGCTTGTCAATAGACATGCTGGCTGAGAGAGCAGAGGAGTCCGGGTCTTCCTCCTCATGTGAAAAGTTGAAGTTGGTAGTTCTGTCCGTTGCCTCCATCCTGTTGTTGATGGTCCTCCCTCCAGTGTCACCTGTCACGCCTGGTTTGCCGTCATGTTAAAGTCCTGTTCGGCACTGCCAGATGCTAAAAGAGGGGAATAAGCGACAGTCAAAGTAGGAGTTAAAGTGGTTAACGTTAGCCGTTACAACCGCTGAACGGGCTGGTGCAAAGATAATCAGATAACCGTTAAAGTACCGAAACAGCACCATATGACTGACTCCTTTATGATTCTTAAGAGAGATTGTAAGGCGAATTGTTACCATATAGCCAGCAAGCATTTCACCGTCCCATGTTTCGAATAAAGTTGCTCACCTCTGACTGAAGTTGTGGCCTCTCATTTACCAAATGTCAATCAAATGTCAGTAGGAGTAAGGTAACTATTAGCCAGCTAACGTTAGCTAACATTTAGCTAGCTAGCTAGCTAGTTGGCGAACCGAGACTCACCGTGGAGTCAAAAATACTACGTGGAGTTAAAAACTATAAAGTCCACTGTTAAAAAAACTGTCCGTATAACTCTGGACTAGCTAACGTTTGCTATTTAGTTATATGTCGTTTTATTAGTTTAGTTCCCACACAGCAACTTTCGTAATCCCTGATTTGACAACAACGATTTAACCAATCACATTATCCAAAGGGGGAGCGGGGCGGGGCTTACTCCACCTTACCCAGCAGTGCAATAAAAATAGGTACTATTTGGACACATACAGTATAGTAATTATACTGAATTGAACTGGGCAGTCAATTTTGGGTTAAGAACTAATTCAATTTGTATTTTATTGCAAATCATCATTATAGAAAACAACATTTTACACGCCTTCCCCTCTTATAAATGGCTTTGTTAGACTCTTCAACCTTGCCATAAGCAACAAAAACATGCTTGTAAGCATTGTATTGTGAAGAGTTGCTTGGTAAGTTTTTGAAAATTGTTTATTTTAATTATTGTGTATTTGAATTCATATTTCATATTTTTTTAACTTATTTATTTCATACAAACTTAAATGATTATTTGCACAAAAATGCAGCATGTATTTGGCTGGTGAAAAATTAATGTGTTATGATATCATTAAATAAAGAAAAACAGTAAGATTCCCAATATGTTTAAGGGGTGGCACAAATTGTTGGGGAAACTGAAATTGCTGATCACAGAATAAAGAGTCACACATGTAAAAACAAAAACAAAAGTCAAGTTGGAAACAGGTCATGGGTCAATGTCACCCCCTGTACACCTCCAGCTACACATCCGCCCAAGTGTTTTTTTAAATCCTTTGTAGTTTTAATCTTTTATTTATTCAGTTAAAGCTGCAGTAATCAATATCTTAATGTTAACAATGTATTGTATGACTGTATAATGTACAGAAGTGCATTGCATCCACCAAAGAAAAATAATTTAGACAATGTATGAGGTAGTAGCCTACCTCATAATTATGAGATCTTTTCTCATAATTATGAGTTAATGCAGTGCGCTGCCGTAGTAATGTGACAGCGGTTATTTAGGAAAAACTTCACCATATCCACAATCCACAACTTAACTGTTTTTTTTCTGTCTCATCAGCGTCATTGCTTGTGTTTCTATTGTCCAACAGATCACTTACAAATCAGGGGTGTAAAAGTAGAAGTGTAAAAGTATCATCAGCCAAAAGTCCAAACCCCATATCAGAGTTAATGTGTGATTATATGGTACCTACGTATTTAAATTTCTACTTTTCCACCTTTAAATTAATGAAATATTTAAAAATGTGCAACATAACTGGTCAGTTTGTCAAAGTTACAGGTCATAAGGATTCTGATATACAGTAAGGACACTGAGCAAGACTGCACTTCAATCACCCTGACAAAAAACAGACAAAACCCCTTTTATTTAGTTGTTCCCTATAAACATGTCAAGGAAAATAATCCAAATCTTTCTTTTGAATTAATTCAACATTTCAATTGCACACATGTATTCCCTAAAAAAAGAAAAGCAACACTGCTATGTCATAAAATATGAAGATATACTGTACTACTGTATACAACGTGATCCTTTACACATATAGGACCAAAACACCAAAGAGCAAACAGAGACAGGTAATATAAACTGTGAATGCTGCCAGGCAACATACCTACAGCTTCAGAAGTAAAGGTCATACATTTCACGTTGAGCAACAACGTGTCATCTGAGAAATAAAACCGGCGAAACATAAGGTGCAGACCCTTAGAGCATGCTCAGCTCAATTAGACGGCCTGCAAACACGCCTAATGTGCCGATGAGACAGACAGCCATGAACACACACAGTAGAATATGATCCAACACCATGGCCACAAACTTCCACTCTTCAGCAGCCTGGAAAGAGAAGATGCACAATGTGTCACCACACAAAAGCAAGACTCATTAAAGAACCATAATTAGTGACACTTTCTGTGTAAGAAAGATTACATTGTTGGATTCCTCATCTGATTTCATGGTTTCTGCGATGTACTTGACTCCTTCAATGGCACTGCGGACATCAGGGTTCTTGGTGATGGGTGACTGGTAGGGAATAGAAGAGGTCTGGTTGCCAGAGATGTCTGAGATGTCAAAATCAGCACCATAGATACTAGATTTAGTCTTATTTTCCTTCCCTGGGCGTTTCATTGTTGAGAAGAACATGATGTTGGGAATGGTTTCAATAAAAACCTGTCATAGAAAGACAAAATATATGCACCATGTCAAAGATTATACAACATGAAAGCAGTTGGATTAAATCAAAAATAAAGATGTTCTGTCTGATACCACTAGATGGCAATATGATACAGAGAAAAAAATGTAAGAATTGTTCTTCAAAGTTTGGGAATAGGATTGATTAATTTCTAGTAATTCAACTTTACAATCAAAACAATATAAGTCATTAACTGTTTCTCCTCTGCTTATGTGCTCACCTTGCGAACCCAGTCCGGCATTGTGTGAGTGCTGGGGGAGCGGTGGTGGGTGTTGATGACAATGACAGTGATGATGATGGAGGCAATGACGAAGACCATGGTGAAGAGCATGTACTTCCCAATGAGTGGTACAGCGCTGGAGGTAGAGGGGATCAGCTCCACAATGACCAGCAGGAACACAGTCAGAGACAGTAAGACAGAGATGCTTAGCGTCATTTTCTCACCTGGGAGACACAACGTGACATCTTCACTGCTTCTATACCGGCTTTTTAGTTGGTCGATTAGAATGGTAATCTGAAGGGATCGTGAGATTAGTAACAGAATTGGAAAGCAGAAAAAAAAAATTGACAAAACAATCTAACCTCAAGATCCATTTAGTAACACATAATCTTCATCAGCAGATGGATTTGCATATGTGAGATTATCAAAATCTTTAAAACAGCTACTAAAAGGACCTTGATATCAACTTAATTAAACTAAAAAAAATAGCATTTTTTTGCTATACAATATCTTATTCACTTATTTACTAAGACGTTCCTCTAATCTTTTTCTTGTTAATTTCTGAATAATACATATTGCGGACTCAAATCATTCAAATAATCATAAAAAGTCATTAAAAATAAATAGTTCTTCAGGTTAACTGGTCACAACTGATAAACATGAAACCAAGGATGATCAGCATTGCTTAATTTTGAGGGGTCACAAAGCAAAAAGGTTGGAAACCCCAAATTTTGGACCATAACATCTGTCCCAAAATGTTTCTAATTGAGCATAGATGTAGTTAGAACACATTGTGTTTTCAGTAAGATAATTAAGATAACTAAAAAACATTATGTGTTATTTAAACACATATTTACTTTAAAGGACACATTGAAATAACCCTGAAATCGGAGTGGAAAATGTGGAGCAACCGTAATACACTGCCACAAGGGAGAGCTGTTGCTATGAGTAAATAGTTCTAGCCATCCAATCAGGATTCCACCTCTACTAGGCTATATACACAATAACACAACAACACAATATGCACTGTTCACCCACACCAGCAAATCAAATTTAAAGAGTTTTGTTGTTGTTGTTTCTAAACCCAACTATACTACAAGTAAACAGATTCTGACACCGTTTCACAAGTAAAAAGTAAGACATGTTTTTGTTGCTCAGTAAGAGCAGTTATCCCAGAGAGAGCATCTTTTGGCACCAGCCTCTCTTCCACACTTTCCTGTCAGCAGTCATATCAGAAACTGGGATCAAGTGATGTATTATACATTAAAGCAAAGGTCTGCTTTCAGACATGACAGCACAGAGGGACCCTGGGTAATGAGGCAGACCTACACACTGGGAACACGGCCAGATGTGCACACAAGCAGTGCAGTTACTGCAGCAGCCGATGTAGCACCTCAGAATTAGGAACAAGGATTTGTCAAACACGATGTAAGTTATTTATATCATATCTATGTTTTCATATCATATCATGAAAACAGAGCTAATTACTTTTGACAAAGTAAATCAGACCTTTGATTGACATTTACTGTCATAAACATAAACACAAACATATATAGAAATAGTTTACATTTTGGGATATAAGCTTCTTTGATTTCCTTCTGAGAGTTAAGGAAATACCTCTGTCTGTGGGTAAAACATGAAACAACAGCCAGGAAACAATTAGCTTAGCTTAGCCCAAAGAGTAGAAACAGGGGGAAACCGCTAGCCTGGTTCTTACCGAAGACAACAAAATTCTCCGACCAGTACCTCAAAAGCTCACTAATTAAAACTAAATCTAATTTCTTATCTGGATACAGTGATTTCCTGGAGTCCTTGTCGTCACCAAGAATGTGCCAGACGGTGAGCCAATTGGGCTTTAAAGGTGATAGGCAGCTAGGGAAACAGTTAGCCTGGCTCTGTTCAAAGGTAAAAATCTGCTAAACCTCAGTAACTACAAAGAATTTCTAGTAAGGGAAGAAGTTCCACTCTCATACTTTTGGCTTCTGAACTGGTTGCAGTTCCACTCTGGTTCCAGGTTCTGGGGGCGCTCACAGGCAAGTGCAGAATGAATGGTGGACTATGGAGCTATACCCCTCAAAATCCACTTTTCTCAGGATATCATTGTCTAGTAATTTGAACGTTGCATTCGAAAGGGGAGGCTAAGAAAATACACACTGCTGGGTGTTCGATTTTTTTAAAGTGGCTTTTTTGTTCTAAAAAGACTTTTAAAATGTCAGTGACGTCATACACATCCTATGGCCAGAGATACTGCTTTACGGCAAGCTCTGAGTCACTTCCTTTGTTCTCTCGAGGCATCGACAACACAGCTGACAGGTTAGGCTCTCCCTGTCAATACACGTGCTAGAAAGAGGTTTTCTAATGTTTTAAAGACCACGCCAAAATATTCACTCTGACATTCTGGTTCCGTTTCGGATGCCGTCAAGCGGGATCTCTAGTCGTAATCAGTCCTTTACTGACCATTCAGCATTCATTAGCAGAATGCTAGCGTGGTATGGGCAACAACGACTCAACCTGTAAGAAATCGAAAGGACATAAGTACTCTTTCATTCAACTTTCAACCTATAATTCATGTTGAACTTGCAAAAACTACAATGAAATCTGAGATTTGTCAACGGCAGTCATGCGAAAGAGACAAATTTAGCCGTCTAGCTCCATAGAGTCCCATTCATTTTGTACTCGTCTGCGATCACCCCCAGTGGAACTCTGGTGGAACTGCAACCAAATTTGGTACAATGGGGCTAAATAGGGGGTGAAATGGCTCTCCGTAGACCGGCTCTGGTAACTAGCATGTTTGTAACATGTTTGTTTAATCCATACAGAAATGGAAATGTAAAAACATCATGATACAGTTTTATGGATGATTTTGTGCCAGACTGTTTCTTGGGTGAGAGCAGTGACTGCCTGGAGTCCCATTAAACCAGTTTTTCCCAACTGTTTTTGGACAGATTAAACAAAATAAATATAACATGTTAATTAGCGAGCTTGTTGGACCGAGCCAGGCTAGCTGTGTTCCCCTGATTGCCAGTCTTTGTGCTAAGCTAAGCTAACTGCCTTCTGGCTGAAGCTTTATATTTCACAGACAAATATGACAGTGGTATTAATCTTATTCTTGAAAATCAGAAAAACGCAACTTTGCGCTGATGTTTTTTTTATGTCATAATGCCACTATGCTATTAACTGATACTTAGTGTTATGCAGTGAAAAGGAACAATGTAGAATCAGTGTCAACATACCAGAGTCTGTAGGAAGATAGAAGACAAGGCCAGTCAAGAAGGAAAAGAGCATGCAGGGGATGATGACATTGACGATGAAGTACAGTGGGAGCCGCAGCATGAGGAAGTGGTAGGTGATGTCCAGGTAAGGTGTGTCCGGGCAGCAAGCGTAGTACACCCAGTGTTTCCAGCCGCGGAAATCCTTCATCACCCACTCTCCACTTTCCATAAAGTTACTCAGATCAGGGCGGTCACTGTCCTGGTAAGAAGAAGCAATAACCAACGATGATTTCATTGAAATATGTTATTATTATATATTGTACTCTGAATTGTGTTTGTTAGAAAGGGCGTTAAACTGTGTTTAGGTTGTATTCCTACAGTTGAGTATACAGAATCTGTTCTATAAAATGTGGTTCTGGAGTGGGTTGTAATGTTATGTTGCAAAGTTTGTTAGTATCCTGTTGACCTGGGGAAGACTACTTATTTTTTATAAAAAAGGAGGTTACTGCCCCAATTTTGAAGAAGAATCATATAAAGTCATTACTGCGATTTACACCATTTGCACCATTGTTCTTCTTGCAGAGAGTTAGATGACAATATCGCCACTCTCATGTCTCTATGGCATGAAGCTACAGCCAGGAGACAGTTAGCTTAGCTTAGCATGAAGCCTGAAGGCAGCGGGAAACAGCAGGCCTGGCTCAATCCAAAGGTACAAGCTCGCTAATTAACACTTTATATCTCTTTTATTTAATCTGTACACAAACAGTTTTGTTTTTACGGGACTCAAGGAAGTCACTGCTCCCAGTCAAGAAATAGTCTGGAACAACCCCCCCATAAAACTATAATATGTAGGAGTTTTTCCCCTTTGGATTACGTACTGATGAAATGCAATATATTATATGCTAATTAGTGAGCTGTAGAGGTCCTGGTAGGCAGATTTTTACCTTTGGACAGAGCCAGGCTAGCTGTTTCTCCCTAATGATTATGCTAAGCTAAGCTAACTGGCTGCTGGCTGTAGCCTTTATATTATATAAACAAATATGAGAGTAGTATCGATCTTCTCATCTAAATCTCAGCGAGAAAACAAATAACTGCATTTCCCAAAATGTAGAACTATTCCTTTATAGAAATGGTCTGAATGGAATTACAGGATTGACGACGACCAAGTTTCCATCGTAGGTCCAGGTACCCAGCTTCATACTGCAGTTCTGGAGGTCAAAGGGGAAATGCAGTACAATGATTTCACAGTAGCTCTTGAAGATGGCAGGTGGGTTCCACGTGATCATTCCTGTGTACTCCAGCAGCACTTTGGTCTCATGAACGATGGCAAAGTCTCCATCAGCACTGGGGGTATACAAACACAGGCATTATCAACATGGGAGATAATAGGTTAAATGTTGATGCAGGCGGCCATCAAGGCCTGAAGATGGGTCCATGCTGCTGTCACACCCCAGCCAAACAGCACTCCGCTTGGCACAAATTGTTGTGGCAGCGGAGCGGGTTGTCAGGGAATAAAGCAGCGTGTCAGATGCAGCATATGGTGGGAGGAGGGGGGACCTGCAATACAGTCCAGAGTCCAGATTTAGCCTAATGAAATCTGAGCTTTTGCACACTGCATACTGGAATATAGAAAAGTGTGATTCAAAACATCCCTGATAGGTGTGTTAATTGTAACTAGAGGTCTGGATGCTCTATGTTACGTTACGCTAATAAAAAAAGGGTTTATGAAATAATAAAAGATGGACATGACATGGCTCAAATATAGCCTGGTAACATACTTGTTGTAGAGAACCAGATCAGGCCGCCAAATGTCAGTAGAGGGAACTCTGATCTTTTTGATGCCACCGTAATCCTCTGGGTTCCACTGCAAGTTCACATCTTTCCATTGCTGAAAAAAAACGGACATCCAGAACAAAAGACAGTATATAGTATGTAATAACATTTTAAATGTTAATAGTGTTTTCAAACATTTGTATATATAATTATATTTTTTGGCAGCATGATTTATTTTTTCACATTTTAGATATTTATTGTTTGTAACTAGAGGCATGATGATATATTTTTGCCCATCCCTTTTATTTGTATACATTATTGAGGCTTTCTGTAATATGATGGTGTGTTCACAGTCTTTTTTTATGAATTCACAACAACACAAACAAACATGTATCAAACCTGTTTCAGTCGCACATTGCTGCTGACGATCTGGTTGACCTCATCCTGTGAATCCAGATAAATGTGTTTAGACAGTTGATGACAGTGAATCTTAATACAGATGGGGTGATGTGGTGACATGAGACCTCACCACACTGATGAGCTGGATGAGCTGAAGGCCCACAGTAACAACCACCGAGTCCTTGAAGTGATTGACAGGACGGACAACCTTATTGTAGCCGGTGAAGAGGGTTTTGACCAGACGTGTTTCATCAGAAGAGGCCCAGACGGTACCTAAAATAAAAAACACACCACACAGGCCCATTGATGTTATTGAAGGCATTTCAACGGTGAAATATATCTTTCTTTACTCCTCACACTGCCCTTTGAGTGTGTTGGATAATGATCATGTTGTGCCAAAGTAGAATATCACTTTAAGAACATCTGATCCTTCAGCAAGGCTTGACTTGAGACAAGTTCATTTAATATGAGATAAAAATAGATGTAGCAAGCGTCATAATAGGTGTAAGGTGTTGGCGAATATACAGTATGTGCATGTACTATGTTGTTTTTTAAGTAGACTGAAAAGGTCCCACTTTTACTTGGTGTGTTTAAAGTGTGCATTGAGTAAAGCACTAACAATGCTGGTCATTAAATACATACATTTTGGTGATTTAAAAAAAGTCTATATGCTAATTTTTTAAAGGTTTTGAACAAAGTTTCCAGGCTATATAGCAGAGAATACCATGAGGGAATTTCATTCAAGCACATGTTCTGAAACCTGCAGGCCTGTAGAGTAAATGTATGTATTTGCATATATATATTTGGGCTCTATATTTGGTAATACTGCACTCAAACATGCAATGGCACCCTTGTAAGATTGTTAACAGAGATGTTCTTATGCTTTTTCTGCTACATATCTGTCACGAGCCAAAGCAGGATCCCCTTTCATTTTTCAGCTGACCTTGAAATAAAGTTCATTTTACAGCAACATGTTGTTTAAATGGTTGAATGATTCTCCAGATATACAACTCAGTAAACTAAGGAATCGCATGATTATGCAGGTGACTTCATGTGGTGACAGATCAACAAAAGGTTAAAAAGCTAAATGAAAACAGCACACATGTCCTTGTCAATCAAAGAGCCGCTTTGCACAGAATTCAAATTTGCTCATTAGTTTCGTTATTTGAATTGGATCAGCTTTCACTGACCACAGAGCAGTTTCAATTAACATAATTAATGCAAACAGGGTTTAGTAATCGGTTTTATAGACTCCAACTTTCTCTAACTTCATTATTAATTAAAAACTAATTCCCTCCAAGTATACAGACATTTATTTCCACAGGTAACCAACACACATGTTCTTAAGTTCTTACCTGCTAGAATGACTAGATAAAAAATGAAAAATACAGTATTCATTCTTGCCAATAAATCCCAAAACCAAGATCCAACTTCAACACGCTGCCCGTTCACCACTTGAGAATTAAGAAAGGTTTGACCCACCTAAAACATTCTTTCAGCACTGCCAAATGACTTATGGTACAGGCTCCAAGCTCTCCACTGGCAGCCTTGTTGTTATTATCTGACAGCGGATGTGAGTGACTGGCTGCCAATGCTTGTCATTTGAGAGCACCACATTCTTTGTCATCTGTTGTGAGATGAACATGCCAGAGTAATCCACCACTGAAATATCCCATCGTGAACTTGGCCACACACAACCTTGAGGTGAGAAAAGCACATGCTTGCTGCTGCTTTTTTGATAAACTATCCTTGCTTTCTTTAAATCTGCATATACAGGTCCATATGATAATTTGTAGCCCCTTGAAAACACACATTGAGTAATGATTTCACATGTATAGTATAGTTTATATCGGCTCGTCCCAAGGAATGCTCTCTAGTCTATGAGTGACGGTTTCATGTGATGTGTTGGTTGTGATCATTTTAGTTTGGGTGACATGTGACATTCATTTGATTTTAGGCCTTTGGATCTTAATAAATAAGTACATTTTTAACTAAATCTGTTCTTTCTGTTCTTTGTTTTGGTAGCCAGGCCGGCCGCCTGTGCATGTTAGTGCATCTGAGTGCATACCTTTGAAACTATGAGCTAAGCCCCATTACCACATTAGCTCTGTCAGTGCTGTTGTCAATGTTAGCGCTGTTAGCACTGTTAGGACCATTGGCGCCGCTAGGCACTGCCATTTCGGCTCAGCCCCCTCCATGTTTGCTTGTGACATCAGAGGTGAAAGCCGTGTGCAGGCAATCCCAGCCCAGACTCTGAATGTCGTATACAGCACCTTTAACTGTCTGGCATGCAAAAAATCAACAAAACCCCAGAGCATTGCTTGTCTGGTAGATTAACTGGAAAAAATCTGGAATTTCTTGAATTTGTAAGAATTTTCTGAAAATATACGATATGAGACGTAAATGTTTATATGTATATCTGCAAATTGTTTATGCATATTTATGAAAGGTTCCCTTGAACATTCATTCCTAAACCTTGAAATTATTCTTAAGGCAAATAGAATTAAAAACTTTAACTAACCTTAATAAGAGTTTTAGTGAAGGTAAATGATTAGCTAGATACGGGATTAGATAGAGTAAGATATGAGAAAGTGTTTTTATGTTTTTTTGAGTAATGCTAATTAATACATGGTTACTCTGACTAACGTATATGCTTACATCATTTTAATGTGTTTTAAACCATTTATTAAATGTTAATACACTGCAGTGTTTTCTGTTTAGTGATGTAGTTAGCCTTTCAATGTGGATGATGAAGCTTTGTTTTATTTATTGTGAAAGGATTCTCATAGTGCCTCTCATGTCCAGTTGCCCCTAAAAATTAATTATATTATAATCTTAGATAATTCAGATGTATATTCAGATGTTCAAACAGCCTGGTGTGTTTCATGGGGGCCAGGTGTTACACCCAATTTTCCCTCTTTCGCTCTGCACTACCCCACCCTGTCGGCCCGTGATGGGTCAGGCAACTCAATTTCCTTACATCCCAAATCCGTTCAATCAGCCAGTCACTCAACCGCACGCCTCATTCATCTCACTTAGGGACAAATGACCATTTTGGCAAAGTCTGAATTAAGAGAGATTTGTCTCAACCCACCCCCTCTCTATCTCCAATCGCTCAGGCCACCTGAATTTACACCAAAAGCACTGCTTTGGCTTTCTTCAAGTCTGTCATGTAACACAGGACAAGCCAGCATTGTATCTGCTCAGTCGACTTGTAGTCCCAGGCGTTTTGGTGCTCTGTCCAGTGTTAATTAAAACACTTTGAAGGCTCACACCACAACTCCAGTCTCTAGAGGACTATGAGCTGTGTGTTCCGTAAGTGATTAAATGCTCATTGAATCTGAATGAAAGCGTACCATGTAATATTTGCAGGGGGGTGGATGAAAACTGGACAACATACTGGATGCCTCAATGAAGATTAAGAGGATTAGAGTTTTCATAGTAGAGTATATGATGTGTGTTGAGTGGTATATTTTACATTATGTTACAACATAAATATAGAAACGTCTAACATTGGACATGATAAGCAACATTATACAATCTTATATTTTCATGCTCTTAAGCCATTATATGTGTGGTTTCACTGTTGCCAAGTATATTTTGGAAGTATTTCTGCTGGTGTGTTCAATGTAAAATCACATTGTATATAAAACTCAAACACAGCAACATTCATCATCTTTTAATATCATTACACTTAAATGCTAACGATGATTAGCCTATACAAACATAATATGTTTTCATTTCAAATACTTCACATTGTTAAACTGAATATTTCTTTATATTTCAACATTTGAAAATGTATTCAGGTCAGCTGTTTGCAGGGAGGAAAACATTACCATCCTGTCAACAGAGAAAGGTCAGTTATCTCATGGATCACAGCATTTCAAATTTAGTCTCATTACTGTGAATGAGGCACATCCACCGCACAATGCATTTGGCAGACATCACTCCAGCACGGTGTTATCACAGCATCTGACTGAGGAATAGAAAGCTCGATAGCTTTATTGGTGTGGTTTACCTCCTTTCGAAGTCAATGCCTGATGTAGATGAAGGTATGATATATGTAAAATGGCTGATAATGGCGGGGGAGGCTAAACGGTTGGATGAAAATCCAATTTTGCCACACAATCACCAGAGACAAGTCTGAATTTGGCTTACATTAACTCAATGTGATGTGGTCACAAAACCAAAGTGATTAAATGTCAAGCAGTGATTGCTTCTCAGATGCTTTGTGGGGAAATTTAAAGCATAAAACCTAAATGCAGGGGACAGCTCAATGTGAAGACAATATGTAGGAAAACTATGTGGTCACATCAAATTTTATATCTGACAGTAATAATCACACCTAAAAGCTAACAGGAAAAAATATATAATTTAACACAAAATGTGGAATGAAGACACTATCCAAATAACTCCTATTGTAGCCTACACAGTTTAATTAAGACAGTGGTCGTGTAATGAGCCCCTGCTGGCTGTGCATGGCTGGTTTGTAGAAATTGTTTGGAAAGACATAACCTGCGGGTAATCAAACCTAAAATGCATACATTTTATGTGACATTGTTTGCACATATATCCAATAATTAACAGTCTCCGGAGTGCAAGAGTGGTGTTGCCTTAGGTGTTGTGTGTTGGTTTTAATCTCACAGGGAATCAGTGTGACTGATGTGTTGTTAGAGGGATTCATGTAGTCACATAATGTGAGGCTTTTAGGCATAACCTGTCATTCTGAATATGCAGAGTCACTATCAGTCTGTTGTCTGCCAGGGTCATCTTGCAGATGTTTTAAGCATCAATATATTATTTAGTATTTTCAAGGATACAGATGCTGTCAGATGTTTATAGTTTTCTTATTGCTAACATGTGTTTGCCTGATCAATTCTGACTTCCCTTTCCTGTCTGTGGCAGTCAGCCCCAATATAATTTCCTACCGAAGACAAAAATCTTTAAAAATAGAACCACCAATATGTAGTGTATTTTCCCAAAACAGCTGGGAAACAAACAGGACTAAACAGTGCAGTGGTTGGGGAGCGGTGGATTATTACACATTTGGTGCTTTAGTGAGTATTTATGGCAGCAACATCTGACAGATCCACTTAGCAACTAGCTGGTGAATACAGTGGAACATTTAGAAGCTTAGGAGCCTCAGGAGTTGGTGGAGACCAAAAACAGAACTAAAATGAGAGCAAATATTTGACTCAAAATTGGCAGGTGGCCAGAAACACGACTCTAAATGAATGATAATGTTTGCCATAACTACTGTAGTAAGTTGTTTTGCAGCTTGCTTCTGCTGTCCCCCAAAAAAATAATGCATGCTTAATGCACAATATGATGTAGATCTTTGTTATGGTAAGTCAGCGTACTCAATAGGCACTTTTATTTCTCAGAGTAAGGTTTAATAAATTAAAGTGATCATGCACAAGTTGGGTACAAAAACATTACAATAAAAAATAAAATTCACAAATAATGCTGTTTATAACACAATAAAAATGTTAAGGTCAGGCAAATGCACCAGTGTAGACACATTAACAGGAAAGGCTAATTTAACTACTTCAAGCTAAGGGAGGATGTAAAAAAAATACAGCATCATAGAAATTACCCCAGAAATATCAGTAGCTTATTTTTACATCCAGCTATAGAAAACAGAAAAAACTGCACAGCAGGCAGCTGGGAATGTAGACTATGACTACTACAGAACAGACAAAAGCAAATCACAGCGCTACACGATCTTATCACATGCTGGGTTACTACTACAAAGCAACAAAGACCTTACACCAAGCATGCTGGCCTGTCAGCTTCTGAAAATCCCCCGACAAAAATGGGGAGACATAGAGTACGTACAAGTGTAAAGTTCATCGTCCACACCCGAAACAGGGGAGGACAGATGTTAGGTCAGCACTAGTCCATACGCAGGGCATTTAAAAAAATGTATCAATCAATGTAATACACACAGTCATTCAAGTCTTTACACAAAAGAATGATTAGCTCTTCTATAAAAGTCCTGATCAGTGTTTAAAAGAGTGCCTCTTCATTTTTAATGAGCACCTCCACCACCTGTCTCTGGTAGCGGATGTCATTGAGTGCTGTTATGGCGTCCAGGTTTGGTGCACGCATGAGGGTGGGTCCGAAAACAATGGCGAGGTTCTCCGCGTTCATCAGGTTGAATTTTTCATTCTGTGTCACCCTGCGAATATGTATTCAAATTAAAAAATATTAAACAATATTAAAAAATATTAAAAAATATTAAAAAATATTAAAAACTTAGAAACTTAGACTGATTCTGGAAATAAACCAAATTTTAGGGACTGAATGAAAATTACTCTAGTGGGGAGGGGGACTCAACATGTTTTTTTTTCTTTTCTTTTTTTAAAGCAAGGCCCTACCCATTGTTACTAGTATTGGACCTGCACTTTTTTCAACACCCTCCCAACAATATCTCAAAGTAATGTAACACTATTGACTGATACAGTTAATTTAGCCATCAATAACTAAAAGTGTGCAAAGAGATATGTGAGATAGTGTACTCCAATTTAAACAATAGTATATTACTTTATACTATATACTACTCTACCTTCATCAAAAAGAAAAAAATCATTAGCATCCCACTTTTCTGGAACCCCTCCTTCCTTTTAATTTTAACACAGCCCCTTAGCTCTAGCAAAGTTCGACTGAATTGCTCACCTTTTTAAGTGCGCCATGAGGTACTTCAAAGTTTCACTGTGTGATGGTGGCAGCAAAGCAAGAGCCTCACGGAAAGCTTCCAGCTTCTTCTCTGGGTCTGTGAGCTCTGAACAGAAACATAAAGGAGTCTATTGTTAGATTGGCCAGAATACACTCTCTGACCTCAGAGGAGCAGGAATCAATGTAGTTATTTCCTGTGGGGTAATAAAAGCCATTTGTCTCTGAGAGGAAGTCTGAGGCTGCTTGAGATGACTAATGCAGATAAACATTGTGTTCTGGACTGTTGTGTTTTGCAAATTAGGGGCATGGAGTTGAATACTTATTCAGGACTTAAGGTCAGTGTTGACTTTCAAAGTCATGGGCTAATAATAAGTCGGTTGCATTAAGCTGCATTTTCACAGTTCTGTTCCAACTGCAACTGAGGAAAATGAACAATGAATCTTTTCCTTTTAATAAAAAACAAACACAAAATCTGTTTAAGCATAGTTTTTAATAAATTAGAATAGAAAAGGACTGTGGTTGTGCAAAGTGCATTCAAACACAACAACCCTACAAACTACAGCCTTAATAATGTATAGGGATAATGTAGAGCGAGCCGTCGT
This sequence comes from Perca flavescens, assembly GCF_004354835.1. NCBI lineage: Eukaryota > Metazoa > Chordata > Actinopteri > Perciformes > Percidae > Perca > Perca flavescens. Next base: position 20,425,343 of record NC_041341.1, on the reverse strand, counting down.
TTTCTATATTGTGTCGGGGTTCTAATTCGCAATCATGACCAGCTTGCTCTACATTATCCCACTTATTACATGGCTTATTACATGGCTTATTACACAGCTACTCATACAGAGGTTACCCAATGATGATGCCTACGTCCAGGTCAGGACGGTTAACTTTACCAGGTGGACCCAGTGAGTGAGCTAACCATGGAGCTAACTAATGCCTTGTTTGCACTGTTACCATTACCTCTGTTAGTAATCCACATTTTCCCCACCCTCTCTCTTCTTTTGTGATCAGCTAATCAGCGGTATGAGCTCCATATTAGCACAAATATTGATTTAAAAACGATTTTATTGATTAGAAAATGGTCTGCCAGAGTCTATGATGACTCCGTCCATGGCAACGGTCTCTTATACTGAAATAGCAGACCACAGAATGCTGACCAATGAGAATCAAGTATTCAACCAAGCCATGTAATATATATACAGTATATATATATATATATATATATATATATATATATATATATATATATATATATATATATATATATATCACATATATATATCACATGAGGCAAACTACATAAATACATTTGAACTGCTACAGGGACTGCTATCTTTAACTGGTTCACAGTGAAACAGGTGTGTTTCTGACTAATTTGTCGCGTTGTAACTTACTTGCAGCCTCGATGAACCTAGGGTAAGCATCGTATGAGATGATGGGAACAGGCAAATCCCTGAGGTAAAGTTTTAGTGCACCCGCGATGATATTGATGTCTTCATAGGCATTCACTGAGATGTCTGTCTTCTCGCCATCTGTGTGGATGTTACATTGCATTACATTTATGCAAGAATCATGCAAGTATATGCAACTTCATCAAATATATCAAATATACTGATCTACTTTAAGTGCTACATTTGCTTGTTGGTTGGATGTGTGATGGAATGAAGGAGATAAGAAGAAGAGTGTTTTCACACTGTAAACATGTCTGACATCAACACTTTGACACTACAGTGTGGATTGAGAAATAGAGAGATTGTGTTACTGTGAGTGGGAAAAAAAAATCTACTCTCTCTGTGTTTTGCAAAGTAGCTGCTATCATCCGCCTGGCCTGTTTTATTCTGACTTTCCCTCAGTTATGCATGCTTTCCAGAGCAGGCCATGGTCTACTTTTGCTGGCAGACTGAACATCACAGCGCTGTGAGTTGGAATGACACTCTGTCATGGATGATCTCCCACATGCGGATCTGGAGAAGAGTTTAGCCCACTGCTGCAGGGTTTTTCTTACAGTTAAAATTCACACTTCACTGGGCAAAGACAGGCTCATTCTCACTAAGTCTACTACTGAATCCCAACACAGCGGAGTAGCCTTTATGCTTTCTTTTTTTTACAGCTTTGGTTAAGGTAGTGAGAGTACATTCATGGCTTGTATCCCATGAGGTCCCCCCTGTCTGTCCACACTGTGAAACCCTGCATGAGACGGACATGTCAGGATAGGATCTGCCTTCCCAGATGGACACTAATCTTCCACAAATGTGTCACTTTCCTATTAATCTGAAGTGTTCTGTGTGTCTTATGTAAACATATGAAAGCATGCAATGTCATGTTATGAGCTGACAGAAATCTGAAAAGAAACACATACCTTTGTCGAACGCCATCTTGACTTCTTCCAACGAATCGCTAAATCCAGATATTCTGTAGAGGCCTTCAGACTTCAGTCCTTGTGGAACATACATAAAAATAAATAAATAAAACAACCTTTCAGACATGGTCAGGGCTGTCTTAAGTAATGTAAAAAAAATTCACCAGCATATATTGCCTTGGGTAATTTAGGAGATGCCATTAAACACCCTTAAATATGCATAAGGAATTAAGGATAAAATGTTCACAATGTCACACACTGGAACAACATGGGCAGATGCAAATAGTTTTCTGCATGACTGGGCAAAATAATAGAGACATAAATCAAACTTAGCTACAGACATATATTAGAGGGCAGACAATGAGGGAGCAATGGGTTTCCTACATAGTTGAATGATTTAACTGAAATGCAATCAAATAAGGCAGCAGGAAACAGAGTAATGTATTCCTCATTACACATTCACAATTACCAGCACACTCATCAGTCCGCTCAGTCATTCCCCCGCCCAAAAAAACATTAACTCAGTTAGTAATGTAAGCAGACTTTTAACACCTCAAATTATATATTGTAGATTGCCTACTACAAAATTAGAGATAAGCTGTTTTACAACAAGTGTCCTAAATACAGTAAACAGGATCCATAAACTTAATTTTAAATGGCATTTCAAATGGGTTGGGCTCCTGAATAAAATCAGCTAAAATGCTAAAAGTAATAAAATTTAGTTATTGCATTTTCTAAAAATATATAATTTCAGAAGAATTTAAGAGTCTCCTGACCCGACCAGACATAAGCTTGATTAGTTGTCCTAGAATAATTGCTAAATGTATCCATAGAAGCAAAAAAAGGCGGTAAAGGTTTGGATCTTGTAAGTAATGGATATTTATGAAATTGAATCACTATTAAATATTGAAATTTAAATGCTTTTAATTCATAGCTTTGAGTACTTTGAAAATCATCTATTGGAATGTGGACATTTCCCGAGGGTAATTTTGCAATTTCCAAAACCAGATGTTAATCTGAATGTTTTAGGTTTCACAGATAGAAAATGTAAGTATCCAATATCCAAGATGCTCAGATTCAATTGGTCATTTTCATAAAAATCTAAAATGTAAGTCAGATGAAAGAAATCAGGTTCCTCAAATTGTCTTGGTTAAATTCAGGCACCAAATTGAAAATAAAAAAATAAAACCCCATACTTGGACAACCATAGTTAATCATTTGAATTTTAAACATTCAGCAGTGACTAAATTTCACAATTAGGTATTTGGTGACTTGTCAAATTTAAATAATTATGGCCTTTCTTTGCTTCCATAATTCCTCCTCTTAAGTTTGCAGCAGGTCAGCTATAATCCTTCAATAGAAAGCCTCCCCTCACCCAATTATTATCATCAAATCATATAGCTGTTAGGGTTTAAAATGTATTAAATTAGTATATACTGCATTTTTCATATTTTCATCTTGGAAAAGAAATAGTCTTATATTGAGCTAGATATATGAAACACACACACACACACATACACACACACACACACACACACACACACACACACACACATGCGTCCTAAACTGACCTCTTGACTCGATCTCTCGTATGCACATGTCCACCACCATCGGTCGCGCTGTATCATGAGCTCTCACCAGGGTCGTGAGGTCACAGCTGTAGACCTTACGGATGTGTCTCAGGTCAGGCTTGCAGTCGTTGGGCACCAGAGATGAACACTGTTTGTGGACGTTCAAACCACAATCTACAGAGAGCGAGAGAGACATCCAGGAGGTTTAGTTCATGAATCTTCTGTAGAGTTCTTATTAACTATACAATACAACCAGAATACAAAGTCCTGTGGGTCAGTCATTTTATCTCTCTACTGAGGACTGTTATGCAAATTCACATTCAACATCAGGTTCATTTGGATTTGGTTGGCTGGTTTCATGTGTGTTTTGGCTTGCAAAAGAGTGTTAAATCCCTTGATCAATGTTTGCGCCCTAAATGTCACAGGACCACTGAAGAGCTCCTCTCTCTTCCCCACACATGGCACTGGAGTCCCCTTGAGCAATGGGCAGATCCAAAGTCACCTTAACAGGGCCATTTGTTTATTAAAAACAGTAATATAAAACAATGATTAACCACAAGACGGGACATTAATCTATCAAATATTTGTGTGTATCTTTTTTCAATTCATATGAAAGCATTTTATAGTAATTCAAGCAAAAAATGCATTTAATAATAATTACATTTTGGTTTTGTTTCTCCTATATGATGTTTTCAGATGCAGGATGCATCACAATGGGTGTTTAAATGGCATATTAGTCATGATGTCAGTTTATGTATCCCACATTGCGTTTTGTCTTCAGTCACAGCGGATGGGGCCTGAGGCACAGCTGTTTCAGGGCAGGATTCACCTTGTCGGGAACAGAGAAGCCCGTGGAGAGCAGATGCAGATAGAGACTGCAGCTCTGCTTTGTAACAGAGACCCATGGAGGGAATTAGAGGAACACTGAAAATGCTGTGGCCTGGAGGAGGGATAGGCAGTGCTGCCGCTGTGTGCTCTATTCTTTTCCAGATCCAAGCTCACACACAATGGCTGTGGAAGCAGCAATTGAGGCGCTGCAGGCTACACTAGACCTAGTTTCCCAGACTAAAATGGGGCAGCTCTTCAAGCTCTTAGATCTTTTGAGCTGTCTCCAACTACTAAAAGGTTTTTGTTTTTTTTACAAATGCGTCTGCTCTATCTGCTTTTTGATTTCGAAAAGATAAAAAATAAAATTTTCTCAGAAGAAACGCAAATGTTTTCAGATAATTTTTTAACAAAAAAATACTTCTGAGAGCAAAAAATCTATGCTTCTGGAGGAACTCCAGACAATATTGAGATTAAAATGGGTCCCTGGAGAAATTCACACAGCCTGCATTTATATGCATTGATGCAGAAATGTAATTACTTTAAGAGATGATTCTCTTAAGGATATGAGACAGGCAATATAATAGAGGATGGCCTGTCATCAGACACAAGTCTGCTGATCTCCTGTTGTCCATGTAAGCACACTGACGGCCCCAGGTCCCAGGTGGGGCGGGTGAGGGCGAGAAAGGGGCCCCAGGGACACCGGGAGTCGGGAGACAGGGGATGCTGCTTTACTGCACCGTCAGCTCTGTCTCTGTTGCTATAGAGAGGAGGCTGCAGCTCAGTTCAGGCGAAAGGGCTCTGAGAAGAGGTTTAATGGTGGCTGGTTGCTAATTTCTAATCAGCACATTATCACCATGTCGACCAGCAGAGCTACCAGTTAAAACCGGTCCCTTTCTTACTGGATCTGAAAACAAAACCCACCATTTGTATTTGTTAGATGATTTTTTTTTAACCAAGTATTTAAGTTAAATAGGGGTTGAGCTGCTTGACCTAGCTCTTTGGTTGAAGCCGCTGAATTGTAATGTGTGTGGAAACAGAGTTCCTTCCCCACGCTCTGAGCTCTGCTCCTCATTAAAGAGACATGCCAGCTTTGTTTTCCTTCATGGGCATGATGGGATGAGGCTGGGGGGCGTACTCTGATGAGGAATTGTGGCACAACAAGCACAAGCAGAGGCTGGCTTTCTGGCACACGGCCAAAAACAGTTCACACATACAAAAAGAAAAAGGGGGTGGGAGAAAAAAATTTTTTGGTATGCAAATTTGAGCATCATGTGACACTTCACTGCCCTAGATTCTGGTAGCTGTGGTTGAGACTGAAGGAATGGCAACATAAGACTTTATAAAGCCAAACATATGTGCCTTTTTTTTATGTTGTCAGCGTTCAAAATCAAGACATTAATAATTAACGCGAAAGCTCCCACAGATTTGTGTGACATACTTTGTTTCATCAATAAAACATCAAAGACACACATCAGACTATATTATAATACTATTCTGGGATGTGAAACGAATTCCAACAACAGCTACGGTGAAACCGAAATCTCATCACAGTATTTGACAAATGGGGAAATGTAACAGAAGCATTTACCTCACAATAACAATGTGTGTATGTTACATCTACTACACAAGGTAAAGGTATATTCACAAAGGACTGAAAATTATGAGATATTTTTCAAAATATGCTCACACTGTGGAGCACACCATGACAACATGTCTTTCACAAAACACAAAGAACTGAGCTTTATTGTGTGTGTCTGCTGCTGTAGTGATCCTACTGTTGCGTGTTTACTTATAATGCAGCAAATGTTTATCCATCAAAATCATGGAAGTGGAAACACAAATAGCCTTTGTTTCTGTAATAATGACAACAGGATGTGAAGAACAACCCGAGCCCTGAGTCAAAAAACAAAGTAGTCATTATTTTATAAAAAGAATAAAGAGCTACTTTTAGATTTTAAAAATAATCTGTCAGTGATGCTTGTTTGAACTGACCACTCCATTCCCAAACCCAGTGAGGAAAATACTAGGTCAAAATAAGGTTTTAACATAGTGTAAAGTACATGTTACATCATAGCTATAGAGCCCTCATTTCACTCTATTATACAACCCCTAATCCACAAACTACTGTTGGGATTATCGATGAAAACTCAATAATCCAGCTCCAGATGCACTAAAAACCAAGTAACCCATATACAGTCATGCCTGCAACATGTAACATAAAACAGTTTATATAACACAGTGTTGATGAGAACAAGATATACCTGCACATTTGACCCCCTGAGCCATCAGTCCCCACATGAAGCTGGCACAGTGTTCACACCAGTGAGGCCCTCGAAAGGTATGGACCTACAACAGAGAGGAGGACAGTGACAGATATTAGTGATGAAGTGCAATGAGAAGACAGTGGGTATTTGCTGCCATTTGTTCCATAAACACCCCAGACCCTTCTTTACCTGGAAACCTGTAGGTGCTGCTGCTTTAAATGAGGCAGAGGAGGAGGATTGTTGTTCAAACAGACCCTCAAACTGACGATACTGAGGTAGGTGCACCTGTGACTTCCAGCAGGCAAGGCTTTGCCATCATGGCAGAGTAGGATTTGACATTTCACAAGAGTGAAGGTGCAAATTGTCAGGGAAACTTGCTATGAAAACAGTAGGAGGCCACCTTGCTGGTGAAGGAAATGGAGCCCCACACTCCACCAGGTGACAACAGCCAGCCAATCAGGAAGGCCTCTGGGAGCGAAAGGAAGCCACAACTCTACCTGTTCTTTGCAATTATTCAAAATACAGCAGAGAAGACCTACTTCTGGTTGGCATAACACTGTGTGCAGTTTGATCATTGTGTTAAAAAAATATCACCTAAGTTCTTTGACAGTCTGCCATCATCAGATTGATGTCATCTGACATTTCTTTTCAAGGTTACAGAATCTTAGTACAATTTCACATGTATCTAATCAATTTGTGACGTTTAAACGATCATATAATTATTCTTCTGGTCTGTATCTTTCTTTTCTGTTCACAGGCAAGAGAACCGTCTAAATGCAGGTGGTGAATGCATTTCTTTAGAGTAATTAATTTACGAGGGTGGGGTATGAAAATGTACTTTAATTTGATACATGTGGTGTGTAACTCTCAGGGAGCTTAATTTGGAAGGTTTTAAATTAAAAGACTTGTTTTAACGCCCAGATGTTGTTGATACTCTCTTTATTATTACTTCACTCAAATTATACATCATCCTTTCGTTGTGGGAGCTTTCACCACAAGAACTATACACTCTTCTCTTAAGAGTCCTCACGAACAAAGCAGCAGAAAGAGATTGGTAAGCATCAGCAATTTGAAAGTCTTGAAGGTAATATTTCACCTGCTGCTCTCCATCCCATTAACCAATCAAACTAGGACAGTGAGCTGGAGCCAAATAGGGATACACTCCTCCACGGTTTCCCCTCTCCATCGGCCTAATCTCTCCATCTGGTGCTCAAACTAACAGCAGTGGTCCACAGACCACCCAACAGATTTTCTTTTGATAAAGGCTCACTGGACAGACCAAAACAGCTCCGTTTTTCACCCCCTCTATCTGACTCTGTAACACTCCCCCCTCCTCCTCCCATCTCCCACAAGAGAAACATGAAAAGCAGCCCTCTGGCCACACATGATGAAATTAAAGCAACGTTTTGGAGATGCAACAGCTCATTAGAGATCTTGAAGTCTCACCTTGAAATTGTGGACTTTCTCAGATTTGGGTGTCCGCTCGTTCTCCTTCAGTGTGGCTCTGCGAACCAGTGAGGTGAGCTGTGAATAGGCGAATAGTTTAAGTGGCTGCCAGAAAGTGGCTGGAGGTTTCTGTGGCCCCATCCTCATCACTAGAGCTGCCGCCAGAATATCCTCCTGATTGGCCTCTCGCTTGGCCTTTTGCACCAGGGACTTCTCTTCCTTGTGAACCTCGTAGGACTCTCTAGATGGCATTCTGGTGCTGCAGTCTCCCAAAGCAGATGAAGGAACAACCTCAGTGGAGAGTCCCAAAAAAGGAGGACAAAACAGTTTGATGCTCAGAGCAAGACTATATCAAATGATATTACTTGCATTGTCCCAATTAAATAGAGACATCACAGACAAAAAATTGCAAATTTGAATGACAAAAAAAAAGTCTGAAAATAATTTTTTTAAATCCAAAAGGAAAAAAACTGTGGTCCTTATTAAATCTTCTCACAGCAGTGACCGTAGATGAAGTGGAGTCTCTGTAACAGGAGTGCCAGGTTTTATACAAAAGAAGTGCAGCCCTGGGTGCTCATGTGGTTCTCTGGGAACGTGTATGCAGATGAGCTGAGTGGTTGCGCTAATCCTCTCCTCCCTGTGCAGAGCTGATATTCTCCCTGGAACAGAGACAGCACACTATTGTGTATGGATGCCGTCAGGGCGGGCAGAGCGAGGGGGAGGAGTACAGGGGCGGACCCTGTAGTAGTCACAGCAGATTAAATGGATCCCACCAACCAATCACAGTATGTATACACCGGCTTTATACTAGCCACCACCCCGCCCCCACACAACCATCTCCATCAGATATCCAAGCAGGGGACCCTGGGTAGGATGAAATGAGAGTGGGATGATAATGAGCAATGAATGAGTCATGCATCAAGAGTGGGATGCTGCCTGCAGAACTTGCGACAGCAAAGGGCCGTTGGAGAGGAGTTATTTTCAAAATCATGTTGCCACAGAAACTGACCATGACTGAGACCATGACGAGTACAAACACAAAACCACCAAGTCCGCAAGCAAATTGTTGGATCTTTCAACTAAATAAAAGAAATTTCATATTGTACATTTAGGATTTGGACCACAAATTAAGAGAAAACCAAAACAGAAATTGATGAAAAATAAACAGAAATATAAAGCAACTCTTGAACATAATTTGGTTTCTGTAAGAGCATTGTTTCTGATCCACCATACAGTGATGAAACAGCTTTAAAAATCCCCACTTTGATATATTAATGCACCAAAAAAACGTAAATATCACATGCCAGTGCTCTGCTTGAGAAAACTTCACTATTATGTGGTTTTAATGTCTTTTATGCATCATGTGAAGTACATGAGCAATTGCCTTAGGTTATGAAATAAGCAATATAAATACACTTGTCTTGCCTTACAAATAAACAATGTAAACATCACCCAAAAGGAATTATACAATTTTGAAATTGTATAAAACATTATCCAGTTTAATAATTTGTATCGTAAATCAATATTCTCTATTATCAGAAGCTTACTCCATCTTCTTACATTCTTATAAAATATACAAATGAAGAATTTAAAAACCTATGTCTGGGTCCTGGGAGCCTTTTATTTCTTTCTTTGCAGCCTTTGTCTGAATGTTAATTTCCTTGAGGTTTACAGAGATACAAGCATTGTGTTATGTGCATGCAAATGAAGTATCAAATATAGCACCATGATAGCGATGTGGGAAAAAGGATCCGCAACCTGCTTCTGTAATTCACACTGCAAGTCACATGTGATTATGCCCCCACGTCTCAGAGTCTAATTCAGACTCAGCTGTGAAAGTGCAATGTTCTCACCTTTTTACAGAGGAAAGCTGGAGAGGAAGTGACTGTACAGACTCTCCTTCAGAAATCAATGAGGACTGTTATAGCTCTTGTTGCCCCCATCTCAGCAGAGAGGTATCAAAATGAGAGTATGAACAGCATAGGGGAGCAGAAAAGGGGGCTTTGAAGATAAGTGTACTTATGTAGAATGGCATCCCGAACTGGGGTGTCTGACGGGGTACAGATCACAACATTAAAGACGTGAAAGGGCTTCCCGTGCAGCTCTCTCATGCTCAGGGAAAGTCTCTGCTCAGGATGGTACCCGATAGTGGTATAGATAAAAGACAGTTAGAGGCTTTTAAATGCACCCGTTCATCCTCTCAGACCCTGAGCACTTTAGAGGGTTTTGCAGCGTAATTGTATTGCCTGCTGTTAAGTGCAGAACGAGAGTCTGACTCCCAGGATGTGGTTCACTTTGAACATAGCTCTAATTGACACTGATTGATTTGCTTGTTTCCCAAACACATCCAGAGATGGGACTCTTGAGGATGGATGTATACCATGCAGTATCTTTTACATCTCTGTGATGTCCATCTGTGTCCAGCCTGGACAAGTGAGTTTCTTTGAATGTTTGGATCCAGCCACATATAGGATTGAAAACAATAATGAAATCTTGCTATTAAACAATTCAATTCAGATTCAACCCAGAAATCACCAAAATCTCAAAACATTCTTTGGTCAAATTGTATTTCCTCACTCCCTCCCACTCTCTTGTAAGCTCTTAAGATGGTGAAGTGACTATTTATGTGGGTTAGGAGGGTTGTTACATGAGGAAATGTTCTTCTAATGCACTGTTGACCCAGCCCCGACATAAAGACCCATTAAGAGGACAGCGATGTTTGCTCTCATGAACTCTCCGTGTCATTATTTCTTTCTCTAATATAACACTCTTTGTTTAAGATATATAAATAACAGTTGTCATAATCTAAATCTATAAGTCCTAATTCATTCAATGCCAAAATAAAGAGATGCAGTTTTAGTGATACACAAAGCTGATCCTTGAGTAAAGCTGCAAATCACAAAGTTACATAATGTTATATAACCTAAAACTACAGCATGATGACAAGAGTGAGAGCCAACACGTAGTAGAGTCTAAGAATATAGAGGACTGATGTCAAATCGAGGGAGCCTGCACACTGGAAGCTTTCAGTAGAGCTACATGGCATTACATTTGTCAAATGAGCGCAATTAATTTAAATCTTGTCATGCATTGTAGGTCTTCATACTGTGACAGGAGTGACTGTACTTAATAATAGTAATAATAAAGCAAATAACATATAACATTCATTCTACAATCATTCATCATTGGATGTGGGAGGGAAGAGTACAATTTGAATCACAGACAAAGAAAGGCTACATACTTTTGGCTACCAGCAACGGGAAATACCACATATGCATACGATGCAGCTTAAATCCTTGCTTTTTTTTTTAGCTGGGCTTGCAAGAAACCTGGAACAAATTACACCATATTTTACCGGGACAAATAGATTACCTGGATGTGGCTGGAACAGTCTGCGTTTTGACAGTGATGTATGGGAGGCTGCTATCACGCTTTGCTATTCACACAGCAAGGTCAGAACATACATAAGACACGCTTTTTACAATATACAGAGACAATGTAGTGTGAGGTTATAATTACAGCTTCATTTAAACTATGGATTTATCCTAGCATGAGATTTTACTCTTGAGAAGGAAAACCCTGTATAAAATATATATTTTATGCACACATATATACAGTATTTGCACATTTCATTTTAAAGCAGATGTATTTTACATTCTACCTATATATCTATTTTTTTTTATCATACATTTATATGATTCTTTACTTTTTCAATGCTTTTTTTTTCTTCTTTTCTCTCACTATGTTTATTGTTATGCACCAAAATACCAAAGGAAACTTCTTGTATGTGAAAACCTATTTGGCAATAAACCCGATTGTGATTCTGATTCAAACAGTAACAGTGTAGTCTGAAAATGTCAAAATGCTGAACAAAACAGTGACTCAGTGCGTCAATGACATGGAAGCAAATCAGCGATGACATCACTGCTGTCACAGTTCACTCTTGCAATGGGCAACACAACCTTGATAGACATCCTTTAAAATGTGTATTCTCTGTTTACACTTACCTGTTATGGAGTTTTACTACTGGTAGAAATAAATAAAATGTAAAAGCTTACGTTCACATACAGTTGTCCTGAAGATAAGTCTTAAATATTGGTATTACTTTATATATTTATACTATATACTTATGTGAATTAGTGGAGTTCCCACAACCAAAATAAGTACAGTCAGTTGTGTACAAATGCTGCAATTACTTCTATCTTGAGAAACAATTTGGTAACCACAAAGCCATCTACTTGGGAATCACCTACTAAGAACAACTGTATTATATGGAATGACAAATGGTTGTGAGAAATAATTAAAAGGCTTGAGTGGTCTTTTATCTCTGTGTGGCTCTACAGAGAGCAGTTTCCCCCAACAACAGTCTGAATACCAGTGCTTAGAGCATGATGAATGGCTCATTGTGCGTCGGCTATTTTGGCAACAGGGTGATGATAACAGGATAGGATGATTTAGTTAATGCCTGAAATATTTGGTCAGTCTTTGGGTATTTTAATAGAATAGCAAAGGATTGCCAAATCTGTGGAATATAAAGACATCGGGTTTATTTATTTTCCAGCAGCAAAGCGTTTCACATAAAGGAATAGTTCAACATTTTTTGTTTCTTTCCATGAGTGAATGTATGTGTGTTTGCTGTTTTCATGTCATATGGGATGGATGGCTGAGATGGAAAACATCTCCCATGCATAATTCTGAGCGTTCATGTCTTCATATGTTATTTCTACTTTTACTTAAAGGTCCAATGTGTAGGAATTTCTCCCATTTAGCGTTGACATCATATATCGCAATCAACTCTCGCACCACGCAGTTCAAAGTACGTATTACAGCTACGGTAGCCTTTGCGCTTCAAAAAGCCAGTCTCTTGCTCTTTTCAATATCCTTTTTCTGGGCGAGGAAGAAGACTCCTGTTCCTGAAATTTGGATTTTGAATACATGTTGTACTCCATGTTTCCTTCTTCAAACTTGCTGGGGCCGAGAAGCTACAATACCCATTAGCAGCATTAGCAGCACCTGTGAGTTTATCATGTGACAGTGAAAACGTGAAAGGTGGAGCAGTATGTCCTGTATGTCCCTTACCGGCTAATGTATTTCAAGATGGCGCATGAATATGGAGCGTCTACCCCAGTTCATGCGAATGCAAATGTAAAATTTCAAGCCAAAAGGAATACTTGGAATTGATGGTGGAGGTAAATATTCATGAAAAGGACAAGTTTGTGAACACATTTTGATAATGAACAACTAAACACGTTACACACTGGACCTTTAAGTTAAGGATGAGAGTACTTCTTCCACTTCTGCCTGGAACCAACTCCTTACTTAAGACACAGACGTGAGATTGGTATCAATATTCACATCTTGCTCACCAAAGCGAAGTGGATAAGTATTTCTTAAAATGTTGAACTGTTCCATGTTAAACTGTTCCCTAAACGTAAATATTTTAGCATATTTTATCATAAAAACAAAAGTCTCCTACCATATATTGCTTTATAAATGCTTGAAAAAATCTCTGTGTGAGCGTCCAGTGTGGAATATCTGAGTGCAGAACATCACATGCTGGTCATGCATAATCAAAGATGGATCAAGCAGCTATATCAGCTATGTATTTTCTTTCACTCTTATGTAACTGTACCTTACTCCTTCACATCAGACCGGTGGGGGAGGGTGTATAGCTTCAGACACGACACCCCTTCTCTTCTCTGCTTCATTTCATAGTCGTCAGATTCATCTACCAACCCTTATAGAACTGGCTCAGGTTTGCCTTGCACCAGCTCTTAATTATGCTGTTATTATTTTAGACTTCCTTTGACACACTGAGCTCTTCTCTCCTCTCTCTTTCCATCTGTGTGCATCCATGTCCCACAAATGCTTGTTACTAATTTAGCTGTGGGGCGCTTATTCCCCGGATATTTTTTCGCCCAGCAGTTTTCCTTGGATTAGGGTGGCACCTAAATCGTGGTTGCAACTGTCGCTGTGGTCCTGCTCCGTGCCATGCTATGCCCTGCTACAGCCTGTAACTGTTTTGTAACTGTATTGTGACTATTATTGCCACTGTTCATCACTCCCCCAACTGGCACCGTCAGACACCACCTACCAAGAGCCTGGGTCTGTCCGAGGTTTTTCCCTTAAAGGAAGTTTTCTTCACCACACAAGGTTTCTCCCTAAAAGGAAGTTTTTCCTCGCCACTGTCGCGCTAAGTGTGATCTAGACCTACTCTATCTGTAAAGTGTCTTGAGATAACATTTTTTTATGATCAATTTTTTATTATTTTTATATTTTAGAACATAGAACATACAGAACAAACAAATACAATCATACAAGAACCAAAACCCTCTCCCACCCTCTGCAGTCTCGGGGAAAACAAAACAAACCAATATACAAGAAAACTAAAATCACACCTTGCCTAGTCGCTCTCCTCTAACTCTTGTGGTGTTGAGGTCATTAGGACTGATACCTGTGCTGCTGCGTTTTTCCATAGGTCTATCTATAGTCGATGACTTGGCTTGTTAATCCTTGCTGTAGAGAGCTCCAGCATAATTATGTCCAGGAAGTACGCCAACCACTGTTTTATACAAAGCACTTGAGATAACTCTTGCTATGATTTGATACTATAGTAAAATTGAATTGAATTGAATTAAATCTCTGGAGAGAAATAGGCCAGAAGTCCCATTGAGCTTCCTGAATGACAGCGAGGCTTCACGATCATCAATCAGTTCTGGATCTTATCAATAACAGGCACCAGGTCAGAGGTCCTTTCTGTTGTCATCATATAGGAATCAAGACAAAGGCATATTTACACACACACACACACACACACACACATTTAAACATCCAGATTAATAGCAGGAATTGGATTTAATCAAACTATTATTTCAGCGTCATTACATCATGTCATATCCTGTTAGTTACAATGAAAGCATTTCAGTTAAAGAACACAGAGGCCACCCGACAAAAATATTCTGCCAACAGATTTAACGATTTTATTATATAGTCTGGATTTATAAAACAGAATTAGATTCACATACACCTTGTGTTTAGGATTTAGACACTCTCTTCAACATACATTGTGTGTACTTTTGTTTAGGTGACACTTTATTTTAGGGGCCTGTAGATTCCCAATAATTTCTTAGGAGGTTTCCTGGAAAAATGCATGTCTTTTGGTACTATATATTGTATACATATAAATTAGAGACTGTGACAGTGACAAATGATACACTTCCAATGAATCAATAACAAAGCTAGTGTAATCAAAAGGCACACATACAATTGCATAGGTCTTTCCAGGAAACTACCAAAAAAACATTAGACAATTACAGTACAAGGAAATAGCAGACACATGAATTAAATGTTAGCCTTCTTTTAGTGGTTTGGGTTATAGGCCCCAAAGTTCCAAAAAAGAAAATCTAAATGCTGCAGAATAAAATAAAATTTTATTCAAGTGTGTTTAACAGTTTCGGAAAGACCTAGTCTCACTTTGCCAGACCCTCCTCCTTCTATGCTTTTACAACACAGTCTTGTATAGTTGTCCTGTGTATTGCACTACTGTTTGTACATTGCTTTGTATCTTGTTTTGTATCTTGTTTTGCATATTGCACCTTATATGTAGTCTGAATGTTGCTTCACTCCCACTGAATATTGCATCTTTCATTCTTTTTGTTTTGTGGGGATCAGGTACTGATCATGTACTGTAGTGCACTCTATACAGATGTATGACAATAAAGTCTCTCTTATCTTATCTTAGTAGTTCTGCAATAAGAACATGATCCCTCACCAGCTTCTCGCCTGTCAACAGTCAGTTGCTTTCACAGCTTCACAGACTCAAACAGCATTCTACAGTACATAAAAGAAGTGTAAAAATGCATGTTTCAGTACAAAAAAGAACTGCTCCTCTAGCTTTATTTTTCAGTGTTTGGGAACAGGTGGCCCAGAGTCACATTTTGGCAGCAGGGCTCGACTTTCTGAACAGTAATCTGCTGGCTGTCTGCTCTGGCTGAAGAGGACACAAACCTGTGGAGTGCTGACCATATTGTATCTTATTATGTTTCACCTGCTGTAGAAGAAGAGCATCTGTTTAGAGTGCCAGGTTCCCATGAGAACAATGTTTCTAAGCCAGTGGACTTCTTTCATACACTGCTGGTTATCTTACCAGCTGAAATTAGCTGACTGGTCCCCTGAGGAGGTGATGTTAATAGATATTTTAGAGGTGCTGATGTATGAATAATTTCCTTAGTGTGCTTTATACTACACTGCACTGCAAACATATTGCTTTCTGAGCAACAGTGTTTTATGTTAGAAAAAAATGCATCTCACATTTGTAAAGAACACCAGAAGGAAACAATAAACGTTATCACCGAGCCAGCACAATGAGACCTAATAGTGTAATTGTATAAGAGCTATACTCAGTGTCAGTGAAGAGCTCTCCAAAACTGTGGCAAGGTAGCCTGCAGCTGAAATCATCCCTGAAAATATTCTGACGAAATGAAACGACTGAAGTTTTAGAAACAGCACAAACACTTATGCAGTGAATGACAAAGTAAGTTAAAGATGCAGTAGGTAAGACTTATAAAACTAACTTTCTGTCATATTTGCTGAAACTGACGCTATGTTCCAGTAGAACTATATGAAGCTGGTAATAAAAAAAAAAAAAAATCCGGCTCCTCTGGCACCACCTACAGCCTGTAGTGCGATTTGCAAAACTCCACCGCTCCCTGTTCTGATGCTTTAGGTCTGTGTTAGCATGCTAACATTAGTGAAAGAGGAGTAAACACAGCTGAGGCTGATGGAAATGCCATTAGTTAAAAAGATGTTCGGTCATAAACCAAATTTGACCTAATGTCAGGGGATCACCTAATTTAAAATTCATTCTGAGGGGAACATGAATGTATACAAAATTTCATGGCAATCAATCATCCATTTTACTCTCTCATTTTCACTCTTAAAAAAATCTGCTTGTGGCATCTGAGGAAAAGTCAAGAGATCTCAAAGTTATTAGGATAAATCATCTAGGAATCACAAATGTCTGTCCTGTCATTATAAAATCTGATAGCTTCACTGTACCACTGACTCTTTAACAGTTTCATACTTCATCTTGAAATGCAGACAGCTACATTGTGTTCACACATCAGATCAAGCTCACAATAGTCATCTCTCTTCCCTATAATCAGCTGTAAAATGACGCCTGTACTTGTGATTCTTATAAGCATTTGTCAGTTTCTGCTTTTCACATCTTTCAAATAAGTGCAGACTGGAAAGGTTGTGAAAATCATTTAATTAAAGGATTTTTTTATCAAATCCCTTTCAAACATACAGCGACTTTCTGTGTTTGACTGCTCTGGATTCTGTGATTGTGCCTTGTAAAAAAAAAAGAAAACCAGATTGGTCATGTGCCTCAAAGTGAGTTCAGCTTTCAATAACAATTAAGTCAGAGATTACACTTATAAGAATAATTAAAGTTTATTATAGCTTGGATCTTATTTTTGTAGTTTGGGCCATTGTTTCTATCTGTAATAATAATAATAATAATAATAATAACTGACTAATAAACTGTACAGTACTTGCCATAGTTTTGCACGCACAGTTTTCTCTCCAATGAAGGGTTATTGACATTATGGGACATTATTCAATTTAATTTCCCCCCCATTATGGTGGTTTAGATAATCTGGCTGAACTGTTCTGACTGCTTGTGTTTCTTGCCCTGTGGGACATTTAGATTCTTGCTGGTTTATTGTTGGACATTTTAACAATGTTGCTGTTGTAGCTTTGAGAGTACAATAACCAATAGACAAAAATGAAAATAAAGTATTAAAAGTAAGGCCTAATTTGCCTGAATTATTACCTTTATTAAAAACATCTTGTTAACAGTGGTACCCAAGTCAAACAGTAATGCAGGATTGTGGTATCATGGCAGCTGGCAAAAGCAAAATGATTGACATTGATTGTTCCATAAACAACAAACCCGCAGTTAGAAATGAATGTATATGTGTATTTCTATCCACTCCAAGGCATTTGGCTCAAGGCAGTTTTCAAATCAGCAGGCCATGAATATCAAATCATTCAAAATTACCCTAAGCACAGTGACTGGCGGACATCTGGTCAACCGGTGTCTGTGGATAATACTCTCCCCATGCAGCCTGCTTGTTAGCATATCAAAGGCAGAAATGTATTAGTCAGACAGAGAGAGAAAAACTGAAATCATTTGAGCTGTAAAAAATATTGTTTTGTCTGGATGTTTTAATCCACACGAAAACACCTTCACTTTACATAAAACCCACAATAAGACATTACATAAGCCCTGGGCTAATGAATGTAATCTGCCAAGATTTTCAAACTGTGTCTCTTTGTTCCAAGGGTTGAACTCCACCACCACAACTATTATCCAACATTGTTTATGAATCCCCTGCACCGTGAGAACACACACTGCGGAAGAAAGTAGAGGTTGCTCCATTTTCTGAATGTATTTTTAAGCGATGTGAAATTGTCAGTTTCTATGTAATCTTTTCCTGCGCCATTGAGCAAGGACAATCTCCCTCATTGTCGACACTGACTGCCTCTGGCTGGATGTCTGAGGGCTACATTTTCCTCCAGAGGCCTGTCTCTGTGAGAGTCTGAGCTAATTTAGCATCCTTTGTATCCATCAGATGAGTAAACAACTTGCGCTCAAACTCATGATGGATCAGTGTTCAGTATAAATAAGCAAAGGTTTTACTTGTTTCAGTCTGCACTGTAACATCGAAACTCTGCAAAACACCTATTTAATGTTGGATGAATGGATACCCTACTGCCATTGTTACATAATTTCCAGAAATAACTTTCAAGAGCACTTCTGTAGCCATAAGCCCTTTTACTTTCCATATGCAGTCCCAGTTTACAGGTGAAGAGAAAAACACTATTTTAGTATTTCTATGAGTGAATACAATGCATGTGCAATTGTACAGCAAACTACAAATAAAAACACTTTTTTAATACTTTTGTAGCATGTGAACTGACAAATAAATGGCTATTGTGGGAAGCCACGGACTTGCAGGTAGTGACGTGGAAACCATTTTTCATTTTGATTATCCGGGCCCCCTATATGATTGCTTGGGCAAGCCTCTCCTGATGATGAACACAACAGCCCGACATTGATCACACTCTGATTGTTTCCCGCCCAGCCAGTCAGAAAGCTCAGAATCTGAATTGATTATGAATGGATCAAATGAAGAATACAGGAATGCAGTAGATAAAAATGCATGTAAATAAAGATATGGCATTTGCATTTTCTTTGAATTGTTTTCCTGTTGTGGTGTTCAGACCACACTCTGTGGCATATAGAATGTAAAAGTCTTTACAAGGCCCAGCTTATGAGGTGGGTAGCAAGATTGTGGATAAACACTAATTCCCCATTATTGCTACCCTGACCAGGAAATAGTGGAGAACTGCAATTTTAGATTTGACACATGGTAGAAAGGCATTGGGTTTGTTTGCACAGATACAAAAATGTAATAAAAGGGTGAAAATATCACCACACGTCTGGACGATCAATATCTGTCATGGCTGACATGTACCAGAGCTGAATGTTTACACAAGGAGAGTCCAGAGTGTGTCAGAATAACAGGAACAGTTGCTAACAGGAAATTGACATACTGTAAATGGAATAACATTGTTCATAACATCACACGTTTTAATTTGTTAGATTTGCTGACTAAAAAGTACAAAATAATAATTTGACTGTTAAATGCTTGCTGTTAGATCTAAAAAGATAAACTCCCACTATCAGCTGGTGGCCATTGGATTGCCTGTAAAGTAATTAAACTAATTGTTTAAAGGTCATTTTACGACATAATAATAAAAAAATAAAAAAATAAACATTTCTCAGTCACCTGTGTGGTGGTATATTCCTATGGTTTTGGTTTGATTGGCCCAAATTTGGAGATATCTGTCACTACACCAACACAATGGAGGTGATTGGGATAGCATGTGTGTAATGGCAATTTTAAAAATCATGTGTTGTCCTGGTTATTTTGTCTGGACAAAATACAAAGTGTTCATAGTTATTATTTCTTTTTCAGAAAGTAATTACAATGAAAAAGGTTGATAAAACTGATTTGTTTTTGTGAGACAAGCCTGTAACATGAATATACCTTTCCTTTGTTACTTATACTAGATTATAGGTTTAACCAAAAGTCTGAAAAAAGGGAAAGAAACCAAAACTAGCACTTGTCGCAATTGCTTCTAATGGTAAGTTAAAAAAAACAACAGACATTTAAAACAATTGAAAAAATAGCTTACCAAACAATTGCACTACATGGTCCATTTAGTGGCTTTTCTGTGGCTTTCTATTGTATAACAAGATCTTACTCAGCAGTTGGAGTTGCCCAATTATCACAGATTAATTTTTAAGGAGTTCTTGTCCATATTGGATGAAAGGTTGAGATTAAAGTTAATTCTTAAATATCCTATATTTCTCAGGACAGTTTTCAACTGACTACTGGCTACTGAACAAATAGTTCCGTGGATTATACAGAGTAGCTGGTGGAGAGACTGCAGTTACATTTTTAAACATAATGGTTTAACACTGCGAATGCCACACACAAAATCCCATTCACCTCCATTGTAGTCTTGCAGACTATCTCCCCAGTGCTGTTACCACTATAACCTGGCATGGCCAGACATCGCTAGAGCAGAAGTAGGACAATGTGTTGTAATTTGTTGTATTGTAATTTGAGTGAACTAACCTTTGTATGCCCTTAAATGCTCTGACATACTGTAAGTGTAAATTTATGGGAGAATTTAGTTCATGTACATATTACATTATAAAGTGGATTACGTATCTCTGTGCCCATGAACAAAAAAACAGATGCAAGCATCAGTGTAAGGATAGAATAAAATATCTTTTAAAAATCATTCAGAGATGATATCTGACTTCAAAGCAATTTGAAATTTCCTAAAAGCCTGTCTTAAAGCACAAACAGTAATTAGCCGTCACTTTATTTAATGGGGGAATGTTAAAACAGTGATTAGCTCGTTTTTGTTGTCTTGATTAATTCATTCGCTGGTGTGAAAGCAAGCAGCTGCAAGTCTGCTAATCAGTGGCAACAATCATCACAACACAGCAATCTTCACAACTGTCTGGTGTAAAGGAAAGATATTATAGAGCACAAAACTATTAATCATGATTTTGGAATTATAAAAGAGAAAAAAAACTTTTTCATTTGCCTCTAATGGTGATCATGTCTTTGGTGTTTTCAAATTTTACTCTTGTGCTTTGAATTGTACTGTGCTTTAAGTGTATTTCCCACGCAGATAGATACTGCATCAAATATTCAAAATTCACATCCAATTCATTACTAAACCTTTATGTGACAGAAGGGAATGGAAATGGAAGATGTGAAAGGAGTAAAAAATAAGGAACAAGATGACTCCATGCTGCATCTAATGAATTGATTTGTTTTGCTGTTTGGATTTTTTTTCTTCTTCCAAGAATCAAATCTGTGTACGCCTACTCCTCCAAATCACTTGAAACACTTTAAAAGGAGTAGATGAGAGATTTCTTTGTTACGCTTTAAAGAGATGTCATCTTTTGATGTCATTTAAAACAAAGGACCCGTCCGTGTCACAGGTTTGGCGCCTACAAGTGGATTTCTGTGATTGACAGTATCTAAAGACATTTTCAATTATTATTTATAAAATGTGGCTTCTTAAAGGTTATTTTGCATTCAAGATTTTTTTTGTAAATAGGTGTAAATGATGCATGATGACCAATTATGGCTGTGGATAACAAGGTCTTTTTCCTCTTTATACTGGCTGATCTAATTAACAAAGCAGACACAATATACATAGTTGCTCTCATCAGCCAATCACAATCTCTATATTCCCCATGTCCAAAATAAAGTCAAGGTTAAAGGTTAAACAAGTTTGTCTGCTTTTCATTCCTTTCCTGTGAAAGCAGACATTTTGACATTTGATGTCATTGCAGGAAAACCATAGGTGTAGAGGTGTGGACTTTATTCCCAACATGACA
Organism: Perca flavescens; assembly: GCF_004354835.1. Taxonomy (NCBI): domain Eukaryota; kingdom Metazoa; phylum Chordata; class Actinopteri; order Perciformes; family Percidae; genus Perca; species Perca flavescens. The sequence goes on along the minus strand of NC_041341.1, from coordinate 20,403,610 downwards.
TCATGACTTCACGTAAACATACACACCCACTTTCTAAAGCCAAGTGGCGTGTTATCTGCATTTTCAGCTATCCGTGTGTATGTCTACGCTGTATATAGCGGATGTAAATATACACGCCACTTTCTACAAGTGGAGCGTTATCGCGTAAACAAACACGCCACTTTCTAAAGCCAAGTGGCGTGTTATCTGTACACATTTTGAGCGCTGTATACAGCGGACGGGTTGGGTTTAGTAAAAGAAGAAAGCGACGGGTGAGTTTAGGAAACGTGACACGCGGGACACGATCCCCGGTCTCCTGGGTGAAAGTCCTATGTTTGACCGATCCACCACCCCGACCAACCTCCCTACGCAGATTTTCGCCCTTTCATACTACTCGCTACGGTGTGAATTCAAACGCAATCGCAAGCTAATGTAAGTCAATGGAGGCCAAACGGCGTTGATAAACACGCTAAAAAGCGAGTATGTGTCTTGATAACACGCCAATAATGGCATAGGAATTAGTGTGTTATTCCACTCACCAGTTTCAGGGTCCTGCTACCATGCATGCTGACACAGTGGCACTTAAGTAAAATAGAGATAGAGACATTATTGTCATTGTAAAAAATAAAAAATAAAAAATACTATGGAAATTTAGGTGCATCCAAGTACTGGGCTCAAAAAAATAAACAAATATATAATTCATTTTCATCACCCATCCATATTCACATTCATGCAACATATATACAGAATAGCTTATTTTTTGAGAGGCTCAGTCATTTCCTAAAACACCTGGGCACTGTAGTGTTTTAGCAAACATTACCAAAACAGGAGTATTTGTTGGGGACTATTTTTAGCAGCGGATTAATACACATTTGGTGCTCTAGCGAGTAGTTACAGCAGCAGGTGTATGTGGGATTGACTCAAAATAAACTACAGTGTGTGTATGTGTGTAAAATGAAGGAACAGGGTGCTTCATTTAAATGGACAACAATGGTGCTCTATGGCACAGAGAAATAAGATATATTAGACCTTTAAAATGACTGATTTCTGGTATGTAGACAGTGGGTGCTCATTGTATGACAACTGAGGACAATATATCTCCTGATATCATGTCTGTCCCTCTCACAGATCAGTGTTTGGATTCTGTCAACAGCTGGCACAGAAGAGCTGAGGAGTTTATGTTGTCTGTCGGCTTGTCAGGCAGACACAATCCCCGTTTCACCTCGCTATAACACACTTTATGAGCATGAGGAGCACAAGACAGACTTTAATACCGGCAATAAAAGCGGTGACCTCACAGTCCCCCGTCATCTGATAAACCACAGTAATCCCGCTCCCCTTCATGTGTGATGAGAAGTGCCCTCATTAACTCGGCGCTGCTCTTAAACATTTGATAGTTAAATCCTGGGTTAGCAGCCTCTTCTGTAATCCCATTAACTTCATCAAGCTCAGACACGATTTAACCATTGGAGAAGAAAATGGTTGCGAGACCATGAAGAGCTCGCTGAGACAGAACAAATTCTGTCAAATTGTGTGCATCTTAAGAACACTTTCAGAGTCCACATAAGGAGTTTAGAAATCCACATCAGGGTTAGGCGGTTTTTAAACCCATTTAGTTGATTTATGGAAATCCCATTAAAGGTGTGACTGACTTGAGTTAGTGCTGAAGAAATTGGAAGATACAGCTGTTGTGACAAAAATTGACTTGGCTCATTTTTTTTATGGCTCATGATGAAAATAAAAATTGTAGAAGCACAATCATAGACATTTTAGATACTGTAGATGGTTATTGATGAAAAGAAAAATATTTAATAACTGCATTAAGTGGTAGAAAGAACCAGGGAGTGTCTTGATTGATATAATTCAGAGTGACAGCAGAAAAAAATTCTCACCTATGTATATCCTACAAGGTCATTTCAGTGCAGCTGCACTCTGTAAGCAGAACGGTGAATCGAACCTGAGACAACCGCTTTGCAGAGACAATGGAGCCAAGCACCATTTAGAAGCCAATGAGTTTCTTTTAGATATCTGTAATAAATCAGTAACTTTATTGAAACATACAAAGCAGAGAGAAAAACGCTTTGTCCAGGCAGCAATGTGTTGTATTCAACCTTGAATTTGGTGTACAGTTTGTTGATGCTTTGCTAATGAATGAACAAATGAACAGAGCAGCAGCAGCAGGCACAGGCTTATTTGCAGATATTTTTAAAGCTGCTTACTTTCTGCATCACATCAAATTAGAAACTAAAACCTTCCCCCATTCCATATGATGCTCAAACGATTAGTTGAGCAGGACTTATTTAACATTTCCCTGATGTAGTATGATGGGCTTGTTTGTTTTTTTGTTTGTTTGTTTGTTTTTTGGGGTGTTAGTAGAGCTAAGAAAAGAACAAAACCTTTAGTGAAAGGATTCTGAATTTAAGGTGAAAATAAACTTTATTGATCACATGAAATACTATATTCATTATGAACAACTACTATACAAAATGAAGCAAAACTAATGTAGAACTAAAAACATACACCCGACATGCATAGGTAGTAACTGTAAAGTGTATTCATACAGTAAGGAATAAAGGAAGTAGTAATAAAAAAGACAAACATTGCACTTGAGAAAATGGAATTGGGCAGTGGATAAAGTGTCTTATGTCTGCAGATAGCAGTGTTAAATACAGTTATTGCACTTGTATAAGCAGAAACAAAGTGTGTGTCTCATAACAGTTGAGTATTAATAACGTACAGTCCACTAGTTAGGTTGGTCAAATCTATCTACATTAACTTAGAGAAATAAACATGCTATAAAGTAAACTGAGGAAATTCTTCTGGTCCTTGGACTGTTTTTAGTTATTTCTGACAACAAGGGTCTAAAAACTGTAGCTCAAATGGGAGAAAATAGGGAATGTAACATAATAACCACCGAGCACAAGAATGTTCTCAGAGCCGGCTCAATAAAACTCAGTGTACAATATGGCCCACCATGAAATGATCGACGGCGTAATGAAAGAGCTAATGAGGGGGATCAAGATCGCTGCAGAGCCAATAAATCAACACAACCGTGCCTACAATGATACAGGAGCAATAAGTACCACTGGTCAGGGAGAGGAGGGGGGGGGGGGTGCGGAAAGGGTGAAGGTGGGATTGGGACAGACACGGGGGCCGACGTTGCAAGTCAATGTCAAGAGCACATTAATGATGTTTTATGGTTTCTGAAAGAGCAAAGCTTCGTATTACATGCATAATTTGACTTATTCTTAAACTTCATCATAAAATAAATCAGTAAAAACTTTCAAATAAATCCACATAAATATGGTAATTATTGCAATTAATAAGAATTCCTGTTGACACCTCTCCAAGAGAAATCAATCCTCAGATCCGTGCTGAAGTGTCTGACAATCAATAAGGCTTTGCACTGATCAGCAGTTAGTGAAGAAGATTCCCTCGTGTAAGCATGTTGAAGCGAAAGGTCAGTCAACGCGTCAGGTAAGAGATATCTTAAGAGGCACTTCGACAGCACATTTTGAAATCATTTAAAAAATAAATTGGCCTCACATTGAGATCAGAAGACAATTCCACCGTTGTCATCAGGGAATCAATGTTTATGAATTATGAAACAGAAACAAACATGATTTTTGCCTTTAAATACTGGCATGAACAAAGAAAGTGAAATGCAGATGGAGAAGACAGCAGCTTTGAAAATTCATACTGGGCGACAGAATAGAAGATAGAGCAGAGGACATGTGAATAGTTTATTTTAAAAGATAATTCTGTATTCTATATTTTTTTATTGTCAAGCAATCCCATGATAATACCATAATGAACAATGTGTTAGTCCATCTTTCAATATTTTCTGACTTCCATTGTCTATGGCTCTCAACCCCAAGCACATAGAGCAGGTCACAAACAAAGTATAATTTCTAAATTAAAAAATTAAAAAAAGGTTCAGCAATTTCCTAAAACAGCTACAGTTACTCAAAGGGGAGTAAGTAGTGTATTTGTTGGGGACTATTTAAAGCTGCGGATTATTACACATTTGGTGTACTAGTGCAGTGGTTCCCAACCTGGGGATGAAGACGTGCAAGGGATCACAATATTAATTAAAGTCGACATGAGATGATTTCATTGGGAAATACGAACAAATTGAATTCTGCTAAACCATTTTATGTTTCAAATGATATTTTTTAGGTGTTCTAATCTTTGCCTTTTTCTTGAAAAATACGGTTTAGTTTTACTACTTCAAGCTCCTAAAGAATATTCAAATTCAACATTTTGAGAATGGGCTCAGTTCAACAACTGATTTACTCACCAAATACTAACGCTCAACCTTCTATTCTTAATAAAACTTGGGAAAGGTTCCCACCAAACAGCTCATTAGAACATATAACAGAGTGGCTGGAAGACATGGATCAGATATGAGACAAGTATCAAATACTGAAAGAAGATAACACCTTTGAAATGTTAGCTGGGGTCAGGAAATGTACGGCTCTGGAAGTTCTCAATCATTTTTAGAGTCACTTCGGCCACTGTAAGGATGGTAGTTGTAGGAAAAAACAGGCAGCATTCCTTTCAACATGGGGAAAAAACTTTCTGACAATCAGTGGTAGGAAGTAACTAGGTCTTGTTACTGCATCAAATGTTTTAATCCTGTTACTTTATACTTCTACTCCACTACAGTTATGCAAGATGACCACAACACAACCACAAAGAGACACAAAACAACCCCATTGAGATGCAAAATGACCAGAGAGAGATAGAGAACCACCAGAAAGAGACACACAAACCGACCACAGAGACTCAAAATGACGACAAAAAGGCTTAAAACAACCACAACGGGATGCAAAATGACCACAAAGAGACACAAAACAACCACAAAGAGATTCAAAACAACCACAAAGAAACAGAAAACAACCACAACGAGATGCAAAGCAACCACAAAGAGACACAAAAGGACACACCCAATTCAAAATGACTACAAACGATGGAAACAACTGTGTCAAATTCCTGTGTCCTGCTTCTATGTAAGAGGGGTAGGAAGCCAGTGGCTTCATAATCCGTTCATGTCAGCGTAGAGAGTGAAGTGGACCACTATAAAATATTGATAACAAAATAAACAAATTCACATGGGAAGCAGAATTGAGGAACAGAGTAAGACCAACACATACAGTATGAATGCACATACAGGCACAGGCCTACAGCATGAATAGACCTCATGCATCTTAATGTCAGCAGGGGCTAATGGACGAGACATCCTGGTGCCTGCAGAAGTACCAGGGAGTGCCCTGGGGAGGCATTGGCAGAGTCGAGCTCACCCGATGCAAGTCCACATTCCCCCTGGGGATTTGCCTCCACCAGAGCAGTGCACTCAGTGATAGCTGAGCTGATACACCCCTATAATACTATTAAAGAGATGCACATCCCTGGTGGCGGAGCCAGATGCCAAGCCCAGTCGCCCTCCAATCAAGAGCACAGGCAAACAGACTCACTATGAAAGTATGTGGAGGTTGCCAAGTGAAAATAATGAGTGGTTAACAGTATTTGTAGAGAAAACATATTACTTCCCATCAAGAGTTTAATTAAATGCCCAGACCATGTATGAACGAAATACTTTATTCCCCCAATTTAAATAACAATAGAGGCCGTCTATGCTGGGCGCTGCAGGCCGCTTGCATTAATTCCCATGTTTGGTTTGGGACACGACCAGTATATTTACATAATCTGAATTAAATGTAAATCAAGCTGTTTCATCTCTGTCTCCCTGGATTTGAGGGGTTAAAGCGTGTGCTCAAAAACAGCACCCCTCAGCAGGGGGAAAGAGTCTTCATTGTTGAGAAATCTGGAGTTTAGGCCCTGGAGCATCTTCTTTTCAGCAAACCTCTGCGTTTTTAAAATGTACCCCTGATGCCCCCTGAAGGAAAGGGTAGCCAGTTTGTATTTATGATACAATTCACGTAAATGAGTCTGTTTGGCCTTAATCCTTGCCTAATTAAGTGCCAGTCTGCTGAGGCAGACTGCTAAGGGCCAAAGCGTAATACCTGTCGAGTAATGGGAACAGCTGGAGCAGCCTGCCTGTCAGCAGATCAGATCCACATTATTGTCCTGCTCATTTATTGAGAGGGTAAAGCAGAGAGACTCCCAACTAGTACATTGGCCATTCTCTCCCAATTAGGCACTGCCGTATGTGATGGCTCCACACATGTGACTCATCATTTTATGAAATATGGAGACTGTTGCGTGTTGTTCATTGATGATGTTTTTTATTCCACAATGTGTGGGTTGTGTTCACCACATAGGACTCTGCTGTCGGTCTGAAAGCTTCTCTTCCTGCTGCAGAAGCCAGAAAATGGGGATACCTCTAAACATGCATTCATTAATGAAAACCTCATCAAAATTAACATTAAAATCCTTATGGAATGAATAATGAATAAGGCAGAGCTGTTTGCCGAGGGGAATTTAATTAATCAAACAATCAAAATTAATTGCATGTGGAGGTGAAAAAGAATAGAAAAATATCACTGTGATGCGCCGCTTTTTCTCTTCCCTTTGATTTTACTTCAAAGATGCAGAGCTGTACTGTAGCATCATTCAGTTCCAGATTTGTAAATATGCAGCATCGAGCCAAAAGTGTTGTTATTCGTGAATGCTGTGACCTACATAGTAACATTTACAATTCTCCCCTCTGTGATCAGCAGCTAATCAAGGCTGCCACACTTAAGCACTGTTAGGGAGCATCCATGTGTTGGAAGGCAGAATTCTGACAAAATGACAAAAAAGGAGATTATTTTGTAATTATCACTGACATTTTTTTTTTATTTGAGACTATAACTTTTCCTTATAGTCTCAAATTTATTTATTTTTTTAAATTAATAAAAAACTGAAACTACTGTACTTTGTGATAAAAAAAAATCTTCAATTTGGAAGGCTTATTTGTTTACGTCTACGTCTTTGTGAGTTCTCCTAACAGTAATCTGAGTTATGTTTTCATGAAAAGCAGATATGAGCAGAATGAGTCACTTCCATTTGAGGCATTGGTTTGGATGTATCGCCACCTTTTGGACACTCAGAGCTGGTGCTGGTGGATTCATCAGAAGAACATTCAGTTATGCGTTACGCAGATCATCCTTTGCTCGGGTTTCATGTTTGATCAATTATGTGAGCAAATATCACAAACAATCAAGGTTATGACGTATTCATATTATATTAATGCTGGGTGTCAAAAGCTGACAATGTTTATTTCACCTGAGCCCACATCATCCTATGTTGCACTCAGTTAATAGTCCACACATTGAAAGGCAAGATAGTTTTGCCAGCATAGCAGTATATGTGTTTCTACCTGCTTCTTGCTGCAGTTACAAGAAACATTTTTAGATTCTGGCTATGTCAGGATCACCAGGGCTACTTCATTTCAGGTGTGTTCTGTGTACAGTGTGCTAAAAGACAAATGGCATTTGTTTGTGTAGCGCCTTTCAAAAATGAGACATTTCAAAGTGCATTACATACTGTATACAAAGACATGAAGACACACTATAAAAGATACACAAGGCAACATAGAAAAAACACACACACACACACACACACACACACACACACACACACATATATGATAATAAGGGGACATATTATGAAACATTTACTTTTTCAGTGCTTGTGCACATAAATTTGGGTGTCTGGAGTGACGACCAACACTCTGCTTAGATCAGAAAGCATTGGATTCAACAAGCCATTCAGATTTAAAATGAATAAACTGAAGAAATAGAGGAATAAAAAATACATTGCCATTATAAAGCCGTGAAAGATATGACTAGATAGTCCCCCCTTAGTTTAGTCAATGTAAACAACAACGTGTTAAAGGTGTAGTAACACTGACAGCTAGCATTTAAAATAGTTGCTGCAGTCCAAATTCAAAATACTGGAGAGAGTCGTCTCCAAGGGGGTAAGCTTCTCCTCACAACGCGTAGCTCCTATGGCGCCATTTTGATTCTAACAAGCACTCAGCCCCCTGTCAGCATCCCATTGACTGCCATTCATTGTGACGTCACTTTGACAGCGAATAACTTTACATCTGAAGCGTTTAAAGACTTTATTTGTCCATTGATTATTTCTAAAGAAACACGACAATGTATAAAAGGCTCCATTACCTTGTACCTCACGTTATGGCTCCGTAGCAGACATTTTTGTAAAAATAGGCTAACGATTGTGTCATAACCACGCGACTTACTGTCGCACAGTAGAGAAATTACCGTATAGTACAGGAGAAGCTCGCAGGCAGTTTCGACTTACATTAGCTGTTTAAGTTTAAGTACTAATGTTAACTAGCATTTTAGTTAGCAATAATTAGCCTGTGCCCATGTTATCTCCTTACATATACCTACGCTCTCCGTCTCTGCAAGATTCGGAATGACTGAGATTTCTCTTGGCACAGCTACCAGAAGACTTACTTCAGACAGGTTGCTCACGTCACATTTACGTCGTCTCTCTCAGTTGGAGGCTGCGCAGTAACGCTCAGCGCTCACCGGAAAAGTGCTTCTAATCTCCTTCACTAGTCTCCGTCCAGAGCAACGGGATCTGTTGGTCCATTATATATTGTCTATGGTCGTCTCCCCCGGACCCTCCTCCCCAGACTCGAAGTTCACAGAGGTTGCCAGGCTGAGAATGCAGCATCCAACAATGTTGCTAGAAGCTTGTCTCACATAGCCAGACATAACTCCACAGCGCAGCAGAGTAGCTAACTTTAGATACTGGCTATATTGACAATCAACGCAGTGCACAGTAGCCAATTAACAACCACACCTTTTCGGCTTAGAATAACGGTAGGAACCGCTAAAAACCCCACAACCTCGCCGTCCTCTCCCCCGCCGCACAGACACACTTTCTCGGCTTAGAATTACGGTAGAAACCGCTAAAAATATCACTACCTTGCCATCCTCCTGAAATACACACTTTATTGGCTTAGAATTATGGCAACAAACACACTGCAAACTCACGGTCCTCTCTTCCCGATTTACAGCCCCCCTTTCTTGGCTTAAAATAACTCACTGTTGTCTGCTACGGCCGTTGAACAGGCTACAAATAATAGAGAAAATACTGGCATTAGCAATGTTGTCAGAAAAGAGTATTTCATCTTAGCATGTTGCCTTAATATCTGATGACGCATTGGGGTCATCTTTGGATTTAGTAACATTTGACATACAAACACATAGATACAAGAATCCAATGCACAAGTAGAAGAGGACACTCTTCTACTTATTATATATTATATCCATTTTATGATTATACTTCTACTCGACTACATTTTAGAGGGAAATATTGTACATTTTTTGTTACTTTGCAGATTTTACACACCAAACATATGATCAACACTATGACGCATAAATTATTGATTACTATCCAGCCGTATGTAAAGTTGTTAAAATGGGTTCCACTAACAGATTTTTTAAATGTAAATATAAGTACATTGTCCTGATGAATACTTATGTACTTTTATTTAAGTAAACCTTTAAATGCAGGACTTTTACTTTTAATAGGTGTATTTTTACATTGTGGTAGATTTACTTAAGTAAAAGATCTGAGTACTTCTTCTCCCACAGCCAAAACTAACATCCCTAGCAAACTCCATGATTAAAGTTCACCGTGGTTGTGGAATAATATTTGTAAGTATTTCTGTTGGATAATAATTATGAAATACACAGTCAGTACCACCACTTGCCTTATGGGATATGTTCAACTCTAGATCTTCCACAAGGTGGCAGAATACACCACAACATGTTTTGTGCACCAGCAACAGCTTCACATGACTTCAGCACCTCAGTTCAAATCAATATACAGTGTTTTTGTGTGTAAGCTACAATGATACACTGTCCTGTTTTGCATTAGAGGACTTGGCTTGTCTACTATTGACATTATCATCTTATTGGTAGAATCGTAATGCACAGCCATTTATTTGTTATTACGATTAACATATTCAGTTTCTTTCTGTCTGGATAATGAAATGTGAGCAAATCTGGATTTTAAAGACATATTAAAAGGTTTATTACAACAACTTATCAATTTAAATTTTTATACATAACTTTCACAAGTTACAAGTACACTTTCAACACAGTATCACACTCCTTTTTTAGCAGTTAAGCCAAGGTACAACAAATAACCAAAGCTTTCATAAGCTTAGAGCCTCAACTCAAGTTGAACCAACTTGTTTAATGATATTTATCTGACCGAGACATTATAGAATAAACAGTTAAATTCTCGCAGAGAATTATTACCTCATGCAGACAGCACATAACATTAAAATAAATAAAAAAATCATACTTTAAGAAAACAATGTGTTAGGTTCTCGTAAAACTACACAGTAGTAAGCTAGTACAGACTAAGAGAAAAGGCAAATTGACTTCATGGTGTGATTTGCTTCCTATTATTCAATGATGAAATACTTACAATTCTTACAGGCGGTAGTAGTGTTACTGTAATATACATGACGTGATTCCAGTTCACATCTGAATGCTTTAATCTTACATGAAAATGAATGGAGTCAGGAAGAGGCCTATCCTAATGATTGAAACATTGTTAAGTTTAACTGCTAACAGAGTTTATGTGATCAACAGGGTTCAGCTACTGAAACCAGACTATTCTATAAAAAACATACATGTAAGTACATAACACCTAGAAAGATCACATATAATGTATCATTGTTATTTACAATGTTTTCTAAAAATCATTAAAACAACATATTGCCCTTAAGTGTTCTGCATTAAAGCCAGAAACAGTCACTTTTAAAGCAAAGACAGTATACAAAGCAAGATATTTCCTTACTGAGAAACATTGTTCATGAGACCCTTATTCTGAGAGAACAGCTATCAACTAAAGCTAATCTGCATTAAAAATGTACAGAAGTAATTCATACAAAAACATTAATGGCACTGAATGAAGTCACCAGATTGAGTAATGGAAAAGGTACTGCAATCCTACAATCACTGCTTCAGGAACAATCAGACTACAGGTGGAATGTTAATGAAATAACACACATTTCTAACCAGCTCCCCTCTTTAAGACTATTTGTACAAGCCAAGGTAGAGCTCAAACATTCAAACTGAACAATGCGACTACAGTTGATTTCGCTCACAGAAAAGTTGTCAAATTTAAAATCTGATTCAGCCATTTAACATTTGTGTAATGTGACAGTATTCAAATCTAATTCTAAAAAGCTGCCAGTACTTAACATTTGGACTGTCATACCTCTAAAAAGGTAAACCTGTAATTTCTCAAAATGTGCAAAATGGAAAAAAGCTAATTATGAAAAAAGTGACTGCTCTTTATGTCACTCTATCATAAAGATAGTGCTTATATAAGTCATGAAAACAATCAAGCAAACTACAAATGAACCGCATCACACTTTAGTAAGGTCAACAATTCACTGATCAAACCTTCCGGCTGATCGCTTAAAGAAAAGTAATAAATAATTAACACAAAAACCTTTTAGAACCACATGTTTTACATCTTTCACCTAAAGTGCCTGTTCTTTTGTCTTCATCAATTCCAGAGAAAACATTTGCATTTTTAAAAAGCATTGCCAACGGAGGACAAAATTGATCAAACATAAAATAATAAAATAATAAATTAAAAACAAAACTGAAGCCTGGAGAAAATCGCTTTCTTCCGTTTGTAGAGATTGAAGAGGCAACGGCGCTCCAGTGTAGACGCTCGGGTACAGTTTGGGACGATCAACTCCCTGAAGGCTGAGACTGGGTCTCCTCTGTGCTCTGGTTTGATGAGGTGGTGGAGGCGCTGGACGGGGCCGAGGCAGCCGGGGCCGTGGACGAGGAGCTGACCCCGTTGGAGGTGCTCACTGAGCTGTGCTGGATGGCCTCGTTTTGGGGGCTGCCGGGGACGGACATCTCCTCGCAGCTCTCGTCTTTGTCAGAGACTGTTAGAGAAGATGAGAAAATAACCGATGAAATAGCTCGTAGCATTATAATGTTTGGATTTCATCACATTGCAGTTTACATGCAGCCTTTAACTGATATAATCCAGAAAGGCTCGGGAAAGCCTTGTCATGTAGGCCTAATCAGATGTAAAACAGCTATTTGCATGTGGTGTATGCAAACTGTTTCATTAATCCCCATAATGCTACTTCTGCACCCTTTCCTTTAATTAAAGCTCCAATGTCAATTTAAACCCACATCATAAGGGTACATTACATTCTGGGGCATGTGGCAGTGTTTCCCATCCCTAACTGCATTCTCATTTGTTTTTTGTTACCTTGCCAACTACTGCAGCGACAGATGATTACAGCACCTGATTTTAATGATGCTCACACTGGAGAGTAGGGAAGACTTGGAGTCGAAATGCCACCAGCTGTTATGTAGTTGCATTGAATTAATTGGATCCTGATGGAAAAAAAAACTCTACTCTCATGCTCTGTTTCGTAAAGGAATAAGGAGCACAGTGATAATTAATATTGTTAATGATATGAAGTCACTTGTTATGGCACTTTGTAATTAATGACTGGGTTTCATATTTGAGAACATAAAATACAGATTCCATAGCAAGAAGAAGCAATTAAAGTGCAATACAAATGCCTTCACTTTGGAGGCTTCATCTGCCTTCTTGACTGGACTTTGACCGTGTGATTTAGTGCAAGTGAATGTCAAAGCGCTATAAACTCCCTTGCTGTTTTACTATACAGAAGGTCAACCTCAGGATAAATCAGTTTGGTGATTTTGTTCCATGTTCAGGTGAGCATTATTACTCCTAACAACATTAAGAGGTGGTTGTCTATATCATAATACTAAGAAATGCTGGTTGCCTGGGCAGCCAGAGCTTTTTTCTGCTCTCTTGGTTTCTGAAGTGGGGTTCGCTGTAAGCAGATGGACAGTTTTGTGTGCCAAGTGAAAGCATGTCCTGGCTTGTTTGTGGGGCAGTCTGGATAATTTCCTCCCACCTGCCATGGCTACGCCTGGGCTGGACGATGAAGGGTATTACCAGGTCTGGGGTTGCAGTGTAGCCTTATGGGATATGTAACACTGGGTAAAAGGGGGGCTTGATGAGGCCTTTACATGAACGAGGGTTACGGATCAGTCAGAATCAAATAATGTGCTTCAGCTTCACTAATTAGCAAGATCTTTTATTTTAGTGATTTCCAAACAGGGGTACTCGTGCCTCAGGGTGTACTTATGCAACTGCCAGGGGGTAGCTCAACTAATCTGAAAAAATATGAAATTACGATTTCATTTCAATATTGAATCAGCCGTAACACCTGTCAACTACATGTTGTGAGTGCATGAAAACTAGTCAGCAAGCAAGCAGAGACATCTAAACACACATGAAAAGTAATGGATAAATGGCTGAAGTAGATAGCTACAGAAAAAGTAATGAACTAACAGTTCAATAATATAATGGATAAATGGGTGAAATAGCAAAAACCTTTGGATAGTTTTAGCGAACCATTTCACTACTTGAAGTAGCAGAAGTGTAGACAACTTAAATATATATAGCTAGAATAAAAACTTGAAATTGTTAGCTAAAACTTATAGATAAATAGGTATGTGGAGGTAGTGTACATCAGACAAAAAAAGAAGGTTGGGAACCACAGGATTATTTCATTCTGCCATTCTACCGACATCAACATTTATTTTCATTCTCATTAGTTGGCTTTCCTTCTTGGCTTGTCTAAAATCTACCCCACCTGTCATGAGCCAAACTGATGAACTTGGGTATTTGGATGAGGTTATATTTTCCCAAACAGGGTAAAAAGTGCTCCAAGTGTCATCCTTCACAAAGGTCTCGAAACACGGGACAGACGTCCTCAGCAAACGCATGAGAAAGATGACCCAATTCATCTGCGGATCTTTTCTAAAAAAAACAATCCAGACGATACCAAATGAGACCTGGCTCTGACAGCCCACTCTAGCCTGGAAACCATCAGTCCCATAATGCCCATGACGTGTGTCAGTGGGATGGTTAGCAATAAGGGATGCATAATGAACAGCCTAGCTTGGTGGACACCCCGCAATGAGAATTCTATGCAGTCTTGTCAAGCTTGCTGCTTTTAATGGACTCATTTCAGAGGCAATCATTGTCAATACAAGTCAGCGGAGGCTTTTAGAGAACAGTACACAAGTGGCTTGGATCACCACTTGTTCGTGTTGCATACTGGCTCATCTGTGAGGGAAGGTGAGTTATGACTGGAAAAATCTTAATGACAGAGCCACAGTCTCGGGAAACAAAGAAATATTGGTGATATAATTTTAAATGAGACCATGTTATGAGCACTGGCATGGAGAGGACACTGTCCAGGCTAACAACAGGACAGGCTGCAAACAGGCAGAATCTTCTTATATATTCAAATATTCATGATCATTGTATGGTGTAAGTGTTACAAAAACAGAGATCATGCTAACTTATCCATTTCTAGGCAACCCAAGCATTTGGTTTCTGAACATCCAAGACAGTTAGCTTTATCTGACAAATGTTTATTTAGGTGTCAAATGAGGAGGAAACAATTGGTTTCTTTTGGTTACCACCTGTGGCCTCTTGAAAAGACTCAGACAATACCGCCAGCGAGAATTTGTCTGAAACTGCACTGCCCATAAATATCTTAACTTTTGCAAAGTTGAAAAAAGGTGGATCTAATATATCAATAGCTCTTTCTGTTTGTCCATAAGTAAGACATGTCCTTCTAGTGGTTAGCTGGAGCTCATTTTAGAAGTGTTTCACTGGAAGCCTCGGGCTGAAAATAATGGAGCATTACTCACTGTGATAGCCAGATTTCTTCTGCATGGCGGTTACAGGGCAATCTTTATGAGCCAGAAGAAGCTGCTTCAGCTGAGCCACTTCGTTTCTCAGCAGGGTGACTTCATTCTTTAAGAGAGGAGACACACAACAGCACTCAATAAAATGGTCACTTTGGAGCATACAGTATATCAGATTACAACATGTATTCAAACAGACCACATGTGCACATAGTTCAGATCTGGAAAAATGATTTTCCAAAACCAGATAAAGGTCAGATTTCAGTTAATTAAAAAAATGACTGAAAAGTCTTTCTTCATTCAGTTATGAAGTTTTAACCTTATGTTTGAACTACCAGAGCCAGACCCATACTTGATTTTTGAGGCCGATACTGATAGCCCGATAACAATGTATTGTCCACTACTATGTTTTTTTACATAAACACACAACATATGTAACACAAACATTTTTAATAAGGATCACTTATGTTTGTTTTTTTTAAGATTTGTGACCAGGATATGTACTAAGCGGTGCATTTTACAGCTAAAAAATAAAACATGTTGGTGCTCTCTGGGGGACAAACTATGTAATGATGACACAGTTTTAACAACTCAAACATATCTTTAGCATTCCAGTACTGTTCTTGTTACTTTTTGGCCCACATTTAAGTATCTGCCAAAAAGAAAATATCTGCAAATGTGTCAGCCCTACCTGACTTATCGGTGTAGCTCTAGTCTGAACCCAAAAACCTGCATATATACAGTAAATGCTCTATACGGTATATACACCATCTGTAGCTTAAATGTGGCTTTGTGCCTGCTCTAAATGAATAGCCATGCCTCTTATCTACCATGGCTGATTTTAATGCTAGTTATTAATGGGATCACTGGGTTAAATTCTCAAGACCTCCTTTGTACAGTAAGGCTACATGAATACTTCATCACTGCAGACAAACTCCAAAAGAAACAGAAAACACAGGGAAAGGTAGCAGCGTAATGAATGAATTCAGGATAAAGCATGAGGCACTTCTTCATTTATGTTTTTCCAGCACAATAATTATGGCCCTTCACTGGCTACCGAACCAGCACATTTGTCAGAGGTGAGCTGTTCGGATTGTCAGTGCAACTTTGTAGATGCTGCTGAGATTTACACTCCCATGTCCTTACAGCTCCCATGGGAGCTGAGGATTTCTGCATGTCGTAAAGACGGCCACATTACGCTGAAGGTGACTTTAACTGGATTTAGAGCGGCCAGGTCCCCGCAGAACACCCAATGGCAGATTTAAGCTCCTTCTCTTCTCCTTTAAAGGACTACGGGCGGCTTAATCTATTAGTCTAAAAGCAGCCAATTTATTTGATTCCATCTGCTTAGTCTTGCTGGTGTTGGCAGGGCTGAGCTATTGTTAGACAGATTTAAACACGGCTGGACGAGCGTATGTATCACATGTTGCCAAAGCCATATTCACTTCACTTCCACCATGACTGCTGCCATTTACCGCCAATATAAACACAAACATTTAAAACTCTCCCTCCACTCCGCCATGGGGGAGGATACGAGGCAGACTTGTAGACAAAAGTCAACAATGTTAACATCCCAAATCCTGTTTCATTAGTTGAATGTAAAAAATAAACTAAACTTCTACTGCAGTGAAAATACAAAGTGTTTGGTTGATTTTCAAATGCATTTACAAAAACATTTAGCCAGAAGATGAATTAAAAACCATAACAGCAATACTGCCATTGACGCTCTGCCTACAGAAATGTCAAACTGCATCATACCTGGAATGTTAACCCGCAAATAAACTGGACTTTTGAGAGTCAAACTTGTTTCTAACTTTAAGAATTAATCAAAATTGAGCAAATGGGCCTTGGGTGATGCTGGAAGCCCTGTGAGCTGCCAGGTCTGACACCTCATTAAAAAGCCAGTTAAGGATGATGTTTAAATAATTGTGCATCATTAGAGGTAGTTTCACTGATCAGCTGGGCCATGTCAGCATGGGGGTTTTTACAAAAACTGCACTGCTGATTAATGCCTTCATATAAAGCGCCCTTTTATTCTCAGCCACATGTTGTTCCCTTCTTTGTAGTTGACAGCGATGCTCTGTGTATAACCCCATCCACTCACCTGTCCTTCCCTTTTCATCTACCTATATTCAAATACAATCTCAAAAAGCACACTCATGACAAGTGGTGATAACTTGTTTTTGAACCAGAGATGAACAACATGAATCTATTTCTTTATATTGTAGTCTATCCCCTCCTCCACTTTCCACATCTTAATCTGCATCTTCATAGATAAATAAGACAGTAAGCAAATAAACACCACATCTCATTTAATTGTCTGGAACACCGATGTGCCGCACCCCCGGCTCACACTTATCAACAGAGACAGCAGATACATGAACTGTTTCGAACTTGTCAGCATCAGATCCTAATTGCTTCCAGCAAAATGAAGGTTCAAAAAGACACCTTTCCCTAGGAGATTTTTGAGGCCATTCCGTAAACTGCTGAGACAGAAGCGAAGACACGCTTGTGCGCGGCTGACATCTGGAGGATACATCTTTATTGACAGGGACATATCGATGTAAAGGGCTCACACGCCGCTGCTGTCACACGACAGCTCTTCTTAATCGGCTTTAATGACTTCATCACCACAGAAGGGAAAAGTCTGTGTACACACGCTTACACCAACAGCACATGGTGATAAATAGACATACGCATACATACAAACGTACACAAACTGACACACTGATGCATAAACAAAGACAGATGAAGTAGTTGTTGCATGCAGTAGCTGAGGGGAAAGGTAAAGAGCACCTGTAGTTGTCCGTTCATGGAGTTGAGGTCCTCAGCCTTCTTCTCCAGAGACTGGACCCAAACTTTCCTCTTCTGCCTACAGCGAGAGGCTGCAGCCCTGTTACGCTCCAGGAACTTCCGCCGCTTCTCATCGGGGTTTTCACTTGTGGTTCTGCGCCGTCGACCCCCTGTGCTTGGGGGGTTTTGCGCAGGAGGTGCCGGGGAAGCCTGAACAATAATAACAATAATAATAAGACAAAATAATAACTGGCAGAACAAAACCACCACCACATCTGGTGACATCGTGGTGCAGCACTGAATATTGCATACTGAGTAACTGAACTGGGGTGGTTACACTCATAAAATACTGAAGTTAATGTGGTTAATCATATTATGTACTCTGTTTAGTTGCTTTTACACGATGATCAGGACAGTAATTTCACAGAGAAATACATTTGACATGTCAGTTTACACACAGAAAGATGTAACAAATCTAGTTTCTTGAATGCTATGCAGGGCATGTCTTGCCAAGGAAAGCAGTGGGATTCATAATAACGGAGGCAGGTATAATTCTCAGCGTTAGCTGAAAGCTAACAGTGAGAAAGCAAACTAATTTCGCACATTGATGTATCTATTGTACATCCAGGCTGGGTATTGTTTAAAAAAATGTTCATACTACTTTTGATACAATACTGTTTTGGTACCATCAGCCAAAAACACATTTTCTTCTGATACCATACTTTGAGAAATATAAACGTGTTTTTCTACAGGACACCTTTTTCATTAAACAAAAACAAACTGCTGTACAAGAACTTTGACTAAATAAATAGGCTGAAACTGGGGAAATCAGAAACTATCTAATCAAAATAATTACAAATTACAAATCTGATCAGAGACTTGAAGCCATCTTTCTTGATAGTTTTTGATATTACAGCTACATTTCGGTCTTAATGAAGTTCAAATTATAAAGATCATTATTCTGCAGATACGTATACCCACAGATTAAAGACACAAAAGAAGAAGTCTCTTTTATGAAACACTCATACAGAAGTTTGTCCCTGTACTGCAGTTGTGAATACGTACAGGTGTCTCTGTGGTGGAGGTGGCTGGCTGCTGAAGGGAATGGGGAGAAGGTTCCTCAGTTGTGGGCAGGTGAGGAGCCGGAGCAGGAGTTAGGGCCGCGATCGGGGCTGGAGTTGGTGTTGGGGTCGGAGCAGGAGAAGTGGGAGCAGCAGTGTGGGTTACGGCGCTGCTCTGCACTTCACCACGATTTCCATTGGTTAACTGAGGAAGCTGCTGACTTAATGTGGCTTTCAGATTCTGGGAAGAGAATTCGGCACGGGGGAAAACAGTCATGAAATGTTCATGCAAAGAAATGGTTGATACAAGAGGAAAACTATATCCAGTTATATAAACATGGTAAAAAGGAGGTCATGCTGACAGTACCATGGACAGGACCATTTTTTGCTACTGTATCATTTATCACTCAGTACATTTAAAAGAATAAGACTATTAAGGTAACACTTTCAAAGTAAAGTACCAAGTTTCCTTTTTAATGGCTGTTGTGTTTAACACTATATGATTATGATTTCCACCTGTAATACCATCTTTTGAGCGAAGGTTTAGCAATTAGGCTGGTTGTGAAAAACAAACAAGCTTATTATAATAAATGAAGACTTATCTAAAATAAAAAAATTAAAAACTTAATTCAAATCAAATGCTAGTAACATATACCCTTTATTTAAAACTAAAACTAATCTGAAAGTCAAATGAACTGAAACACACTTTAATTAGACTAGAACAAACAAACCTGAGCCACGGAATTACACGTTGCAAATGCAGCTAGCCGTGAGTGGGATTATTTTGAACACAAATCCTAAACTAACAGTTGACAATTATGTTTGGGAAGTTGAAATGAAATGGCAAGGCCAAGAAATTTCAAAAAATACCTCAACGACTTAAGAAAATGTGTAAAGTTGAGAGTTGTGGTACCTAAAGGTGACTAAAAACGCCAGACCTATTTAGCAGTTAGTGAACAGACCGTAACATCTTGCTTCAATAAAGCTACTGAGTTTACAGCAGCCTCAAAGAAGGGAGGTATCACCGCTGACATTATTATTAGGGATGGTTACTAGATTACTAGATAGAAGTACTGTCGTATTCCATGTTCCCCCAAAATGAAGGTTATAAAAAGGATTCTAAAATAAAAATCTAATAAATCCAGAAAAACTGAAACTATAAAAAAATCCTGCAAATAGTAAAGCAACTTAAACAATTTTTAAAAAGTAGAATTTAAGTAACCTCGCAAAGACACTGAAGACTGAACTGTCTGGTGAAGCTCATAACACACTCCTCACATGTATTGTGGATATGTTTAGGTTGTAATGTTATCATGACACCAAAGGTGATGGACTTCCACGCTACATAATGTGACCCAAACTATCCAAAAAATTACTTTTTCGAATATTGACTAGGGCTGCATATGCCACACTCAAACACGGCCCATTCACAGAAACTATTTCTCTACAGATTGGTGTCCATGATTCACAGGCCAATTCCTCTAGTATCAAACACTGAGCAAACAAGGTTAAAGTGAATGAGCCTTTCGAAGCAATAACAAAGTGAGAGGGAATACATTTACATGAGAAAACAGAGGACCACATTATTCTAACAACTACCTCTGCCAGGCCAATCTATCTACCAAATTAGTTTATCGTGTAATACCCTTCCAGAAGCTCTTCTGGCAGAAACAAGATATTATTCTCTTGGAATGGCCCATAGAAAGAGGGAAAAGCCAGTCAGATTCATATTTCATCTCTGCCATGGAAACCTCATCAGTGTAATAACCCTCCATCTCATGGGTGTTATTCAACCATCTGCTACTATATTACTTATCTTTATTTTGCAACTAATTAACAGCATAATCTTCTAAATTCAGCAAGTTAATTATCATTATTGTGGTCTTTGCAGCATCATCAGTCCTTGTAAAGTGCCGTCTCTGCGCCCCCTGAGAGCCGGGTGGGGGCGGGGAGCAGGCAGGTTGAGAGGGGGTCTGTTTTCTTGACGCAGGCTCATTAGGTGTTTGCTGATGAGCTGAGTGCGGTGGGAGGCGTCAGGAGTGAAGGGGGGGGGTGCAGGTCAGGCAGGATTCTGCTGAACAAAAGGTTTCATGCAGGGTGAGGCCGACTTAATGTGCCTCGCTGAGCGTGTGCCAGGATGCCCCCAGCTGGCTTTCGCTGGTAGCCCCCTCCGGTTGGCCCCGGTGACGGCGTGCTGAGCACAACGCTGTCTCTGCGTTTGTCATCTCCGTACCCCATGATCCCCGACAACCCCCCTCCCCTCCCCCTCCATTCACTCCTTCCTGGCCATTCAGGATCAATCCTTCCCACCCAACACACACACACCTCCTCTCCGCAGTTTATCTGTTAATTTCCACAGGCGGAGCACGCTGCGAACACTTACATGTTCTGTGATCCGTGCTTCATCACATTGTCACTGATCTCCCTCTCAACACTTCATATCCCTGCCCTTCAACTATCTACTACTGTTTATACAGGAGGACTTGGTTACAAGACTGCTATGACCATCAAAGAGAAATATTTTTTCTGATATCAGCTTTTTTTTGATTAATCAGTCAATTATTATTATTATTTTTAAATAATAATTCATAATTTTGTCTATACAATTTGTATAGAAAATAGTGACAACTGCCCATTATAATTTCCCAGAGCGACCAACAGTCCAAAACCTAGATATTCAGTCTACTATCATGTATGACAAAGAGCATCAAACCTTACTTACATTCCTTTTTATTGGTATTTCTATCAACTGTTTTATTTAATGTAATGGTTTATTTTCGTTTTTTGGCGGAACATTGTTTTTGTAATGGACTGCATCTTGCACGAAAGTTGCTATACAAATACAGTTATACAAGCTATACAAATCTAACAACACAGTTTTTGGAATATTTCGGGCCCAGCCTGCCACTGGCGCCCTCATCTGGTCAAAGAAAGGCCGCTTATCGCCAAGCGCCCTCATTACTTTAGTTGTTATTGTCTCTCTCAGATGGGAATACAGACTCAACATGGAAATAATATTTGATGTAAAAGAAGATATAATTAATACCAGCTTTGCTTCTGATTGGGCGGGCTGTGGCTGTGGAGAGGGAGGTCCTGGGATCCCGGGGACGTTAGGCACTACGGTGACAGGTCTGACAAGCTGACGACAGAGACACAGAGACAGATCAGCATAGAGAAAATTAGTCTTCAGCAGTAAAAAGGCAGGCGGCGCTCCCACACAACACAGCCACGGCAGGCTCTGAGAGTTTCCTCATATCTCAGCCTCATTAGGTTGGATGGCCTGTTATTTTGTGGAGGCAGCGCCACATGGAGATGCAGTGTGCACGCTAATGAACCTCTGCCTGCCTGCGTGAGAGCATATGGGCAGGGAAGCTGAGGAGAGGATGGAGAGACACGAGTCGGAAGGCCAGAGCCAGGCCTCCTCTTGCAGCCGCTGACAATGAGACAGAGGGAGGTGGGGGGAGCTGGAGAGGGAGAGAAAGTAAAGGAGGGGGGAAGAGATGATCGAGTGAAAGGGAGGCCCACTGGTGGCTCATGTTCTCCATCTACTATTGCCCTCCTTTACTTGTCAACGGCTTTCCCATTCCCCAAAGACAGGTAAAGTAGAGTTTTTTTTCCTGCTGTGCTGCTATCAGGAGATAATCATCTGCAGCTCAGTGTTCCACACAGACAATCAGGTCTACAGTGAACAACAAGACACGCTTCATGGGGGAGTTAAAAAAAAAAATACCTCCATTTACAACATGTTTTCTATATGAGACACTGTCTTGGGTTGCAGTTATAATTGGTTTGCAAAACACATTAGTAGTATCATCTATCTGCTGTGCCAGAAATCAAGAGCGTTGATTCTAATTGAACAAGGACAAATAGCAGTGAAGTATCCTGGACTGGAGCCTGCTGTGCCTCAGCCAAACCCTGTGTCTTTGCCACAGTGACACACAGTTATACTCTGAAGTCCATTATTTCACTCAACCGTTACTGCTCTGAATTCACTGCCAAATATGAGGTGCCAAAGCTGTAAATAGTCCCTCTCTCCAAGTAGAGCAAAGAAAATACGTATTAATGTATCGCTTCAGCATAGTGTAGTCTGAATGTCACTTTTGGAAGGACTTTCATTTCATTGATGTGAACAATGGTCCGTACAACATTTCAAATTTAAAATGTGAGTAACAAACAGTGAACTCCTGACCAGCAAAGCATCAAGTAATTCAACACAGTCAAGTGAATCTGTTATTCTACACACTGACTGGACTAAAATATAGTAATCTAAAATGACCCTGCTTGAGAAACAAATGCTTTGGTTTATTTAGTTAGGAAACAGCATTCGACAACACACTCTAACCACAAGGTTTATTTAGTGGTTGTTCTGGAGCTTTGTGATAGGACAGAAAGTTCCAGAGAGCTACTAAATGGACCTTGTGGTGAGACTGTTTTGTCGGCAAAAACATGTTAGTAACATCGCTATTTGTTCAGTAAGTAAAGGTCATTGCATGCATTCTTAATTCTCTGATAGTTTTAATCAAATAGTTACCAAATTATCAGAAAAGTCTCATTTCAAAATTCTGCTTTAACTAAAATATACGGAAACAGAACATTAACATACTATAACCAGCAGCACACTCACAGGGATTGCAGTTGGAATATGTACACTTGAGCTTGTAATAGACGCAGGTATAGCAACTGGCATGGTCTGGCCGTTAGGCAGCTGTAAGAGCACAGGGAAGGTGCCAGATACCGGGCTGAAGGGGGAGAGAAAAGAAATCCCAGTGAGGAAAATAACAAACAACTTTGTGATTAACGCATAAAACAGAATCTTTCACGAATGAAAAACAAGGGTGGCTACTAATGCAAACACATTATGTCATAATCAAGCAACAACTTATGGAAATAAAGTGGAACCAAAAACAAAATCCAACTTAAGAAATACATATGGTTCAGGCAATATTATTAGAACAAATATTCTGTCATCACATTAGACCCCATAAGTGGCATCAGTGTTGCCCAGATATGGACTTCTGGTTTGGTGTTTCCACCAAATCATTATTTAGGATATTTGTACCCATGTATTTCAATTTGAAGCATATTTTACTACCAAAAAGCTTAAAGAAAGGAAAAATCACATTTTCTACGAACTAAGTCAGACAAGGATTAGATAACAAACAAAAAGAACAATTTATTGCAATTTTGACGTGTGAAACTTACTGAAGTTGGGGCTCAGTTTCACAAGCTATTGGTTATTATTATAATTAATATTTCACATGTATACTGTACACATTTATCTGGCTGGCTAGGTCTGGCTAACTTGTGCTTTACTGAACACTGTCCGTGTTCTATAACAATAATTGTATCTTATTGTATCTTTGTTCAAATAAAAACAGGCTCAATAAACTAAACAATCATATATATGGGCCTAATAAAGTGACTAGGATTATTATTTGGAAACCCCTTTCATTATTATTTTTTCCACCACTCAGTAATTGAACTGGAGCTATGAGTCCATATTTGAGCAATGCTGATGTTGTTCTTGAAGATGGGACTACAGCAGTCTACAGCCAAAAAGAAAAATTCCTGTAGAGTGCAATTAAATCAAAAACTAAACAAGCACATGCCTCATGAAATATGAGCTCACCAAGACAAAACTGCACAAATATAAAAAAAAGATGACTTAATAAAACTATGGTTTAAAAAAAAAAATTGACGTTTTGAGTTACTTACACTATAGGCCTATTAGTGGATGGGACTTGGGTAATAACAGAGCTAGATGTTGGTGATGGAAGAGCTTGCTGTATTACAATATTAGCCTCTGAGGTTGCTAGAAGTACATTGGGAACTTGGAGGGATGCAGGATGGACTATAGTGGATGTTGGCAGTGAGGCAGGCTGCAAAGATAATTCCTGAAAACATCATACAAGACCTTAGCTTCAAGAAGTGTTTAATGAACACCAGATGTTACTTTTTATGATAAAAAGGAAGGCCAAATGTCACTGTAATTTTCAAAAAATGAGGAATAAAACAGCTAAAAAAAAATAAAAAAAATAGGTAATTAAAATGATCTAATATCTCCAATGAATTTCTCGAGGTAATAATTTTGTGCAGTACTGTTAGCATTTTTTCATGTATCGTTGAACGGTGAGAAAAAGTCAAACTGAAAAAAAATTATCTGATCACTTATTTAATTATTAATTCATACCAATGGATCTGTAATCCTAGATTAAAATACCAATCACAGATCAGCAGGCGAACACCTGTTATTCACTCTTCATGACAGCGTTGTAAACTCTCCATGATCAGCACAAATACTAGAAACGGCTAATTCAAAGGCTTTACCTTGTCATCATTCGTAGTAGATTCAGGGTGAGGCAGAGGGCTATCTCGATGTGCCTCCATAGCTGTGGGTTCCTCAGTTTTGTTGCGTATGATAGGCGTTGCCAGAGGTGACAAATCCAACGGTAACTACAGAAAAATAAGAATCTCAGTAAAAGAGATCAGTGTTATAGATGCTAACCATGGGACAAACAGAAGTTAGATGACCTGCTGACAAGGAGTTTGACAACGAGAACAACCTTTTTAATGTCATCTTCTGTCACTTTTTTGAAGTCATGGTCGAATGGACTTGCAAGTTCATTGAACAGTCCAACCTCCTCGCAGTTCTTCAAAAAGCGGGTAGGTGTAGGTGTTTGGTCTGCAATGGAGGAAAACCTTCAGTACAAAAGCTGTAATGTATCAAGTATTAATTACATCAAAATATCTCAACTTCATGAGCACTTACCAGCGATGATGACACTGTCATTCCTCGCTGGGCCAAACTTCAGTGTCATCTCATGTTTGTGTTTGTGGACAGCCAAGTGATCCTCATTTGTAAATCTCTAAGGTACGGTCAAAAAAGAAAACAGAAAGGACAATCACACAGGATCTATATGGATAAGTTCTGGAACACCCGTTTACAGTTTAAGCGCAGCATCCAACAAACATGTCTTTAATAAGTTGCAGGCGGGGACTTTAAACGTCTTTACTGTCATTACTCAGATTAAGACAAAACATTAGATTGAATATATATGTGTGTCAGGTATTTCTAATATTGTGTCTGCATTCACATATTAATGAGGGTAGACTTAATGCCAGAAACACCTTTTTAAACAGTCTTCAAAATTATCTTGGAGGGTTGTGGGGTTGGCTCCTTGGACTTATGACTTTAGAATACTGAAAATTCTGGCTAAGGGCATGTCCAAGTTGGCTGACCAACCGAGCAGAGCCAGAAACTTCCCTGGGGGTCCATATCACCCACAGGAGCCCCAGGTTCACTGTATGTCAGTTGCATTTTGGTAATTTGATTACTTACTACTGTAATCTGTACCCCTAGAGTACAAAATCGTCTGGGTCTGGCACTGTTACATAATCTTGTAGTCCTCTCTTCTGAAGTGGCCCTGTGTTAAAATCTAGCTCTAACACCTTTATTATTTTTTAGTTTATATTGTGCTCACATAATGGATTTTCCCAAACAGGTTGATATAGTCATAGGCCTGTCTACTCACAGGGTCATTTGGCACAAAGTATCATTTGAAATAACAGAGATAACTTACCTGTCCACACCCAGGAGCAGTACATTGGAAAGGTTTATCATCACTCATATTAAGGAATTCCTGTTATGTCACCCTAAATTAAAACAGCAAAAAAACAAAAAAACCTAGAGTTAAATTTCAGACCTAAGATGTGTATGAAAATAATAATTAACTGTTTACAAACAAGATTATGGGTCCATCAAGGTTAGTAGAATAAACATTGTAACTATAGCAAAACATTATTTCAGCAAATGTACAGAGCTGATATCGGATGTGTGACTAGGTTGGAGTGGCACTGTACAGGTGAAGGTCCTGAGAGAGGACAGCTAGAAATGTGGACAAAGCATATCGATGATGGGCGGTTGCTTTGGTTGTTTACACCTCAGTGTCATCATCCGTTTATTTTGCTCCCAATACGCGGCTGAGAAGGACATCTTGAGCTATCCTCCGCTGACATTTTTACCGCTATATTGTAAAGTATCATGAAAAGACGCAACACAACACAAAAACAATAACGTTATTACAGAGTACGATTATCTGCTCTCGTCGCTTCCACTAAATAACGTTAACCCGAGCCCTGCAACCGTCGCCATATTTGGACCTTAATATCACTGTAAACAGAAATGTCAACGTATATTTCGAGATCGTTCATTGTACCGGAGCACAAGTCCCTCGCGGTACCAGAAATTATGCTATTACAACCGCTTTTTACCCATTCCCTATCAGTTGGATCCATAATAACGCTCACTTACCCCTCAGCCACAACCCTTAATTTCCAAAATCCCACTGCTGTACTAAAGTCTCGCGACAGCAGCTTGAGCTCTTCCGTGAACGTCACACACGGACAGAGCCAGGTTTTGCACTTGTTCTTGTTTGATTTTGATATTCAAGTCGTTTTAACATACATAAATGTAATTATATATCCTCTTCAGACATGTTTTAAAACATATATTCTGCTTTGAAAAATATTTTCGTTTTGAAAGATGATTTACTGTACAAAATGTCTCCTACCTAACAAAAACAAATTACTCTCCTTTCATGTTTTGGAGGCTTTATATTGCCACATCACCTATATTTGCTCGTTGATAATTTGGTTTCAGTTCACCTTGAATTTTTTAAATGCCTGCATACCTATTGAGATTTCATTTACAATAATTGCATTGTGGTAGCCTGTGTTCACTTTTAATGTTTGCATACCAATGTCCAAGGTTATTTATTGAATAATGGTTAGTTGTAGAACCATAGAGGGTATTTTTGTTTTTAGGCTACTATTCAGGGTCAAATACCAGCGTTCAACTTCATCTGACACCCTAAACTGTCAGCTTATTTTATATTTACCAATTATTAAAACTTAAATACTCAAACAGTTGAACAAAACCAAAAAAAAAAATCCTCCATTTATGCTTTATAACTGTTGAACTGTAACTGATAACTAAAACTTAAAATTGTTAAATCAATAGACTTATTTCAGTTTAAACTAAATTCTGTGCAATCCAAGCTTACATTACAGAAAGGTCCAATGACCACAATTGGTCAGTTTTTTTTAAACAACCATGGGGATTTTTAATGACATTCAATAAAGTCAAAATCCATTAAAAAGCTCAATTAAATCTAGATTTATTTAATGTCATTTACAAAAGCAAGCACTCACTTGCTGTCTAATTACAGTACTATAATATAACTGCATCTGTACCAATAATTCATGAAGGTGGACCCCAAAAAGCTTGCATGTGATGTGCTGAGAAAACAAGGCGGATTCATGGCAAGTCTAAGCAGCTGCTTCTCAAAAAAGATGACATTCAAGAAAGATTTCTTTTGCTAGCATGATTATCCAGACAAAAGTTACTGCCATTGTTAAATAGTCAAATACATGTATTTTAATCACGTAATTTCTTACATTTGTACAATACATGCTTTGCGTATTTCGACAGTGTCTGAAAGACTTGAAAATGTACATTTCCATGACGCCAACACGGAACAATTTTGGTAGCCACAATAAAATATGTAGTCACATCTGTAATGAAAGTGTTGTATGACAGCGGAGTTTTACATAGCAAACAGGATAAGGAAAGCAACCATCAAACAGAACAGTCCCATGGCTTCAGACAGGGCAAATCCCAGGATGGCATATGAGAACAGCTGCTGCTTCAGAGATGGGTTCCTGCAAACAAGAACAAACCACTTCAATGCATCAACGAAAAAAATAAAGCACGCACCAGAAATCTATTAATCTAATTTTAATATTCTCAGGATGTATGCATGCAGCAACAAACCTAGCATAGCCGATAATGAGACTGCCAAACACAGTCCCAATTCCAGCTCCGGATCCAGCTACTCCGACTGTGGCAGCTCCAGCTCCAATGAACTTGGCAGCGGTGTCAATGTCCCTGCTGATGGCGCTGGTCTGAAAGCCCCTCAGTGTGACCTCGGTAAAGGGGCTCTGTGGAATCACAGCAACACCGCTCTGGAGAAAGAAACGACAACAACTGTTAATTTCACCTTTAAAACCAATGCCATGAGTTAGCTGACATCCAAAACAGTGCTGAAACAAATTAGTGATAGGAAAAACTGATTAAACACTGACTAAATTACAATTTTCATGATCATTTTTTTTATAATTTTGTACCAAAGCCTGTCCATTTTCCATGTTAACCTTTTCAATGCAAAGAGTGAAGCTTTTCTATATTTCAAATTAAAAACTAATTTTGTAGCCTGCAAAGCTAGCAAGTGGAAGATGAGTTGGGGGTCTTTTTAGGTCTTTAGGCTATTTGTCAGACTAGTTTGAAACAGTCATCTTAGGGAAACATTTGTGATGACATTTGACATTTTATAGGGTAAATGACTAGAAGCAATCAGTCGAAATTAGTAATAAGTGGTAGTGGTCTTCTTACCTGTGTTTGCAGCTCAGGCCTGGACAGCACAGAGGCAGAGAGGGGTCTGTAAAGAGCCCGGGAACCAGCACGGACCTGAAGCAAAGATACAAAAAGCCGTACAAATTTAGTTATACAACACACAAGCTCAATAAGCCATGAAACATAGTTTTTAGCTATTCCCAGTCTGAGCAGGCGGGAGGCACCTTGAATGTCACTTTGTCAATCACAGTGTCATTCACTGCAGTGCAAACACTTATGACCTGTGGCCTTTAATGATTTGAGTATAGTCTGTGCTGTCAAAGTCAATCCTGGTTAGTTTGAAGTCTTTATATGTGGTGCTGGCAAACTACAATAAACATTGATGGCAAGCCTAACAAATTGTCCTATTGTAATTCAAACTGGTTAACCTGCTAGAGCTACTAGAAACAGAAATGTGACCTTGGAGAAGGACCAACACAGGCTACATATATTTAGGAACAAACAATGCGCAAATACACAAAGTGATAGTTTGTGCATCAATTGCACAGCCCTGTTTATGAGTTTGCAGCTGAACAATGCACTATATTCGGCTAACAGAGGCAGTAATGACCTTAACTAACGGCCATTACTTAACATGTCCGCTACAAACGAAAGCAAAGGCAGTGGCAGTCTTTTGAAAATAACATGCATGCACCTTATTCATGAATATTAGGACTACATTGTCACCTTTTAAAAAGTCTATCTGTCATTCTGTGCTTTAGCATTAGCGATCTAGCCTGTTGGCCTAGACTGCATATAATACCCTTGCCAGTCTGCTACAGTCAAGTTCAACCAGAGGCCCACCAGATTTAATCGTGATATTAAGAAAGCAAGACTCAAACTTGCAGGATGAAAACATCGAATAAAGCAAACTCACCAGAGCCGGCGTGGAGACGAACTTTGCACAGGCGTACATTTTCTACTTTAGGTAATGTTAACCGGTTCGGTCAAATCTGGTTGAAGCCCGGGTCTCTCTGAGGAGGAAGACCGGAGAAAAGTAAGGTCAAACGGGTGTAAAAATGCTCCACAAAGAAAATAAAGCCATTCATATGTACATTCACATCCATTCTGCATGCTATTCTCACTTGTGCGCTGCAATGTGAAGTTAAGAGAGAGGATGAAAAGGGATTTATAAAGACAGACTTCTCATTCAAACTGCCATTACCCACTTACCGACTGCAGAGGTCGAACCACAGTGAAAAGGTGCGCATGCGCGATGTGACGTATGTAGAGGCCCGGATGATGACAGTGGAAGGTCCTTCTTCTTCTTCTTCTTCTTCTTCTTCTTCTTCTTCTTCTTCTTCTTCTTCTTTAGAGTTTAACGGCAGTTGGCATCCAAGTCGTTGCATTACTGCCTCCTATTGACAATTTCTCAATATCTATTTATTCAGACCAATACACTACAATTTCCTAAAAACACCAGTACCTTTCAAAAACGCAAATAGATATTTCCTTCCATTCATAATAACACCACTTTCAAGGACATCTGTAATCCTGAGTTCACCTAAACCTAATTTCCGTAGTCCAGCAAACATAACCCCTCTTTTTCGGACATATTTCCTGCATGACATCAATACATGCTCCACTGTCCCTATTACCTCACATACATTGCACAGGCCAGTCGGATGTTTCCCTAATATAAAAAGTGTACCATTTAATCTACTGTGACCTATTACAGTGGAAGGTCATTTCACAAAACTTTATTTAAAAACACGTTGTTTCAGTCAGTGTATTCCTTATTCCGGTCATACATCCATGGTGTAAACAGTAAACACCATATCAAATAACTTCAAGATTATTCTTCCAACTTTAAATCTACATCAAGGGGAAACTAAAAGGGAATGTGGATTTTAATGGGTTATTTGATATTTATTTAAAGCTGCATTCACCATAATAAGTAGTAAGTTTGGGGTGAATGCAATGACAACAGACTTCTGGGGAAGCTTGTAACAGTTTAGTTGCATTTGTTTCTGTATGCATATGATGGTGACAAATTTCCTGCATGTCTTCCACCTCTCTCTCACCTAGCTGTCCTGTCAAAAGCCCCCCAAAAAAAAACAAAAACAACAACAACTAATTTCTGAAAGGCAATGTGCTTCCCTTGCCTATATATTTGCATACAACACAGTGACACATTTTCAGTGGATCAAGAATGTAGCTAGAAGGAGAAATTCCCTATTTTATTGTCAAATAGTCTCCATCCTGTGGCTACAGGCGAAGTAGACCAGTACTAGTAAACCAGTATTTCAAAATGAGTTTTTTCCTCAAAAGCTGCCTGCCACTGTCCACTACCTGTTGTGGTGTGAATTTAACACTCTGCCCAGAGGGACTGATGGCTCAGGGCCCTGCCTGTACATCTCACAGGCTGATGGTGGAGCTGTAGGCTACCAACACCAGGGCGGATTTGTAATCGTGATGAATGACTCCACAGCAGCTGGTCTGTGATGGAAAGGTAATGAGCACAGGGAGTCTGCCTTTGTTGCATGCTGGCTTTAAGAGTGGAATGTTTCAGTGGCTCCTCAGGTATGATCTTTTCAGTTTTACAGCTAAGATGAAGCCACAGATTCACAGTCAGTAGATCATATATGTACAGAAATGTAGATGATTGCGTTTAAAAATCACAGAATAGCTGAACACAAGTAATTATATTATATTATGTCCCATTCTATTGTGTTCTGTTCTATCATTTAGTTGTTTTATTCTATTTTTGTTCTATTCTATTCTGATGCATTCTACTCAATTCTGTTTTATGCTAAATCTGATTCTGTTGTGTTATTGTATTCTATCATTTTCTGTTCTATCCATAGGTTCTATCCTATTCTATTCTGATGTATTCTATTCTCATATTCTGTGTATAATATTCCATTCTGTTCTATTAAACTATATTTTATTCTGATGAATTCTGTTCTATTAAATTCTGTTCTATCCTATTTCATTCTGTTCTGATATATCATATTCTATTTTGTTCTATTCTAAAACATTCTATTTAATTCTGATCTGTTCTGTTCTATATTTCTGTTAGCAGAGTGTTTCAAGTGCTTATTTTGAGCTTTTTCACTTTGCTGTAGTAGTTGTGTGCCAAGTAGTTCCTTTTTAACGGCCTATTTCACATGACTGAATTTGTTATCATGTCAGTGTTAGAGATGACCTCTACAATGCTCAAACCAAACTTCTGTATAACACCAGAAAGTCCCAAACCTGTTATTGCATCATTATATGCCCAATCTGGCCTGAGACTGACAATTGTTTAAACATTACTTGTAGCAATTAAGAATAAGGTCATTTCTGTAAAGGTCCAGCAGAGGGTGCAATAGGGTCTAATGTGATCATAGCCTTTGTTGCCGGGGTCATGGTAACTGCACAAAAGAGGTGAGCAACAGAATATCACAACAACATTGTTCTAAAATTCACTAGCAGATTATCAAGAACAGAAAATATTCTGTTCTGGTTATACATCTCAAAACCTATTCCATAGATGAAATATGTATTTATGCCATTTTTGTGATACTGTTCCTAGTTTGGTCTAAACCTCTTAATCTTCCTGTTAATTATGTATGTGCAGAAAGAGAGCTTTTAAGACAATACTATCATATGTCAGAACATTGCTGATATTGTATTTCTGTTAATGCAAATGTAAAATGTAAGAATGTATTGTAAGCCCAAGTGTAATGCAGACACTTATAGGTCAGAGCTAGCCGTATGATAAAACATGAAGATTTACAATATATTAATTGCAAGACGGCACATATCAAAGTGGCCGTTAACTACCTGAGGTCAATGTCATACTGTCTAATTAACCAGGCAGCGGCTGTGTGGTCCTACATGGCTGTGGAAGGCGGAGAGAGCAGCCGATCTCACGCACCCCCCACCACCTTTTACTTCCTCCTTTTCAGAGGCACGCACGCACTCGCTGTCTGAGTTCTTGCATAGAACACTCTGAGACATTCCATTTGCATGCCCGCCCCATCAAGCTGGATGCACTCAGACTGGTAATAAAAGGCATTGACCCCCTTAACCTTTATGAATTACAATTTGTGCCTGCAGCACGTCCTGTCAGAGGCCTCAGAAAAGCAGGCACCTCAGCCGTGGTGTGTGCGTGTTGTTTTGCAGTTGTTAAGGAGAGGGGAAAAGGTTTTTACAGCTCCTCGTCGAAGCTCCTGACAAGCAGGGAGGAGGCGGTCTGACAGGAGAAGCAGGGTAGGGAGGGACTGCAGCGCTGCTGATGGCTCCATGCTAATCTTCATTCCTGGATGCTGCACGAAACTAGTGAGGCTCCCTTCTTTGTCAAGACCAAGGATGCACAGCCTGTAGGGCTACAGTTTATCTGCGCTCCACCTCTGATTTCTTACTCCCACGTATATCGCTTAAGGCAGTTATTTACTAAAGCTAATAGATAAATCAGATCCCCTCTTATGGAAACATCTGGCTGGGCGTTCATTGCAAGTTGTCTGTATGGAAGCCAATTAAATCTATGCAAACCTTTGGAAAGCTGATTGTGGGGACAAAAAGAAATCAGGAAAATAAATGTACTAACTTAACTACAAGATCTAACTACAACACTTTTGGAATGTTTTTGGTTTATAAACGAGGACTGAACTACAGACAATTATGTCACCCACATTCACTTTTCACCCAATACTGCTGCAGCCTTGACTCAGGATGACTTAGTATACAAGTATTATCTTTATGTACATCTACATGACGTAACACTTTATAATAATGGTACATGAATTATCATGAATTCATGCATGAATTCATGCATGAAAAAGCATGAATTCATTCATGTAGTACTTCATGAACTATCAGTAATGTACAAGGAGTCATAGTACAATACGTTAATTAATGCATCAATTAAGGTATTTCAATCATCATAATTTCTGATTTATTAATGATGTTCATGTCTTCTTCAAAGGTATATCTGTAGTTAAAGTGACAGGCTAAAGAAACTGAATTGTAGTGTTGTAACCATCATTAACTTAAAGAGGCGCTATGCAGTTTTGGTAATTTCTTCGCTGTTTTCTCGCTCTTTGCTCGCAGGTTTCTCTATAGAGCTCCCCCTACGGCTTCGGAATAGATATTTGGCAGCTCCTACTGTATGTTTACTTGTGTCTGACTCCTCACTCGGTCAGGCTGCCATTTCCTCTTTCTCTGATCCTCCGACAATGCTTTCCTAGCTTTCTGCTTCTTTTTTGCCGGATCAGCCATAATGATGGCTACCTTGTTAGCCAGTTCCTGAATTTGCGTATGTGTGTAGTGCCGTGAAGCAATTCGTTACATCGCAAGACCTGATATGACGCGATACTTTCTGACGGCCGAAAGTTGCAAGGGTGTTTTTTGCGCTCACAGGCGCTAGGGGAAAGCGAGACGACCACCATTCAACCCGAAAAAAGTCATATAACCATTCCACTGACTCCGAAGCTGTTCAGTTAAGGTAAATTGAGATAAAAAAAACTGCATAGTTCCCCTTTAACATTACTTCTTCATTACTTCTTCATGTTTGTGGCCCTTCAAATAAAGTGCTGACCTGCTCCATCTTTAACATTGACAAATAAGATGATTAATTAATGGTAACATGATGAATTAATGAAGAAGTAATGTTTAGTTAACAATGATTACAACACTACAATTTATCAGAATATATGTACACTGCTGTGTCTGGTCAGTTTTTTGAAGACGACGTGAACATCATTAATAAATCAGAAATTATGATGATTGAAATACATTAATTGACATATTGTTCCTGCATTAAGTCATGCATGACATATTATTAATCCTTGTACATTACTGATAGTTCATGAAGTATTACATGAATGAATTCATGCATTTTCATGCATGAAGTCATGCATTAATGCATGATAATTCATGCATTATTATAGTGTTTCCATTTATTAAGTTAGTTACTTAGTTAAGTCTCTTTTTTGCATGAGAGACATGTTAACAAATTACATATATGCAATAAGATGTGTCACCACACACACATCAATGATACACACTGATTACACTAACTTCAGAAATATAGCGAAAGTTTTAATTTGTAATAAACAATGTTTTCTGTATCTCCAGTGGTTCCAGTTACATTGTGCTTTGTGAATGATGAACACATAACCAACACATAACCATCCTTTCCTTGAAAGACATTGTGGGAGTATAGATACCTGGGGTCCTTACATAGGCATAATTTATGCCTATGTAGGGGGGGGGTTACATCTGTGTGGGTCATACAGAAAACCTGAGAGTCTGTTTCGTTGAGAGTGTAGATAGCCTTCAAGTCCAATAATCCACAGTAGGAGTAGGCAGGCAGATCTCTGATACCTCTGGAAATCATCCCACAGAAATGCACCAAGCGTTCTTTATCTCTGAAAGATATAAAGGACATTAGCATTCACAAAATTGATTTTTCAACAAATCCATAATAACACTGATCTTTGTGCAGCTGGTGTGCAGCGCAGTTGGAAGTGGTCTAAGAAATGCTGAGGCTTGCAGTATCATTAGTCTTTATCCTGACTTTTTAGCTAAGTCTGTAACACCTCTATATCCACTGGATGCCCTATGCTTAGGGATGTTCAACTGAGCAGTGATTTTATTAAATAATTCCTTAACAGCAGTACTATATTACTATTATTGGCTGGGTTTTAAATAAAGTGTAAAACTGACATATTCTTACAAACACTAGCGTGAACCGAGCTTTATTTCTCTTTCCTTCCTCTGTTTAACATCAGGAAATTCAGGCAGTGACTGTGTGAACAGGAGTGTGGCTGACAGGGGCAGTCGTGCGATGATTGGTTTACGGATCTGTGCTTTTTCTAGTGACTTCAAGGTCACCGAGATTTATAATGAAATGGCTTATGACACTTTAGTAAAAGCCACCCAAAGCTGATGACAGGAAAAAAAAACGAGCCGACCACTTTAGAGGAATCTGCTTGACCTCATACTGTGATCCATTACTAGGATGTGCTGTTGTCTGTTTTTATTATAACACCTTACAAAGATGTGCACGTTAGTTTCAGCAGACAGAAGGTTGTTAAGGACGGCATATGGAGTGTGGATTTGATAGACAGACAGTATATGGCGCACACAGTATAGAAGATTAGAAGAACGGTGTGTTTCAAGCTCCACTCAAACTGCAGTTACAGACTACTACACGAAAGCGCAATTAAATATGATTTAAAGGCCAATCTGTAATGGCAGTGTGCTGCCCCCTATTGAAATATTATTGCTCTCCTACTTACTGTTTTAGATGGTGATTTAGTGGGTTCTGTCTAGTTTGGTTTATTTCAGTCGTAGCTCCAAAATATAATGTGTGAGCTTTTGATTGAAATAGATTTCTTTATTTTGGAGGCAGCCAAAGCTTTGTTCTTTTGTTAAACAAAACAAATCTCTACTCTAAAATAATGATGGGTTCACAATATTCAACCCCTAAGCTTATTTTCAATCACTCTTTAACTAATGTGAAAATCACCATAAAAGCAAAAATAAATAAATGCAGGCTTTGTTTCAATCATTAACAAAATTCCATTACCAACACTTGGATATGAAACTTGTTACACATAAAGTTATTTTCAAGGCATGGTTACTTTGCACTCTTATGGAACGCTGTTGATTTTTATGGGATGCATATGGCTGCATTTTATTGTGCTCATTTAATCGCTTTAAACTAGGATTAACTTTTTGGAGGGGCAATCCGTTATATAACGTCTCCTTACTCAAAGCTTTTCACCGCACGGTTGCTGCAAATGTCTCCTAAGCACTGCTCACAGATTGGGGTGTCAAATATGAGGCTGTCACAGCAATTTTTAGTGGAAAAGCCCTTCCTGCTTTTAATGGCCTGACCTACATCCCAGTTCAGAGGGCTAATAAAGGCAGCCTGGTGGAGGTCCTGGAGCTGCACAATGTCACTCACAGATCCCCAACTCAGCAAGATCCGGAATGGGGCCTGTTGCTTTTACGGGCCCCATTAATATGCATTAACTCCTTTTCCAATGTTCAAGCGCAGACAAACAGTCGCTGCTTACCACACATCAGCCAGGTAACAGGTTTTCTTTTAACCTTTTATAAAACACAATGAATTTTGACATCATAAAAACCTATTGCAGAAATAAAAGTTTATGTTACTTCTACTCCACTGCATCTCAAAGGGAAATATTGTAGAGCTGAGACCAGTTATCAATCAGTCAGTCAAAAGAAAATTAATCAGCAACTATTTTGATAATCCATTAATTGTTTCAATCAATTTTCTACCAAAAATGTCAAAGTGTTACTGGATCCAACTTCAAAAATGTGATTATTTGATGCTTTTGTATGTCATTTATGATAATAGACTCATTTTGTTTGGGGTAAGGACTTTTGGTCAGATAAGGTTTAGCTTAGGTTTTGGGAAATTGTGATGGGCATTTTTTAATTTTTTAGAACAAACAAAATAATCGATTAATCAAGAAAATACTCGTAAGATTAGTTAATAAATGCCTTAAAATATTGTACTTTAGACTTCCGTACATTCATTTGACAGATACAGTAACTAGTTACTTTGCTGATTAAGGTTTTACAAACAAAACACGATGATGAACAGGTTGAACTACCAAATCTATTTTTTATTGATTTACTATATAGACTATATTTAATACTATCACAGTGGGCAATTTTCTGCATTGCTTTTAATTTTGACACTTAAAGTATATTTAGCTAATTGTACTTTTACTTGGAGTATTGAGTATTCTTACAGCGTGCTTTACTTTTACTTAACTAAAATGATCTGGATACTTCCTCCTCCACTGTCAAAATATGTTTTAAAATACAAAATGAGTATGCAGACCTATAGATCTAGTGAAGGGAACAATAAGGAAACAATAGGAATAGGAAATGCTAACATTTACATATAATCACTCAGCCTGCCTCAGCTCCAGTCGCTACCAAGACAACATACAGCTCACCACAGAAACCTACACAATCTGGTACCACTCCTCCCACACAATAAACCGATCTGGCACACAGCGAGTTGAATCAATCATGGCACTTTATTATCCTGTCACTAGTCTGCTTCCTGCAAGTGTGTTTACCCTGTCCATGGCCCTGCGATTGTGGCTGTTCAGTGTACATTAAGACAGACATAATTGAGATTGTGGGCGGCCGAAAGTGCAGGGCTCAACCTGTTGTCGTTAATCTGTCATATTGTCGAGAGTCACAGCAGCAGTGACCTATAGGAGGCTCCACCTTGGAGGCACGGCTGATGGCGCTTTGTTGCCCATGGCAGAGGGCCTCACCTATTTTGAGTTTATTGGTTTGCCACCAACGGAGAACCCAAAGAAAGTGTGATCTATTGACCAACCTCTGACTTCAATTTCTTTGCTTTGCTCCTAATCAATGTTAGGTACTTTATGATTAGAAGGGACACTCTTAAAACTCATCACCTCTACAGTACATGCTGGTATTCATGATTTAAGTGATTAAGGATCAGACTGGCTTTGGGGTTCTTTTTTTAAAGGGTTGAAATGAAATAGGTTGGAAATATGTTGGAAAAACTCAAAGGAGCAAACAGCCAATGCCCAGTATGATGAAATCTTAATATTGCGCTTTGTAATATACTAAATTATACAGGCAATCAATTTGAATTAATTGGTAACCCTTCAGATAGCAGCAGATTCTTTTTTTTAAATTAGATTACTGATGGTTGTGCTGAAAATGTGCCTTCACTTTGTATAAATTAAAGCTCTGGAAAAGCATTTACAAAATAACAAGATATAAATGAATGCAATCTTACTGTTGGAAAAGGTGCTTTTTACAATCACACAACATATTAGAAATAATAGCTAAATCTTGCCTCAGTGGCCTGTTATTAATTACCTGGCAAATAGGACCTGTCTGTTTTCAAACTGAGTTATAGTGGTGGTGAGAGATCACCAAAGAAAATTAAACAGCAATCAAAGTACATTTCTACCATCGTAATTCGGATTGTCAGGATCACCTTTCTAAGATGGCTCATAGCAGCACAACAAATCCTAGTTTTTATTAAGTGGCTCAATATGCTGATGTTCATATTTTATATTTATGCTACATCACAACAGTGTCATCCATGTGTCCTGCATTCTTGTTATTTCTAGTATGCAACATGATTTATTTGATTTGATTTATCTAAATATGAGAATGCTGCCATGAAACTGAATTTAATTGATAGTAAGAGAAGGCGTAGCTTCTAAAGAGTCATCTGTGTGGCATCCACTGTGCAACGCAGCACGATATGTTTACGCCACAATAACACAGAAACAGCAGCAATAACACTGAGCCCCCTGGAAAATTTTTATCACATCATGCATGCCTTTTAACCAGCCTTGATTTTGCAATGCAAACATTCACAATCGCTTAAATCTCAAAGAGGATGTAAGTATCTGGCTCTGTGTCTTCAGAATGTGGCTTCTTTTATAGTGGGGGGTTATATCAGCCTGGAGACCCATAAGTTATGAAATGTCAGGATCCTATGCATTCTAATTGAGTGTGGAACAGTTAATGGCTGTGGAAATTCAGCCACTTGACGTCGTATTCCCCCGTGTGCCGTTTCACAGCCAAGCCCATGAGCCTCAATTAAATGACAAAATGGGTCCATTCTTGAAAATAACAACAATAAAAACACAAGCCTACATGGCAATAATATCAGGTCTCGCCTTGAATCAACAATGGTCACAGCTTGCAAATGACTAAACAGAGACACTGTGATAAGCACAGACACAGGGGGGGCTTATGTAAGATATATCTTAGCAGCTTAATGTAAGAATATATTGTACTAGGGCGGCTCTATTTTCTCTGTAAAGGCCAGTGGTGGAATGTAACTAAGTACATTTACTCAAGTACTGTACTTAAGTACAGTTTGAGTTTAAGTACAGACTTGTACTTTACTATTTCTATTTTAAGCTACCTTATACTTAATACTATATTTCAGAGGGAAATATTGTACTTTTTACTCCACTACATTTATTTGACACTTGTAGTTACTTTTTACATTTAAAAACACATATGCTTACATGATATGATGCAGTTTTATACTACTAATCCACCCAGTAGTACACACAGTATTTAAAATTGGCTCCACATTGATGAACTACAACATTAAAATGCTCTTGCATGTATCAGTTAGTGATAAATGTAGAATAATATAATATACTTTAGCTTTAATTAAAACCGGGAAAGGAGCCATTCTGCAGAATGAGTATACAGAATGAGAACTTTTTATACCTTAAGTACATTTAGCTGATAATAGTACTTTTTCTTAAGTAACATTTTTAATTCAGGACTTTTACTTTTACTTGAATATTTTTAGACTATGGTATTTCAACTTTTAAGTAAAGGATCTGAGTACTTTCGCCAGCACTGATTCTTAATCATCAATCGATCATTTGGTCCATAAAATGTCAAAACCCCAACATATTCAGTTCAATATCATAGAAGAAGACCTGCAAATAATCATGTTTGAAAACCTATGAATTATTGGCATTTCTGCTTAAAAGATTTAGAATGAGTGAGAAAAGCATTTAATTACTTCAAGCTGTCACACAGCAGGTAAAACTCAGCCTGCCCACTGTACCCACAGGACCAGCAGAAGTTTTTCTCAGAGTGAATAAGGCCTACTTTTTCTACTGAACTAGATCATGTCCCAAAATCTTTCCCCAATAAACTTAGTTACCTATGTGTTACTGAGTAAAACTTTTAAAATCCAGAATCAATAACACTTAAACCTTTTCCCATTTTCAGCAGATGTCTGCAATCCATAAATACACATGGAGCATGTCCTATTAAATCCTGTGATATGGAGAGGGGCTAAATATTGACCCAATCCTGATTGGAGTAGATTTTTTTCACACTCTTGCTTATTGTTTTTATGACTCTTTGACTTTAACCCCTTTACTGCTTCACTGATTTCATGCAACAAACAATAGCTTTTCAATAATTCAATTTATAGCTCGCCATAAAATGGAATTCAAAGGACAATGTTGTTGCAAATGAACACGGAGGCTGCTTTTGGCTCCGGCAACATTCCGGTTGCCAGAAAAAAAAAGAGAGAATATTTATTTTACGGTTGCCTCACATTCCCATTAAAACGAGGAAGCTACATTTCCAAGTGCTTGGTATAAATGTAATATACAGCGTTAAAAGAGACAGATGGTAGAGTGAAACTCTCATGTGGCAACCCTGTGCAATGGTACCACTGCAGCCAGCGCCAATGAAAAAACCCATCCAAAACCATCCAAGGCCAGATTAGATCTATTAATACATGTTCATGTGCATCTATCATGAGCCTGTTCACATACATGTTCATGTGGGCAGTCTGATCCTGATGCACCTGTGGCCACATCTCATTCGTCATTTACTGTTCACGCCAAAACCCTAAGAAAAGATATGTGAGAATGGATCTAAGACACAAGCACAGACACAAATTACCATTCGATTTATTTATCGAGGCCTTTCTGTCAATCACAACAATAATCAGAACTAACTTGTTCAAATTTTGAGGAAATGAAGGATGCATTCCCTCCAATTTTCAAGTTGGAAGTGGCAACTATGGCCATGATGAATATCTGAATAGTCCATCTTCTTCCTCTCATTTCTCCTAACCTTTCCTGACAGTTTAGATATTGCCTACCTGGTAATTTGCTCGACAATAATTGTTACTGTGAGATTTCCCCCAGCCTTTAACAAGGATTCTTAACACCCTCTGTAGGTGACAAAATGCAATTACAAACACAAGTGCCCCATCGTGACTGGTCATCAGCAGCTGCCACCTCCATTCCCCAGCCCCAACTGGTCCCATTAATGAAAAAGACAAAAGTCATGCAGACAGATTCAGTAAACATTTGCTGCGAATAAAACTTTAATTAAAATATATGAAGCTGGTTTATTGATTAACAACATCAGTGATTAAAGTGTACGGCTGACATTCTTTTCCAGGCTGGCTGTTTTGTTCCCTCTCAGAGATCATTTAATTGTTGCGCGGCTCTGTTTATTGATAAGTGTGTTTGATGAATGCAGATGCGGCTGTTTGGGGAGTGGGCTTGCTGATGGAGCGATCATATTGTGCGAAACACCAGGCTCAGGCAAGAACAGCTGTTGCGGCTCCATCCACTGGGACGCCATGTTTCACCACCACCCCAAGTGCACATGCAGGCGCACTGCTGTAAAGCTGCAACCAACATATTCACAGCGTCCTAACAACTCTATGAATTTTATGACACATCGCCAGAGCTCTCTCATCTCTGTCCAGCACTAAAACCTTAATTGTTGAACTAATTGCTATGGCTATATTCATCCCACTGGTAATCCGTTGGTGATTACATTTTGTGTTCAATACCAGGCTTATCCTTTAATTAAAAGGATTATTAACCTTTAAAGTAGAGCCATGTGGGATTAAACCCTCGAATGTAAGTGTCAAAAGCATTTTTTTACAAAACAAGCTGAGAATGAGGTGCATCATTTCAATCATAATCAGGAGACTATGGGCTGGTCTACACATTAGCCTTTTTAAGGAGCTACAACTTCAATAAGCTATCATCCACATCTCCATGCTGATACAGCACTCCTGGTGGGCTAACAATCAGCACAAATACATGGATAATGATATAGGTCTGACCAAGAGACAATGTAAACATGGTGAGAATAAGGTGACAGGGTGAATGAGTCACTGGTAAAAAAAAAACAATATACAGTATATATATATATATATATATATATATATATATATATATATATATATATATATATATATATATATACCACGATAAGGTGAACCATCACCTTATCGTGGTGGAGAGGTTTGTGTGTCTCTGTGAACCTGAGGGCTGTGTTGTCTGGAGCTTTGTGCTCCTGGTAGGGTCTCCCAAGGCAAAGTGGTCTCAGGTGAGGGGCCAGACAAAGAATGGTTCAAAAACCCCAATGAAGAAGCAAGGTAGAGATGGAGTGACCCTGCCCGGAGGAAGCCCGGGGCCCCCGTCTGGAGCCAGGCCCAGACGGCGGGCTCGTCGGCGAGCGCCTGGTGGCCGGGTTTGCCACGGAGCCCGGCCGGGCACAGCCCGAACAAGCTACGTGGCTCCCATCTCTCCAGCCCATGGGCCCACCACCTGTGGGAGGAACCGTTGGGGTCGGGTGCGATGCCACATGGGTGGCAGTGAAGGTCAGGGGCCTCGGACGGACCAGACCCGGGCGGCAGACGCTGGCTCTGGGGACGTGGAACGTCACCTCTCTGTGGGGAAGGAGCCGGAACTGGTGCGGGAGGTGGAGCGCCACCGGTTAGATCTGGTGGGGCTTACCTCACGCACAGTCTCGGTTCTGGAACCATACTCCTGGATAGGGGTTGGACTCTTTTCTTCTCCGGAGTTGCCCAGGGTGTGAGGCGCCGGGCGGGTGTGGGGATACTCACAAGCCCCCGGCTGAGCGCCGCTGTGTTGGAGTTTACCCCGTGGACGAGAGGGTCGCCTCCCCACGCCCTGCGGGTTGTGGGGGAAAACTCTGACTGTTGTTTGTGCATATGCACCAAACAGGAGTTCGGAGTATTCGGCCTTCTTGAGACCTTGACTGGAGTCCTGCATGGGGCTCCAGTGGGGACTCCATTGTTCTGCTGGGGGACTTCAACGCACACGTGGGCAATGATGGAGACACCTGGAGAGGCGTGATTGGGAGGAACGGCCTCCTGATCTAAACCAGAGTGGTTGTTTGTTGTTGGACTTCTGTGCTAGTCATGGATTGTCTATAACGAACACCATGTTCGAACATAGGGATGCTCATAAGTGTACCTGGTACCAGAGCACCCTAGGCCAAGGTCAATGATCGATTTCATAATCGTTTCATCTGATCTGAGGCCGTATGTTTTGGACACTCGGGTGAAGAGAGGGGCAGAGCTGTCAACCGATCACCATCTGGTGGTGAGTTGGGTCAGGGGGGTGGGGAAGACTCTGGACAGACCTGGTAAGCCCAAACGTGTAGTGCGGGTAAATTGGGAACGTCTGGAGGAGGCCCCTGTCCGACAGACTTTCAACTCACACCTCCGGCGGAGCTTTTCGTGCATTCCTGTGGAGGCTGGGGGCATTGAACCCGAGTGGACAATGTTCAAAGTTTCCATTGCTGAAGCTGCGGCGAGGAGCTGTGGTCTTAGGATCTTAGGTGCCTCAAGGGGCGGTAACCCACGAACACCGTGGTGGACACCAGTGGTCAGGGAAGCCGTCCGACTGAAGAAGGAGTCCTTCCGGGATATGTTATCTCGGAGGACTCCGGAGGCAGTTGCAGGGTACCGAAGGGGCCGAAGGGCTGCAGCCTCTGCCGTGAAAGAGGCAAAGCAGCGGGTGTGGGAGAAGTTTGAGAAGACATGGAGAAGGACTTTCGGTCGGCACCAAAGTGTTTCTGGAAAACTGTTCGCCACCTCAGGAGGGGAAGGGGAACCATCCAAGCTGTGTACAGTAAGGATGGGACACTGTTGACCTCCACTGAGGAGGTAATAGGGCGGTGGAGGGAGCACTTTGAGGAACTCCTGAATCCGACTAATACGCCCTCTATGTTAGAGGCAGAGCTGGAGGATAACGGGGATTGTCGTCGATTTCCCAGGCGGAAGTCACTGATGTAGTCAAACAACTACACAGTGGCAAAGCCCCGGGATTGATGAGATCCGTCCAGAAATGCTCAAGGCTCTGGGTGTGGAGGGGTTGTCCTGGTTG
This sequence comes from Perca flavescens, assembly GCF_004354835.1. NCBI lineage: Eukaryota > Metazoa > Chordata > Actinopteri > Perciformes > Percidae > Perca > Perca flavescens. The sequence goes on along the minus strand of NC_041341.1, from coordinate 20,358,909 downwards.
ACACGCCTCTTCAACATTGCGTGGAAGTCTGGGACGGTGCCAAAGGAGTGGCAGACTGGGGTGGTGGTTCCTCTTTTTAAAAAGGGGGACCAGAGGGTGTGTGCCAATTATAGGGGTATCACACTTCTCAGCCTCCCTGGTAAAGTCTACTCCAAGGTGCTGGAAAGGAGGGTTCGGCCGATAGTCGAACCTCGGGTTGAGGAGGAACAATGCGGATTCCGTCCTGGTCGTGGAACAACGGACCAGCTCTTCACTCGCAAGGATCCTGGAGGGAGCCTGGGAGTATGCCCAACCGGGTCTACATGTGTTTTGTGGATTTGGAGAAGGCGTATGACCGGGTCCCCGGGAGATACTGTGGGAGGTGCTGCGGGAGTATGGGGTGAGGGGGGTCTCTACTCAGGGCCATCCAATCTCTGTATGACCAAAGTGAGAGCTGTGTCCGGGTTCTCGGTAGTAAGTCGGACTCGTTTCAGGTGAGGGTTGGCCTCCGCCAGGGCTGCGCTTTGTCACCAATCCTGTTTGTAATATTTATGGACAGGATATCGAGGCGTAGTCGGGGTGGGGAGGGGTTGCAGTTTGGTGGGCTGGGGATCTCATCGCTGCTCTTTGCAGATGATGTGGTCCTGATGGCATCATCGGCCTGCGACCTTCAGCACTCACTGGATCGGTTCGCAACCGAGTGTGAAGCGGTTGGGATGAGGATCAGCACCTCTAAATCGGAGGCCATGGTTCTCAGCAGGAAACCGATGGAATGCCTTCTCCAGGTAGGGAATGAGTCCTTACCCCAAGTGAAGGAGTTCAAGTACCTTGGGGTTTTGTTCGCGAGTGAGGGGACAATGGAGCGGAGATTGGTCGGAGAATCGGGCGCAGCGGGTGCGGTATTGCATTCAATCTATCGCACTGCCAGGACGAAAAGAGAGCTGAGCCAGAAGGCAAAGCTCTCGATCTACCGGTCAGTTTTCGTTCCTACCCTCACCTATGGTCATGAAGGCTGGGTCATGACCGAAAGAACGAGATCCAGGGTACAAGCGGCCGAAATGGGTTTCCTCAGGAGGGTGGCTGGCGTCTCCCTTAGAGATAGGGTGAGAAGCTCAGTCATCCGTGAGGAGCTCGGAGAGAGCCGCTGCTCCTTTGCGCCGAAGGAGCCAGTTGAGGTGGTTCGGGCATCTGGTAAGGATGCCCCTGGGCGCCCCCTAGGGAGGTGTTCCAGGCACGCCCAGCTGGGAGGAGGCCTCGGGAAGACCCAGGACTAGGTGGAGGGATTATATCTCCAACCTGGCCTGGGAACGCCTCGGGATCCCCCAGTCGGAGCTGGTTAATGTTGCTCGGGAAAGGGAAGTTTGGGGTCCCCTGCTGGAGCTGCTCCCCCCGCGACCCGACACCGGATAAGCGGACGAAGATGGATGGATATATATACTGTATATAAAATACAGACAGCGAAATCTTCAAGGCCTTTCACCTCCAAAGCAGGTGAGTTCAAAGTTCAAAGTCAGCCTAAGTCGAGCGTGATTGAAAATCATTGGCGCTCTTGAATAATAAGAGTGCATTTTCGGACAATGACAGGGATGGATAGGTGTGGTTGGCGTGCGATGACAAATCATTCATCTACATGAGGCGTCTTCATGTACACCTTCGTGAGAAGTTGTACGGAGGCACACAGACTCCGATTAGTATATGAATACATGAATATAAGAGTTGATACCATCAGTGTTGCAGGAGCTGCTGCGGTCATCCAATGCAGCATCACTTGATCAATACCTGCCCTCATCAATAATGTAACAAAACTATTTGGCACCAACGAGGTGAACATGAACCATGAGCAAGAGACCATGATGCTGAAGCCCCCGCTGAAGCTGAGTCAAGCAGTTAGAATCAAGAGCTGTTTGCCCATGCCAGAGCCATGCTGCATTATCCAAAGCAAGTCTTCATTTGAATGTCCTAATTAGTTAATTAGTTGGTGGTTAAGGATGATATGAGCATCTCATCAATCTCTCTATCTCTAAAAATAAACACCCTGGGACGGCAGTGGTGAGTCATTAGAATACTGATGACTGTGGGAAGTGTCTGTGAGGATTAGAGGTCTGTTTGTGACACTCCATATTTCCACCAACCACCCGGCTCCATAAAAAAGACTAAAGATCCATTGCCTGTGAGCATTGTGTGGATGACAAACCAAGCATGACATAATGAGTTTACAGAAAGCTCAATTAATGGTTTTTCATGCGTAGCTTTTGGGATCCATTTACTTGCTTATTACTGAAGGAAAATGATAATTAGACATGAGAATGAAAGTTGTTGTCATACACACACATTTTTAAAACAAGATTATTTTTAAGGAAGTGCGCTTTTAAAATTTCAAAAAGGCTGTTATCAAAGTGGGTGTTTTCATCAGCCTTGGTCGTCACATGGAATTTGAACAATTACTTCAGGTAAAGTAACAGCAGTGCAGACATAGTTTGTTCTTCATTTCTGCAGTGGAATTTATGAAGGAAGGAGGAAAAGAGAGGGGAAAAGAGGAGCAAAGAATAGGTTAAAAATAGTTAGCATATGGCAGAATATGATTGAGTTTCCAGGGCTCTGAAAATTCACTCTAATTATTCAACGCGATCCCTCTGTCATCCTTTCCTATATGCATTCCTTCGCGAGGAAGTGCAAGTGACTCCCAACTAATATACATAATTCTGCTACTTAATTGGCACGGATCGGGTGAAAGTGGGCTAGGAAACCTCCTTAGAGACTAATAGGGGCACATATCATTGGCTCCATCAGAACAGTAGTCCCATAGGTGATAGAAGTCAGCAAATATTTCATGAGCTGCACTATCAAAGTACCTCACCTCTGGAGTCCTGTGCACTATCCTGCGAAGAACACTTCCGAAACAGTTCTGCTGTCAGGTGTATTTATAGCAGGCGGGCTGATGACTGATGCTAATGCTGTGGAAATTATGCAGTGCACTATTGCTGTCATAACAATATGTTAGACTTAAACAGGAAGGTTAACTAAACTAGTCATTTAAGCTATAAGTGGGCCACTGGTGTACGTCTGCGTTCACAGGTACGGATTAAGATTAGTGCTGCAGTAACTCCAATTGGTTTTCATAGACACAGTCCTAGATTTAGCCTAGTGTTGATTTATATAATTTGGTGCTACGGGTAAGATTTGCTCTAGGGCTAAATGGGGTATTAAGTTAAATTGCCATTGAGAAAAAGTCAAAGGTTAACCTTGTGTCAGAAGATAGACGAAATAATTGAAAATGTCCATAACGTAGATTAGAACAGTAAGTGATTAACTAAAGACTAAACTAAAAAATAAAAAATAAAAGATTTACAGACCTATGTGAATTTATTGCAACAATATGTGTGTGTTGTGAGTATAACAAAGCTGCATATCTGACAGGGCTGCTATTCTGAAGCTATTTGTGTTAAAAAATATTAATGCTATTTGAAAATGACCTGCTTTAAAAGCTTTTTTTGGAGGAGTCATTAGCACTGATAATTAGTTCTGTGTGGTTTTATAACAGAGAGAGAATATGAGGATATTTTGCGCTGTTCACTCATCTCCACATGAGATAAAGACAATAACTATAAAGAGATTGAAGAATGATTTCAGAACCAGTATATTACAGCATTACAAGGGCAGCTGTTTATTCAACATGACATCTTTGTATAAACATACACGATACTTTTGTGCGTGTGATCTGTACGCATTTTGAGCTATCCACATGTATGTCTACGCCATATTGACAATGAGAACATATGTCATGGTAGCTTGCTGTCACGTGACGATTTGGTGTCTGAGCCCACCCACCATTTTGGGATCCTATGCTATCGGTTGCCAGGGGCAACAGTGTAAGAGCAACACAGAGATGGAGCAGAAAGACGGCTCGAGGAATTAGCATCATGGCCAACGGGTTGGGTTTAGGAAAACAATAACGGGGTTGGGTTTAGGAAAAGAAGAAAGTGACACGCGGGACACGAAGGAAACGTGACACACGGGACACGATAACGTGGATTTTCGCCCTTTCATACTACTCGCTATGGCGTAAATTCGTAAAAGATAATGTAAGTCAATGGAGGCCAAACGGCGTTGATAAACACGCTAAAAAGCGAGTATGCGTCTTGATAACACGCCAATAATGGCATACGAATTGCCACTTCATGAGATCGGATTTATTAGGAAATGTATGTGCTGTTTAGTGTTTCCATTACTTTGTATACTCCTGTACCAAGTAGTATTGAAAGTTCCATTAAACAAAACCTGCATGGTTTTGCTTGCATCCAATCACCACAAGCGTTTCTTCAATTTAATGCGACGTGTGATTGGCAGCAGCTGGTATTGGAGGGGTGGTGGCATTTTATGCAACTGCATTCTTCCATTCAAATGATGGGTATCGAATGAAGCAGAATAAAAAAGGTAGAAAATGAAAAGTACTCTATTGGTATCGGTATCACTTGAAGGGTACTGGTATTGGTACAGGTATCGTAATTTTTTAAACGATACCCAGCCCTAACAGGAATGCATGGATGGTTTCATTAACCAACCAATCTCTGGTGTATTCCTATAGGACAAGGCCCTTTAACCTTTCTGAAATGTAGACTGCCACAACAATCAAAATGGTTGGTCCCTTCCTCCTCTGATTGTACATGGTAATCAGTGCATTAGCAGCCTTTTGGTTGAAACCTTCAGAAACACCACACTAAATGGTAAAACAGCACCACAATATAAGGTTGACACTATATCAAAACAAATTGTGGCCACTAAAGGAATCAATTTTTGACATTTCACCTCCATCTATTCAGAGTTCACTGACCCTGGCTTTTAAATTTACAGCTCTGTACAGCCTCAATCAAAGTGTTTGTCAGCAACGCATTTTGTCCAAAGTTTTAGTGTAACACATTGCCGATCATGACATGTATGGATTTAATGGGCCCTTGAGCCACCCTTATATATCTTATGTCATGCACACAGGATTAATATCTAGCTCTCAGTGTAATAACACAGAAGGAGATTTGTGGATGAGACCCCCATTTCTAATCTTAGATCTATTAAAGTGATTCCGAATGAATCATCAAAGCTATTGATGTCACTATGGGCTTGTTGGCTAGATCCTGGAGTCAATAACAATTTCTGATGGGGTTTGTAGGAATGGTCACAAACAGTAACTTTATATGAGATATTGTAATATTTTCTATTGAAATATATATATATATATATATATATATATATATATATATATATATATATATATATATATATATATATATATATATATATATATATATATACACACACACACACACACACAGTGAGCGTGTGATATTTTATATTTACACTTTGGTTCTCAAAGATTGGGAAACATCTGACGCTTTTTTATGCAGGATAGCAAAACTATGAAATGTAAAATGTTCAGTTCTTTTTGTGTTTTTGTAGAGATGAGAACTTCATGTCAGCAGTCAGGAAAAAGATACCAGCAAAGAGGAAAATATAATCCCAAATCTTTCTTTTTCCAGGAACAAACACAACCCACCATTCAGGCTTCTTTTGAGAATCAGAGAAGAGAAGCTGAGGATTCCCTTTAAGCAGCAGAGATGACTTTCTCCATCGCGGTGAGAGGCTGTTCCGTTAGCCCGGGGAGAGGGATCATGAGTACAATATTGACTTTAAATTACAGCAATAGCTGCTGCTCATGCTGTCTCAGGACCATGCTGCGGATCAAACACAAAGATCAGGCCAGGATTAGGAGAAAGCCACTGACAAGCACCGAGCTGCCTCTCTGCTGCGGCAGCACGCGTACTCATACAGCACCTCCCAAATCTCACCCTAAGCTCTCCCCCGCCTCTCAACATGTAACACACAGACCTTACACTCATCTCATTTGGATTTCAAAGCCAAAATTGATTACAAACTAAATTATTGAAACACAAGGGGTAAAGGTGGCTGGTGTGTGTGTGTGTGTGTGTGCGTGTGTGTGTGTGTGTGTGTGTGTGTGTGTGTGTGTGTGTATATGTGTGTGTACATGTGTGTATGTGGGTGCAGACTTTGTCAAGGCAGATTTATTTTGAGGACTGGAGGACGGCAGCATTTCCTCCCTGATGGTGAAGACTCTCACGTTTGCTCACAGGATACAGCCGTGTTCTTGCAACGCCTTGTAACTGGGCTTTTATTTTCCTTTTCCTGGCAGTTAAACACAAATAACAGCATGGATGATGTGCTGGGATTCATTGTCTGCGCTCAGGGAGGAGTGCAGGATATGACTGGTGTGATAAATGATCATGCCTTGTGCTTGGCGTGACAAAGGAACTGCGGCACAATCTGCATGTGCTCTATCCTTTCGCCATCATTAGGTGTAATTGGGACTCATGGCGAGGCGTGTTCTTTTTCCGCTGTGGAGTATCGGGGAATGAAGCTTCAACTCCTAATAGGACGAGATACAGAAAGGAGACACGTCCAGGGCCACTGCCGGTTGTAAAGTATGCCCCAATATCACACGGCTGGCCTAAATTGAAGCTCAACAGATATGTGCTTATGTCAAATCTCCTTAACTCTAATGTCAGACCAACTACTGTCATGTCAATCTACCCTTTTTTGATGTTGACCTTCTAGGGGGATTATTGACATCTGTCTGAGGAAGGTGGAGCATGTTCCTTCACTCTAAACACAGCATTTATGCAAGAAAACACAACACTCAGTCAGGCACTGATTACAGTGCTGCTCATTAGCCATAATGGGGATACATGTGGAATTTACAGCATTGGGTAACAAGGTTAAAAACAGACTCATGAATCCTAGTATTCATGCACCCTTTTTTCTTGCAGCACTATAATTCATCATTAAGACAAGAATATCCAAACACAGCTGAGTATATACAGCAAGTTGGGACTAAAATGGCAGAGTAATAATAGATGTGGAGGGGTAAATGAGCGTGCAAGTTGCCCCTGTTTGTCAACCAAATCTCAATACTCCAAGACCCCCATGTGCACTCTTTAAATGCAGTAAGCTCTAGCAGCAGTAGAAACACAAAGTGTTTGTTTCATGACCTTAGCCTGTATATCCTTTCCCCTCCTTTGAATCAAAGCCCCCACACCATCTTTAGCATTTAGAATTAATTGCACAGTTATCCTCAAATTAATTCCTAACTGTTTTACAACACACAGAGAGAAAAGGGCAAACCAATTATTATTCTGTTTTCACCTTACAGAGGGGGATATTATGCAAATGATCCTCTCTACATGAGAAGGAAAAGGGGCTTTATTTTCCTCAGCAGATGCTGCCTAGACAGTCTAGCGATCTGTGGGGGACAGGAAGTGGGGATGCTGGGAAGATCTGATCGCTCCACCTGGCTTCCTACTGACTCCATATCCAAGCAATAATAGAAAACAAACTGATTAATTATTTATTTCAAAGAATCGTTTTTTTTCTATATTTCATGCTAGACAACTAAGGTTAAAAGGAATGTTCCAAGTGCTGTCTGGAAGTATTTTACAACTTCGGCACTTACGAGCTAGAGGTGTTTCTTGATGGAAGACAAAGTCCCTTGGCTATGCAGACCTGCAAAATGTTTTATTTGCTGCTTTCCCAGGAAGAGAATACATACTAAGAAAGAGCACTGAGCCTGTGAGCCAGACATCAAGAAGTGGCGGACAGGATGACAATGCTGGGTTTAGAGAGGACAGGGGGCATCTCACCTCCCTCGGCTGCTCTGCACTTCTGACCACAGCGAGTGTTTATTAATCGGAGACCTTGAGACCTCAGAGAAGTTGCTAAATGAAGACTAAAGCACAGACACGCAGCACTTCCAACTTCTTAACAGTCAAGAGCCATAATGGTTTGCAATGAGCTGATTTAAAACCGGCTTCTTCTTCCAAGGTGGAACAAACAAAAGCTTTAATGAGCAGTAATGATGAGTTAAGGTCAAATCACTTATCATCTTTACAAATCAGGAGAAGATGTGCTCATGGAAATAAGCTCCCATGAGTCCATCATCACCTCAAAAAACTGCATGCAGTGGCACAGCTCCAGGTGCTCGAGCAAATTGGGCTTTCGACGTGGGATGGATCAAATGCCGGCTCAATATTCATTATTCTCCCTGACTGTGATCTGCTGCAGTTTTGTGAGTGGGTGAGGGTAATTGTGTACCTCATTGTGCGCGTGTTTGGACCCAAACTTAATCATGATGTCAGGCTGTTAATAAAAGGTTATTAAAGGAACAAAGATCCAGGTTTTACATATGTTAGGCAGGGGAGGTCTCGGGAACTCCTGTCTCTGAGGTAAACACGGGCCTTCATGACAAATGATGCACATGCTGAGATCAGATAGTTAACAAGGGATCCCCTTATTAACCAGGTCTGCATAGATAATTGGCACTTGAGCCTCACATTTTGAATCTGGCCTGAGCAGTGTCATTTATCAAGAACCCGAGCATGCTGTCAGGGCTCCATAATAAGCTGCAGTAACTGATGAATCAAAATTAAGCAGATAGATAGAGAATGAAGGAGGAGAAAATGGGCCACAGCCACATTGCTTAGATTGATATTCAGAATATTAAAGCAATATTATTTCTTACGGGGGGGGGGAGATCTACACTGCATTAGAGGCAATAGTTGTAAGATAGCTCCAGCCCGACCGCGCCATGATGAAGAGTCTCAATGTAGATTGCAACACTTTGCTCTAATCTGCATATGCTGCGTGCAAGCTGTTTGACCTGGGGAGGGATAATTTGTGAATTGTTGGCTTTCGTAAGCCATCTTCAGATATTTCTTCTAAGAATTCTTAGGAGCTCTTTAAATATAATAACATTTGAAAGTTATTTAGCAACAAATTTGATTCGAATTGATTAATGCTAAACATTCTCTAGTTTTAGCTTTTCAAGTAAGCAATTTCTGCTTTTCTTTCTGATATATGATGGATTGAATATTTGGGGGTTTTGGACTGTTATTAGGATAGAAAGAGGAACTACAATAGGTCACGCTCAGGGAAATTATAATGGCCATTTTCCCCATTTTTCTAACATTTCTACGTCTGCTATGACTATTACTCAAAAAAACTATTAAATAATTGGCAGATTCATAGATAATGTAAAATAATCATTAGTTTCAGCCCTAAGTCAACATTACAACTTCCATTTGCCAAACATAAATATGACTCATACAAAACAGTAATAGATTTCATTGTTGCCTCAGGTTCAGTAATAACTATCACAGTTTAAGCAAATTGTTGTTATAAAATACAATTGGCATTTGCTAAACAATGCAGGAGCACATTATGCCTATTACTGCTGCACAACTCATCAATCAAAATAATTATAGCAGATACAACTTCCTCATCAGAGTAACACAATTAGGTGCATTCATTCCAAATTCATTAGTTTTCACTGGCTGGTCACTGGTATGTTTTCATAGCCTTTTAATGTGACTGTAAATGTTCATGTGTGTGTTCACCATCCCTGTTTTTATCTCACTGGTATATAAGTGTAGATAATTACAGATGATGGGCCGGTGATCAGCTGCAGGTATGGGAGCCACCTCAGGCCTCGCCCAACCTTGCACCTCAAGCACTCCCCTGCTCTGTCAGGCATGTTTGGCAGCGTCTCCTTTCCCTAAGTCTCCAGCTGTCCAGTGGGGTGCGCCAAGTCACAGCAGGAGTGCCTGCCTTTCCATCTATGGCCCGTCTCTTTCTATGAGTGTGAGATGTGTGTGTGTGTGTGTGTGTGTGTGTGTATTTGAGGGGGGTGGAGGGGGTCGTCTCTGTACTCGCATTACTCACTAGCAGACGGAGCCCGCTGCCAGCGCCCAGCATGTCCGCCCACACGCCCCTGCCCTGCCGGTTAGACCTCACGGTTGGAGGAGATGATGGAGAGAATCTGGGATCCAGGAGGGGGGTGGATCCAGAGGAATCTGAGAGACAGAGAGAGACAGACAGAAGCCCAGAAGCTTACCTCCATCCCACAGGCCGATCCTCGGACAGCCCGACCTGATATGGTAGTCTGAAGTCTCCTTGTTGGGGTTCTTTTGGGGGGAAGCAGGAGGGGTGTTTCTGTGAAATGACAGCTAAATGATTTGTTTGCTTTTAAATGATCCCCTCCCCTTATTAGTGCACTACGCATTCTACAGGCATCTTTTTTTGCAAAGTAGCTTTATGTTGTTTTTGATGTTGACAGTGCAATTTCAATTAATTATCACATTTTTATTTGGCAACTGACTTTACAAGTAATTAATAGAGCGTATTTCCAAAACCAGAACAGATAATGTGTGTTTGCAAAAAGCTTAAGAAGCACCACTTTGTGCTTGATGTCTGTTTAGAGTTTACGTAGTACATTAGTAGAATAAGTGACTTTTAGCATACAAAGAAAAAATACAAAATTTATATCTAAATGTAGCAATTAGCCATATGTAAGGAATGCTGATTAGTGAAGAATTGAGCAAAATATTATTGAAATCTGCTTTGAAACAATAAAAAACAGCAGTCAGATCATGGTCACTACAACCAATGGGACAGATTCTCAACAACCAATTCATCCAAATAAAAGTAAGTAGGGCTCATTACTACCAGCCAGCATTACTTTCATGTGCCCACAGGGGGCTCTAGTGTACCACACATTTTACTGCCCAGACTCTGTTAGCGGTTGTTCAGAGACCAAGGCGCTGATTGTGTTGAGGGTAGACCTTTTTGAACTGCTGTGCTGTACGATTGATATAAACATTAACCAAGCTTATCAGAATATAAGCATGATGTAATGGTGCAAATTAAATACAAAACAGGATAAAACAAAATAATCTTAAACAAATCAGAGATGTACTCACAATGTAGCACTGCATCAAAGTGGTACAAAAATTCTGTAAAAAGCTGAAAGCCTGAGTGAATACACACCTTATCTTGATCCTGATATTTCTTACTATACTATATGTGTGTGTGTGTGTGTGTGTGTGTGTGTGTGTGTGTGTGTGTGTGTGTGTGTGTGTGTGTGTGTGTGTGTGTGTGTGTGTGTGTGTGTGTGTGTGTGTGTGTGTGTGTATGTGAAACTCCAAGGTGGTGAACAGTACTTGATGAGCTAGCTCTGGAGACCTCTGAATTTTAATGATGTTGGAGATGATATTGTGTGTCCTTCAGCTTGTTATACTGACACAAGCACTCCATAAATCATCATACCTAGCTATCGTAAAATCAATACCAAACTGCTACCTCAGCGCTAAACCGTAATAAGTTTTTCAGCCATCTAACAGCTTAAACTTTGCTGTAATGCTGTTCGACCTATAGGTTAAGATCAGAGCATGCTTAATTTGTTTTGTAATAGAGACTTTCTAATCCTTAATGAAGCGCCTATTAGGAAGGCTTTTGTTGGCACATTGGTGATCAGTTGGTGGAACAGCCACTGCAATTAAGTTTGAATCTTTGTCCTGAAGCAAAAAAAAAAGGAAAAAGAAAATAAAAAAGGGGGTGGAGAAAAAAAAAGGAAAGCTTGAACGGTCAATAAATGTTAATCCAGTAAGAACTCGTCTGCGGCTTTGAACAGGACTCACACTGTTTTTTTTCACATGCACTTGTTTCATCCTTCCCTAAGAGAGGCCATCCCTTAAGGATACTGCCACTGATCCTGAGACCAGACTACCACTCACTAATAAGAACCCATGTGTAAGCAATATTGTCCACATTAAACACATTATTACCAGGCTTTGTGTAAAACATAAGCCATAAATACATTCACAGAAATTGCTCTTACAGAACTGGAAAACTGTAGTTTCTCCTTAAGAATGGAGAAATAATAGGACTGCTATTAAGTGATTGTAAGAATTCATTGCTATGTTTATCTTTGTCTTAATTTTGCACTAAAATGATCTCTGCATGCTTCATCCAAACAACAAACAAGATGCAAATAACAAAAGAAAACTGAAAATGGCAAGCCTCATGTAACCTTGTGGGCTTGTTATTATTTTTTTTTTATAGAATGATAGCTATAACTGGGGCAGGATTTCTGAGACACACAACATATGTAAAAGCCTTTGCACAAGAGAGAAGCCATTGCCACAATTTCTGAAGCGTAAACAGCTTATGAAAGTCAAATGGATATGTGGCATAATCTGACACGGCGAGTCGCTGCTTCAAAAGCATCCCTAACAAACCACGAATGCCAGACAACAGAGAGGTTGCATGTTTTGAAATGCTCCACAGGTGATATGGTATGCTATATGCTATGATATCAGCCAGTCGCAAGTTGACAAATGAAATTAATCAGGTATTTAAGATGAGAACATCAACTTTTGTTAGAAAAAAAAGTGCTAATGAACAGTATTAAACCAAATACTGTGTATTTCATAAGTGCCAGCTTTCGGTTTACACTCCAGTGAGCGTAGTATTTACAAAAGGCTAACATGGGTCCCAACGCCAGGGTCCCAAGATTAAGCATTAAAGTGGAGATTAAGCATTAAAGTGGCACCACTATTGTCTTATAACTCATGTTTTTTGGCAAGGGAAACACCCACATACCCATGGTTTTGGGGGAAGCTGACATTGGCTGTGATTTACACACAGTAAGAGGTGGTGACCAATTGTCAGAGGTCTTGCAGGCTGACCCTGAAACATCTGTGTTTAGGGTCTGTTGCTGATTACACAGCAGACGAGGCAGCTAAGAGAACAATATAACCATGGCAATAGTGCAGCCTGAAAAATATTAGCCTTGAATGGCAGCAACACATATGTGATTTTTGAATGTGATATTGTGGCAAAACAAGCGAATGTATTCCCAGGGGTCCAGTAATACTGAAAAAAAATGCATTGCTGAGACACTATGCAGTCCCAATGTTAGATATGATGGATATGTGTTCTGTATTGTCAAAAATAGTTTGTTAAAGATGAATCATTACTGATAAATCTTTATGCCTGAAGGTGAACTTTCATGTCTTTGATACCAATATAAAGGTATAAATCACTCAGCATTGTATGTAACTTTTTTTTTTTTGTTGTTTACATGTGGCTCTGTAGACAAGTATTTCCAAGAGTTTGAAGTGATCAAGAAAAAAACATTAATTTAAGGCAGACAGAATTTTACAACTGATAACTGGTGCCACTGTTATGAAACTAATTTTAAAACTCCAGAGTTTCAGAGTTTGTTTGTGAAACTCAGAATTATTATAATCAAAACCCGTCTGATGTTGGAAAAATAGTCTAATTAATTTTTTTCTAAGAATGTAAATATGAAGACTTATTTAATAATGAAAATATATAATGCTGTTTTCAGAGTTTCAAAGTTCAGACTGCAATTGTTTACATAGTTGTTTTTTTAGATATTAGGTAATGCAGTTTCCCTATTAACACACTTGTCCCTGTTTATTTACACAGCATGTATGTTATCTTCATTGTCACTCAAAATCTGATCAAATTTCCAAAGTATGTTCTATACTTCTTTTAATAAAAGAATAATAAAATATTCTATTTGTTCTAAAAAAACGAAATTCTGATTGTTGCCACCATCCACCACTGTCTGGTAAACAAAGCTTGTAGTGAAAGTGTGACTCTGTGACAAAGTTTGAATACCAAGGGATTTATATTCACATAATAAAGAAATGACTGAGTATAAACCCAGGTCTTTTCAAAAGACTGCAGTTTGTTTTATTTTAATCAGATTATGACAGAATTGTTAGCTTTTTATTCCGACGTTTCATTATTAACTTGGTGGCGACATTGCTCATGTTCAAACTTCTAAGATAACCTGTTCAAGATCAATGAAAGGACAGCTATACTTGATTTCCTTAAGGTGCATTTACCCTTTAAGAAAGGGGAGTCAGTCTGGTTTTGTGTTGTTTATGCTTTATATGCTTTGGGAAGACATAAAAAAAACAAGAGCGTTTGTTGCACTTAAATATCTCCAATGTTGATGTTTAATAAGGAATAAATACTTACACAATGTCTTTGGGTGCGATTCACAGTCGGTTTTGTAACATCATTGTTGTGTTTGTTCAGAGCAATGGGCCCAGTCATGAACTTATGAAAGATGTTGACATGGTGACTTTGCAGAGAAGCCTTTTTTTGAATACAGGGGTAAATTGGAGCAGCCTGGTATCTTACACGTCTGTCACAGGCCTCCCATGTGGCTGAGGCTGTTATGGACTGGCGAGGCCAAACTGGGGCAAGGCGCTACAGCAGGGGGAGGGGAGGATTTATACCAAAGGCCAGAGCTGGCATCCGTCAGTGTGGGCGGGTTGGGTCGTCTTTAGCGTGACCTGCCACCTCTGATGGAGCTCTAAAAAGTTCAATCTGACCCTAAATGCTGAGCAGTTGTTCCTCTCTGTCACAAGCCTGTGTCATCTGAATGAAGACCACATACTGTAGTGTAATACTCCTCCATTTATAATGTCTATTTGTAAATTACAATCTCGATAAATGTTTATATGTTTATATGTAATTGAACTAAAAACAATGCAAAGAAAGACATAAGTCTCAATGATAATAAAATGCAGCTAAATAAAACCAGTCCCACAAAAATACAGCAATACCTCTTAATTAAACCAACACAGCAGTGACCACCATGATAGGACACATAGATGTAGTTTTTCACAATTGTATGATCTGCCAAAAAGTCCTGACTCGCCCTTTGTTGAGCATCTACAGAGGAAGAAACACAGATAATAAAGGTCTCTTTGTGATGAGGCTCCTGCACACAGAGCCACAAAAAACTTAAGAAAAAAGATCTATCAAGAGGTGTGAATTACATTGCCCTGTGCTGGGGCTGGGGAAAATGAAGCAGGCATTTGTGAGCTAGCTGGCAACATAACCTTCAGAAACATCCTATTTTTCATTAGAGTTGTGTCAGGCAGCTATGCCTTTAATAACATTCATCCCCGTACCAAGGAGAGGATAACTCAAGCTTTAGGCACATAATGAATGGGAGAATAGGCCCTGGCGCTGTTAAGAACAGGAGGGCTTGCCAAACAGGCAGCGCTGCACTGCTGTACTCATGGAAAGCCTTTTTTACTGCACGGCACCCTTCTGTATTAACGCAATGCAAATAAACAGTTAGATGCTTCCTGAGGTGGCTCTTTAATGTGGCCTTGTTAATTACTGTAATTAGAGCAGGGGCTAGGACAGAGGACTAAGAAGTCACCGTCCTCATGATCTCTGCATTTGAAAGTCATATTTGGCAATAAAAACATGTCAGAACCCCAGTAAGAAAATTGCAAATTGCCAAATTTGCTGACAGCGTGGAACATTTTCTGCTGACTCCAAGCAGCCTGCTAGTGATGGATGCATTCTTGACACAGTCTTGGTGTTTAGACTTAAGAAATAATGAGTATCAATGTCCCAGCCGTGGAATATGCAAAGATGAAAGAGCGCTGTGTGGGTTTAATTAAGGGAAGCAGAGGCAGGAGCTGCTTTCAAACAGAGTGACCCAACATGATCAGGTTCTTATTGCTGTCATTTTTGTGCTGAAATATTGCCGGGAAGGTACCACAAGTGCTATAATAAGACCGACGTAATGTCATAGCAAGCGAGCCAGAGGCAGCTAGTGCAATGTAAATGTAGCCCAGAGTTATTTTTGTGCAGTGTGTTTGGTTTCAGAAACACAGGTTAACATGTAGAACATCACAGAGTGAGGCTCTCTGAATCAGGGCAGTTTGGTTTTAAGAACAGTTGAAGTGGTTTTCACTGTATCATTACAGCCACAGGGGGTGTGGACACTCATTGTTTCCACAGTCAAGTAAAGTATTTTGTTTTACAAATGCCCTTCGGCAGCTCACATTGAGGAATGTTTCTCATACTTCAGAGAGCAAACCAAAATATCCCCCTATTATCTCTGTGATGCATCAAATCCCTTGTGTGGCCTTGAATTTTGTTTCTCCCCAAAACTGGAGGGTGACACAGTCAATATATTCAACACACGAGGCCACGTCCAGGCTAATATAGAAGGCTTTTCTCGCCTCGTCTCTTCTCTTTCTTTGTTTCACTTTCTCACTCTCATTCCTTCCTGTTTTCAAACGTATGTGCTGTTGAGGACAAATCAAAGGCTCTATTTTACTAATGTAACACTGAGCAGACTGTGAGGTGGCTGTGGGGATAATGAGGGACTGCAGAGATGTGAAACAGACAGGCTGAAAAGGATAATTAGGACAGAAAGTTTCTGCGATGCCAATGACACTCTACAGGAAATAGGATCATTAAGTTCTATATAAAATCTCTACGTACAGAGTATATATATATATATATATATATATATATATATATATATATATATATATATATATATATATGTATATGAAATTGCTCGTGCGCTTCATCCTTTTCATTACAACTTTTCTCTTTAACTCAAGGTGCAGCCCTTACCTCTGTTTTAGAGACATGTCAGAATGTAACCACTTTAACTATCTTTATAACTACCTGTGAATATATTTAGCATAATTACTGCTTTGACCTACCGGAGAAAAACATGAATACTTCTTGTCAGATCGCGCGACTGCCCACTTATAGTATTCGGCAAATCCAGTGATCTTGTTTTAAAACCTGTGGTTTTTGATTGTTAGCATGTGAATGAAAAGGACAACCCTCTCAGGTCTGTAGTGCTCAGGAGTATTTCATGCTGTATCAGAGGGTCTGGTGCAGGCATACTGGATAATGAGCCGCAGTGGATGTTAAAAGATGTTTGAGGGAGATATCATGCTATGTTGCTCTATTATCATTAGATTTCTCCTTGACAATATGAAAAGATCAAATCAATATCTACTGAGATTTTGATGATTCACAAGCCACCCCCATCCAGTTCCCCCTCCCCTGGCTCTATTGAGAGAGCATGATCTTACATCACCACAGTAACATTAGGCTTTTCTCTGCTACTGTGAAAATGTGTAACTTCGATTAGTGAAATGCTGAACAAAATGACCTGTGTTTTGGATTCACTCCCAAATGTTGCTGTTTGGGAACGGATGACAGGAACTATTGTGTTTCACTTTAAAGCAATTCAATTAGGAGTCATTAGTCCTCTGAGTGATTACCAGTGGCCTATCGATAGAGACGAAGGACACACTAATTAAAAGGCATTTAAATGTTTCTCGCGCAGAGTAATGTGGAGAAACAGCATTTAAAACGCTGTTTGGAGGAAAATATCCTTGCACAGCAAATGACCGACATAACATGTTCACTTCGCTCTCCACAAATTCCCTTTATAGGCGTATATACGGGAATGGATCCCTGAGGAATACTAAAGTATGGTCATACAACAGTCACCAAGAAACTAGCAGTCCTGATAAAATGCAGGTAAATATTCAGATGTTATGGTTCTCCACTTTAGAATAAAAAAAAAAAAAAAAGATAAATAGCAAAACTGATGTAAAATCATGGCAGGTATTTATAGCACATACAGTATGTGAAATTGAATATAAGCATTTAACTAAAAGGAAGGAGTGGATTATATTTCATTTTTAATTGACTGCCAGTGTTGTGCATCTTTAAATTCATTGTATCAGAGATGGATAGGTACTTTCACTGCCTATCATGAAGTTAATTCCATTCTTAGATGAATGGTAGTGATTATGTTGAAGGAAGGTGCCTTACTCTAAATCTGCTTCCCTTTTCTGTAATAGGTTGCTGCTGTTTTATGCAATCACAACCAAAAAAAAAAAGAAAAGAAAAAAACCAACAAAAAAAACCAATAACAAATGCAAAAATGCAAATCAAACTAGCTGATCTCAATCTGAAAAAAATTATACACATATGAAATAATACAGCATTTTCACAGGTCACAAAATCAAATTTTTTTCTCCACATGTATTTCTGGAGACTCATCATCCATTGCACAAGGACACTGCATCTTTACAGTGTAGAGAGTACTGCTTTGTGTTAACATAGTGAGAGAGCTATTGATTAAAGTATGATAAGAAGAAGCTCCAGTCCCAGGGCAGAGCCTTTACAGCTATGATTAAATACGCTGCACCGAGGTAGGACCTATATCTCAGACAGAAGCTTGTGCATCTATATACAGCAAATTATCTTTCCCACTGATATTGAATCAAAGCAAATAAGAGCTCTAAGATCCTTATTATAGCTGTTTTAATATCAAAGCGGATGTAGTCCAGTTATTATTTGGCCAACATATGTCAAAGGTACAAGATGACATTTGAAATAATGCAAAGGCTTCTAACAAATCCTGTAGATATATAATATACAGTAGTTAGGAATGTACATACAATGGTTAGTATAACATATAAAATAATAAGACAGTTATAAGATATAAGTTGCTGTAACAGTGGCCTTTTTGTGTTGTGTAGTGTTAGTTTAAGTGACGTAACATGAAACAATACTATGTTACAGGGAACCCTGAGTAGTTATGGACAAGCAATCTCAGTGATCAAAGATGTTTTCAGCCAAGTTGATAATTGCAGAAATGGACTTTACTGAACCAAAGGGACCAATAGCTTAATTAACAGGAAGATGCCATAATTAAATTAGGTTCACAAAATGAATTTCAGGACTTAAAACTCCAATCCAAATAAATGTGACTACTTAAATATTAGTGGAGAAATTGTTTTGCTGTTGGCTCATCCAATGACTAACATACAATTATTTGCGAATTTAAACAAAACTTTATCTTTAGCATTAAACTCATGTTGAACTGTCACATGTAAGTTCACATGTAAAAAATGTTAGGAGGGAAACAAAATTTTTAACAGGGGGCGCCACACAAACATGAAGTTTAAAAGTTTGTATATACAGTATCTCACAAAAGTGAGTACACCCCTCACATTTTAGTAAATATTTCATTATATCTTTTAATGGGACAACACTGAAGAAATTACACTTTGCTACAATGTAAAGTATTAAGTGTACAGCTTGTATAACAGTGTAAATGTGCTGTCCCCTCAAAATAACAAAATAACACACAGCCATTAATGTCTAAACCGCTGGCAACAAAAGTGAGTACACCCCTATGTTAAATTCCCATAGAGGCAGGCAGATTTTTATTTTTAAAGGCCAGTTATTTCATGGATCCAGGATATTATGCATCCTGATAAAGTTCCCTTGGCCTTAAAATAGCCCCACATCATCACATGCCCTTCACCATACCTAGAGATTGGCATGGGGTACTTTCCATAAAATCATCTCTCAATGCAAATCAAACCAGCTATTAGGCTAACCGACACAAAAATCTGCCTGCCTCTATGGGAATTTAACATAGGGGTGTACTCACTTTTGTTGCCAGCGGTTTAGACATTAATGGCTGTGTGTTATTTTGTTATTTTGAGGGGACAGCACATTTACACTGTTATACAAGCTGTACACTTAATACTTTACATTGTAGCAAAGTGTAATTTCTTCAGTGTTGTCCCATTAAAAGATATAATGAAATATTTACTAAATTGTGAGGGGTGTACTCACTTTTGTGAGATATTGTATATACATACTTAAGTCTGTGTACGGTAGGAAAACACCTTAAAATAAATCAGTCAAGTTTTCAACAGACAAATTAACAAATGATATTAAATCAACAGGAACAAGTTTTTGTTAAGGGTAAGTCACTGTTCGAAATTTGCGAAGGAATTAACTCTTATTATATATGATTTTTCCCATTTCAATGTAATAAATCTCCATTGAGACAAGCAGTAAAATATTCATATTTTTGTCCCACAAAAGTGATGAAATGTTTTTTTTTTCCTTCATTTTGATAAAATACAAAACCTCACAGTGGTCTGAAAAATCTAACATATATTCATCTGAAATAATTTGGTGCAGTTAAACATCAGTGGAGCTTTGTGAAGCTCACAACAGCAGTTCAGCGTAAAAACTGTCTGACTTTTATGTTGAGTATTGTGGACAGAATTTAAAATATATGCAATTGCACAGATACTTCTTATAATGCACAGTATATACTTATTTATTTACTTTTATTTTAATAATTGTGTATGTATATATGTGTATGTAGCCTATGTATTTGCACAAACAAATGTTAGCATCACCAAGGATGCAGTAATTTCCATATTTCCAGGTATAAATTAAAAACGTCACTATTGATCCATATATGCTGGCTGAAGTATTGGGTTGAAACATGGTGAGATCAGGCCCAGCATACAGGTGGATGAGACTCCACCACTTTATTAACTTTAAAGAAGAGGAGTGTTGTGTCAACAACACGCCACACCAGTATGCTCGTTTGTACTTCGACCTCTCAGCTCACTTTTATATCTATAATAACAATATAGTTTGAATGCCATTTTACTTGAAATCTAAAATCTTAAAACCTGCTAGAATCTAAATACAAGTTTTCAACTGTCAATAAGTGGGTCAAAGAGAGCAAGGAGCGGTTTCCAGATCAAGAAGGGAATCCTTAATTTTGTGTAAATGCATTGGTTAGTAGAATACTTTTATTTAAAAACTGGATGATCCAATTTTGCATGCCAATTGCATTCCTTGGTTTTAGCTACACAGCCGAAATAACTGTGAAAAATGTCCTCTTGGTCTGACTTTTATTCCTCACCTTATTCCCAATGTCATTCATTTGCCACTGAAGGTAACAAGCCTTTTCCACTCTGTGCTCTGTAACGGCAGACCTTTAATAGCCATTTCCCGGTGTGGTGAGGGGATACGGGGGGGAACATGTTTATTTGTGTGTCTGCACATGCCTCTCCAGCGATTCTCTCTGCTCCACTCACCCAGCTGCTGGCTGGAGGAGTGATTCATGGGCCTGACAGATGCCTGGTGCAGCTGGATCTGTCCTTGATCATCCCAAAAGCCTGGACAGCACTGTCATTCACCATTGCCCAAATTATCTCTGTATTGACTGCAGAACCCTCTGTGACA
Organism: Perca flavescens; assembly: GCF_004354835.1. Taxonomy (NCBI): domain Eukaryota; kingdom Metazoa; phylum Chordata; class Actinopteri; order Perciformes; family Percidae; genus Perca; species Perca flavescens. Next base: position 20,338,134 of record NC_041341.1, on the reverse strand, counting down.
GCGCCGTAATGGCTAATTACCCAGGATGCTTTGGGTACTTTTAAACCCCAGAGTGTTCTCTTCCTGTCTTGCCATGCGGCTGCTGCTCTTACCGCGTGTCGATGTGAGGGCCACCGTTTTCTCAAGCTCCACCTGAGTACCACAGCCTGACGAACCTGGAGCAAAACGTCAAGAGAAAAAAAAGGGCATAATATCCTCTTTTACAGAAATTATACAGCGATGCCAAAGTAACAAAACACTTTTGTTGTGGTCTCAGCGGTGTTTGGTGAGCTGTCGCTTGTGACAGTGAAATGTGCACATAAATTACCATTTATGGTTTGCCTGTTTCTCTATCTTTCTCTGCATGTCAGGGAATCACCTTGTGAAACACACAGTTAATTATCAAAATCTGTCTAATGATGTTAGAAAATTTGGCTAATTGAAGTCTTTCTTAGAATGTAAATACAAAACCGTATTTTATCACGAAAACATGTTTCACTGGGAAAAATCCACACAAATAGCTGTCGAAAGTTTTATACTTCAGTCAACAATAAAAATGCTCATTTACAATTCTAAAGCTGCAATGTTGTTTTAGACTTTGAAATGCATTTCAGGAGGAAGGTGACAGAAAGAAATGAAAGGAGAGACAGAAAGAGGGAAAGAGAAGGTGAGGGAATAGAGGGTACAAAATCCCATCCTGACTGTTAGAGAAGATGATGAGGTCCCCTGAGAATGGACAGAGCAGAGAGGGAGCAGCTTTTCTTCACAAAGACTCCAGTAATTTGCCACATCCTGTCCGCACACCCGGCATGGAAGCCACTCTGTCCTTAATTACCAGGATAACAAACCCATCCCCTACCGGCTCCTCATAGTGCTGTTCTCCTCATGTTACTTTCCCCCCTTCACCAACATCGGCACCACCTAGGCTTCCTGCGCTCCTCCTTCCCATCAGTGTCGGGGTAGAAATGGATAGCCTCTGCTGCTGTCTGCAGACAGTGGAAGGATGGACACCAAATAAAGTGATAAAAGCTGAGAGAATGGCCCTGCCTCGGTTAGCAGCTCTGATCTTGATGGACAGGGGCTCCATAATGACACGGAGGCCTCACCTGGGTAAACTAGCAGTTCTGACAGCCCTGTTAGCCATATACACAGGGAAAACCTTTTAGACAAGCCCACTACCAATGATGGTCTCCAGTTAACGACACAATTACAGGTAAAATATGTTCATCCCCCCTCCTTAATAATAATTAATTATTACTTATATTATCAGAGTTAAATTCTCTCAGAATCCATTTGCTAATTTATTTCCAGTGTCCAGGAATTCAGTAAGTTAAGTTAACATTAAAATGTACATCACAAGACACTGCAAACCTTGTGGCTTGTAATGACATGGCTTTCATGAGACAACCAGAGTATAGGGGCCGTGGCCTTTTCGTCTGGTCGTCGTTTGTCATCTCCAAGATGGCGCTGCGTCTGCCTCTGCTTTATTTGCTTTGGTTTTTGCATACGTCTGCGTTGCTGCGTGCATTCTGACTCCACAGATTCAAAACAAAGGGGAAGAGCCAAGAGTGACACTACAGTCCTGCCTTGCTACAGCACATACAGATACATTCAGCTCAGAGGGAATGACGAGGCTGTCTTAGCGCAGTGTTCGTATGCCTCTTTCAGAGAGCAGGCAGTGGGAGGGTCTGATATTCCTGGGGGTGAAAGGGTTAGAGGGGTGTGTGTGTCTGTGTTACCAGTCACCTGCTGCTAAATCCTATTAGCAAGGCCTGGGGGTTAAACCAACCATCACCATTAAAGGCCTGTCAGGGGAAAGCCCACAAATAATAGGGCTGATCGCTACAACTCACAAATAATAAGGTGCTTTGATAGAGGATAATCAATTAGTGGTAATAGGAAAAGGGTTGACATTCTGGAGACGCCTCTGAACGGGAAAAATAGTCACATAATGACAACAACAAAACGTTTGAGAGAAATGAGAGTTTAGACATTCATTAACAGCTTAAGCCTTATTTTTAGGGGAACACTATTAAATAAAAAGACAAAATAGAAAATTGTATTTAGTTTTCTTTTCCTTTTTGTGATGTTAGAGCTATAATAAATACTGAATGTGTTTATTAAACTGTAATTTTTTGTCAGTGTGTGCACACAATGTCGACTATCTGTAAAATATTTGCTGTGATCTTTACATATAGCTCTTCAGCTGTTGATGATTATGTATTAGTCATTGATAAGGGGAAAAATAAAGACAGGGTTTTAACTTGAGATCACGTTAGCTCAACTGAAACTTAAGTGGCAATACTTTGGATGTTAACTAAATAATGTTCAGTTATACTACAGCAGTTTTTCACATTAAATTGCTCATCGCAGTAACTCATTACAGCTGTATTCAGACTGCATGTCAGAAGGCAACAGTACAAGTGTCTGTCAAGACTTTTCAGCTAACCAAAACAGGAAAGGCTAAAGGACAAAACAGTGCTGAGATTTTACTGCCTCTCGGAAAAAACTATGAGTGAAAGTTATAAAGCAGATATTGTTATTCAAGGATTAAAGTGTCAGCCAAAACATTTCCATATGTTTTCTAAAGCGAGGCAATTGAGGTGAGAAAAAAATGGCAAAGCAAGTGTTAAATGAGATGGGAAGTGACAGTTTACATCTCCAGCCACAATTAACACGTTGATGGCGTTTTTCGCCGGGCCCCTCACAGTGATAATGCCTGTTGTCAAATCTGTTTAGCACGCCAAATCTCCTGGAGCCTTCAGCTAGGCAGCAAGCTTTTGACAGATTGAAGGTTCAGAGATAGGCTATCATGACAGATGGAAGCTGGCATCGATGTTCAGCTCTCGCCAATCACAGGGGACCTGCCCCCCTTATTCTGCGGGGCGCAGCTCCGCAACCTTCCCCCCTCTGATGGGAGCAGGGGATGGCATTGTTAAGCAGTGCATCTGTGAGACTCAGTCTCCTCTGATGGAAGCATAAGGCAAAGAGCTCTCAAGCAAAAGACGGCCACTGCTGTAAGCGCATTTCAGATATGATGGGAGGCTAGCTCAAGGGAATTGTGGAAGAGAAAAAGTTTGAAACATTTTGAGGAGCAGAGAAAGGACCCAGGAGAGAAAAGAGCGATTGCAGCAAGCCTCAGCTATTCAGTAATGCCATCATTAAATTTTATCATTACCTAAACGCTAGCAAATGCTCTGTACAGTCACAGCACAGTGGAGTTTGACAGAAACATTTACTTGATCAGATATCTGATTAGCAGAATGACATTTTTCATCTGACCAACAGAATCTCACCTGTTAAATGCTCAATACTAACAGGGAAAATCAATTTATATAGCCTTGGCTTGTGTATAAAGTCCTCCTTAGAACTCATACTACAGTATGATTACCCTTAATGAGATCCATCTGAAACGGTGGCACAGGAGAAACTCATTAAACTGAGCTTGTTCTAATCAGACAGGCTTATATGGATTTTGCAGACATCAGAAATTGTTCTGAAAAAGAAAAATACAACAGGGCCTCTGAAACAGAAGAAGGGATCCCATAATTAAGTGTATGCCATGCGCTGATGATATCACGAGTGTTAATGATCACTATAATGACAGTTCATGCTGCACCCAGTTGATTTACAATACGCCTACTGTGAGGCACCACTGCGACAAACACTGCAGCAAACACACCCAAGCGAAAACAGTTTAGTATAGACAAAAAGCCATAAGTTAGACCCAATAGGCACTTTTAGGGAAAGGAATTAAATGCTTACTTGAACAATAAAATTTCCGCACGTAGATAACTTTGAGATGTAGTGTTGTTGGTTTACTTGCTGGCAGGCAGCCCTCTAAGTTGTTTGGTCTCTCCCTCCCTGTTTAGGCGAACACATTGTTGATTCAGACCCATCATGTTGAGGCTTGAGGTCACCCTGTCTCAGGCTTGGCTAGTTAGCAGCAGCCCACCTGATGGCCCAGAGGAAATCACAGCAGCCGCACTCACAGGAGAGGGCCTGACAGCCAGGCCCCACACCAGAGAGAGGGGTCCAGCCAGGGGGGTGGAGAGAGGAGGGTCAGTATGGGGGGAGGGAGGAGAGAAAGGGAGAGGGTTCTGTTAAGGAGGGGGGGGGGGGAGGTCCTTCAAACACAGGGAGGGATGAGAGACAGTTAAAGAGGGTGCGATGGTGAGTTGTGTTGTGATCGCGGCTGCATTAAGTGAGACAGAAAACGCAGACAGGCCTCAATGATGAAAAAAGGATGCAAGAAAAGAAACAGGGCTGATAAAGTGATAGTGACTTACTGGATGGCACACTAAAGGAGAAAAAGAAAGATGAGCAAGATAGCTCTTGGGTTAATTTGTACAAAAAGAGGATGAAGAGGATGGTCCAGTCAGTGTAAGAGAGCGATGAGGATCCTCATTCACAAAGATGGATGCTGATACAGTATTTGAGGGAAAGGAGAAGGATTTTTGTTCAGGGGTATATCTGGATCTATACAGGGGGCTGGTCTAGTGGTTTAGTTGTCTAGTTTTTCCAACACCTAACAGCAGTTTCTGTTCAAGCAGAAGCGAAACTGCCCTGTGTAAATGAAGTGAGGCATCAGTGTAAGTTATCCTGGGGCAGTGATGCTGCTCTTGCAGAGAAAACGTTGGCTGTAAAATGCTGTGATGAACAGCAGACATTTCCAGTTCACAAGTCTCCCAGTCTCTCCTGAGAGTCTGCTTCATCCCTATTATAGCCAATAATAGCCCATTGTAGTCATATGCTCTTTCTCTTCACTGTGACTGAATGAGGACACATTATTTACTGAGAGGAGACAACGCTAATACACCGCTGCAGAAAACTGCTGACGGGAAGAGGGCAAAAATCATAGGATTTCCCTCCTAGAGGACGTTACACTTCTTTATATTTATAGTTGTGTTTATTTACATCCCACAATCTGCCAATACACCTCTAGACAACCTCCACGGTTGCTCCTACTGCAGGTTCAACTACAAGGTGGCCAACTGAGGAGATGAACACTGATAAGGTCATTTTGTGTTATATGAGATGAAAGAGGTCTCTTCAAAATGGTTAGTATTGTAATAATGTAAGATAGTTTGACACAAAAGTTACATAATGCTTACAATAATACATTGTTTGTTGTATATTCAGATTAAAAAGTGAGATTACAACATTTTGAAGGTAAATGCTACAAAATGATACTTATAAGATTTCAAATTTCATGTTTCACAATATAGTACATTACATGGGAACATAGATTTAGTTTATGATTACAGTTTGTACAGATCATGAGTAATGCGCAAATTAAAGTGTAAAAAATGAACTAATTAAACGAGTCCTTTAATACTCGTTAAGATGTAATCTCAATAGATAAAGGTCCTCTCTTCTGAAGCATTTCAATTGGGCAATAATTGCAAAATGCAGATCAAAACCTCATTGTGTCCATGTGCCATTGAACACAGTTTCTTTAAGGTTTCCATTTTGTGCTTATGTCCAAAGGCATCTAGAGACAAATGCCTCACTACAAAGTCATACACCATTAATGCAGTCAGTGGTGCTGCAGCCTCAGAATCTTATTATCTTAGTTGGTTCAGCCTCATTAGCTGTTCTATGCATATTAATGGATGGGAAATGGAAAACTATACTCCATTTAAGAACAAAACATGCTCAAAGTACTCGCTGCTTCGAGGTTATAGGACATAACTCACTCTGCAAATTGCTATCATCGGGCTCCTGGCAGAACCCTGCTGTTTTCTTTACCCAAAAGCTCCTGGTTCCCTCGCAGAGACAGAGTTTCATTAACCTGCACTGCATTCAGATGCCATTATGGCTCTAATTATGGCACATGCTCTTGTGAGGAACTGCCTGGGATCTCAAAGACTTTTATGTCCCGCTGTCCTGTCGCCAAGGCCAGGGTCGTTCACGCTGCTGCCGAAGTTCCAGATAGAGAAGATGTAGTAATCTCAGATGCATTGAAGCTGGCTTTGTAGACTTATGCAGGCTTATCTATCATGGTCACGACTGCATTAGACATAAGACCTTAGGTTTGCAGGCACTGAAGTAGAAAGGAGAGCAAATTAAATTCTTCTCATCTACCTCCTCCGCTGTGTTCAGATTGCATCAGTCAAACCAAAAAAAACAAAAAAGTAGCACCTAGCAGTGCAGAGGCAAGTCTTTATGTTCTGCTTGTTCTCCATAATAGAAAGACCATGCTGTCATATACTGCAACAGTCTGCTCTTAATGATTAGAAAAACAAAGATAATGACAGTGTGCCATTCTAGACTCAGCACATCTGCCAACAGACGAATGGAGACCTTAGCTTGGGAAACAAATAAAACCTCTGTCCAGTGTCTCATTATCCATGAAAGTATCTCTTCTGCTTCTTCTGTCTAATCAAAGAGAAAGGAAAAAATTCCAGCATGAGGGAGATTGAAACAGTTCCCTCACGTTGAGCATTGTTCACTCACAGCAGATAGTGAAGGTAAGAAGATCCTTTGGCAGGTGCTGCGGGCTGTCAGAGCTGTAGATGAGCTCTGCTGCTGGATAACATCTTGCCAAATGCTCGAAGCTTGTCAGTTAACAGTCTGCCAGAAAAAGGTGGACAGCTACTAACCTCTCAGAGAAAAAACAAAGACCAACAGTAAGTTCCAAGCCATAAAAAGAAAAGTTTAGAGTTTTCAGAGTGCAATTGCCAGTACTGTCACGAGGATTAAGGCAAGCCATTTCACAATACATGTGTTAATGCATTTAATGCAAATACTGCAAGGAGAGAGAGTGTGTGTGTGTTCACACAGTAACAAGCCAGAACCTGGTATCTGAAGGCATTTAAGTATAAACATTTTAATTTACTTTGGTTTAACTGACTATTTCTGTTTGCGGACTAATTCAATAATTCACAATCATTATCTGAACACTAACATGGTCACATCAGAAAAAAAAACACTAGGCAAGGGTATGTAGGGTATTGTATGAGCACGAGATGGTCAACAGACAATATGTACAACTCATGTACACATACTGTATGTACACTATTAGGCACAACAATAATGAATAATAATGAATAAAAAAGTTAGAATAATTTCTCTAATTAGTTCTACCTTTCCTTTCTCTGTCTCAATATGTTTCCTGCACTGTAACAACACAGAGTTTGTTAGTTTCATTACACTGTATAAGAATATTTCTGGTTATTGAACTTGTATTAAGCTATATTTTTGGTATTAAAACTTCAGTGCATAACATTTTGATATTAATGAACGTCCGTTACATTCAAGCCATTTCCAAATGAGTTGATACAAAGCTAATCAAGACTATCAGCTCCGCAAAACTCTCTCTGTATTTCTCAGTATGGCTCAGAATGCCATATTACGATATTACGATATCCAAAATCTAAGACGAAATCTAGTCTCATATAACGATATTGATATAGTATCGATATATTGCCCAGCTCTAATGGGAACTAGAGCATGTCTAGAAAGGCTTTCCAGTACTGCAGGTCTTTCTGAGTATCAACACCTGTAGAGCTTTAAAATACTTTTAGCTCATTGTTTTGGTTTGCACCAACCAAAACTTTGCCGGTTCAGATACTTGCTTTAGCCAACTTTTCACTGGAATCCCAGCCTGAATTGCAAAATTATATAAATGGCTGGTGAGGAAAGTTAAACATCTATCAAAGGGAAGAGATAAATATATTTTTCTCAGAAGTCTGGCACTTGACAGGTGGTAAGTAAGAACAGGATGTCCATGCTGCTCTGTTTCTGGTGTGTGTGAGTAATTAGGGAATATTTTGCAATCCATCAGAACTTGATTAGCTGATGCAGTATTGCGGCAGACTGCTGTGAGTGTGTTTTGGAGTCTTTCCATCCCCAACTGTTGCTTGATGCAGCTTTAACAGAAAATGTTGACAAAGGTCAAGTATGTTTAGGATTTGCAGGCTTTTTTTCCAAGATCATTTTAAAGACCCCCTGTGACATTTTGAAGAAAATCTGCTTTTGAATAATAATTTGTGTCTGACATGATTTTTTTAATTACCTTGTAATATATATATATAAATATAATGATAAAAATTTGAAGTGATTGTAGGTTTCTTGCTTTAGTGATGTGCAGGTGCACTATAGGGCCCTGTGACATCACTTTTGGGTATGTTTACAGATACAAAAGAGTTCTTTTCTGAAGAAATTCAACTGGTTTTAAAAGATTAGTTGTTCACAAGGCACAAAAGCATTCAACCCATAAATAGCTGATATACGTCAGCTAAGAGCACCATTTTCAAGCTCCTGATGTGATAACTTAAAACTTACAGGGAAGGCTAAAACATATGTAATGTACTTTAATCTGTTGTACTGGTGGATTAGAATGTGATATAATGTCGCACATAGGAAGTTAAGTACAATTGTTTAGTATAAATTGAATGTGACATACAAAAGAATAGCAGGGCATTGGAAATATTTCATAGGTTAGTGGACCATTACTTCATACGTTTAAAAAAAAAAAACACTGGCTGAAAAAGGTTCTGCGTTGGACCTGCAGTATACAAGTTCTCCTGAGACAAGCTCAACAACCCTTAAAGGTGCTAAACAGCACTTTTTATTTGGAGTGTACAGGTAGGTATAGTTTTCTTCAACTTCCAGCTGAAGTAGTCCCATGAGATCTCAAAGGTGACCTCATCTCTAAAGGAGACGTATGATCACTAATTAAGTTCAAATCTCTCTCCCTTGATTTTCATTGTATTATTTTTTTTTGCATTTAAACAATCAGTTGATTAAACAACCCCATCTATTTTTGCAATTAGTAAATCATATATACAAATAATTTATTGAGTTAAAATACAAAATTTGTGGAGGTGTCAACTAATAAATAATTCTAACATCACTTTAGGATCTGTTAACTTGTTATAATCAGACGTTATTTTCTGCCATTTTAAAGACAAGCTAATTAATAGATAAATTGATAATGGAAATAATCTGTATAAACATCCATACTTGGAATATATATTGTCAAACAAATCATATGTGACGTATTCACTATGTTTCCATTGACTACAGAAATGAATCTGACTTATTGAACTATTTTAATATGGCCACAAGAGAGTGGACCTCAAAGGCTTTACATATAGAATATGGCGAGTGTTATCGATTCTTCGACATGAGCAGCATGAGCCCTCTGTAAATCACTCCAGCTGACACTCCACATTTCAGCTTTAGTAAGGTTGTCTTTCTTTTCATTTCCTTTTCTAATGCAACCATTTGAATCAATGTGAACTCATGATTTAAAACACAGTTTAAGTGTGCACACTTGCAATGCGCAACAATAATTCCAATAAACTCTTTTCCTAAATAATCTAAATAATTTTGCTTTAATTATAACCGCCATAACAATGAGCCACAGTGAGATAAATAAATAACTTCACTGCCCTCCCTGGAATTGTGCTGATGCGGAGGCCTGCCTAGGCATTATAAACCTAATTAGCAGAAGATTACTATGCAGTGTGCAAGGCTGTGGTCCAGAAAGACATCATTAGGTCTTCTGATGGGGATATGCCTTCAGCACATTGATTCTTCTTCGCTCCAAGAACAATGCAGATTGCAGACTTTATAATTGGGCTTTCAGGTCACATGTGACTTCCTTTCCACGATGTGTGGCTGGCGATCTCCATTCAAACAAAAGAAGCCGATAACAAAAAGACATTCCCGCTGAGCTCAAGGAATGAAGAGGATGTTTGTGGATTATGAGACACACCAACGAGATATAGATAAATAAAAATAATGTGAGCAATACATACTGAAGGACGACATAAGCATTCTACAGAAAAAGATGATAACGCTTTAGATCCAATCAGATATTCTGAAAACCTAAATAAATAAATAACCTGTCAACAAAAATCATTCTAATGCTTTTAATGTTTAATAACAATATTACTGCTAATGTGAATACCTATTATTCACATTATACATTATAACATTATCTGCAAAAAGCTGAGATCTACTACTGAGGTCACCCAACTGGACATTCTTAACTCCTCGGCTGTTCAAACGATCGTGTCCATGAAAATCACAAAAACCATCAGTGACGAGACACTAACTTCGCCGAGCCTAACATCCACAAAGAAAGTGAGATCCTGACTTTTTGAAAGAATTCATAAACAGTTCTCACTCCAATTATACAGGAGATGGCTTGCAGCACCTTGTATTCCCACAATACAACCAACAAGACCTACAGTATATACTATAAGCCTTCTCTAAGTTCACAAAGCATATAGACTTGATGGGTAAACTCACAATACCCTTCCAGTATCCTTGTAAGAGTAATCAGCTCACTTCTAAACCAAAACTAGATCAGCCTGACTCTCTGTTCGGTCACTCTGGCATAACATTTCCTGTAGAAAATGAAGCAGTGTGATACTGACGCCTTCTGGTCCCGAACCTGCAAGTCCACAAGCACTGCCCTGACATCCACGCGATGATACAAGAGGATTGTCAATCAAGATAACCCTACAATATCATTCAGCATCTCAGGGTGTATCTGTTCCTCAACTGGTGCCCTGCCACTGCAGATTACTGTGGTTCAGTTCAAGAGTTCCCTAAGTATTTTTTTCACCGCCAAACAATATACCCAGCAAAGCCCTGCCTCCCTTTTCTGGGTCGTCTGACAGTTAACCAGAACCAATGGAAAGTCCTTTTTTCAAGGCTTCCCCGAACTTCCCCCATAACAATTGTTTGATAACCAAAAATCGAGTCCCATTGTCCGATAACAAAACAAGATTCAAGAATTAAGACTGAAGGATTTATATCTGTTCAGTGAAAAGGGGGTAGTAGGGGACATGCTCCTAAGGACTTGCTAAAAGGTAATATAATAAAAATTACAGTAGTCTTCTTAGCAACTTTGACCGGACGTCTCAGCATGACGTCCATGAAATGACAGTGACAATAGGGATAATGTTGTTGACCACTAGGTTTCAGCTCATCCCAATCACACCCCTTTAGGTTTCACCGTTAACAACATGAACACTGAAGTCTCCTGGCAGAGCTACAGGGTCTCCATGTGGCGCCCTCTCCAGGTGCCTATGACACCAGTCCTACAATAGAGTGAGGCAATCTTCCTGATTTGATTTATGCACCTCCTTTCTGCTGTCGGCCAATAAGGCACTTTTTGAAACAAATCGTAACTGTGCCCGAGAAAATACACAAATATCACAAGTTATGTACCAGCTGCTTAATTTTTTAACCTTTAGAATGAATGTGAGGATAACATCATAACACCCAACTGTAAACTTGAGGTCTTAAGAGTATAAAACTATGATAACCATAAATATTCTAATGCTATCTTCTGTCTCGTCCTTTGGTTGCGTTTTATTTGCTTACTTTGCATTCCTCTATGTGCGTTCATAAGAGAGCTTGCTTCCTATCTGCACTCGCCCGTCGTATGCTTGTCTCTTGCCCCTCGTTCTCTCTGGCTGGCGTTTGTAACAGAGCACTACAGCCCCATTTGAGGTATGATAATCAGCTGATTAGCTAGCGAAGTCCTTTTCCCAGAGGCTCCTTTGTGTGCAAAATCCTCACACTCAATTGACATGTGGACATCATCAAGCTGATGAAATGCAATTGTAATGAACAAGTGAGGCATAGCATCTGCAGTGGGACCCTGAACGAAAAGGACCCTTCCCTCCTGACATGCTAATGCTGAAAGCTGCTCTCTGCCTGTACTCCCCGTGGGTCCCTCATGGAAATGTGAAGAGATGCATATTCAAACCAGCGCCTTCCGAAGGGGCTAGATGTACGGAAGAGCGAGATGGAAGAAAAAACCCTGTGTGGACTTGGCCAAATGCTAATTCTGAGACAGATTATATTGCATCACGCGCAGTAATGATCTGACAGTTCATTTGTGAGGAGAGTTCAGGATCTGAGGTTTAATGCTTGGGTGGACGCAGGTGCTGAGCCCCAGCTCCTCAGAGCTGTCAAAGGGAGGCAGGGGGCTGCTGTCAAATTATCCCAGTTAAAAAGGCTGAGGTGCCTGCAAATATAAAAGACATTTAAGAAATTAATGCATTCGTATTCAACACATATTGCAACAGTGTTTCATTAGAGGTGCTCTAGTCATATTAAAACTGACATCTGACCTTTCACATTTCTCCGAGGCACTCAGGAACATTCTTATTACATACATGCTGAAGTCAAAGAGAAGGTAATTGTGATAACTAGCAATAATTAAACAAGCTGACATTTTAGCACCATCATTTTCCCTATTCTTCTTCTTCTTCTTCTTCTTCTTCTTCTTCTTCTTCTTCTTCTTCTTCTTCTTCTTTTCTTTTCACACAGCAGTGATTATAAAAGCCTTATTTGTATGAGTGAGTTTATTTTAGAGGAAAAGATATGAACAATGAAAAACGTGGAGGCTATGTGACTACCACATACTGCCTAAGTATAACATCATTTCATCTCTTAGTTGTTCTGTGTTATCAAGGAGACTTATTGTATTACCATTGCTGCTTTGTTACTGCATAATCTTGCTGTGATTATGATAAGCATGCATAATGGAGACAAATTCCATACAATTTCCCTGATCAACATTTTCTGCTTTCATGCATAATACATTCATCATAAACAGATACAATGAGGGAAGTCATGGAGACTATCAAAGTCAGGATTTCATAAATTATAGCAAGAGAATTTCCCAACACCATCCTTCCAGCTGTGTCACACAGCAGCGAGCAAAGTTTATCTGACTAAATCAGACTTTACAAACAGACTAGATCTTTCAGATATTTACATGAACAGAGTGTAGTACAGTTGGCAGAGGTCAAGACAGATAAACAGACTGATAATGCCATACATATTGTTCTATATGGATAGATGTAGGTCATTACACCTATGGCCTCCAGCTGAGCTGCGTTGTGATGACAGGACCTCTGGGCTTGGACCTCAGAGACAGAGCAAATGGGCAGTCAGCAGGCCCCCTGCTTTCTGAGCCTTTTGGGTCGCTGAGGTGTCAGGGGCTGAGAGGGTCACAGACCCTGAAATCTAGCCTCACACACCTCAACACTATCCCTAACCCGGTGTAAGCGCAACTAGACCCTAGGCTCTGAGGTGGGCTCCCTTCCCACCAGGTGTTCGGGATGGCATACATGTCTTCAGGGTATGGAGTGCCGCTGGCCGCCCAGGACTACACATGGTGCTGGGGGTCAAACATGGAGCCATGCTGGACCAGCTGTCGCTTTGCTGTTCGCCCCAGCTCTGAGCCAGGCCCGCTGGAAAGGGCCAGATGCGCACACTCAGTCACTCTTCTACAGCTTACAGCAACATAGGTCTAACTATCTGACCCCAGTGCTTTGGCATTATTTTGCCAAGATGATTGCAGTAAAGTTTGTAGCATTTTGTGATAATTGAAAAATATCCAACTTTAGCTATCTGCGAAACAGCACAGAAAGTGTGCAAACAGTTCCATAGTATTTCCAATAATTTCCATGGTCACTGTTCTGTCTTCCCCATTCAGCATACAAGGGCACCCATTAATTTGAAAAGGCTAAGCTACCATGCTCACACGTGTACGCACCCAGATCACAGACCCTGCACTGCTTTGGAAGCAGCAGCACTCCATCTTCTGTCTAACTGCAGCTAAAGGCATGAAAGCAGCAGTGAGATTTCATTTGGCTAACTGACTGAAGGCACTGAGGGAGTAAAACTCGCTGGAGAGATTTATACACTCAGCCTGATGCCTCCTGCTCCCTATAATAGAACAAAAGCTTGTTGTCTCTTCCAATTACAGATGTCAAAACGCTTATTTTGAGGGTTGTGATCTTTTCCCTTTTAATCTGCAAAGATAAAAGGTCTCAGCTTCATTAGCATGTGTTCTCTCCCCCCAGACTCAGATTCCCTGCAAGCAGCCAGCTCAGCCTTACAGCCTATTACCCACTCCTGGGGCCATTAAGGTCTAACATTAATGATGTGTAATTAGCATATGATGACAAATAATAACAATGCACTCCAATTCAATGTAATGGGGGATAAGATAATAACATGGAATCCCACTGTTTCAACCCTACATAAAGCTCACGATATCTATGTTTTATTGCCCACTCTGTTGTTCAAAGCTATAATGGAGTGGGATGTAGAACGTGTGCATAAATTATTCAAATTAATATGTTTATCGAGAAATATCACAATTATAATACATCAATGAGTCAAGGTGCTTAATCTGCACAAAGCCTGACCGTAGTTTAATCATACTCAATGACAGCGGAAGTACATTTTAATATATTTCTGAGAGCTAGAGCTTTTTTATGTTTGTGTGAAAAACACATGAGAATATTGTGAACTACCATTATTATGGTGTAACCTCAGAGTCCAACAGTATGCACAGAATTCTTTATATTGTATTTAATCAAACAAATTAATTATTAATTAAACAAATGGGCGAATAATGGAGCTTCTTTAGCTCTCTCCACATCTTACCTATATCCCTAATTTATAAATGATCTATTAAATCTAATGACAGCAAGAACTCAAGTTAAATGGAGGGGTATCAGTAGAGAAGTGATCAATTATGCTGTAGAACAGAGGCAAAGCAATCAGAAGTGACAGACCATCTTCAAACGGCTCTTTTCATCCATTAAACAGGCTGCCTGTTTGTGTCAGCTGTGGGTCTGGAAGAAAACCCATACAATTAAATAGACCCCACATGTTCACGCACACACATTCATATGCAGCTCCAACATGGAGCATCTTGTATTGTGTTTTGTGTAATGCAGCTCACACAATTTTTTTATTTTTCACATCTGTCACAAAACAACCCATCACCAATTATAGTGAAGCACAAACACGGCCGTTTTCAAATTTGTTGGTTACCTCCTGTAAAGAGGATGGTGGGGCATCTCAGAATCAAACTAATCAAAGCACCTCAAAAGTAGAATCTGAATGAATATATTGACAAACGCAAAAATGAGGTGCTGTTGAAATAAACAAGTGTGAGATGTTGTGAGACATCCTACTGTCTATGTGGTTGTTTTTTTTTAAATGGTGTCCTTTTCTTAACCATTTAAACGTTCAGCACTGAAGGGGCTTTCTATACAATGTACTATTGCTTTACTGGTTCGTTCTGTAGATTACTGGAAAACCATTACAATGCTAATAACAAGTATTTGTAATTTAATGCCATTTCAATCTAAAGAGTATCAAAGTTCTCACTGAAAAGGACAACATGTAGAAATGCACGGACAGTGCAAATAGAAAACCATTCATCTGTTGTTTCAAATTGAATTTGCTCTCTGGAAACACAGACATTCTCTATTTTTTCAAGCGAGCAAAGCAGGGCTATTTGAAACCCTGTTTACAGCTCCCAGATCTCAAATTGACTTGCTAATGTTAACTTTTATTCTGTTGCCATGGGTTACCATGTCGTGTGATTTGACACCGAGCTACAGACACTGCTGATTAGTAGCATCCAGTTCTGTCCATCTCTGTGCATCACTGAACCATCTGGTCATTTATTCACTAATAAGCCCCTAATGGCCCAAATATTCAGCGGCCTGTCATTGTGACATGGCAGAAAATGCCTACATTTTTCAACTCGCCTTGACATGTTGCTTGTTTCACATCAAAACTCGTCATTTACAGGAGAGAAACTCAGAGGGGTAGAAACTTGACCTAATCTGCAGTGTTAACACTGAGGCAAGGAGCTTTGTTATCTGCTAGACTGACTGAAAGGATGTTAATGCATTCATCCTTCCCCACTTCAAGATCTTCTTTTCTGCAACAGGGAGAAGGATATGAGTGCTGTCAATAGGAATTTGATTATGCACACATTGATTCTACACTAAAAAATTAAAGATTATGCACAGCCCAGACTGTGAGATCCTGTGAGAAAATGCAACATGCGGCTTATGGTTCTGCAATGTGTTCACGTCCAACCTGTCATTTGTCGCCGAAACATTGACTTTTTGCCATAAATATTGCCAGATGAACAAAGCCAGCTGGGATTGTAATTGGTGACATGCAACCATAAATTTAACCTTTCCTGGGAAACTGGTGGCAACCAATTAACTAGCCATTGAATAAAAAATATCCTCAATTATCTGTCTCATTATGGTGATGTTGGCCTGCATGTACAGAGAGCAAGGAAGATGAACAACAATATTGATTTTTTTTTTTCTCATGTTGACTTTTACATTTCAGAGCTTAGAGTTGATAGAAATTAATGTCTAATTTATTATAGTCATGGCAAGATGCATAAATATGGCAAAGGCAATTATTATAATGTTGATCACTCATCTGATGTATGAGAGAACATGAAGGCGACCAAAATTATTGCTAAAGAATAAACGCTTTAATACAAAATTCTAAATGAAATCCTGAAACAGCCCTTTTCTCTATCATTGGTCTGATTGGAGTGTGAATGAGCTTCATGTTGGCCGACTGGTTGCAGAACCTCTCTGTCAACTTAACTAGCAGCCCAGGATGGTGTGAATGTATACTTAACTCCCTGTCACTTAGCGAGGCATGCACCCTGAGTCTCCATCAAGACGAGCTAAGTAAGATGGAAGACGAGCAGGCTTTGGCTGGAAAGAAGACGGGAAATGCCACCTTTGGTGAACTCGCCTGGAACCAAAATCTCTCAGACGTATTTGAATGTTGTGCTAAGGGTGGGAGGATACAGAGTGTGTGTCTTTTACACACTTAATATAATTTCTATTGTAGAAATGTTAGGGTATGTCTGTCTTATGGGATTTACTTCATACTTGAAGCATTCACAAGAAAATCCCTATTCTAGCTCATCTTTTCCCTTTTAAATCTCCCACCATGCATTGGCATTGCAAACTACACTGCAAGCGGAGGAAATCAAATCATCTACATCTTAAACCATCAGGCTTCATAAGAAAATAAAGTTGAAACCAAAGGCATTTGATACGGGAAAGCAAGGGGAACATGTTTTATGTATACAGTACAAATTCAGGACTGAATTCAAAGCAAAGAGTATATACTGTATTTTGAGTCCCCTTTTTTAGCACTTCTAATTAGCCAAAGTATTCAAATACAAACAGTCTAGGCTGTCCGATGCCAGTGCAGCTCTGTGGCCTAATTTATGTAAACTTGTTCCATTATATAGGCTGCTGAGAGTATCATTAAGGTTTGCCTCGGTTTTGGGACTCTTTTAAAGCAAACCTACAATAAAGACGAGCCAGCTCATCTCATTTGCTCAGTGTGTTGGATGTGCATTCTAATGAACGGCTTACAACAATGTGACCTGCCAGCGCAAATAATTAACCTTAAGTGAAACCAATTACATACTTTTCTGCCATCGTGAAAGCCTCCAAAAGCAATCATGTATAGCTTTCTCTAGGAATGTTTTGCTGATAAAGAAACTAAGTAGAGGATTCTGGGCTATTCTGTAGTAACAAATGAACACTGAGAAGTCTCTTTATGCTCAGAGAGATATCTAAAGAGGAAGAAGATAAACAACAATTATACTGCTCTCCCTGTCAGCACAGCATGCCTCGGGTCAGTCCATTAGAGATCACTGTTTGGTGCACTCTTGTGCTGGAATGAGAAGTGCACCCGTTTGCGGCCAGGCTTTTGACTGGCAGTTGGGACCTGGAGACTGTGTGTGTGTGTGTTGTGAGCTGCCTGCGAATGCATACGAGGGGGGGGGGGGGATATCCAGACATAAACTTCCGCTGTCAGCATGGGCAATCATGGCACTTCATTGTCCAGCAGCATCATTACAATATGGTTATCATCTGAGCTTGAGTCTGACACCTTCTCCAGGACCTCTCCAATCACCCCCATAGTAGGCTTCAGTACCAGGCAGTCAGGGCAAATCTCTGCTTTGTGCTTGTCTGCCTTAATAGACTGGATGTCACTTCTGCCTGTGGAATGTGCCCGGTCTTCAGCTGTCAGTCAGAGGCGCGGGTGTCAGGCCGGAGCGTGGCTGGAGCCGTCTGGATTAGAGGGTAGTTACCATAGCTGTCAGATTACTGACAGCCTGACACCCCCTCTCCCAACTTCCTCTTATTGTTTCTTTGTTTCTCTCAAACATCCTCCAGATGGGAGAATTACCAACCAGAGAAGAGAGAGAGACGAGAGAGAGATGAAGAGTGGGGGAAAGAGGGAAGGGGTGGGGGGGGGGGATACAAAAGCCGAGGCGGGTTTTAAAAGTTGTATGCCACGTTAGTTTTGTGATGAAGTAAAGCGTGCTTGGTAGATTCCCATAGAGAGAGAAGGAAGAGAGAGGATGAAAGAGAGAGCATTACACCTATTCCCACCTCTCCTTGTTATCTTTGGTATTCATGTCAAGATAGGTGATTGTGTTGGTCATTAGTGTTCCTATACCCAACAGAGTGTCTTAGTTAGTACCTTTGAGTAAAGCTTCATCTTCACCGAATATTCACCTCTATGACTGTACCTGTCTCACTCATCTGGATAAATCTTGGAAATGTTCTTTAATTTCTCTTTCTTTTTTAAGACAAATGAACTAGCTTAATGTAGAGATGTAGACAGGCATGATAAAAAATCACTTAGATACTAAAACCTATAATGAATTATGGAATCATCCATGGTTTCTGGGACTATTTTAATGATTGAAGAAACTGTGGGTAGGCTAAGGGTCAGCACTTGTCTTTACATTTTTCATCTCTCTCATTTCTGTGACCCTGTATGGGTGACACTGGCAGTCTGCCATTTTAAATGAGCACTGAACTAACAGCAGACTCTACATTAGAGAGAAAGATGAAAATCACAGACATGAAAATCCACATGCCATTGTCTGCTCAGCTTTCCATTTAAAATATAGCATAAAAGGCAGATTTATTTCTATACATTTTACTTGATTGAGCTGATAAAATATTCACACAAAAAATAGCGTGGCAAGACGTATAGAAGACAGAACTTCCAACAGCCCCAAGCAGTGAACTTCAGAAACAATTTCACATATGTAAAATGAAAGGAAATGAGGTGTTATGTTTGTAAAATACACTGATACACCACTCCAGCCCTTGGCCGTCGGATTCTACCATAAAAATAACCAAAGGCAGATTACAGTTTGCCCTGACCTCCAATCTCATCTAACAAGCCTGGCTACTAAAATCTGCTGCACCGTCATGTACGGGTAAAGATAATGAGGGCGACTGCCTGAGGAGAGACCGAATGCAAAACAATTATAGTTAGTTACAGGAGCACAGGTTAATATTCTCTCATGTTCCTCTTCTCACGCATTCTCCTTTGTCCTACATCAATCTTAATGAAAGTTATGAGACCTGTCCGCAATGATAAGCAGCCACTCAGGCGTACTCTGTGTCAAGGCTCTCACATTATGCCTCCCCTTCAGCCTATGTTTTGCATAGCCTAAAGCATCTATTAAAATCCTCTTGTAAAATTCATAAAACAAAAATGCGGTGGGTCAAGTCTAGAGGGAGCCAAAGTAAGCTGCTTATTAGCAGGGAGTCGAAAACACAGATCCAATTACAGATCCTGAACAAGGAGCCCTAAGAATCAGCATTGGGGAATAAGTATTTTCCTTTTCTCTCCTCTTCAATTGGCCTAGGTACAGAGGAGAGAGAGAGAGGTATCAGAGAGCAGGATCCACGAATGGTAATTACAGTGGGAGTGTTTAGTGCATGAAGCTAGAGTTGGAGCCATTCAAGTACAAACTCATGTAAATCTTCACTTTGCTTCAGATAGTAAATTGGTGGGGTTTAAGGGGAATCCCAGAAGGAGAGGAGGAGAGGGGCTGCGCCGAGAGGAGCCATGAGCTCCAGAGATATGTAAAGAATCTCTGTCTGGAATTTAAAGGGCTACAAATTAGACCAGACATTAGCCTTTTTCTTTTACAGAGCCAGCAGAATGTGAATGAAACAGAATAAATAACTATAAGACGGCTTTTCCCCCCTTCTTATAAGATGACATTAATCCTTTCATGTGCAATGACAGCTTACAGGGTCTGACCCTTTCCCCAGACAGCCATATAAAGCCAGGAGATTTCTTAAGATCCCACCAAGAACAAGCTTCTGTTAATAAGAGGTCCTGATAGAGGTCTCCACCTCACATTTAATACTCGGGTTTACACCGATGTACCCTGCTCAACAGATTGCTTTTATTAAACCAATCAACAATATTGCGACATGTTATTCCATTTAGACGTTTACTTTTTATTTGAATCTGTCTGTAACAAGCGGACAGGACAGCAGTTTTACATTTTTTTCTTCCTGAGTAGTGAAGGCTGAAGTGTCTCTCAAGTGTACAATAGCGTGAGCATTTGAGCCCTTTGAAAGAAAAAAGATCAAAGGCGGCTAGTCCTCCTGCTGCTGCTGGGTTTAAGCTGTAACCAGCACAGACCCTGCTCTCCACATCTCGGATAGCGCATAGTGGTGGGTGGCGAGCTGACTGATTGCCAGGAGTGTACTGTCAGCATCACTCTCTCCACAGAGGACCATGATGGGGGACAGTGTGCGGGCAGTCCATGTGGACCCCCACACCAATACCATCAACTCTGCAGGGAGACGGTGGCAGCCTGCATCTCCCATAATGACCTCAGTGGGTAATGTGCTACACTAATATCTAGACAGGGTAATTCATTTGCACAAATGGACAATCCATCTCATTTTTGCAGAAAATGAACTCTGCACCCAGCCGAATGGATGCCATATTTAGTTTCAATGCAGTCCTAAAAAATAATTGGGTATTTTCAAAAAGAAATCAATAAGAATATACTGTAATTTCTATAAGTGATATTTAGCGAGATGCCATGCTAATACATTTCCTGAATGTAATAGCTTCATCTGTGAATGGAAATGTTTGAAGATAAGAGCAAAATCTAATACAAATTATTATAAATGTGAAAGATTCCTTTGTACATAGATTAACATCCAATTAACAAATGATAAGTGGTAATTGTAAGAATAATAAGTTGATGGTTATAGTTGCAATGTAGTCTATATAGTCACCACAGAAGTTGCTAGATATACCAGAGGTTAAGGATGTTTACTGTGAAATTATAAAAAAAAAAAATTTGCATGGCTCGTTGGACTATTAGGGGACATACCATGTGCTTTGTGATGTTGTGGTTTCAGGTCTGGCTTGTGGCGTATGTTGTGGGTCATCCCTTCTTTCTTTCTGCCTCTAACCTCACTATCCTGTGATACTCTGCTATACTCTGATAATACTCTGCTATACTCAGATAAAATGACAAATTATGTTCAGTTTCCATGCTGTGTTATATTCTTTACAACTGGACACATTTGAGTTATGTCAGGGGCTAATATAAGTGCAAGGTTCTCACATCCTTAAATAAACGTTAACACAGTGGTATGAGTTAACAGACATTCCAGCACAATTACCAGCCAGTGTTACACCGCTGACATTATTAGGAGGGAACCTACATTACAAACGGTCCACCTTTTGAAAACAGCAGCAAAGTGGCCACTATATATTCCATCACCTTAGATTTCTTTTCACCCCGCCGCCCCTTATTTCCCCTCTTTCCAATCAATTTCATCTGCTGCCAATGGACTGTTACAAACACATTCCTATTCATGCAACAGGATCAGACACAAAGCAAATAAAATCTGCAAGATATGCAGTCCAAAACAACATCTGCTAATCAGTGTATGCAGATTAATTGAAAGTCTTTGTGCTGTCATTTCAGTTGAGTGCAGTTTGACTAACATCTTAACCTACTTAGTGCAATTAGTGCTTCATTAGAGAGGCTAACTAACTATTGCTTCTCTCCATAATGATGTGCAAGAGTGTAGACATAAAAGTACATAATCAATGGTTTCCAATTACTCCACAAGTGCAACCACTATTTCAAATAAACTGGATAATAATATAGAGCCATTACAAAGTCTAAGGTAGCAGAACCATTTAATTGCAGTGCAGTTCTTCTCAGCTCCAAGATTTTTTCACACTAATGAAGTGTCATACAAAAAAAGGCTGTATTGATTTTTTCACCACACAGCCTCCACCACAAATATGTAATTATCCTTTTTATATCTGGCAGGGGATTAAAGTAATCTATAGTATCTAGCCTTTGCGCTTCTCTGACAGGGTTGTGTGGGGCTTTTACCCTTTTCAAAATATGCAGCTTTTTGATGAATGAACTTTAGACAAAATGCTGTTCTGTTCTATATTGTTTTGTCTAAAAACCTGTATTCTGAAGACATCATAGAGCATGTACAGCTGCCTGAGCTTTCAGTACACATTCATGGCATTTCAAGCCCTGTCATCTATGATCCGGGCAGTTAGAGCTAACCATCAGCTAACACTCACACATACACACACAGACAGATAGGCTCCACAATCAAACACAAGCACACAGAAAATAGAAACAGCGGCACACTATCACACACTCACACCATTTCTTTGGAGATTTTTGTGAGGCAGTGTGCTCAATAGAATTCATCACAGCTGGTTAATAAGGCTAATTTAATCCAATAATGTGTCCATGAAAATCACTTCTTCCTTTGGAGCACCACACAAAAGCTCCCTGCTGTTCACTGTCAAACACACAACACATGTACACTCATCCTCACGCTTCACATAATAACAGCCCAGTCCATTTAAACTTTAGGCCAGCTACTCCTCTCTCTCTCTCTCTCTCTCTCTCTCTCTCTCTCTCTCTCTCTCTCTCTCTCTCCCTCTCTCTCTCTCTCCCTCTCTGTCTGTCTTTGCGTCTCCAGACCTGAGATGGACGAGCAACCTTAAGACTACCCCACGCTGGGCTGCCCTTCACGATAATAAAAAGCCATTACCTTGACCGCTGACACGAGGCCAAGTGTGAGGGTCAGAGTGATATTTATTGATGAAACTCTGAGCTCCCAATCTGCTGCACTCAGTGCGCATCATACAGCTGTCAGCACAGACAGGGATCAGGCAGCATGATGGCCCTCGACATGGCCCATCTATAATTTATGAACTACACAGAAAACAACCAGGAGACAACAGAGAAGCCCTGGCTGCCCAGGGATTACCCTCCAGCCCAGCTAAAGATATCCGAACGAGAACCATCTAAGGGCCACTGTGGGCCACACTGATATGGGGCAGCAGGTAAGCACAATAGCTGTTGTTCCATATTCAGAGGGGCCTCACCGGGATCCATCTCTCTGGAGGACACTGTTGTGAATAATATAATAGACAGTGTTTACAGTGGGGATGTAAAGTGAGTGCGTTGGTGCATCACACACCCCAGCACACTTCAGCTGAGCCCTGTAAATGAGCTTACAGAGGAGCAGAAGATGTAAAGTTTCACACTTTATTCTACAAAAAGCTCTGGGACAGCTCAGTGGCAAAGACAGTCAAAGATGACCATCATATGATGAAGACATTTGGCTATTTTATTATTATTATTATTATTATTATTATTATTATTATTATTATTATTATTATTATTTCTTAAATTGTGACATTTAATAGTTTAAATATAGGGCTGCAACTAACTTTTTTTTCATTGTCAATTAATCTGGCAGTTATTTTCTTAATTAACTGATGAATCAATAAAGTAAAAGAATTTGTCACAAAGACACAAAGATGATGTCTTCAAATTGCATGTTTTGTCCAACCAGTCTTAAACTCAAAGTATTTCAGTATACTAAGATGTAAAACAGAAAAGCAGATAATCCTCACAATTGTCAAGGTGGAAACAGAGAATGATAATAGAAATAGTCATTTGTTGTTTTAGATCCAGTCACATGTTGGCTAACTTGTGTGTGGAGCATAGTGACAGGAGTTGTTTGGCTATTAGCTAAACTTTTTTTCACTATAGTAGTACAACTGAAACTGAACACCCAACCAATTTGAGAAAACATTTTGCTTTAGTTAGACCATCATTTTTCTGTTGTTAATAACTTCTGATCTTAACAGGACAAACATTGGTAACAAGAAATACTTAGGATGGTTTTCTAACTTATTTCATTTATTTTCCCCCAATGGTTTATTTTGGCATTGTTATGCTTTCTTCTCATTTTAAATCCCACTTGACAGTTCTTTGTGGAAAACTTTAATTGCAGATACACCTCTGGCCTATTTTGTTTTTAACACAAGGGTATTCTGTCTCCATTCTTGAATTCCCACCCAGATCAAATGCAATCCTTCATCGGCCAATTTCCCTGACACTTTCGTTTTATCCTCTGAATTCATCTTTACATGCTGCAGACAGACATATATTGTTTCAGATCAATAAATAACCATATAATTGAATGCTGCTGCATCCCAAATGAAGCCCTCATTTACCAAGCTTCAGTAAACAGGCTGGATTCTTTGCCTATCTAACGCTGACATTTCAGAATTCAAACACATTCAGGGCAGTGTCAGTGCACAGAGCTTCTGTATCCCACTTAGGCTCCTCTTTTCAATATGGAACTATCTTCACCCAATAAATTATTCTGGGCATCTCCAAAGTCATTACACATTTATTTTGATCTCGCATCATAATTCACAGCTTGGCGCACAATGCATTTTCTCAAAATGCATGGTAATTCCTTGGTGCAGAGCAAAGTTATGATTCATTTATACAGGAGTGACAGCATAATGTGGAGACGTCAAAATCCATTAAACTGTTCAATGTCTTGGGGTTTATTTTTAGATCCAATTGAGATTTAACTGATGGTGAAAAATATACAGTCAGGTGTGTTTACCTCACCTTTAGAGAGAATGTGTTATGGTTCCAATTAATTTGTTATTCCTGTCACTAAAGCCATTGTCTATGTCAAAACTGTCACAGCGCTTTGGGCTTTGTTTTCTGGAGAATGGCATTTAATTTCACCGTATACTTTCATAACTATACTCATTTATGAGGTGTGCATTTTATTTAGAGCCACTTAAACTAAATACATGCTGATTTGATTGCTCATCACAATGGCAGATTGCAAAATTGCTGGCTGCCGCCTTGACCACTGAGGTGGTTAAATGATCATCCACAGTTTAAAAGACATTCAATTATCTTATGGATGCCTCCAGAGATGGGTGCTGAGAGGAGGGTTCTGCAGTCTGAGTGGATGCTAAATTGCATTACTGTGAAGATAATACTACAATTTAACATTGTTACCTTAACCTATACTTTCCAATGTAAAACGGTATACAGGCTTATACTGTGCTGTGGCATTGCACACCCATATTTTCCATTAGAATACATGTCAGGGACATGACAGGAAATATTTGGGTAGATTTTTTTTCTCCAAAATGTTCAGTAAAAGTGTAATTTAATTATTAGTTTATTAATTACTTTTTTTTACTATATGCGGTATTTCACTATATATATATATATATATATATACACATAATATAATATATATAATATATATTAATAAATTAAATGTAACTTTGTTGTCCACCTATGCATACCTGTCTGCACAAATGTAATTGAGCGGTGACTGTAAACTACACAGTGCTATGGTTCCTTTGTATGTAAGCCCACAAGTGCACTGAGCATGGCTAGCTGCTCACTGTCTGAGATGGGGAAAGGCAGGCAGGAGGGATTTTTTTCTTTCTTCTACAAGGATTTTTTTGTGTGCAGTTATGGTCCATCATTATTAAATGTCTCTTGTTGGATGGGAGAGGTGCTTTATCAAAAGCAGCCATTCATCAGGCGCTGTGCAAGACAGCCCACATCTGACCTCTGCGGCAATAATGCCGCATCAAGTAGGCCAACTACCTAGTTTAGCGGCAGAGCAGGGAGCAGGGGCCGGCTCCAAGATTAAGTGCGCTGTTTCAGGTTTTCATTCCCAGGGGCTCTGCTGGCTGATGTTGTATTGATTGCAAAAGTTTACCAGTAAGTATCACAAACAACAATAGCCAGGTCAACGATTGGTGATGCCTGAACCGCTATTCCCCGGCGGGGGGCTACACGTTCAGGGCTAAAGCACTGCCATCATCATAGCTGTGTGCAGGGTGCAGAGAGGGCTCTTTGGAGCTGCTGGAAGAGAAGTGCACTGGCTGTTCCTACTGACATTTAGGAAAGCGATATGTCGGTGCGAAATGAGCGAGCGTGAGATAATTATAAGCCTTTGCATTATAAAAGGCTGCATCGACAAACTGTCGGATTGGCCTTCCACAGAGGAACCTGGACCTGTTACTGTAGGTACTCCTGCATAGACTACTCCTTATCCCATTTAATGGTATGGTCATTTTTTCAACTTCCACAGTAAAGACCTGTCTTTCTACACACATATGTGACAGATCCATAATTGGGCAAATTATACACAGTAAAGCCTATTTCCAAACAACTCACTTTCCATGTTTATGATAGCATGTCCAAGAAAGGAAGTGTTACCAATAAGCAATATTTTCTTGAGGGAAACTGCAGTGCTGAAAAGGCTGAGCAGTAAAGAACACGATTCACCCTAAGGCCATCTCCGGCAGGCTGAATGATGGTGCATCCTTGGCCCTGCATGGAGGACAGCACACAACCCTCCATCACAGTGCCACCGGACCATTACCCAGGGACTGCAACGGCCAGCCGCACCAAGCAGGCCTCCTCCACTGCCCCATGAAGCTAATCATGTGATTTGATGCAATGACAGAGTAATGACACAGATTGGTGGTGTGTTCAGCATCCCCCTGCTGGAGACTACAGAGGAGGTGGTGAACACACGAGGCTGCCTGAGCCAGAGCAAGAGCCAGAGATATCATATTACAGAGCAAGTTGCAGAAGATATCCAAGTACTCTCACAAGTGAAATCAAGATTAATAGTGCTGCTGAGGGATTCTTTTATGTCCTTGAGTAACTATATTTCACTTAATGAGGGACATTAGCCGTAATAAAACTACTCAGAAGTACAAGCCGTTAATTAATGCCTCCACATTACCAGTGAATGGAATAACTGAGTTGTAGGACCCATTGGACCAAATATTAAAGGTGCAATCTGTGGGCTCATAATTTCCACTGCTCGGTGCCAATTCATCATTTCAGCCACTAAAATATATCCTGGTACTAAATCTCTAAACCAGTATTGTGACATGTTGATTACTGTACTGCACATCATTCCTTATTAGACTCATTGTGTCTTCAGCAAAGTTTTAAATCACTGTATTTGTTTACCTCTTAGTATTATGAGTGTAGTATTATTATTGCCCTTCACAAACTTGTCCTTTTTCATGAATATTGACCACCACCATCAATTTCAAGTATTCCTATTAGCTTGGAATTTTACATTTGCGCTTGCATGAACTGGGGTAGACGCTCCATAATGATGCACCATCTTGAAATACGTTAGCCGGTAAGGGACATACACCTGATGTACGCAGATGATCTTGTCATTCTTTGTCCATATAGTGCTGGCCTTCAACAGTTACTAAGGCTCTGCTCCCAATATGGCTCAGACTTTGATATTAACTTCAATTCTAAGAAGAGTAATATAATGATTGCTAGAAGCAGGGAGGACAATAAACTTTCATTTCCTGCTTTCTCTCTGTCTGGTACTGTCCTTAAAGTGTGTGATGATGTCAAATACTTAGGACACTATATAACTGATGACCTGTCTGATGATAGGGACATTCATAGACAGTACTTTATGTTGTATGCACAAGCTAATATGCTGAATCACAAATTTAGTATTTTTAAAGCTTTTTGTACTCCAATGTACACAAGTGACTGCCGCCACAAGTGGGCAGTCACTTGTGGCGGCGCTATAAAAAAAGCAGTATGCAGAAACTCAGTGAGGCATATAATGATGGTATGAGGCTGCTGCTTAAAATGCCACGATGGAGCAGTGCAAGCCAAATGTTTGTAAGTGTTGACGTACCCACCTGTACTCAGGAATCTCATGTACAGATGTATGTGTAGACTATCTGAGTCATTCAACAGCATCATTGCAACACTAGTGAACCCTGCATTGAGTGCAGTTAGGTTTACTTCGAGATTGTGGAACCATTGGCGTTTTAGTCTATACACTAATATCTGAACACTCTTTTTGTGTATTGTGGAATTCTGGAATGTGTTTTATCTTGTATTTCTCTGTCTTTTGCTATGTTTTGTATTGTGCTATGGACCATTTTTTGTGTGTGTCCTGAATAAAGAATATGATGATACAGGCTATACTGTTCCGCCTTTCGTGTTTTTGACTAACAGCTGCTGCTAGTGGGTATCGTCGCTTCCCAGCCCCGGCAAGTTTGAAGAAGGAAACATGGAGGACCACACGTATTCAAAATCCAAATTTTAGGAACAGGAGTCTTCTGCTTCGCCCAGAAAGAAAACGGATATTGAAAAGAGCAAGAGACTGTAAAAAGAGTGAACATTGGAGCTGCTTTGGAGGCACACACCAAATCCCAACTAGTTAATTATCCTCTGGACCGCTCCAGTCTCCTTTTCTTTCTCTCTCCTTTCCGTCGGGTGCCGCGTGCCTGCTCGTGGTGTCCACGCCACTCTCCGACATGAACTCATGGATGTATTAAGAGAATGTATGAACTCAAACAATGACGGCTGATAGACGGCCTTTTGTACACCTTTGCTTTTTGAAGCGTGAAGGCTACCGTAGTTGCAATACTGCGTGGAGAGAGAGTTGATTGCGATATATGATCTCAATGCTAGATGGGAGTAATTCTTACACAATGTAGCTTTAAGATATGGAGGTCTGTGTATGAACTTCATAGTAAATAATCTCAACAGTTAAATTACATCCTAAACCAGTTTCATTCTAGTTTAGGCTTATTGTGTTTGTTGCTGCATCAGGGGTTCTAAAAATGACTTCCAGATCTTTACCAACCTCAACACCAAAGAAATACATCTCACTAACCTCCCTCTAAGAGCACCTTTATCTGGGCTATAATCCTGGCTGTAATGTGCCCTCGTTAGGAAAGCGCTGCTGGCCCACACCAGTAGCAACACGGGAAAGGCCTCGGGCACCACTGGAATTAATTACAGACAAAAGCGATGGTGTTTGCAATTGTCATGCCAAATTTATCACTAGCCACTTAATGTGCCTCATCTGAACTGATCCACACTAGCTGAATTGCCCCAGGGCATCTATTCTTCCTCTTCGTGGGATGGGGTTGTAGTGTTTTTGTGTGTGTGTGTGTGTGTGTGTGTGTTTGTGTGTGTGTGCGTGCGTGTGCGTGTGTGTGTGTGTGTGTGTGTGTGTGTGTGTGTGTGTGTGTGTGTGTGTGTACAGGGCAGTCTGCATCTGCAAGGGGCCTGCCTAAGTCCTGGGCTCGAGGCAGTGTGTGCTAACAATGCCCCCAGCAAATATAGAGTGTGGAAGTCTATAACAAATGTTAACACCCCCCCATTCGCTATCTACCCAGCTACGTCTCCAGAGAGAGGTTCAAAGCCAATCCTGACATCTTTAATTCTGTCATTTTTGTGATGATAATCCTTGATGTGCTTGGATGTGGTGTCAGTGGTAATTTGTTCCACGTCAAAGTACATCTCTACACAGGCTTGTGGCTAACAAAAATCCTTAGATCAATGAAGAAGTTTTACTATATTGCATCAATAAATACATACATATAGAACACACTTGAAAGTAGGGCTGCAACTAACAATTTGCTGATAATTTTCTCAATTAATCAGTCTATAAAATGTCAGAAAATAGTGGAAGATGTCAATCTCAATTTTCAAGAGCCCAATGTCAGGTCTTAAAATTGCTTCTTTTGTCTGACTAACAATCCAAAAAAGTATATTCAGTTTAATATCATAGAATGTATATATATACACATTTAAAAACCTGAAATGTTTGAAAACCTGTCAGTCAACTAATCGATTACCCGACTTATCATTTCACCAAGTTTTTTAATATTATAAATATGAGTTAGAATATTTTTTTCACTCAAGGTGAAATACAGTGGGCATCATTTATCCATTTTCCTTAATCCTGTCATTTATATAGCTGTTTATATCAAAAGGACAAAGGCTGTCCCAAATGCACACTTACACATAAGCCACCATTATCTTTCTGCTTGTGCAGCTGAAAACCTAATACCTTAGTTCAATAATAATGCAGAGGGGACAGCACATTGGTAGCCCAGTGGTACAACCGAATAATAGCTCCAGAGGAGTCCTGCCTCTCTAAAACAAATATGCAGGTGCTTCAGTTCAACTTAGGAAAAATGCAGCAAAATATTGTATCCACAAGTGCATAATGTGTCATCAACACCGATCGGTTATCAATTAAAGCAAAATCATCTCATTATATTAATGAATGGCCTCAGCTAGTAATAGCCTGTCTTATTGATGTTTAAACAAGGTAAGAACAAATTCCCTTACACAGAACCGGGATCTACGGTATCAGCAGCTGAGAACAGATTTGCAAGGAAGAAGAAAACAAAAAAAAAGGAAAAGAAAAGAGAAACTGAAGGACACAACAGGCTACTCTCAGAGGGACTGCATTTATTCCAGCAATTGTCATGCAAGACTTGTTGTAAGTAATAATGTGGCCTTTAATGACGGAATGATGGACCTGCCAAACACTGCCTCTGCCATATACTGTCTGCATGTCCCCGCCATCCGCTGCTCACATACCCATCTGGGACATATTAGCATATCCTCGTCAATTCACAGCCCACTTTAACATAATCCATATTTGTTGGGTAAAGTCCAACAGCAAGCCTCCCGTACAGCGGTCATATGATGCTATGACACACTTCAAGAGCCTGGCCCACATAAAGCATGCTTGGGCAGCTAAGCAATTCAGAAATGCAAAAGAGCAGGGCATAACGTTCCCTACCTTGTACCAAGAGGGACAAATCCCTTTTGGCCAGACATCTCCAGACTGTTACCTTGGTATTGGCACAACAGTACTTGTGATTTTTATTCTAAGTGTTCAGGAAAGAGGAGGAAAAGAACAAAAAAACTGTCTGCTGTCATGGCTGGCAGTCAGTGTGTAGAATGCATTAAGTTGCTGAGGCATGTATGTATGCTTCACCTATCAGGGAATAATGCCATATTTTGATACACATATGCGTGGTAAATATTCTCACTCTTTAAAAAAAAAGGGGTGGACTGCAGCGAATCCAAGCTTAAAATAACCTTGAACTAATTTGTCATTTAAAGGAAATGTAAATAATGTGAATTCTTTTTTTTTGTACTGACACTGGGCTGCTGTCTATGTGTAATATGGCTCATTACAGTATAATGTAATGTATACATATTTATGTAGGTATACACCTGCATCTACATTAAGAAATTGCTAATATAAATGAAGTGAGATAAATACAGTCATGGTAAAAGAGGTCACATTTACTCTTGAATGCACATGGATAATAACTGACTTAGTGAATTATCCATTAAGAGCAGGACAATCATTTCAGAGATGGGAAATGCATCTTGAATGTCCTGACATTTATTGATACTGTAATGTGAGTGTAAATTTTATTGAGTACAGACCCTGGAAAACGGTTTAAGTAAAAATATACCTCAATTTGAAGCAAGGAGGGGTAGAGGGTGTAGAAATAAAAAAAAATAAAAAACATCTTACTGATATTAATTTTCCACATTCGTATGGTTCATTGATGCAATTCTTTGAAGGTCTTTGCAGTAAAGACATTCAGCAGAATTCCTTCACCCACTTGAAAGCAATACCTGTCATGAACCATCATCACAAAAGCCTTCTGAGATATAATCTCAGAGAACTTTTAACCCAGGAATTTCAAACCCTCCTGTCAAAAAGAAAGCAGAGATCTTGGGATCATGACACTCAGTCAGCAGCAGTCACACAGCTCTGGGCCGGGTGCTTCTCAAGTGCTGGACTGTCTGGCAGCCAGCAGGGCCAGAGGCTGAATTTCACATAGCTTAGTTATATATTAGTCCAGCAGATTCCACTTACTGTACGGCAGCGTACATTAAACTATGCATGAATACATCAAGGCATGCTGTTTTTCATCAAATAAAAAAAAAAAAAAAACTGTTGGGAGGGTAAACAGAGTGAAGCAAATCATAAACAACACGAAGGCTATAAATATTTTAGCCATGTCAGTTGTCAGACCCACCTATAGCGTTCAGGCCAGAGACACCTAGTTATGGCTGGTTCTAACTGAGGTTGACTTATGATAATGAGATTCAATCACAGCACGAGCTACTGTTTGTATACAGGACACCTCCTTCATTTGACTAAGTTGATGAAGTTTCTAGTTTACTTCCTTCCTACCTTTAAAGAAGAAAATCTGTTACACATGACTTCAAATATATGCAAAATTACACAAAGACCAATTTGATTTGTTCTCCAGAGAGGTCAGTGAGAAATCCTGCAGTTCACACATCCCCCTTGACTAAAACCCCCAATGAGGCTGCGAGCAGGCCGCTTCTCCTAAGGATGTCATGCTGCATGTCATCAGCCTGGTTAAATTGCACTGCCAGTGGGTAAGCAGCAGGGGTCACATGAGGCTCAGTGTGGACTGCAACATGTAACGCATGGCAGACCACAGTCTGAAAGCTGGCCAGTAATGACTCCAAAACATCGCGATAAAGATTGAGGGGCAGCTGTTTTAATCTAAAACAACTTGTCTCAGACACACACGTGCACACAAAATGAAAACCAGGCCATGTAAAGCTCTGCAGCAAAACCGTATAAAGCACTGTAAGGTTTAGGTTGTGTGTACTACAGAAATCAATATGTCAATACTGTGTCAATAGAATTTATCTATAATAGGGCAGTTGTTTGGGGGATGGTTTTTAAGTAGCGTATCAGGTTGAAGGAAAATGTCTGTTTTGGGAGCGAGTCCAAGCATTTGCCCTTGTAAACACAAAGCCCACATGTGACTGGGAGAGGCCTCAGTTGGGCAGACAGCAGAGGGAGTTAACAAAGCTAATTAGGAGAGGCTGACATGTTAAAGTGAGCTGCGGCTCGGGAGTCAGCTCTATCACATATGTTTCCTTTGTGGCGGGTGAAGTGGCTCCTTTGTTTGTGAATTGATGGCGTTTCGCTCCGCCGTCCCTTTGGGTAGAGGCACTGACCTGCGGAGGCCCCGACAGTGAGAGGAGGCTCTTTCTCTGTCTCCCCAATGCCTGCTGCTCCAGCTGTCCCACTCCCTCCCAAAACTAAACCTTCCCAGTGCCATGGATGCACAGCGAAATGGGCAACACCTGTAAAAGAGCAACTACCCCCTCAGCCCAGGCACCTCAAAGCAGCCTGCCCACCTGCTACTGAGCTCTCTGGGCCCTGCAGCTTAAACGCTCATTTTGTGCCTCTCAGCACGGGACTTATTGATATAAATAGCTGTGCACAAAGTGCACACTCTGTTTTCTCTTGGTCTGATGCAGTAGGTGTGTATGTGATTATATTCAATGGCAGTCTCTTTCAGGTGGGGATGAAATATGAGCAGTTTGGACACTGGGTAAATGACAATCTCTGCTAGATTCACTGAAAATCATTATAGCACAATTGACATATATCGAAATGGACAACATGATTCTGGCACCCGTCTTAAACAAGGATTCAATATCTAATATGTAGAAACAATATACTCTGTAATAAACATTACAGATACTGCAATAGATTTAATGATGACCTTACCATTTGTCTTGATATAGCTTGTCCTTCCTCAGTGGTGAAATGTAAGGTATGTCCTTGAACAAGCCACTGCATGGATATAATGAAAAAGGCAAAATATAAAGTCCATATAGTGCAAGCCATCAACTTGTTATTATGTGTTAATTACAATTTGAATACATAAACAGCCTATTTATGATTAACTCAATGAGATTTACTTTGTATTTGAATCAGATACAAAACAGCAGAACAATTAATTGTACAGCATCTCAAAGCACAGACTTTAAAGTCTTAACTTTTCCTTTGGGGCCACAAACAAAGTTTGTAAAAAGTCAATCTCTTTTATGCACCTAAGCCTGCATGGCAACAGATTAATCCTCACCCATTAAGATGGCAAGACAATTTGTGGAGTAGTTGAGTGTAAATAAATACGTTGAGGAGGAGATAATACATTAGGCTGCTGACCGGGCTATTCCATTACAGCAGCACATTTGTTTCCATACATGGAGGAAGCCATTCAGTGGATGGCATCTTTCCTTCATGAGATGAAAGTGGAATCTTGCCTCTGAGAGGAAAATAAGGACATCAGGACTCCCCGACATTAACTTTCATCACAAAATTCATCTCACCCACCAGGAATAGTGGCTCTCTCCAGCTCGCTCATAAAAAGGAAAAGGTATGATACACAACCTTCAGTTTAAGAGGTAACAATAGTTTTGTCTCCATTAGGTGTTGTAAAACAACAGCAACAAGATGTGCATCTGGTGCCTCGCTATTTCTGAAACATGGCTGTAAAACACTAGCCTGCAATCATTCTCCAGCAACACAAAACAACCCTAAAAAAAAAAAAAAACGTATATTATTAAATATTTTAGATGTTTTATATGCATCTTTTAGATTTACAAGCTTTTTTACTATTCCAAGTGGTAGTTCTGTTAGAAGAAAAGAGGCAGTACGAGCCAAGTGGCTGCATTGATCTTGCAGTAATTGATCTGATGGTTCCTTGTGATAATTGACAATTATCCCTGATTACCAGACAGGGGCTTAAAATCAGTCTAAGAAAATGACCTGCATTATGGGATGTTGTACAATGGCTGAACAAAGATAAATCAATACAACTCAGAAAACGGCTTAGAGAACAAGACAAAAGAGTGTCACACTAAACCACATGCTGCTGTGCCTCAAACAATCCCTCAGATACAGTATACTACTACACATGGGCGCCTGGTTAAGCTTTAAAATGGGGGAGCAAACCTGGAAAGATACATAATTGCCGGGAAATTGTAATTTAAAACAAATTCCCTGCATTTCTACAGCACCTAACCTCTTGGATTAAGTCAAGAAACGGCCACCTGCAGCCTAGATTAGTTAGACCAAGAATGAGTATATACTGTAATCCAATGTTAAGTGACGGTAAACTCATAAAAAGGTGAGTGAACCTACTGTATGTTGCATTTGAAAACAGTGGGTAAACTGCGTTTATGTGTGTTTACCCTCCACTACATCCCAAATTATAAAATCGACAAGGCTAATGCAAAATATTGTAAACTCTTTGATTAGGCTCCTTCGAGAACCAGACTTGTGCCGATTGGCGATCAGGTCGTATATCGACGATTGAAGGAATGATCGGCGATTGGTTTTTCCTACGCATATATTAAAGTGATTTTAACTTACTTACTATCAGAACTATAATTTCTAGAATCTGCGCCCTACTGCTTATTTTCTTGTCGAGCTGTAAGCCCGCCCGCTGAGCCACGTTAATCAACACGAGTGACGAGTCAATTTTAAATCCTTAACGTTAATTACAAAGCAGTTTTCCGTCTCTTTTCTATGGATCTGACACCTGATGGGCTGTGTTTCTTTTGGACAGCCGTCACCCAGCCCTCCCTGACTTCCCGGCTGCTGCCAGGGGATGGGAGCTACATTGGGTCAGCCCGCACGATTAACGTTACTGGGGGCTAAGAAACAGCAGCTAACGTTAACTACTGATTTTCCCTAGTGCGGAGCTTCGCCCCCAACACGACAAAAAAGTACAGTTATTACATGTTCAATTATCACATTAGGAGGCAGAGGAATAGTTAAATTTGACGGGCAGATCAACAGAGAGACGGAGATTGAGAGAAGCAATTGCTAACTGCTAAACTAAAGTAGCTAACAGAGTTAATAGCGTGTAAACATCTGTGGGATTAGCGAGAAAGTCACAAAAAGGAGATTGCTATGAGTACTTGAATAAACTAGTGTAACATTAAGTTTAAATGTAAAATGGATAATTAGCCTCTTTAAAGAAGAATATCATGTCAGCAGGAGGCAGGACAGCCGAGCTGGTGTAGTTTCATTGATGAAAGTGAAAGCCGCTCTGCATATCCATAATATGTTATGTCCAATCACGTGTTAAATGTAGCCTGTCAGACTGGCGATCTCGAGTAACCATGATTGGATGATTTGAAAATATTAGAGATCGGCCAAGCCTATCGCGAACGTCCCTTCTCCAAATCAGCGAGCTACATTAGGTGGACTGGCTGGTAAAGCTAGCTAAGGTTGACTAATAGATCAGTTCGGCATTTCGGCGAAAGTACAATCCTACTTTTAGCTCATTCAATTAAGCAAAATAGCTGTTTGTAAACAGTCAGACTCCTGTGTGGATTGTGATTAACAACCAAAGCATTCTGTGGCAAACAATCAGTGATGGATTTGACTGAACCAACTCAAAAGTCCAAAAATGTGTAATGTTTTTATTACTTGTTTTGTCAGTTGCTGAAAATATCAAAAATTATTACTGATATAAACACCTGATTGTGGGGACTGTATGATAAGTTTATATTTTAAAAAGACAAAAGTCTTGCTCCCCCTAATTGAATAATGGGGATGCATTTGCTACACTTGCTCCATTTATGCCTATGCTACTACATATACTACTCTACAAGAAGCTAAAATTAATCAATGAATCATTTAAGAGAAGGAAATAAGCTAATATAATTAGTTGCAAACTGTGTGTGTGCATGCTGCAAACCTGCACACGTCTGCATCTTTGTATGTGCCCATATTAAGCATGTGTTTGTGTGCAGCTATATGTCTATATTTCTCTGTTACTATGTGTCTGACCTCAGCTGATTGGTCCTCTTGATTTAACCAGACAGATGCAACTCATTGCAGCTTAATAAATATAGGGGCCCAGGGGAGCTCCGCTAAACAGTTCTATTAAGTTGGAAACATGTCAGCCAATAAAAAGCAGCCTGACCCCGGGAAAGGTCAACTGTGACACGCATGTTTACTCCGGAAAACAACCCGAGGCTGGAAGGTCTTGTTTTATCGGATGTCTTCAAAAGAGAGAGAGAGAGAGAGAGAGTGTTTGGCTGCCCAGTTTTACGTGATTTGGGGTCTTTGAACACAGGAAAGCGCTGTGTTGTCACAGAGACAGATACACAAGGTTATGCTGTGTATTCCTCGATAGATACTGTAGATAGATAGATAGATGGATAGATAGATAGATAGATAGATAGATAGATAGATAGATAGATAGATAGATAGATAGATAGATAGATATGCCCTACCCTGTGCGTACATACATGTACATGTAGTACCGGTATATATAGTGTGCAAAACAAGAATTTGAGAAAGAAAGAAACAAAGATAAAAAGAAAGACATATGGTAAAAAATGTTGAGAGTGTGTGTGTGTGTGTGTGTGTGTGTGGGGGGGGTGACGTGGCAATCAGTCACACTACCTGTGACATGAGTGTAAAATGGACTTGGCTGCACTGAAACAACGTTCCTCGTCATTTTTTGGCACTTGAAGAGGCACCGGGCACAAAGCCCCCCCCTGCTGCGGCAACACACTGAACCCTGTCGCTCAGGAACAGCAGAGGTGAGAGGGCCCTGCTTCTTTTCTTCACTAATCTGCCTCTACGATGTTTAATCAGCACATCAAAACATTGAGGGAGAGGAATTCCCGTGCTTGGTGAGCATATTAGGGATGCAGTCACAGCGTTAACTAGCATTGATGAACTGTTTGCTTATGCAGTAATAATTAACTTCCATTACATTACTTTGTGTGATTACTTTCTTAATTGCCTGAATTATGCATCAATTTAATATCTAATAACCAGTCTCAGACATTAGACACTGTTCAGACACAAATTGCATGTAGTTTCCGAGCTTTAATTAAACACACTAGAATAAATGAAACGATGTAGGATGGATGTCTTGCAGTGATTTCCTGGGTGCTTAAATATGCTATTTATTATAAAAGCATATAAAATTCACTTTCTCCTCAGGAAAGCAAACCACAAGATGCCAATTATAGTATGCAAGTTGCTTTGCCATGGCTTTTTCAGAATCTAGACTAATAAATTTGTTGAGTGGGACTCATTGTTATATTATGCAAATACATTACCATGCCATTTTTTAAGTTTCAAATTCTGTGTGCAGAGCAAAACATGTCCCCAAAGATGATTTTAATTATATAGCAGAATGGGCTCTTGTTTTGCATTGTTATTGTCCTCTAGTTAGGAACCGGTGAGCTGGGACAATAAATAAGAGTCTCTGCAGATATTCAAATTATTTTTCACATCGCTTAAATGCAACATATCTGGTGCATGTTATCTACATGAAATATGGTCATGTGCTTTCTGGTTGAAGCTTACAGCCATAGAGCAATTATAGGGATGTTATTTTGGACATGTCGTGGGTCGGTGCATCAGTGTGAAGAAAAGCCTTCTACCCAAACTAAATTACTTTGCTCATCTCTTGCAATGTAATGCAAAAAATAAACATTTTAAAATTAGGACCATCTTTCTCAATTGGACCCTTCGTGGTACCTGATTTAAATTTGATTTACAGGTAGTGAAGCAACTGTATGTCATATGAACAGAATATAATTAAAATGCCAACCCATGGAAGCACCAGGTCATTCAATGAATTGATATTAACTTTTAGTCCTCTTGTATCATCATTTTACCCTCACTCAAAAAGTGACATATCCACTTAAAGAGAAAAATGAACCCTATTTTCCTCATCAGCAGTAGTCTGGCAAACATACATGTAACAGAAAAGCAGCATGTACACACTTCTCTTTAAAACAGCATAGGTAAAACCCTTTAACATGATGTGATTAAAAACTATATTTTACATGAATTATTATAAAAAAAAGTATCTACAAATTTAAATTAAAGCAAATCAATGAAAAAGTCACTTTGTGGGAATCATCACCTATGGCGGAAATAAAAATGTATTTAACTGATCTAAACTCATGCAAATCCTTGTGACTGGTGTTAGGTCTGGCAGCATCGTTAGTCTGCTTTTTAAATGATCTCCAGAGCTGGTGAGCTGCTGGCAATGCAAGGTTAGACAGAAAATGATGGCAGCACGCGGATGCTTCACAGACCTCATGATAGTTTCCGTCTGTCATTATTTACGTCTGACTAGTCGCGTCATGTCAGCTACCTAGAGAGACACTTTTAATGTGAACCCCCCTCCATTCTCCTATTGCTTTTCACAAGCAGTGTAGTATACCATTATTTCTTTGCTTCAGTACCTTTAGGTGAAGCTCGCCCTCCCATCAGCCAGAATCAAACACAGATCCTCTGCTTGATATTATACATGCCCATCTTCTTACAGAGCTGGCACTGAAGCTACATACCACAATGAGAAAGGCACTTCTGTATCTCATTTGACTAATTAAATAAAAAGGGGAAAAAAAACATTGGGTGATGTGGTGCTTGGGGATTTTAAATCAGGATCTCAGAAGATTTTGGAGGGCACAGCTGCAGCGGCAGCTCCATAATGAATATCTGAAAAATGTTTCATAGTTACCTTTAAACTGTATGCTGCTGTATAATTTGTAGTCATTAGCTAATACAGTATGTTCTCTTGAACAGCCCAGTACACTATAGGATGTTATTAAGACTTATCAACTAATGAAACACAGAAAGTAAAACCAAAAGGCTTTCTTATGAGTTCTCTCTCACAACATACAAATTTAACAGTTACCCTCAAGCTCAATAGGACAGCCATTTATCACAGCACTACCCATGAATCAAGTCACGTTGTAAAATCGATCATTGATTCACCTTATTCCCTTGTTTTTCCATCTGAGCCACATAATGATCATTAAACTGACCACAGCATGTCCAAATAATGGATTTATAATACACTGAGCTCAGCCTCAAACAGCACAAGAATGGTATCATGAGGAAAAGATGACACAGATATAGTATACAAAAAAGGACATTACTTTACTGTATCTTACAACTGTACAACATTTGGGCTGTGGAGCAAGAAACCACGGGCCCAAGACCTCTTGGCTAGAGTCCATCTCTATGCTTTGTGCACGTGATTCCAGCCTAGATGAGCATGCTGTAATGGGGCTGCTTAGCCCCATCATGACCCAATGAGTGCCGTCTGTAGAGTGGATGTGCTTGGTGTGTGTGTGTGTGTGTGTGTGTGTGTGTGTGTGTGTGTGTGTGTGTGTGTGTGTGTGTGTGTGTGTGTGTGAGTGTTCCCAGCAGGGAGACAGTGCCTTATGAAGGTCACAACTGCAGCAGTCTGGGGCTCTCTAAGTGAACCCAGGAGAGGATAACAAGACACATCTAACGCTCTTTCTTTGTGCTCTCACAGCCACTGATCCACCTGAGAATATTACAAGCTAAAACACAGTTAGCACAAAGCAAAGCTGTGGATGCAATCTCTAGATGGCGTGGAAAACATACATCAAGTTCTTCATGAAAATGCCGTTTCCAATTACTATGCAGAATTATTATCTCAGTATCTTTTCAAACATCATTCTTGACCCAAAATGAGAAATGTAGTGTTTTGCGAAGCAATTCTTGTATAGCCGAGTCTACCAAAATGGAAAAATTAAGAATACCATTTGCCTCAAGGGAATTTCAGTTCAACCACAGTGTGTGACAGTATTGCCCTGTGTTATGGCCGCCTAATGGACAATGTAGCATTAATTCAGCTTCAGATGAACAGGCAGGACAGCAGAATCAAAAATGAGGAGGGGGCCCTAGGTGTATGAATTATGCATATTACATTACCATAACCCTACAATACACTGTGCAACAAAACAATGCAGTGAAAATTGGGCTTTGACTGAGATATTGAACAATTTCCTACATGGTTCTTGCCTACCTTATAAGTGAAAAGGTATTAAACTTTCACAATAACGGCGGAACCCATATACATTTGTGTGTTCACATTTAGTCCCGTGAACAAAACGCTATGTAAACAAGTCAGGGATAATTGAAAAGAAAGTCTCCTGAATGCTTTCCCAGGAACCTATCATTCAGGTAGATGGCAGGTGAGAAATTACTTTTTCTATTGATTTTCCTTAAAACATCAAAGGCAGACAAATGAAATGGAGCAATTTACTTTGTCGAGCTCTGAAATGGTATTCAAGCAAAACATGTCAGAAACTATTATCTGCAATCATGTTGCTCTTATTAATCCTGAGGAAAACGAATAAATGAAAACGCACATAGGGATTTACTGGGCTACACACATTTTCAGTTTGTATAAGGCCACAAACAGTGGCGAGGGACACATGCAGTCGCATAGAGTAAATAAAATTAAAAATTAAAGTGTAACTTTTAAACAAAGTTTTTACACAAACATGGTTTCTAGTTACAAGTGATTAAAAAATGTGTTGTATCCAATATATATCTTAGCACACTACAATAAAATCATTCCTCTATTTCATTGGCAGGAGATTGAGTAGATTGTAGATTTTTTTGGAAGACCAACATCGAACTATCACACATTCAGGATTTTGAAACATATCAACTTAATTTTTCATCTCATCAAAATCACTTCTCCTAGTCCTATAGACTTACAAAAATGAAAAACTACAACTTTGCTTTTCATTTCCCATGGGGAGTGCTGAGACCAGGTCTCTGATTTGATATGACTCCTGTAAAGGAAACAGCCTTTAGTTGCAGCAAACACTTTCAGTGTTGCTGTTTAAAACAGCATGTGGTATTGGTAACTGCGTCTGTTCAAGCCTTGTAATCATTACCTGGCATCTTATTGCCTCTATGGCTTTTAAAGCTCTTGTCTCACCCCCAGAAAACAGGGAGTTATAGCTGATCTTTTATTAAAACTTTAGGAGAGCCACCACCTCCGGAGGGGGCGGAGTGGGACAAATTAGTGTTGACAGTAGACACTTAAAGCAGGAAAATCACAGGCCCACTGGGAGGCAGGAGCCACATGGGGCTCCCCGGCTGTGTAAAGAACACTCCAGATTTCACTTGAGATGCAGTCGCCTTTTAACAGGGCAGGGGGAATGTCAACAGACCCTCTTGAATGAACCAATAAAGCCACTAAAAGGAGAGGATTAACCAGCTGATATCAGGGACAGCGGTTTGTTTTGAATGCAGCCCAGCCCCCCCCACCCCACCCCACCCCACCCCACCCCACCCCATTGGAGCATGGCCTGAACAAACTGGGCGGAACATTTCCTTTGATAAGCATGCTGCTACTCTGCCACAATCGTGTAGTTAATTGTACTAATACTTGATTGTGGTCACGGCAGAGTTAAGCGTGTAATTCTATTCTGACTTTACTACTACTGGATTGGATGGAGTATAAAAACATTAATTTGTATTAATTTGTGAATGACACAAATTGAATTGCTTTCTCCTGATCTCAACTTTTGACGTAAGAAGGAGCTGTCTCCCTCTTAACTCGGTACCACTCGGTATGGTAGTTGCTCTATTATTGCTTTTACTGCCCATTTATCAGAGAGCACTGCTGTTCGTAAGTGAGGCTACACAACATGAAACAGTAATTACAAGACATCAGGGGCTTTCAATCTCCTCTTAATTTCCCAGCAGCTGTGATGAAAAACCCTTAGTCCAATTAATGTGTCAAAATATGACCCAACAATGTCATGGCCTTCTCACAACCCCATAAACATCAAATAAAAGACAAGGCTTAAAATAGATGTATTTGAACCGCAATGACAGCGTTTAATTTCTATAAACCACCAAACAAAACAAGCACAATTGCCAAGTTAGTTGTTTTTCTCAGGTGTTGAACTTCATATAACAGCTGCAGCTAAAACAGGGAAGCTCTGTTAGTGACATTTGATATGAGGATAAATATATCTCAGAGAGGTGTGAGGTTTTAAAGTTAAGGTCTGTAAATGGAGAATCTAATGTATAGGCTGCAACATGAGAGGATTGTGATAAATATAGGTT
Source organism: Perca flavescens (assembly GCF_004354835.1). Classification (NCBI taxonomy): domain Eukaryota; kingdom Metazoa; phylum Chordata; class Actinopteri; order Perciformes; family Percidae; genus Perca; species Perca flavescens. Next base: position 20,295,571 of record NC_041341.1, on the reverse strand, counting down.
GGGCTCTGTTTAAATTGTAAGCCACTACAAGTCTTACAATGCACAAAGCACTCGTCTTTAGGGAGAATATGTTTAATGTCAGAACAATAAGACATAAATCATTATGAATGGATTATAAGATCGGATCCTCTTCTGTCTCTCTTTATAGGCAATCCACATGAGGTAAATGATCTGTGATTTTTTTTCTCATTAATGAAACTTGATGCTATCATTAGCAGCTAATTCACTAGTTAATATCCAAGCTACTGAATATTCTTTCATGCACCAAGCACTTGTAAACACATGATCCTGTGCATGTCAGCAACGGAGAATTTGTGTGTTTTTCTTTTAGAGTCTGCTTGCTACTTCACTTGAATTTATTTAACAGTTACGGCTTTTGTCCTAACCCTGGGTCCGTGCCCCTCAGTACAGAATTAGTTCACTCACTGCCATTTTATATAAATGGAGTCCTACAGTATACCTCACACTGTCTTTTTTTCAAGAGTTCATTGGTTATGTGGCAATGTGAATATGTACATTATCTTTAATAAACACTTTATTTATGGCTTTATAAAAAAAAAGTCATTATCATTTTGAATAAATTGTTGCTAAAATGGTTCCCATCTTAAAACAAGGTGGCTTTTCATGTGTCCAGTATAAAATATTAGCTGAATAAATGTCAGGTGTTATAAAAATCCTTATCTGTATGCTAATGTAAAGCCTAGCCTAGTATATTTCATCTTATATAAAAAACAATAGCTGCAAATGAGATATCTAAAAAAGGGCAAAGTATAATTATTATTATTTTTGAGCATCTATTCGCTGCACTGGGAACTTTTTCTTTCCTATGTCAACCAAGGCGTTGTGAGATGAATATAGGCATTTGCAATGTGCATCTGATTTATTGGGGAGAAGGTGAAGGTAAAACATAGAGGGATTGCCAATTAATCAGATCTCTTAAGAGTCCATGTAGTGGACCAATACCCCAAAGAGTTTCCTTTTAAAAAGCCGGGAATATTAGATTGGCTGCACGCTGCCTCAGTTTTAGCTTCAATCACAGGGAATCGGGGAGGATTTTGTTAAATCCAAGAGCCTTTTACATCTCTGAAAAGTTCATTTCTCTTCATCTATTAACTCTAAATAAAAAACTACCACCATTTATGCATTTGTCCATTTAGAAATCCTCAAGCTCGTGAGCTGTAGATCTGAGCCCAAATTTTAAGCTTATGGATGACCAATCACAGAGGTGCGTGCCTCAGAGCTGAACCACAAATGGATCCTTCACAGCATTGTAAATCAGGACCTCAAAGAGTATTATTTAGCCTCAAGCAAACAGTGCTTGTTTATCAGATGGTGCCTGAGTCTAGGATAAAAAAAACTCCCTATAAATCTGGGTACCTTTTATGTGCTCATGGAGACTGGCTGGCTGTTTCTGAGTTAAAGGCTCTCAAGAATGCAGAGGTAAGCATGGTATTTATGTCAAAGAGCATACATTGTATGACGAGTACCTAAAGACTAGTTCTACTGGATGTGGTTTATGATATATTCGTACATATTATAATTGGTCTTAATGCACTCCAAATGAGAACGGTGTCCCTATGTAGCACTGCAGTAACTTAGCTATTTGATTCGAGTGCGGACAAACATACCATAAACCACAAATCAGGGACAAATCATGACGCTTAAAGGGTGAATTCAAGGTGAATCTTTGGCTTGGCTAAAGGCTTTGCATTCATGATTTAGTGTGTGTTGTCAGCATACACGTTCAATAAGCATTGTCAATTTTTCACATAAAGTGTCAGTCCTTGCCACACTACATCCGACACTGTGCTAGATGTAAGTTATCACGACTGCACTTCAACGGGTCATTTTCTGAACATTTTATTTTGTTGTCTGATATATTGCCTCTCAGATATGGCAATGCTAAACCCCAGATGATAAATCAAACGTGCAGTGGCTGCCTCTGATAACTCAATAAGCACCTGGACTCCTCCTAACATGTCACACCTGCACTTCTACGTATACCACTCTCATTCTCGAGCCTCACTGGGGGGCTCAATACACCTGCCAAGTGCATTCCGGAAGCCTAGCAGCTGGGAGAGAAACATCATGCATGCTTAATTAGGAGGTTCAGGAACCATGGGAAGTGGTTGGCAATTTTAAATGCACAGTATATATTCCGGGATATATAAAAATACATTAATTCATTCAGCATCAGGAAGTAAAATAAGTGTAACTTCATTTATGTAACTAAATTATGAACAGAAATTAAAAAAAAGAATAAACATTAACATAAATTAAAAAGGCCTCTGTTAAAATATATGTAATATGCTTTTCTCAAACAGCAGTTTGTTCCAAGATGGAAAATGTTCCTTCAGTATTTCAAACAAAGCTTATTCTACTTTTACACTGCAGAGTATTAAATAGGCTTGATTTAATGAGCATATTTAACAAGAGAATACCAAGAGGAGACTTTGCTGATCAATATTATTGCATACTCTCTATCCAATCAATTTAGCGTCTGCTTAAGAGCCATTACCAAGTGCAATAAATAAAGGTCTTGCTTAAGAAAATAATAATATACTGATTTACAAACCCCAGAGGCATTTATTAAATTGCATGAAGACATGTTCGAAGTCATCTATGGACAACACACAAAAAGGCCATTCAATGGATAGATTGTGTACTCCCAGACTGTCAACAAGTATAAGACAAACATTGACTTTCAAAGCCTCCAGTTGAATTTAAAGGACTGTTTAGCAATGTTTAATCAATTATCATGAATGTTTATTGTCAAATCAGTTCTTTATAAATGCTTATTCCAAATAAAAATGTAAAATTTCATAGCCATATTTCTGTACTTCCTAACAACAGCACGTGGTTGATAATTAAAATGATAATTTCTTGATAAGTCTCAAGTCAAACAAACCAGTAATGATATGGCCAGCAAAAACTATTCTGAATTCAGAGATAAATGTCTCCTTGAGAAGAGATGTGATGTCCTGCAGAAAGCGTACTACAGTTGTACTATGGCCACATGCACAGCAGCAGTGGTGTCTAAGAAGGCATTTCAGACAGGAGGTTACATTTCCAATGAATTTTTTAGTGTTTTACGGGGCCAATCTTCTAGCCAGTCTGAGAGTATTGCTTATAAGGTGTGACTCTTATCAACACAACACGAGCTATGTGTTTATCACAGACTTTGAGTCATACTCCCAATTCTGTTATGAGGTCCAGTATTGCTTCAGAGGCTATAAACCCTATAAGGGAATGAGGAGGGGAGAAGCAGTATGATAACTCAGAGCGTCCTGCTGTAATTATAGTATTCATGAAAAGATGAAATAGAGTGCAGACTAAATCTGTAGCTGCAGGCAAAATCAACAGCTTGGCATTACGCCGTGACCCCTGCCTATCTTGAGGATACAGCAAACATAACAAAACTTTGCTGCTTTTTCTCATCAGTCAAGAGTGAGGGAATGAAGTGCATCGATTGCTTGTGATTATTAACTAGACTGAGATAAGCCCTCTCCTTATTATGCAGATTACTGAGGCTCCCCGCTCCAGCATATTGTACAGATGCAAGGGAGCAGCTGCTCTTACAGATGGTGGGTACACGGATCTATCATTATGCCTCCATTGTCTCCACTTCAATTGTTTGGGGGACAACAGAACTGCATCAAAGAGGAATCCAACTGCAATGAATTAAGAAAGAGAAACGAAAACCATCAACTAAATTTATACACCGGAGGCCGTGGAATGGAGAGGAGCGTAAAGCTGAAGCTATTTCATATATACAACCATGGAGTCGCCCAGTCATGTATACTGTACCCAAATCTGTTGGATTCAGCACTGTGCACCAAACATATGTTGTTTGTTTATTAACAAACAGATATTAATTCAGGATGCAGATATTAATTCAAATATGACTGAATACGTTAAGCAAAATGTTTACAACCAAATGAATGAATAAATAAACGCTCAGAAAAACATGCCTGCTGATTGTAAGAGTTTGCAATTTTCTTGCTACAAACACCAACTTTAATTTTGATTTCATGTAAACTCCTCCTTAGTTAGTGAAAGTCAAAGATTATCAGCATGATACTTATTTGCTTTCAAATACCACACTGTTGTCACGGCTTTAGATATTAAAACATGAAACTGTCCCACAAAGCCAACCACAGTGAGGGAAGAATATGCAGACAGTGTCAATTTTGCCCTTAAGAGGAACCTCTGGTTGTCCATTTGACTCACCACACCTCCTGCTGTGCACTGCTGAGATCAGGACACTGGTAGCTCCTCTGATCAAACATGACATTACACTAGAGGGAATTACATGCTCAGATTATAACAGAGAAGGTCACACCGAGTTGTAAGTCATGACAGCAGTCTCACACTATTTTTGCAGATAGCGAAGGCTAATATTACTTTAAGAATTAATGCAGTTACATTAAACTGAGCACAATACAAGTTTCCGACCCTCGTCTGGCAGGCTGGGAATTTAAGGTTAGATGGAAATATCCCTTCAATATGCAGGGAGTTTTAATGAAATTATTATAGTTTTCTTTTTAATTATTACATTTTTTTCTTACACATGCAGCTGCTACAGTGGGTAACAAAGACTAAATAAAATGATAGAACACATACTGTAGGGTAGAATAGGCTCATTCTGAATGTCAAACATATGGAGCATATTAATGAGAAGCAGACAAACTACAAGGTACAGTAGGTAAACCAAATTATAGAATTGTCTCACGCTGAAGTCACTAAAAAAACAGAAACATAACATTCAAAATGTTTTAGATGCGTTAATAATATTCACAAACTTAACAATGCTTTTGAAATGTTTTATTGAGGTAGCGAACAAAATAATGAGGTCCATTAAAATGTCCATCCCTCTTTATTCCATCGTTTTCCTGCATACCAGTGTTAGTGTGGAAAATTAAGCTCAACCCAGCAGCCAACAAGCCAACTCAATAATGTCTGCAAGAGAACTGGATTTAATTTTTATTTTACGTCATTGTATACAGATATTAAGGATGGATGTTGATGATTTTTGTCTTTGAGGGCATTTATTCAGCCATTGATTACAAAGAAAGCGCAAGATGCCTGCTAGCATCAATACAGTAGAATGCAGTAATTCCCATAAGGTACAGAAACATTATTTGCTCCAAATAGAAGATCAATTACTTTGCTGAATATTTTCTCTTTTCAATATCCCACAGAAGCTGCTGTCTTCAGATGACCGCAGTATGAATTAATAAATCCCTGTTTACCATCTTCTTTTATACTATTTTATTCAGTATTGAAGTAGAATTCATGTCATAAATACAACATGCAAACAATTCAGTGCTTCCAAATACACTTTGCATGTGGATAGAAACACACAAAGGGTGCAGGAAAATAAGAAGCTTTATCCCAGCAGGTCAGAAAGCTATATTTCAACATTTATTCCTTAACTCATATCTGCTGTATTCATATTATAATATAACAGTTTTCCTTTCTTCAGTCATGTGTCATGGGTGGATAGATTGAGCTCCTGTCAGAGCACAAAGCTCCCCTCAGAAGTCCACATTGCCTCGTCTGTTGTTAGGACCTGGTCCACATGGGGCCAAATTTGATTGGAAAGCCCAAAGGGAGGAGCTCCACCAGTCACAGGGGCATTGTTAGTGCCTCCAAAATGGCCAGAGAAGAATGACTGATTATGCAACCACAGCTAGGGTTACTAATAGGAATTGTATTTGAATTTCTAACATAACAGATGTTTGCTGGGCACCTCCATGGAGTGTGCATACACAGTTATGCTAATTCGCCAGTGTTTCCCTTCAAGTTAGCTCAGAGTCATTAGAGCACACAGCTAGCTTGGATCCCTCTGTCAAACTAATAATTGGCCATTATTGATATTAATTAACATTTTTGCTCTCTATGTCCTTTTTGACCCGCTATCTGTTAGTAAATCCAGTTACTGAGTCCTATTAGGGCAATAAAATCCACAGGACTCTGTAGTAGTTGCAAACCATTTATCAGGAAGAGAACATAAAGCCAATTAGGAATGGATGCAGACAGTTGTCTTCATTCTCCACTGACTACTTCTTGATCTCCATTATAAATTGCTAATAGGGCAGATACTGGTTAGCAAAAGGGAGGAGTGGGGGGTTACCATTGCTCACTCCCACCCGTGATGACAGGTGAAAAAGGACCAGTAGTAGTATTCTTGCTTGATGAGGCTACACTATCATCAGCTGCTGTTTTCTTTTTCTTCAGTCTTTTTGCTGAGGGCCATCATGGTTCACCTTCCTCTGTACTGCTGGTCAATCATGTTAATTGGCCTGATCATTCATGCTGCGAAAGTAATAGCTTTTGGTCTCTCTGCTGTTATGATGCAATGAGCATCGGAAACACTGTACACCATAGGTTTATGGGCTCAGATCAAGAAATTCTAATAGGTATATATTGACTGGTTTATTTTCCACAAAACTCCAAAGGGACTGGTGGTTGCAAGAATATATATCAAAAAGGCTATCAACAACGGTAGGGTCTTCTGTGTAAAATCAATAGCGAGCCATAGATGGCTTGAGTTTTCACAGTTCTTTCTCGTCCTTTAAAAAGACTGTAGGCTATACGATGCCTGGAAGAACCCATGAGATTGTTGTAACATAGCAACAACGCTGTTTGAAACAGACACAGATTAGTAATAACCTAATTTGTTTTGCCTTTGGTGAAAACACTGTAGGCTGTTGTTTTGAACTTGACAACAGGTCATTGCTGCTCTAACCTGATGCTTTGGGAATGAATGCTTTAGTTTTCTAGAACAAAAGAGCTCAGTAGCATAAGGGATCATGAGCTGTTGTTGAAGAAGGTAGTCTAACATATCCTGTCTGGATAAAAACTTATGCTCCTGCTCCCTGAATCCAGATGCTACCGTGGCAGCCCGGGTTTATGACAAGAGGTACAGCGGTCCCTTAAATGAGCAGTATTTAATAGCCTGGTTTCAAGTGTAAAGGCTTTCTCCCCTGTGCATTACTCCAAGAACCTAATTACAAGTTTTATCATCAATCATGAGCATTATTTATTCAGTGAAATGAATTTCTAATTAATAACTGATGAGCATTATGGCCTCGAAGACTGTAAAGCAATTAATTACGGTTGGCAACAGGGAATATCCATGTAAAGGACTATCTGGTGCACAGTCACAGCACAGCAGTGCCAACAGGCTAATGTCCACAAAGAAGAGGCACTGGATTGTTTTTGTACCTATGCTTTATTGAGATAATTACTTTCATGAATGTTGTCTGGGGGCTGTCAAACTGTTGGCGATGTAATAAACACTGAAAAACTGTATTTAAATTTTGTTAAATACTGTTTTGAACTGCGGTCTTCTACGCTCTGTGCTGCCACCCTCTATCCTCACAGAGGTTTTGTTTTGTTTTTTTTCTCACACTGCAAGAGGACCCAGACAGAATTTTTAGGTAAAATACTCTCTACACATAATGCACTTTTTTTTATGGTGAACATCATACTTTAAAACATCAAGGGCACAATGACTATTGCCATTTCTATAGCTTCTGAAGACATTTCTCCTTGAACATTTAAAAAAGTGCAAAGGGTGCATTGGCTGCTACTGTACATGTTCAGAGTTGCAGTCCTATATCATACAGCTACAATCCAAGCTTAATTTTGAATTTAATTTCAATAAGTGACTCATAAATTATACAAATATGAGTCAAAATTACACTGATTTATAAATTAACAAAACTATATACAGCTTCACTTAATGTTAGAATAAGTGAAGAGATACATTATTATGTATTTTATTATGTCATTACTTGTTGATTATTAACAAGTATTGCTCAAATGTTTACCTATTCACTAGTTTAATCATTAGATTGCTGCATTTGACCTATATTTATGCAACTTTTTTGCTTTTGCTAATCTTTAGTACAACCAAACCTAATCTAAATATAAATCAGCCAGTCTATGAACATTTAAGAAGTTAATTGTTGCTATCAGGATAAAGGGAAGGGCAGACTTTACATCATACCAATTCTATTTTATATAAATACTACACTATTATTACCAGTTTATAACAAGAAATTATGCAATATTCTTTATGTTTTGAAGTATTTTGAAGTCAAATATAACATTTTGACATATTGCGAGAAATCTAAGGCTAAGGTTTGTCTTTTGTTAATCAACGCCTGCTTATTGCTTACTGAAAAATAAAAGTTTTGTTAAATAATTAAAGTGATATAGTATATGAGTGAAGTCATGTTTCGCTGTAGTTACAGCTATCATTAATTGATCATTTTTTAGACTTATATTTCTGTGCTACCAAACGTTTTTAGCAGTGTTTCAAAACAGGGTCACAGAAAGAGGGTTGTACAGAGAGTGGGTTACCCGATGGCATATGACCACTCTCGGCTAAGAATAAAAGTATAATTACAATACACTAAAATGAAATGAGTTATGGAAGCAAATATGTGTTTACTTTTCTGTATTATGTAAACAGAAAATAAACTCTACTGTCATTTGCAAGTTTATTGATGACTCTTTTGGTGTGGTTTTTATGCACGTTATCACATTTCCCACAGCCATACAAATCTCATAAACAAAGCATTTGACATTTCTTTCCTAATTTATATACATATAATCAATGTAAAAGGCACAGTCTTAAATCTTCACATCACTGTAATTTTGGTGTGTTAACCTATTTCTTTTCAAGGTTCTATTCAGTTATACTATGATTGCAATAATAATGGGTCAAACACAGATTTGTTCAAATGCACTTAAATTATTGTACATCTTCATCCGTTTCAATAAAATAGACACATTATGGAAGAGACACAAAGAAAGGCAAAATGATGATAAAGAACCATGAGAGGCTGTAATTCTTTCATTTAGTAAATGGAAATCAGTGAAGCAGCTCTTTAATTTATCTGTTGTTTCAATTCAGCACAATTTTTTTTGCACATTTGTGGCAGTTTTTTTGCATATATCCATCTCAAACCCAACTCTATCTGCAAAAACAGAGATGGATTGAGTCATGCATGGGTGTTTGCCATCCAGAGTAAACGTAATAAATGTGCATGACTATAATGCTAAATTGCAGCAGTGTCTTAATGTGTGTGACTGCTTCCTTACGGGTTGAAATATAATACAGGATTTGTGCAGATCTTTTAAATTAAGTATAAAGTTACTTGTTGTGAGAACATGGCACATGCACAAGTGTTATATGGCTTGTGTCAGGTTACATGTCATTGAGATTGAGACATATGCCTTTGAACAGTTTCTATTAAGACGTAAGACAACTTAGTGTCTGCACATTGGTTTATTCAAAACCTTTAATTTCTTCTTTTCTTTCAGTTTTGTGAACAGCAGCAAACTGAATTGGCAAACATGTCCTTTGGGATTTATTTTCATTGTCACAGAGTGCTGGAGTCTATGTCAGAATGCCTTGGTCAGGCCCTTTGTCCCAAGTCCAAACTATGATACTAAAAAGCATACATTACAAACTAAATCATGTACTATACTATTTTGTACTAACGTGTAATTGTAAATAAAGTGTGTGTGCAACAACAGATGTTAATCAAACTGACTTTACAACAGAGCCTGAATTAGAAATCATAAATCGTTAAAATAAAAAAAGTATTGTATTTTTTCCATTTTGTGAATTGTCTCCAGAACTGCCATGTTAAGTCCACTATTTCTTTATAATTTCCCTGCTGTGAGGAGCTTCTATACTTTTGTTGTGCATTGCATTGTGGAACCACAAATGACTTTAGCACGCAAGTCGGAATTTTCAAATCTATCAAATCTATCATTATCATGTCATATAGTCACTAACTATTCTGTTCTCCAGTGGTGGAAGAAGTATTCAGATCCTTTACTTAAGTGAAATTACTAAAACCACACTGTAAAAATACTCTGTAACAAGTAAAAGTCCTGCAGTGAAAATGTTATCATCAGGAAAATGTACTTAAAAGTATTAAAAGTAAAAGTAATCAATGCAGAAAGATCCTCACAATTTAGAAACTGGAAACGATCAAAATAAGTTCTGTCAATCAAGTAAGTGATAATCGGCTGATCATTTCAGCTGTACTTGTAGACCGTTATATTGTTGAGACTGCAAGAATTCAAGAACTGTAAGGAGATGAACTGCAGGGAACACAAAGTTTGCCGACAGTGCAGGCACATCGCAGTTTAAACACAATACACCAGTTAAACACAATCTTAGCTTCATCATAGAGTATGCCGTGGCATGTTAATAAATGAAAAAACAACGCCACTGCTGGTTGCTTTTAAAAGACAAGAGGCTGTAAATCAGAGATGAGGCAGAGATGATGTTGAAATTTAACACGGCCTACTTCGTTGCCAAAGAGGAACTACCCTTCACCAAATTCAAAAGCCAGCTCGACCCCTAATGTCTTATTAGGACTTAAGCTTATTCACCATATCCTTCAGAGTTAGATAAGTCCATGCATACCCTTCTAATCTCCGTGCTTGTTGTAAATCCGTCTGACGCCCCCACCGCTAGCCTAGTTTAGACCAGATCCTGGAGGTAACCGGTTCCAAATAGCCTACTGCTCCCAATAAGTGACAAAATAACGCCAACATGTTCCTATTTAGGGCCCAAGCGCCGACAGCGGCAAAGGCCCTATTCAATAGAATAGAAACAATAATTCCTTCAGTTTCAATAGGGCCTATTGAAACTGAAGGAATTATTGTTTCTTTCTATTATTTTCCTGTCAAATGAATTGGCTTTTTGAGGGGCTTAATATATTCAAAAACTCACCAAATTTGGTGGGCGCATCAATTCTGGTGAAGATTTACATATTTTAAGGGTTTCAGGAATAGGCGGACAAAAATGGCTCGCTAGCGCCCCTTAGAATGTTAAGAAAATTGAGCCCCTGCAGTACGTTTAACGTGGACTCACGAAACTTGGTACACATATGTAACATGTCAAGATGTACAAAGAACTTCATTAGAGCCATACCCTAAACCCAACAGGAAGTCCGCCATTTTGAATGAAATGTTCGAAATTAGTGTGATTTTGGCCATTTCCACACGTCGTACTTTAACGAACTCCTCCTAGAGATTTCATCCGATCATCTTCAAACTCGGTCTGTGCCATTTAAGAAGTTAAAGATGAAAAGTTGTTAAAAGAAAAACTTTTCGTCATAGGGCGTGGCCGTGGCAGGGCGGCCATTTTGTGCGTTTCGCCGCCGAAACAGGAAGTGGATGTAACTCGAGTGTATGTTGTCCGATTACCTCGAAACTTTTCAGGATTCATAAGAGTCCAACCCTGAGGACAAATAAAGGCCGATATTTACTTAAAGTCATAGCGCCCCCTAGTGGCAACAGGAAGTAGGCCTAAAAGTTAAGGTGCTATACTTTAACGAACTCCTCCCAGAGATTTCATCCGATGGACTTGAAACTTGGTCTGTACCATCCCAACACCTTAACGATGAAAAGTTATTAAAAGAAAAACTTTTCGTCAGACGGTGTGGGCGTGGCGTGGCGGCCATTTTGAATGTTTAGCGATGAAAAAAAGAAGTTGTTGTAACTTGAGTGTAAGTTGTCGTATCTGCCCGAAATTTCTCGCGATTGACAAGGGTCCAGGCCTCAGGACACCTACAGGCCAAAATTGACTTTTGGTCATAGCATCAGGAAATCTGCCTTATATGACAAACATCATCCGATTTACATGAAACTCAGAATGTGTGGTCTACATGTGATACTGAGCCGCCCCCTATACTTTAATCACGCCCACTTACTCAGGCCCCGCCCCCATTTATAACATTTGAACCGTTTAAGGTAGAGTCTCGTGTGAGGTGTCATTGAAATCAGCAGAGACTTCATTCTTCATTGGTGATGGTTTTACCCGCCCCCTACGCTTTTGCCACGTCACATGAGACACAGCCATCTTCTAACCGTATACAAACTGGGAACTATATTCTCAGAAAGGCAAAGCACTGCAACTCTCTGCCCCTCATCACAGGGCTTCTCAGGTGCTGAAAGCAAGTGGCCTTGACCATCTGCCACTTTGCTCGTTTGAAAGCCATGATGTCTCTCTCTCATGGGTGGGACAAATTCTCTGGGCAGGCAAAGCAGAGAAAGGGGAGGTAACCTTGCTCCTTATGACCTCATAAGGAGCAGATTCCAGATCAGCCCATCTGAGCTTTCATTTTCTCAAAGGCAGAGCAGGATACCCAGGGCTCGGTTTACACTTATCGCCATTTCTAGCCACTTGGGGACCATAGGCAGGCTGGGGGAACTCCTATTAATGTTAAAAAGCCTCATAAAGTGAAGTTTTCATGCCATGGGACCTTTAACTGTGAAATTACCGAAAGGTTACTAAGCATTTTCTTTTATTCTGAATGTATACATGGTATATATTTTTAAAATATTTGTACTGGTATGACAGCGATGGTGCTGTCAGTTTACCTTCTATGTTGCATCTTCAAAAGTGCACAATAAAATGTGACACAGAATTTGAAACAGCACATTGTAATTTCTGCATCTATTATCAAAGTATTTATTAGTAATACAGTGGAAATTAGTAGAAATGTGAATATTTGGTTAGCATGTTGATTTACGGTGTGTGCCCCTACATTTTCTGGTTGCGTCCCTAAAATTTTCAGTTGGGGGCCACTGTGCTCCTAGTGAAAAAAGTTAGTTAGGAAATCTCATTGGAGTAATAGATTCATGAGTTGAAGGTTAATCATAAAGCAAACACTACACAGTGTAGCCCTATATGTTTAGTAACCCTACAGTATAAGTAGGATTATACAACTCTGGAAAGTTGTGATGGAGGTATACTTATTATCCTCCATCTCAACGATTCTCATGATGAACAGAAAAAGTACTGTCCATGATACAAAGCAATCTTTTAGGATTATGCGCTTGCATGCTTTTGATTGACCTATGCAAAACCTTGCCGAATGACAACGCTTTGTGTTGTCTTGGCACATCTGCTACATCAACCCAGTGGTCTTATTGCAATGAATGTGGGGCTTCATTTTTTTTCACGTGGTCCTCATATCTATCTGAAGCATACTGTCCACAGTCTGAACACAGTCTCTGTCTGGTGCCTATTCTGTCTCACAAGCTTACCCTTAAATGGGGTGGTGATGGTGCAGTGGAATATGACACATGCTTTTGGTGTGGGAGACCTGGGTTCGATTGCCACTGTGATACATCAACCAATGTGTCCCTGAGCAAGACACTTAACCCCTAGTTGCTCCAGAGGTGTGCGACCTCTGACATATATAGCAATTGTAAGTTGCTTTGGATAAAAGCGTACAGTGTTTACAGGAACACAGGCCACATTTGCACAAGCTAGGACACTTCTGAATAGATAGCATAAACCATGGTAATAACTTTAAGAAACAAACCCACAATTGCTTCGAGAAATCTTTTTACTTACTTCTCCAATAGACGGAGGTGCTGGCCTCAGAACTGGAGCTGGTCCCTTGGCCGCTGCTCCTATACTTAGAAAAGGTGAAATGCAGTGGTGGAAGAAGTATTCAAATCATTTAACCTACCTAAATCAAAGTAGCAATACTACAGTATAAAAATACTACATACTACATTACAACTAAAAGTACAATATGTAGCTAGCATTTAAGTGGGAACTAATTTAATGTCGATGGTAAACAGTAAAGGTGGAGATAATTTAAACTAACGTTAACGCTATTTTACAATATTTCTCTTTGAAATGTTAAGTCTTGGCTAGCTAGCTAGTTTAAAGTAGCAAAACATGGAAATACTTAGCTAGCTAGCTAAGTAAAATAACGTTACACAAGCATATTGCAGTTGTACTTAAGTACAGTAACATTACTTGAGTAAATGTACTAGGACAAATTCACCACAGTAACGTTACAACTTAAGTTAACTTCACTCAAGTTACCATTTTAGTTGTTTCCAGGTGAAACGCACTGCAGCACCTCTGCTCCACCTGTTGAGCTAGCTAGCTAGCTAGCAATTTCTCGCAAGCTTATTTAAAAACACGGTTGCTTCCCTCCAATGGAATCTCATTCTCTCCTCACCCGAACTCCCTGTGGAGTTAGCTAAATTAAAGACATTAATAAACGTATATAACAAACTCCTCTACTTTGATAAACAAAATAATTATATCTTTTTCTTCTTAGTTTGGTTTTATGACATGACAAGTTGCGTTAGCACTACTTGCTACGTAGAAAGTCGTGCCGTGATTGAATGTAGATCTGGCTAAAATCCAGCATTCGTATTGGTTGATAAATGTCGCAAAGTCTCCATGTGGATGTGGACTTAAAGTAGACAAATAAACAAATACACGTAAAGTATGCTTGTTGAACTAGATGTCGTTGGTAAGTTAATGTGCAACACATTCAGATAAACCTATCAACCAGTATAGAATATTTTAAAGCATTTTAGCCAAGTCATATTTCCTGGGTTTTTATGTCACTCACTGGATCTTCCTATATTATCTTGTGCCTGTGTTACAAAACATTTTTTTAGTATGCAACTGTTAGCAGTATTATTCAACTCTTTTATCTCTTTTATCAGAGCAGTGTGTGTTGCCTGTCATGTGTGAAATAACTGTATGTCCCTTTCATCTTAATAAATTATTATTAATAAAACATACTGTTGAATGAACTAGTTGTTGAACTCGCCAGAAGTCAGCGGGTCAGTTCATTATAGCCTACATTATTCCACTTTTACAGCACAGCCAGCTCACCACTGAAAGTTGATGCTCTATGTCATCCTTCAAGATGAGTGAGACACATATAGGCCTAGCAGAGACAGGACTGTGCACATCCTATAACTGTCCTTCTGCACACACACACACACACACACACACACACACACACACACACACACACACACACACACACACACACACACACACACACACACACACACACAGAGAAAGCAAAGCTCTCGTCTTTCCATCTGGTAAAGTGAGCTGTTGTGATTGATTTGTGGATTTGCTCTTTTTTTTTTCTCTCCATTTAAGTGAAATAATGTATGGAAGCAATCTGGCGACAGACATTTTGGAAAATCTATTTGAAATCATTTCAGCTGAAGCCATGGCAGTTTGTCTTCTTAGGGGAGAGGAGCAAAGTATAATTGTCTGCAGTCTAGTAAAACACAGTATAACTGCCATCACACTTGACTGAGCTTATAGCCAGCTAGTCCCATGGCCTCTAGAAGATAGAGCAGTTAATGTTCCCTTTTATTTTAGAGGATATGTCACTTGTATCACAGATTTATACCATGATACAGCAATTTTGTCCAAACAGATGGATAATGGTGTCACCAGCAAAAGGCCCTGTTTTTATTGAGTTTAGAGCATATTGTTTAGATAGGGGACTGTGTTGAACAGCTCTGCCAGCGCTTTTTCTCCTTATCTCTCTAATCTTGCCAGTATTAGATTTGATCATTTTTGTTTGAAGGAGGAAAATGTGGCTGTAATGGCTTCCTAATAGCAAACACAGGGGATACAAATCCAGAGACCCTGTTCTGTAGTGCTTCCATAAGCACCACTGATTTATAGAGGTCTTTATGACAGAAAGGAAAATGATCTGCTGCAGGTATAAATCAGGTGAGGAGTAGGAAATTGAACTTAGATATCATCTTGTCAGATGCTTAATGCTCTTCCTCCTGTCACATTCGATAGGACCAATTTGGAGAATCCTGCAGAGGTAAAAAGAAGACAATTAACAATGACAGTGTGGTAATAGATGAAGCTATAAAATGAACCTGCTGCCTGCAGGATGCTTTGTATGATTTCCACATGAGGTAGTAGCAGGGGTGTGTTGTCTCTGCCTTTCATTTCTTCCCTGTTCTGCTTTTGGTGGTTTCTTGAGCACAGAAATATGTAATACTTTAGTAAAACAGCAAGAAAACTAAAACAAAGAAGTATTTATTTGTGCTTAACTCTGCTCTATAATTGAATTATTATCCTGCCTATGACAGGACGTGTAAATTTAGGTTAACCTTGTTTTTACGTTATTGATTCCAGGGGCATGCTCTCCTAACACTATATAAAATTAATCCATATATCAATTGGCAAGCACAAAAAATATGTATATACAGGACCATTAAAAGCACAAACAGCCTAAACAAATTTCTGTGTTGGAAACTAATTCAGTATATGCTAGCACCTCAATTTTAAGTTATAGGCAGTTTTTTAATACAATGATGAAATATTTTCATGCCTATGTTGTCTTTCTAAAAGTGTGTCCTACTGTAGTTTAATTTTAATTAAGGTACAACAGTGTATTGTTTGCAGTAATAATTGTCAAACTGTATGCATGCTCAAACAGATGTCATCGCTCAGTGGTGTAATGAGTTCAGGACAGGACAGAGAATGACAATGCTCTCTGATCCCTGAATGTCACTCTGGTATAAACTACAGCACAGTGGTTTATTGCCGGCATCATGTATTCAGCGGCATGCATTCGTGATTTGACAGATTGATGCGGGGGAAAAATGAAAAGCCATCCATCTGGGTGTGTAGATTTCAAATGACTTGAATTTTAAAAACTAATTTCTTGGAAGCTGATGACCTTTTGTAAAAGCTGTTCAACTTTGTCACGTGGCAATTCAAGCCCAAGCAAGCTAAAGAGCTACAGTAATAACCAGAGATCCACTGCTCGGGAACCATCACCCCTCGCACCTCATCAAGCCAAGCTCTTGTATAATATAATTTGATTTTAATGCTTCTCTGAAGGAGATTGTGCTCTTAATACT
Organism: Perca flavescens; assembly: GCF_004354835.1. Taxonomy (NCBI): domain Eukaryota; kingdom Metazoa; phylum Chordata; class Actinopteri; order Perciformes; family Percidae; genus Perca; species Perca flavescens. The sequence goes on along the minus strand of NC_041341.1, from coordinate 20,278,858 downwards.
GTGTAATGATGCTATTGTCAAAAGCCAATGGTGATGTCTGATATCACAACCAAGTTAAACTGCTTCTGTGACACTCATCTCAGCACTTTCCACATCGCCTCCAATGCACAATGGCTTGTGCTGTACATGTATATTTCTGACTTTGTTGTCCTTCCTGTTGCATTCTACTTCCTGATGGACAGAAACATGGTATATCTGTAAAACTCCCTTCTTTATTACCTTTGTCTGATATGGTCCTTTTTTTGTATTCAGTACAGTAGATGGAGCATAACGATGAAGGTCTTTGCTGAGATGAGGAGCATTTTGAAGTGCTCACACTCGGGGGCAGCAAATGGAAAACTGACAAGCCTGGTGCACTTGTCTATTTTACTTATTCTGTGCCTCTGTTTCATATTCTGCTTCGCACCGTGGGGTTATTTTCCTCCAGGGTTCAGAAGGGCACGCTCTTTCATTTCTACAGAAAATTGTTTCGCAGGATTTCAATCTTTGGCTGCTAGATATGACAAAACACAATATCAAGAACACTTATGTTTCTTATCTGCCATTTTTTCTGGGTATAAATAAAAGATCAGTATAAATTTGAGTCAAGTGACCTCGAATGCACATGTGAGAGATGAGTATGAAAAGAACTATGAACCTTGGGACAGCCCCACTGTACATTTTCATCGCTTGCTCAAAATTACCCTGGCACTGGGGCTTTGAATGCCATTTGTCATCCTTGAAAATCAATTAGTGTCTCCATGATAGCAATCCAGATGTAATCCTTGGAGTGTTTGGACAATTGGACATAAAAAACCTGAGCGTATCTTTTGGTTTCACATTATGTAAATAGTATTTCTTCAAACTGTTCATGTAATAGGTTGAAATAGCAATTAGGTGCACACTTTAGAATAAACAGCCTGATTGGAGAGTTGAAGGGCCATCCCAAATATTGATTGTGCCTAAATAGACCTTCAGTTGCCACCGGATAAAAGTCCTGTCACTGTAATACTTCAAAAGGCAAAGATATTTAACTACAGCCAAGAAAGCACTTACTTTTGCAACCATTTCTGTGCAACAGCCAGATCTCTCTGTGATCTCTCATCTGTCTGTGAAATTCTTCATGCATTATACAGACAAGAAAAAGCCAAACAAAAAACTGAATGCTCTTACACCGAGTTGTAGACCGTGCATACAAATAATAGGCTACTTCTACTGTCTATGACGTACAAACTGGCAAGAAATGATTCAGTGCTGTGGAATGAAAAATATTACTCAAACATACATTTGCAATCCACATAGAGCAGAGATCTTTTGTGATATATTACTTATGATGATGCACATATATGCAGGCTATGTATACTAGACAACCTCCCAGAGGTGTAAAAACATTGTTCTATTGATGTCGCATTTTTTTTCCCCGTTTGGCTCTTGTCAGAGGTCAACCTCAACAGCATGCGGTGGAATCAGGCGTTACTGTGGATGTCACATTGATGCATTACAAGGCCCAGGAGGTCACGTCTCTGTAAACATACATTATCAAAACCCATAGAAGATGTGGGGTGTTGACCTCACCGATAGCTTACGGTCTATCTTCAGGGGAAAAGGGTCATGTAATGGCGGAGAGCAACTTTGTAGCAGCAATGACTTTCTTGTTGCAAATGAAGAGGGTCAAGCAATCAAGACTGGTCGGGCTCTGTGTCAGCACCATTATCTTACGCTGTCTGAAATGATCAATGAGCTAAAATCAAATGATCACAAGCTAAAATTGGCCTACTAATGAAAATGGACTGTTTAAACATGCTCCATGGTGCGAAGCTGGCCAGAGAAGAAATGGGGTAGCAATTTAAAATACATGACACAATGAAGGTGGCAGGAATACATGGGAGCTATTGTCATCATGGCTATTTACATGTTAGTTTGACCTTTCCTGTTCATATTGTAATGCTAATGGAGAATCGCTTTTAAAATGCAACAATAATCAATTGTGTTTTCATAGCAATATCAGTCAGATAATTCTCCAGCATGTACCTTCATAAAAACAAACATTGGATCATCTACGTGAATGAAATGTGTTGTTATCCTGAGCACAAACGTACAAAGATGTTCTCAAAAGTTTATTTAGTATTATTTATACAGAGTAGGAATACAGACATTCAGCAAACAAGCCGCGTGTAAACAGTTAAATGACTTTGTCTATATGTAAATCGGTTTTGTCGACAACACTCTGAAGCAGAGAGTTAAAATATAAAAAGGCACTTAGGGCAGGTGCACAGTACTGACATACATCTCTTTTCTCCATTTTAGCAATAAATACATACCTAATGTGCATTTCTATTATGGTACCATGGTTGTGTAAACATGTTAGCACCCCAGTCAACATTGGCATGAAAGGCACAGCATAATATAGAAAAATATTTATAAATAATTTCCCATAAAGAAAAATGTATTTCCCCCACAAAATATTTCTTTTGTTTCTGAAATTTCCATTTAACCCAGATAGAATACTGTTAGAAATTCAGTCAAAAACATAAAATATGGAAAATAAAGAATACATGGGAAAAGACTCATATACAACATTAAAAATACCTAAATTAATGCAGCATAATCCTTATTGCTCTGAATACGATAATATAAGAAGTGGCTGGACATGAAATCATTCAGGTGGTGGGTTGTTTGATGGTTGCTACAAAACACTAGTGTTAACAGATTTAATATTTAATTCATTACTATTTCCAGTACTATAAAAGCAATTCTCAAAAGAAAGGTCACCCTGTACTCTAAGTAGAAAATCCACAACAACAGCTGACTTGTTGCTGTACTACTCCACTTTACGGCATTTACTTATAAGTTAACAGTTATCACATTTCTTCAAAGAAAAAATAAAGTTCCAGCCTGACTCCACTGTTTTATTCTACTTCCATGGCAGACACATCTTGCTCTCCGTCAGATTTCTCCGAGGGCAGATCTTGTGAATCAGGGGTGCTTTGGCCGTCTGACTCAGAGCTGGGCTCGTTGGTTGTTGGTGTGCCTGGCTCTTGGGTGTGTGTTTCAGCAGAGACATCAGCAAGCTTGGTTTGCCCTGATAGAGCGTAAGTATAAATGGAGAAAAATGGACACTACTGTACTGTACAATATATTTTGAATTTTAACATTTTATTTCTAAATGTACCAATATTGGTAACATCTGATTTCATGCATGGCCATTACACTTTAGAGGTATATGCCTTGTGTGTGCTTGAGTGTGATTATCACCTAAAACAGATTGGTCGGCGTCTACGTCGGCAGCAGGCGATGGTAAGGATGCCTCAGATGACATCTTCAGTTCGCCAGTGACCTCTGGGAGTCTTGGTGCCTGAGGCCTGGTCTTTCTCGCAGGGTTCAAGAAATAACAATACGCACATCGGAAGGCTGAAACAAAACAAATAAAAACACCATACATACTTTATGTCACTTCTCTTATACATTCTCAAAAACAGACACAGATTAATATACATGAATATGAATCAATGACAGAAAATGCCTGAGATGCATAAACACTTCAGATTGATGTGTAGTACTGGTTTGCATATTCAATCTTGTTGCGTTTTTTGCTTACAGGGGTCGGTAGTGGCAGAGGCATTTAAGAGCTATATGATATACTACGCTGCCAAATGCTAGAGGGCAAAGGAAGGCAGTGTTTGATGGAGACTGACAAAGAGTGTTGGGTTTCTCCAAGTCTTACCAACATATTCAAATTCCTCTTTTAATGCCATGCCGTTATGGGACAGACACTGCTGACAGATGAGAGCGTATCTATGAGGACGGAAAGACAATCCAGTTAAGACGGCATACAGTACACAGAGAATGGCATTATATTACATAAAAGATAATTCAGCACTATGTTGTTATAAGCTGGATAACAACCTGCTTAATGCATTAACTATATTTGCCCCAAATACATAATATAATAATAATATATAATTGCCTATACAATATATAACTGTATTGCTGAAGAGAGATTTTTCTCTGTCCAAAAGCAGAGGTCATGTACCTGTTCTGAGGGCCGTCTCCAACAAGATACTCAATGACTCTGTCCATAGCGCCTCTTTCCCTTGGGAGCACAGGTCTGGCCAGGGGCGGGCCTGGGGGGTGCACCCCTGTTAAAGCACAACATCAATGCCTGTTAGACACACACTGTAGTCTTGAATACAAACTGCATTAAACAGAGGCTGCTAACCATAAAAACAAAAAGTGAAATAGTGAGGCTGAGAATCAGTTTACTGCACAAACCATGATGAATGTTAAAAAAAAAAAAACGGCCCCTTTTTCTTAATGAATTAACACTGGCTCTCCCTTGCAAAGCACGTCCAGAATCCCTGCTGTGATGGTGAGTAGTAATTAATATAATCTAACATCAAGAGCAATCATAGGAAGATGACTGGTCATTTCTGTGAGACTTGGCAGAGTCTCAATATCCTGCTGGTTATTAATTTACCAACATATGGAAACTCTGTGGTGACTCTTTGTATCAAATTGCTTTTCACTTTCAATTTTCAGCAGAAGCAGGTGATAACATCAAGTCATGTAAACCATTTGCGAGGTGTTCCCTATGCCAAAGGCAATTTCACAAAGCATTAAAAGACATTTAGTGAGATTCCACCACCATTGCCCAGAGAACAAACGCAGGTCTGGCTAATTAATCATAGTTAATGTTATCCTGATTCGTGCATACCTCACAGTTGGCATTCCACATGGCAATTACAGCATGCAGCTTCCTCTAGGAACATATTTCCTTTACCATTTGCACTTATTTGCATCTTCTATTGAGTGTTCATAGTCCAGAAATAATTTATATTGAATATTCAATAACATTGCACTCCACAGATGTCTTTTATACACACCAACTGCTCTATGGAAAGTTTTTCATCGTGTTTGCTGGCTGGCTTTTGAAAACCTCTTAAAGCAAACAAAGATGTACAGCACAAGCATTATATTCTCAAGGTAAATATTCTAACTGTATCAAAAGTTATCCCCTATTTGTAATCTTAGTTCACAATTATACACTTGTCTGAGAAAGGTTGGATATTTGAAAGCTACATTCATGCAATTACCCATTACAACTACTGTATAACATATACCACCCTTGCTGACAACACACACCACAGAGCCTTGTGCAACTGGGGACACAGAGCCAGGGAAGAGTAAATCACACCTTAATCGACCACATTATGATGTGGTCCCCCTGTGTGCAGGTAACTCACCGACTGCTGGAACAGGTGTTCCAGGGGTCACAGGCCTCCTCATCAAGCTCTGCTGAGCAGCTATAGCCGACAGGCCTCTCTCTGGGGGTCCACCTGGAGCAGAGTGGGAAGATCGTCCAGGATAGGTGGGCCCAGAGGCAAGAGGAGGGCGGGCAGCAGCTCCGCTTGCAGGATTCACCACCACTGAGGGGGTCTTTGGGATGACATTGCGCTGGCGGAGCTCTAACACAGAACAACATTGCAGGTTGCTTAACAATAGTAAGTAATGATTAAGGAGAAGTGGTCTGAGAATAGGTGCTGTCTTTGGAACTCATTGCTACCTTGTCCTGGTTTTGGAGTCATCTGAGTTCCAACTGGAGTGGATTCAAGCTCCTTTATACAGAAAACAAGGTGTGCAAAAGCATGAATTATATGGAAAACAATGAGACAAAGTGATTTATGTTACAAAAGTAAAAAACATAACTCACATTTTTTCTCTTGGAATCAGGATCAAATCTCTCCAGAATCATTTTAGCATTTTTATATGTCTCGGTTTCCATAACTTCTTCAAGCTGGAAAAAAACAAGACATTGAGGTATTACAGGATAAAAGCTTACATCATATTCCAATACATTGCACAAAGAAACTATACCTATAATAGCTCTTTTGCAGAGTAATTATTTGATGATCATCTAATGTAATTAATAGGTTTTTGTATAAAAACAAATTAATGTCTTAGAATCACCTACCATAACATTACAAGTAAACGTGACACCGCGGAAGTTACTTCACTAAATTGTACATCTTCATTTAAAGTAAGTACCAAACATTTCTAAATGTTTACATATAATATGAAGAATAATTACATTCACTACTTCGATAATGGAGAGTGTGAAAATCCATCAGCCCTAATTATTAAAAGTTATTAGACTTGACAGAGGATGACAAGCAATTTCTCAGATTTATTTCTTTCCTCCACTAAATGCTATTAATTAAAGTGACATTAGCAGAGTGGTTTACTGGGTTAAGCCACTATACCAATCAAACGCTGTCTGTACAGATCCTAGATTAACAAATATGTTGCTGCAAAATGCTGAGAGGATCAATAAGAGTACTACAAGGCTTCCTACATAACTTGCAGAGTGCAAGTCTTTACTTCAATGGAGACCACTAGACATCAAAATTACAATGAGTTATACAGTTTTTTTTTTTTATAAATACATTTCTCTCACTTATCTGACCACAGGGCAGCCCAAGGATGCATGACAATTGTCATTGTTTATAGAGAAAAGTTATATTCAATACATAGGTCATTTCGGGGCAATTCGGGGGGGCAGGCTTAGAAAAAATCTTTTTTGTTAGCAGCAAGTTGCCAGACTGTGTCATAGGTATCAGTGTTTAAAGTGTTTATACTGTAGATCAAATGTCTGGACAAATATAAAAACTTACTATTTTCCGTTTTTGTTCTTTAAGATCCTCTAATTTTTCATCTGAAAAACAATCACATTTTTACTTAAAAATGCAACACAAGTTTGAACTTAAACAAAAATGACCATTATGTTGTAAGTCATGTATCAACAGCAAAAAGGATCTTACTATTTTTTTCAGTTCTTCGTGAAAAAATAATTATAAGCATTTTCCGAAGTAACCAAACTCTAAAGGGAAAAGGAAAAAAAAGGTTAACTGGTTACACTGTAGATAGTTTTGTGAAAATGATCGACTATCTTGCACACTTACAATAACGGAAATAAAACGAAGGGAAGAGACAAAATGAGCCGTCCCATCAACTGTTCAGGCAGGTACCAGAAATACACAACTAAACATGTGATCAGGTAGAGAAGACACGAGTACAGAAGCAGTCGCCCAACACATATCTTCAACTGCTTCTGATACCTCTCACTGTATTCTTCAAGAATTTGTACATCCTGTGGGGAAAAATTAAATAAGCATTATACAAGTACACAAAAGTGACTGTATTAGTAAGACAGCGACTGTGGTTATCTAATCCAAGTGCCATAAGAATAGCCATCATTGTTTGATACATACTCAAAGCTTGGTCTTACATAATGCATAACAGTAACAGACAGTTTATTGCTTTGAGCATCAGTTTGATTATTTTAACTGATTCTGCATACATTTCACATATTTTGATGCGTACAATTTAAAAAATATATTAGTGATAATAGCGTATCACCCAATCAGAACAAATTGATTTTTTTCCACTGTCTAGGCAAACATAACTGAAGGATAAATAAGGGAAGTAGGCAATTAGGAACAATGTCAATGTACGTCCACTGAAAGTGCTTGTTTTTGCCACTGATGGCTCAGATTGCTATTATACGTGTCTGAAAACAATATGGAAAGGACCTTACAGAAAATTATGAAGGTTTTCCTTTACTTTTTGACTTGTTGCCGTAAGACAACAAAGGGAGAGTTGAAGAGAGGAGTCCCAGGAAAAGTTTATTGTGTTGGAGTACAAAGTGTAGCTTAGTGTTATCTAAAAGATGATTTTGACAATGTGGATAAGTCAAGTTACCACCGTAACATTCCAGAGCGAGAGTCCTGTGAATGAGACTTGATCAGACAAATTAACAAACGGGATCAAGTGAAAAGGTAAAGAAAAACGTTTTATTTCTTTTTAGGGCCCTTTCCATAATGTTGTTGACACTTATATCAATCTGAGCCTGTCAGTGGAAAACACATTGATAGTGACATATTATTAGGATTAGCTGTTGAACTTATGATGAACACTAACATCTTTAGCAGGACTGAAAGTTGAAAAGGTGAATGTGCCCTGGCTCTGTAAATTGAAAAATAAACTCAGGGGCTCAGACTGAGCCACACAACACTTGTCTGTTCGTGCACATGACAGGGGAAAGGCCACGGATGTCTAAAGAGAAAGGCAGTAGGAGCGAGAGCAACGGTAAATCTGGAACATGCTAACGTCTGAAGGAGCACTGACGGGAGGGGTGCATTTGTTTGAGTGTTGAGTTCAAATAAACAATTTTTCTCCAGAATCGCAGACTCCACATTCAACTAGCAGGAGCATACAAAACAAACATTTTGGTAAAATCATGATGAAACTTCTCCACTAGCAGAAATGCCATATCTATTTGTAATTCCTTATCATTTTGCAATTAACAAATGGCTTATTCAACTTTTGTTTTAAAAATGGAAAGGTTACACCAGTGCGTTTGAGTGCCGATTTCCCCATCCATAAATAGCTGGCGGACAGAATGGGACCCCTTCTGGTCACTATGGTGCTCTTGTAACATGTGTGTCTGTCAATCTAGTGCTGGATAAACAGATCTCACATTCAGCCTTACAGTATATCATGTATGTATTTCTGTACGTTTGGTGCAATCATGCACATGAAAATTATATACCGAATATTCTTTCATAATATATTACAAGATTTTTCAAAAGGAGAACTTAACACCCATCTCTTCACAATGTCAATGCCACCTGACCTCTTCAGTATAGGTTTAGTGTCTCTTGCTCCAAGGACAAGTGCTGAAAATAGCACAACACTAGCTTAACTGTAGAAGAGCACTAAAGCCCTATCAATCAGCAAATGAGGAGCTGATTTGGCATTTGTTGACACATTGGTTTGCTTATGGTCAAAAGATGCCTGCTTATACAACATGTCGTCCATAGCATTGTTTCTGAATCAAAAACATGCTTAAGTGGCAACTAAGCACCAGTGAAATAAATACACAATATCATTGAATGATCAGACAGGTTGTAATCAATCCCCAGTTTGACCAAACTCATTTGGCAGAGGAAGCAAAAGCAAATGTAGATGTATTACCCACTTTGTCCTTTGTGAACCATAAAAGTTTACTGGCCAACCTATATGCTGGTGCTGTGTCGCAATTATGGTTTTCCAGTGCAATGAGGGATTATTGACAACATTATTGGAGCACTCATTTTCAGATTTACCCCCAAATAAAGTGGATGAGATAATCTGGAAAAATTTTTTGCTTCCTTACAACCTGTGTGATTTCCTGACTGCTTATTTTTGTTGCCCCTTTGGACCTATTTTTAGAAATGTCGCATTCCCAGATCTCTGCAATTATTTTGGTGAGTATAATGTTATTATAATCAATACAACTGATGGCCTGTACTACAAAATAAAAGCCAAGTTGTAATGATCTTTTTTTATTTATTATTATTATTATTATTATTAAGACCATACTCTATCTGAATGACTTAATTTTTCTATATATACACACCAATTGTCGGTTTGGTAATGTCTTGTTCTTGTGGGCTTTGTCTAACTACCCGCAGTGCAGGTTAGACAGAAAACATTAATAAATATTTAGCTAAAGCATGAATTTGTTTACTTTGGTAAATGTATAGCCTAGCATTTCATCTCACACCGCATGCAAATATAAATATGGAAAACTTCCTAAACCACACAATTTAAATAAAATGTGTTTTGGAGAATTCAGCACAGCATACCTTATCAATTCCCTCTAAAATCTCCACAGTGGATGGTTTGGCCTGTAAGGCAAACATTTTAAAAATCCAAGTTATAGAGAAAAAAGACATTTGCCATAACAACAGTGGTTTGTGCAAGCAACTTCTTTAAAATGATCTGGCAACTTCCCGTTTCATCTTCCTATTTCTGCACATTCGTCATGTGTGTCTTCTTCCGTTGTTGGCAGAATTATTTAGTTAGCCTGTGCATGCCAATATTCCAACAAATGGTGATGCCAGGAGGAGTTTTAACATAAACATCTGAATTGTGATAATTTATGTAGCTTTACTATGTGTGCTTAGAGGTGTCTTATATGTGCTTGCAAACTGAAAGCTTATCAAATCTAAAGTTAAAAGGTTATAACTAAATCTGTTCAATGTGAAGAAGTACATGATTTGTACAGCAGCATGAAGTAGAAAGACATAATCAGTAAACAAACCCTCCACCGTGAGATGACAGCCCCCATTTTGATGAGGGATTGTAGGATATTTTGTTACTGGGACCCTCCTCTGATATTCTCTCACAGATAACTTCTCCACCTGTTGACAACAGTGATGGGATTCAATAATTTATTAGGCACATGTAGCTTAAACTGATGCAGTGTAATACAACATTCCTGCAATAAATGCTGCCTTCATGAACGTCATGAATGTTCCGTTTTTGAAAACCTGTAGAGGTGTTGATTCAACTTTGGAGGCTGTTTGTAACGTTAAGGCTGATTAATTATAATGTGCGGTCCTAATACGTCCGTCTTTAATAGTCTAGCATTTCTAGTATGCTGTCTAACGTTACCATTACTAATAGAACACTAAATGGGTTGAAAAAAAAAATTGTTGAAACATCTTCAGTATAAGGCAATACAATGCAACAGCTCCATAAATAAGTGCCTCCAAAATAACCTTACGTTGCATAATCTCAAAGACTGTTTCAACAAAAACTGAACCACGGTCTTTAAAACTTGAGACCCATAGACAGTATATAAGAAGTTGAGACCTGGCTAAACTCGTTACGCTTGCTAACTTAAAGTTAACAACTTCACTCTATGTTGTCAGAAGCAACTGATATAACGAGGTTAACTAAAACCAGCGGTAGCCTAGCTAACAATACCGGTTAGCTCACAGGAAAGGTTTGTCATCCTTAATAACTTCTTAACCCACATAATGCGTCAAACCTGTGTAAACGTGTAAACCTTTAGCGTTAGCATTGCTGTACCACTAACGTTAGCTAACCATGGGTAGCTAACCGCTAGCTGGCGATGCTAATACCAAAGCAACCTGCAGTTCATCACGATAAGTAACAGCAATTATTGCTAACTTAGTTAACGTTCTTCGTAAAAGCAAGCATGCAAAATAATGTGCATGGGAAGTGAATTCAAACCCAGTAGTGTTGTATTTACCTTGTCAAGTGAAGTTGCGCAGGGGACTTTCGACAGTCTGTGGCAGGACTACAGTCCTCCTGCCCTCTTTAGACGGAGGTTGTGTGAGCCAAGATGTGGGAGGGTCCGCCAGAAGAGCAGCATGGAACACGAGCACTGCTGGGCCTTCATGGGAATCTGGTCTGTGTCTAGTAAGGCCCACTAAATATTAATTTCAGTGGTGGGGGTTCTCATGCAAATCTGGTAGGCAGGTAACATTATAGGTAAAGAAAACAATTGTAAAGACAACAGTGAATTGCGCACAGTGTCAGCGTGGTAAACTTTTGTTATGTCTGATACTGTTCTTGGTTAAGAATATAATCTTTAGAGCTCTGTGCTAGTAGTAGTACTAATAATAGTAGTAACATTAGTAGCGTAGTAGAAGTGATGGTAGTGGTAGTAATATTAGTTGTAGCAGCTGTAGTTGTAATGTAGGCTAAGGAGTGATAAACTTTTAGAGTTGGGTACGAAATACATAATTTATTCATTCATTAATCTTAATTGAATTTTGAAATTAAAATAATATCCCACAGGGATTTCTTAAAGTCAACTGCTGAGTGGACTTGACTGACATCATGCAGTCCAAAAATCTGAATCAGAAAAAGGCTAACTGCCATAATTAGTAGCCTACACTTAGTGGAGTTTGCATTGGTGAATGGTGCAAACATAAACAAACAAACATATTATACATTAATATGAAATAAACAATAAATACAGAAAACAAATATATACAAAATAACTGTTATATGTATAAGAAAATAAAAAAGAGGCTGAATGGGTTGAGTGCAGAATGTGCAAAGAATATATAGTATGTACAATGGTCAGATGTAGGCTATAGTCCAGGATGAAGGTTAGTGCAAAGTGTAATGACTAGGGATGGCGGGATGAGCGGGATCGGTAGAGTCTTTCCTGCCTGCCTCAGTGTCCTGGAGGCGTACAGTTCCTGGAAAGACAGGAGAATGCAGCCAATTACCTTCTTAGCAGAGCGGATGATACGCTGCACTCTGCCGATGTCTTTAGCAGTGGCAGCAGCATACCAGATGGCGATGAAGCCGGTGAGGATGGACTCAAAAATGGCAGTGTAGAAGTGCACTATCATTGACTTTGACAGGATGAACTTCTTCAGCTGCTGCAGGAAGTACATTCTCTGCTGCGCTTTTTTGATGAGCCACTTGAGGTCCTGAGGGGGGGGGAAGCAAAAGGACTCCACGATGTTGACTGTTGAGTCACCCAGGGTGATGGGGGCGGGTGGGGCTGTGTCCTTCCTAAAGTCCACAAACATCTCCACTGTCTTCAAAGTGTTTAGCTCCAGTTTGTTCTGACTGCACCAGGTCACCAATAAGATGAAATAATTACCTGGTATGCAATAGGATATAGTTTGATACATCAATGATATTGGATCTGTCTTCTGTTATTGTGATTCTTTTTTTTTCCATGTCAGTCAATCACATTAGTAGTATTAAGGTGGCTGTACCACAGTTGGTTGACCATTGATTGACCATTATTTGCAAGTTGGTGGTTCAATCCAAGGTGCTTTCTCTGCCCTCCTGTTGAAGGGCCATTGCCTATGGAAATTTCAGAAGCCACTGAACTACAAATTACTCTCATAGTATCTGTTTACCAAAAATGTAATCACTTTGGACACAAGTGTCTAAGGCTACGTTCACACCGCAAGTCTTAATGCTTAATTCTGATTTGTTTGCTCAGATCCAATTTTTTGTTTGGCTGTTCACATTGCCTTTTAAAATGTGGCCTATATCAGATTCCAGTGTGAACTGTTTGCGGTTTCGAACTGACCCGCATTCGCAAAAGAACAATAACAATGACATCAGACGCAGCACGCTGTTAGGGAGGTTATGGAGGAAGTAAGCATTTTCGCTTTTATTTCTAAATGTTTGTGTAATGGCAGCCGTAACATTACAGTTTTTTACAATCACTTTGCTACTAATTTCAGAACCTAATAACGGAGTGGTTACGGTATGATCCTTCTAGTTTTGATTGAATTGAAGTATCTCCCCATACACTAATTTGGTCTAACACCTAATCTAACACCTCACTCTCCCATCATTGACTTGCTCCATCACTGTTCTCCATTTTGTAGGCCTAGTAAAGTTAAGAATTTTACTGTCTGTGTCTAGGGCTTACTCCCACCGGCGCATAATTGTGACAAATGTCGATGTAGATTGACGTAAAAGTTGCATTAAATCCACCTTGGTTGTTCACACTGCGGCCGTGTTGAAAAAAATCAGACCTGGGTCTGATTCAAGGACCACATATGAAAGTGGTCTAAATCTGATTTGAAGAAATCAGATCTGGGCCAGATTTGAGTGTTCACTCTACTTCTGAAGAAGTCTGACCTGGTCAGATTTGGGCCACTTTTGCCTGCAGTCTGAACATAGCCTAAGTGAATGGAATGTATTAGCAGTTGCCATGTAGATTTTTAGAAGTTTGAACAGCGTTAACGTTGTCACTGTCAGGACAGTGTTGTCCATCTATTTAAAAAAATATAGAAAGCATTCCAGCAGATTTATTAGGTTGGCACAAAAAAGGCAATTACACATTATCTATTCAAGTCCCACATCTAATCCAACAAGGGTTTTGTAACATTGTAAAATGGCAGTATGTATACTTTACCAAGCTGTTTAGATTTGCAGGTTTAACACATTAAACTGCAAATATAACTTAACAGTGGGATTCATTAGTATGTGAGCACAGCACTGGCCTGAGGGTGCTCATAAAAGCTAGAGCAGATCACAAAAAGCCCATTATTTGGCAAAAACAGATGAAACAATAACTAAAAAAAAGAACACGTTCCAATAGCGTCAATGAGTATTATATGATTTGCTTTAACAACATTTAAATGTCATACATTTGCTATTTCATAAAATAGAAGAGTTTAAGGCTTTTTGAGAATAACAGAGCAACCACCACCTTTGGAAGATATGCTGGATGATGCCCACCATCTCATCTGCACTATTTTTGCAAGGGACCTGCTTCCCTAATTTTATGTAAGTAATCTGAACATTGGTGCTGGTGTGTAATTAAAGGTCAGATGATCACTACAGTCCTAGAATGCACCCTCAGGGCACCTTGGATATCTGTACCAAATTTCATCAATCTGTTAAAAAACTGTTGAGATATTTTAGTGTGGACCAAAGTGGTGGACACACAGACCAACATTGCCGTCCCTAAAGCCACACGGCTAGGGTGGCTAAAAAGCTACAACTGGTGCTGTGACATTTTGCTTTGCACTGGTGTTTGCAGTCTTTTGTTGTTGAAGAAGAAAAGAAAAACTGGAGGCAAAAATAAGCAGAGCCCACACTAGATGGGTGAACATTTGCTTGGGTGAACAGCCAGTCAGACATCTCACTGACTGCATCCACTGCTGCTTAAACATGCTCAGTCATCATATGGACCGACTAGTGCCAACAGACACACCACAAAAACACTAGCCAATGGTCCACCACAGAGACTCAACAATAGCTAAATGGCGCTCGATGGATCAATGTCAGACACCTGTTTTATGGCCCCTTAGTCTCTTCTCTACTGAAGCCTCATTGGTTGGCAGGACTATGGTGTTTGCTTTAGTAGATTTAGTAGATTCAACTGTCCTATTCACACCTTTGATCTTTGCTCGAGAATAACATTGTTTGTAGCCTGAGCCTGACAAGCCAGACCCACATCAAGATGTTGGGTCTGGGAACTCACCATTGGCTGGGCTCAATCCAAGGGGCGGGATAAACGGTTGTCTTTCAAATTCCCTCTGCACTCATAGCCAACCAGAGCAACGCTAGTTGATAGATTAAACTTTTGCCGTATCCGGTCGGCAAAACTCTGAACACATCTTCCTTTTTTAAGAATGACTTCAGTGCTTAACTCCAAGTCTTCCAGAGTCGCGGCCAAAGCCGATTCAAAAGACCGCTGTTTGCCAGCAGCAGCAGCAGCCATCTTCTTTGTTTTCAAGTAGCAGGGAATTCAACTCGCAACTCTGGCGTCCTTATGTTAAGCCCGCCCACCGACTCTATACATGATGTGATTGGCCTAACCAGAATTTGGGTTTTCCAGCTCGCAAACTAATGGAGAGTTGCTAGACTGACCCTGGCTGCAAATTACATTTGCTGCCGCTAGGGTGCGTCTAGATTTCTAGGCTACATTGTTTGTGCTTTGATTGGGAGATAATAATGGTACTACAATAATGGTAAAACAGTGAATGCAATGGTAATTAAGGTCCAAAACAACTTCTAAATGGCATTACAACTTTTTACATTTGCCATTAATTGTGTTCCAATTCAATTAGCCTAATCAGTGGGACCCAACAGTTCTGTATACTGTTGGAATTGCAGATTTAATTTGACCTCTGGGAGTAATACAGTATGTCTTCTTCTATATCTTTACGCCTACTATCAAATCCTGGTATAGGAAATACGTGCAGAGGGGTGTCAGTTGTGGGCAGTCAAAATGCCACATTATCTTGGTCGAGAAACGAGTACACGGCCGTTTTTGCATGCAGCAAGATAAAACAATGTAGTTAGCTTGCCAGGTTTTGAAACAAGTACTTGCCTTTAAGCCTTTATTGATACTGTCAGAGAGAAACATTGGGAGGAGAGTAGGAGATGACTTGCAATAAAAAGGTCCCACTCTGGAATCAAAACAGATACATTGAAATTACATTTAAAGTGTGCAGTACTCTGTACTTGAAAGCAACTTGAAAAAAATGTGCGCATTGCAAAAAAGAGCAATTAGGATTATAAATCACATCGGGTATTATTAACACACTAATCATCTGTTCTTTAATTCACATTTGCTGAAATTGATGGACATGGTTACATTTAAAACTGCTCAAATGATGTTTAAAGTTAAAGAAAATAATTTACCATTTAACATATGTGCAATGTTTAATGAAAGAAATGGGGGATATCATCTAAGAGGTCATTGTATGTTTAAGCAACCTCTTGTGTGAACTACTGTTAAAAGCATGTGTGTTTCAGTTTGTGGGGTGACCTTATGGAATGGACTGAACAATGATATCAAACAGAGCCATAATATCATTCAGTTAAAAAATAGATTAAAGACATCATTACTTGATCGATACAGAAAACAATTAACTGAAACATAGGATTGTAATTTGTAATTTAAAGGTATTGTTGTATATTATTGTATTGTTGTAAATTATTGTAAGACTGAAAGATTGTATGCTGTATTTGCATATCTATTTTACTTTGTATAATATGATTTTGGGAAATAAGGGGGACCAAATAAGGTATTTGCTTCTGCCTGCTCCTTCTCGAACTAATCCTTTTTATATATTTTTTTTTTTTTTTTTGTTAGATTCTGATTGTTTGTGTTTTATTTTATGTTTTTTATGTTTTGCAACATTGTTGATTGTTCAAGATAAACAAATAAACTAAACTAAACTAAACATGGTATGTGTCTCAGTAAGCCATCAAAAAGCCCAGTTTCAAAATAAATATAACAACGAAATAACAACAAACTTCGAGCTAGCAAGCAACACATTACACGTTAGCCTATTTTTACAAAAAACGTCTGCTATGGAGCCATAACGTGAGGTACAAGGTTAATGGAGCCGTGTTTCTTTAGAAATAAACAATGGACAAATAGAGTCTTTAAACACTTCAGATGGAAAGTTATTCGCTGTCAAAGTGACGTCAAAATGAATGGCAGTCAATGAAATGCTAACGGGAGGTGATCGCTTTGTAGCATCAAAATTGCGCCATAGGAGTTCTGAAGCGAAGCTTACCCCCTTGGTAAACCCTGATGAACTTCCAGAAAATTTGAGATTTGCTCTGCAAGTCAGTCTGGCAAAGACCACATTCAAACCCATTTCCAATGTCCCCAAAATCAAAGCACCAATCACAACCACTGAGGCAGGCTTTACACTAATCACAATCGTTGAGGCGGGCTTTACGCGACGACGATAGCGCAGCGATGGCGAGTAGCTTTTTGTTTACATTCAACATGATGGCTACCGAAGCGCAGCGTCACCCTGATCGTTGGTCTGATTGGTTGGACTATCCAATGCGCCCAAAGGCATTTGAGCGGCGTCCGTTGGTGACGCCCCTTTGGAAATGAACTGTCAATGAACCTTTCCCAGACCCACTCTCAGTTACAACTGAGAAGGGTCTGGTGTCAGCCAGGCTATCAATTCTGTCTATCTATAGTTGGATGGTAAGCTAAGCACTGCTTGTTGTAATATCAAAGCATTATCTTACTTTGTTACTCACTTGTTAGCTCTCTTGTCCTCAAGCAAAAGGTTCTGCAGAAGTTTATCCAAGGGGGTAAGCTTCTCCTCAGAACGCGTAGCTCCTATGGCGCCATTTTGATGCTAACAAGCCATCACCTCCCGTTAGCATTCCATTGACTGCCATTCATTTTGGTGCCACTTTGACAGCAAATAACTTTACATCTGAAACGTTTAAAGACTTTATATGTCCATTGTTTATTTCTAAAGAAACACGACAATGTATAAAAGGCTCCATTACCTTGTACCTCACATTATGGCTCCGTAGCAGACGTTTTTGTAAAAATAGGTTAACGATTGTGTCTTTGAGCTCAGTTGGAGGCTCCGCAGTAACGCTCAGCCATCACCAGAAAAGTGCTTAATAGCCTTCACTGGTCTCCGTCCAGAGCAACGGGATCTGTTGGTCCATTTTATATATGTCAATGGGTTTATCTAATCTAAATACTTCCTGGTTCTACCATGTTTGAGCAGCAGGGGTTGAAACATCTCTATTTTTGACAAAAGGTTTTTTTCCTTGAGCTAGTGGTTACATAGATGTTTGTCTCTGTAATTTTTATGCCATTTGTGAACACAATTGTATAAATTGTAAATCGATATAGCTAAATTGTCTGTTTATGTGCAAGAATCTAGAATCTAGATAAAGCAGTTAGCTTGATGATGATGTAGAAACTTTAGCATTAGTTTGATTAGCTAGCTAGCTACAAATGGTATTGTCATTTAATGGATAATGGTCAATAATATGGTGGATGGATAAAACACACACATTCACACATACACATGTATGTCATTGCAGCTAATGCTAACTAATGTAGCCAAGTTAGTTCCCTACACTGACTGTCAGATTTAGCTTGGTCTGTGGCTGGGATTTTAGCTATGTGCACTTATAACTTTTGACTTACTGTGACTGGCTATACATGTGGCTGTTGTGATTTCCAAAGCTGCAACACACATGATGTATCATTAGGTACGTGCTGGAATCGTACTGGTGCAATGAATTGTTATGGTTTTGTTCTTGACCAGAGTTAGTAGGCCAGTTATATGTGAGTAAAGTAATATTCTACAGCCATAGCAGTAGACATAGCCACAGGTACAGCCATAGCAGTAGCCATAGCCACAGCTACAGCCATAGCTATGACTGTCATAGCAAGTAGCGTTTCTGTCCCCGACCCACAACCTGGCATGTTCCAACTCCCTATAGTCATCACAAGTGGCTGTAGCTAGATATTTTTTACTTGCTGTCTAACTACACCATCAGTCCTTTCTAAAGCACTTTTTGTATGTTCACTTTTAGGAACCCATGGTTTCATCTGGTTTCCAAGCAGAGGACAAGAAGGTCTCACTACTTTAACATCAAGTTCATCACTTGGGGGCTCACTGACGAGTGAATATCCGGAAAGGATGATGTGCTGATGTGGAGCCAAATGCATCCACGGCTAAAATGGCGGCACAAAAAGAAAGGACATCTTCTAAGTTCAGGTATGTCCTTTAAACTATGCCTTTCAAGATGGGTCAGAACCGTGCCTTTCAAGGTGTGTCTTTCCAAAGTTTCCTCCAAGCATTGCGGAGAAATGCAGCCTTCTTTCGCACAAAATTGAAGGACCCAACTGGCGTATTATTTGCAGTCCTTAGTAACTCACAATAGAGTGCTTTTAGTGTCCTGTTGATTATGCCAACTATGGAACTTCCATAATATAGTGTAGATACCTCCATACAGTTTACACCTAGAAACATCCCATCTACACATTTAGCAAATAGAGGTGTGTCCCTGTGATCAGCGTTAACAGTTTTCCTTTATTGTGTTATATATCTGTTTTGTGCATGTAATAGGTTCACAAAGTGAAAAAGCCCAATGTCCACCCCAAAGGGACTTACCATCTCCAACAGAAAACACTGTTCACAAACTGCTCCAAACAGCTCTCTTGTAGTCCAGCCTTTACTTCCATGACAACGTGCATCACTTTGTAACACACGTTATAATAATAATAATAATAACAGCTGCTAGCGTGGCACACCCTCATATTCTGCTTCTGACTGAGTAGTAGTCCTTACATAGCTACTGTGCATGTGCGACTCCCAACAAAGATGTAACAGAAGTGTGATGCCTCACTCTGTAGCTAAAACAGAGTGCTCAACACACAGGGTGAAAAGAGGAGCTGCAGCAACGTGCAGTACAACAAAAATATGGTGTTTTTTTTTTAAATAATACCATGTAAACCTATTCTGATATAACCTCTAAATACAATTATGAACCTAAAAATGAGCATAATATGCACACTTTAACAAAATTATTTTACTTCTTGATTGGAGTACTGTGAAAAATGGGTTGAAGGTTGTGTGCTATGGTGAGTGCTATGTATGTGATGGCTCTGCTGTTGACATCTAAGAGGTTGGAGGTAAGGATGCCAATGGTTTTGGAGTGTGAAACACGGAGCAATTTGTCCTTGCATGTTAAGGAAACAGGGGGAACAGTAGAGTAATATGGACTGAATTATGGTTTTGTCAAGCAGCAATAGAAGTTGGGAGAGCAACAGAGGGTGCTTCAAATTTACCAACAGGAATCCCATGGTCTTGAAAAACCTGGAAAAATCATTTTCCAGGCCTGAAAAAAGTCATGGAATTAGTGTCATCCTTGATAGTTTTGTAAAAGTCATGGTATTTTGTTGTGTTTAATGAAATTGTTACAGTAATCTTCTATCGATAACCTTCCACGTAATGTAACATAATGGGCAAATTTATTTTCTGTAGCTGTTGACTTAACATAGCTCTAATATGCGTTGATGTGTGACGACTTTTGTTTACTATCCCTTTACATACGTTCCTTAGTTCTCCCTGCGTTCCGTCTCTCCTTCCATGTATGCCAACTTACTGATATTATGTTTAAATATGTTTAAATTTGATATGTTTGAATAATGCCAGGCAATAAGTGTACATTTATTGAAATGAAATATTATGTAGTCTGTAGGCTATATACTGATGATATATGATTAATGGTACACGCTATAGGCTGCTAATGTAGAACATTGACCATTAAGGCTGAGTGCGACCCAGGACCCTTTGCTGCAGGTCTGCCCTTTTCTCTCTGTTGACAAAAGCATAAAAATGCCTAAAATAATCGTTAAATAATAAAATGCACTGATAGTACAATCTGTTAAATTTCTCCTCGCTGTAGGTGATGTATTCATTTTTAACAGTGGGGTTGGATTCGTCTTGCATCTACCGAACCGTCATAAACAACTCTTTTTGCTTTAAAAGTATGGAACTTAGAGAAAAAGGCGCAAATACAAATCCATCTGCTTCTTCAGGACCACGGACAGCGCCATGAATTTATTAATTCACAGCACAGTTAGGCTATTGATATTTCAGAGCCATGGTCGGGGCCATAATTCTGATATTTTGCTATACTGTTAGCTTTCCTACAGAGTGAAAATATGTCAATGAGGAAAATAAATAAATCACAAGGTTTGTGGTTGTGAGCAATGTTTGCAAATTAACGACTTATTTAGGGCAATATTGGATTTTTGCATCAATGTGATCAGTTTGTCATTTTTCAGTTTTTTTAATTCAGATATGTAATCCCAAATGGTTGTTTCATCCAGAAATGGTTTCTCAGTTGATTTTCCAATCGATTGCAATATAAAACTATATAAACTTTGATGTCAAATTTGATCCATATAGCCATACCCTTGCCTCAGTCAATTGTTTTTCTTGCTACAGTATATCCATCTTTTATGGTTAACAGTCAGGTGACCACTACATACATATTGTGGTAATGTACTGTATGACTGCTTTTAGGAAACTCTTTATTCAAACCAATGTTTTTAACATATTTATAATGCAATGCAACATTGAATATCTGGAAAGAGTAAAGCTGATACAAATTAAAAATGTTTGTATTCATTACTTATTATACAAATTTGAACCCCTTGAAGTCAAAAGCCCTTCTGTTTCCACCTCAAAACTATTTTATTTTTTATCATTATATTATTATGTTCTTATTGCTTTTCTGCTTTGTATTTCTCATGAAAGTATTCAGGGACAGATCAGTTAGATTTGAAAAGCCTTGATCAATTCAAAACATAAGAAATAATCCCTGCAGAAGGAGATGTGTCATTCCTAAACACTCTCTCCATTTTTTTTTAAGTTTATTTTTTGGGGCTTTTCCACCTTTAATTGTTGACAGGACAGCTAGGTGACAAAGGCAAAAGAGAGGGGGAAGACATGCAGGGAATTGTCACAGGTCAGATTCAAACCCTGGACCTTTGCGTTGAGGTATAAACCTCTCAGTATACGCAACGCTCTACCACTGAGCCAACCTAGCCACCACTTCATTTCCATTTTGACTTTAACATCAAATTCAGAAAACAGGTAAATCCCAACAGTGAAGTGGTCACTGAGGAGAAGCATTCTCTCCGCATCTTGTGGAAGAAAAAAAATTTAGCTGCACACTTGTTTCAGTCCATCAACCGCTATAAATGTTGTTAAGAGCACATATTAAAACATACTTTTATCACCACAAGCTTCAGAAAGGTCAGGATCCTTATATCTTTAGGTTTATTGCTTTTAAGAAATACTCTCACTAGTCTTTTACATAACCCTTGAATAAGTCAAGGCTTCACTTCTACATATTTTGTCAAACTAAAATATGAAATATGAAACCTCTTGTGACCCAGACTCATTAAAGAATTACATCAGAGAACGGTCCAAAACATATTGACTGTAATGGAAATTATGCATACTGGCAAATAATGTGGCAAAATAAAAGTATACTGAAAGCAAAAGTGTTGACTTTTAATCCAGATCAATGTGATCGAATTATATTAATTAAAAACCGTCCCAAAATCACTCTGACTTTAGGAGGTTTTGATACCTGCAGACACAACCAATAATGGTATTTTAAGATTGTAGCAATTACCAATGGGATTGGGTTGTGTGTGCTTTTGTGAGAGCACCACTTCATCTACAGTAATTCCTATGAGAGAGGGGCAAAGTGGATCTCATTGAGACTAAGAATTGATACAGTGGAAAATCGAACAGGCTTGGTGACTACTTGATGATTTGATATTAACGGGTCTCTAGTCATTTCAATTTATTTCAATGTATTTTCAAGTGTAAAGGTTCTTGTAAGTGATAGTTTTGCACACATTCCGTTGCACCATAGACTAGGCACCTACAGTAGACCTCATTTTTCACAAAAAATTATAAGAAGACTAAATATCTGTTGATGGGACCAAAGATGACCAGAAATACTTTTTTACAGAAAAAAATAAACTAAAATAATAATAATTCTTTTTTTTTTTTGTTTACTGCTACTACTAAAATTAATGTTTTACTTTTTTAAACTTCTCAAACACATTATTAAGCAAATATCAAACCAAGACACAGAAAAAGACTAGAATAGCAATTTATTGCACCACCTTAACCGTATCCAGAGCTTAGGACCACAACAGGAATTGGTCTTTAAACCAATAAAACCAATTTCCAAAGATAATTGAGAACATGTTTCAATACATATGCATGAAAAAAGGATTTTCCATATGACCGACTCGCATGTTCATGTAATTGATTGAGGGGATGACCCGTTATATTAAATGTTATTTGAGAACCATCACAACCCGCAAAATTGCAAATTGCCCAGCTTGTATCTGAATTAATACCTCATTCATCATCATTATGAGTTGATAAGTTAATTTAACCATTTCATTCTGTCTTAATGAGCTATAGTTGAATTAATGTCATGTAATATATGAAAGTAACATTTGAACAGAGGCAATGATTTGAGACAAACAGAGCGGAGACTACTTTAGAAGCATAATGGTGGCATAAATCTCATCAGGCTGCAGTTCATGTTGCATGTTTACCTTACATGTTTGGGAAAATATTCTAAATAGATGTGAAAAATCCCAAACTGAAGAGGATTTTAGGTGTGAAGTGCTGGTATGTTTTTTTTTTTATATCAGTGTTTGAATAGTTTTGATTGATTTTAATGTTTGATGTAACAGCTGGTATGTCAGTTTTAGATACTGCACTACATCAGATTAAAATGTGGGGACAATATGTTTTAAGAACTGAGCTACCTTGGAGTGTTCAGTTGATATAAGTTACTGCGTTTAAAGCATTTATATGAACAAAAGAACTATATGTGGTGATTTTAGTTAGAATAAAGTTATATTTTAGTCCTCACTAGGCTCAGTGAAGACCCTACTGAGCTGCCAGTCCTTCATCTGGCGTTGAGTGACTGCATTTGACCATTAGGGGTCTTTCTGTTTTCTAGTTCCACCTTAAATGCGTTTTGGCCCCGCTTGCTCCCTGTAGTTTAGGTTTTTTGTCCTCCCGCAGCAGCTGTCACCCTGCATTACTCGCAGTCAGCTAAATGAAACATTATTCTAAACATATGCATCGTAATCAGTCCGGTCACACTTACAAGAACACGCGTTAATAAGGCAATCAATCACTCTGGAACAAGCAAGTTGTTCTGTAACAGCTCATAAACAGTGTGTAATGAAGAATTGGAGGTTAGCATGACACGGCGCTGATCAGATAATCAATGTCAAAGATGCGATGAATGTCAGTAAATGTAGTTTTCATGTCGTTTCTATAAAATCCTCAATTTACAACAAGCCGTTCAATTACCCAGAAAATACAGTCAATTAAATAGGGGTGATTGGACAGTAGGGGCAGGATCATCGATCTTTGCATTTCTATCTCGCTGGTGGACATTTAATTTGGTTTTTCTATTAGCACCGAAATAAAGAAAATATAAAATATATTAAACAACCCAAAGATTTATTTTCTTGTCAAAAACCATTCAGCAAAGGTGACAGACAGTCTTCTGCATTATGATGAATTCTTTTTTCAGTCTTGCACATTGGATACAAAAACTAATCGTGTTATTGTGGACAGTGTTTTTCAGGCCTCTGTCTTTTCCTTTTTACACCTCCATCTATCTCAATGCTTTTGTTGTATGGGTTGCAACCCTCGCTTTAGTAAAGAGCAAGGAAACATGGTGATACATCACGCCCATATTTGCTGCCCTAATCCTATTTCTTTAATGGGGACGTTCAAAAAAGCAACTTATCTTGAAGTCCCTTGGGGGCATTCTTGTCTAGGCTATATTTTAACCAAGTGCAATTAACGACAGTATCAGCTTGTATCATTTAGAGGTAATGTAAAAATAATGGTAAATTATAGGGCCGGAATGACCCGTGATGGCAGGCCTCATATTCCCTGTAGCGTTCCACGTATTTTTAATTAATGCTGTACAGTGTGTGCTATAGAAATGGTGTTACAGCACCTACATATGCAGAAGAAGTCTTCATTGTCGGAGTTGAATCTTCTTACAACATATAGGCTATGATATATATGTTCATAATATACAGTGTTTACATTATTGCAAGCAATTAAATTAGAATTAAAAATGATTATACTGCAACGAAATTCATGTTTTTGGTTTTGCAGAAATGTTGCAAAGAAGCGAAAATGTGTAAAGATGTTTTTTTTTATTCATTTTCCAAGAACAAACACGATCAATAAATAACATGATTTACATTTCATATTGCACAATTTTTTTTTCAAGTTAAAATATTTAAATTCATACAGTCATTGATATTTTAAATACAGAGATATAGAGTTATAACAGAGACCCTATAAGGACAAAGGCCAATACTATTTTCATCATTTTAATTTCAGTGCTCGTTTATCAGCCCTTTTTAAAGCCTCTTTTGAGTGGACTATAAAGAAATGTTCTCCATAATTCAGTCTTAATTTTTGCACCCAATATCATGATTTTGGACTATTGGTGAGTTTACAGGCCAATTCGTAGGCTATTTGATACTCCTAATAGTGTGTACATCCAGTGTTTAAACATTAAAAAAAACAAAAAAAACATTCAGCAAGTCTCACAAAAGTGTTAAAAAATAGCCTATCCACATTTCATGAAGCATTTTCCAGGGCGATCAATAATTCAGTTTTCAACTATCAGTAGGACTATCCATGATATTTGCAAAATATGTCACGATTTACAGTTCACATGTTTGATAATTAACATATTGGTGATGTCCCAACAGGAACGAATAAAATAGCACATAGCCATTTTTACAGGCGCAGACAGATTAAAGCCAGGCTATTTAGTCTGAACTTTCGCCTTGCTCAGTCCCGTCATGTGTCTGCTGAGTGAAGAGGTCCTAAAGGATTACTATGAAAATACTGGATTTGATGAGGTTCAGCAATGTAAATAAAAGAGATGCTACTGTGTGTCGAGGTATTTATCAGCAAACTAAATGTGGGTCTTTGTAGGCTGCTTTGTGTGTAGGCTAATATTTTTAAACCCTACATGTGTCATATATTATTTTTATACAGTGCATCTGTGTACCAGGACTGTCGCTTTGTTCCAGGTCTTTTGTATGTCTAATGACTTCCCTCCGCGGGTTGTTAGCACTTGACAGCAGGTCTCAAAACGAGCAACTTTCTTACAGTCATGTATTCAGAGGAGCTCCATCTAGGTACATGATTGGCAATTTTTGTCATGATCCTCTCATTATTAACATAAGAATTGACACGAAAGACGCGATCCAAAATTATATGCACCCTTCTAGCTGATTAGGAGGGTCCCCATAGAGCAGAGGCTGGGTGTTGGAGCTATCCCTGCCAAAATCTCAGTCTATTAGGCCTAGTGAAGAAAGATATGCTGCTGGGCAGAAAAGCAGGACCTTCTGCTATCTAAATTTAGATAGCATAATTCACTCACGTTTGAATCTTAAAAACCAGAGGAGTCAAGGTAGCCTAACCAGGCTGGGTTCGTCACGGTGAATATTAAAAAATAAATATGGACTGTGACTGAATGACAGTTGTTGGTGTAATTTGTAGCATTTGTAGCCTATAAATAAATAAATACATTTAAAATGGCACATGGATTGAGGCATAGGGACAGAATGGATAAACAGCATGACCTGTTATTTTTCCAAATTATTCCAGCGTAGAAATAGGTCTAGCCTACAGGCACAACACAAGCT
The DNA here is from genome assembly GCF_004354835.1 of Perca flavescens. Taxonomy (NCBI): domain Eukaryota; kingdom Metazoa; phylum Chordata; class Actinopteri; order Perciformes; family Percidae; genus Perca; species Perca flavescens. The sequence goes on along the minus strand of NC_041341.1, from coordinate 20,252,493 downwards.
GCCACAGGCTTTTAGAAAAGGTTGTTTGTGAGGTGCAACATTTTCGGTGCTAGTTATTCGTGTGTTTTTTGTTATAAAGAGTATTTTGGACTTGTAGAAATGAACCTAAGTGTGTGTGTGTGTGTGTGTGTGTGTGTGTGTGTGTGTGTGTGTGTGTGTGTGTGTGTGTTTACAATGCTGCCGAATAAACAAATGATTTACCCAGGTGTGGTTTTTAGAGTGGGCCTAGGCCTATCCCCTAAAGTAGGACTAGAGAAAAATAGGAAACGGTCGTGTAGGCTGCATGATGAGTTATCTGTTAAGTGAAGTTTCTTCTCGTTGGTCTGGTGACGGGACGGATGTCTTGCTGAGAACAGCAGCAGAATACGGCAGAAATCCACTCTCGGATCTTTGGCCCGAAGCTGTGCAGGTAAAGTCCCCGCTGGCGCTCCTGGAGCCCAGCGCGCTCGCCGCCTGGCTGCTGTGGCAGCTCAGACACGAACACGGCCCGGTGGCTGACGGGGCGCTGACCGCCGCCGCCGCTGCCGCTGCCGCCGCCGCCGCTGACGCCGCTGCTGAACTATTCAGGCCTGCGGGTGACTGGTAGAGTCCCGGGTGCCTGAAGCTGCACAGGAGCTCCGGCCGCGAGTAGGGGTGGGAGAGTGCTCGGAAGGTATCGAGGGGGCGGATGGAGGTTGCGAAAGGTGACGACGCGGCGCCGGAAGCGGCAGCGGCGGCCGCTGCTGCCGTGACTCCGACGTGCGGGTAGTAATGGAGAGGCATGTGCGAGTGGAAAGGGTAAGGTAGACTTCCTGTAGCTGCAGCGTGCGTCATCATGTAAGTGTAGAAGCTGGGGTCTGCTGGATGGGGCCAGGACATCGCCAGACGCTGCCTTTTGTCCTTCATCCGCCTGTTCTGGAACCACACCTGTACACAGAGTCAAAACAAGGCCCATACTGAAGCTGCCATGTTGTTTCCAAGCTCTACATAGAGACCTCTGAAGAGTGTGCTTCAGGACAGGCTGATGCCAAAATGTCCTATGTCATTGAACATAAAAAAATATCAATTGGCAAATACAGTACAGCAGCAGTTACAATCTGCCAAATAACTTAAAGATGCCAGTTAAATCATTTTCCTTTTTTTGTGTTTAATTAGGCTATTTTAAATGAGTAGGCTATGCATTAATTGTAGGCTACACATTACGGTGGAATTGATCAGCACCCATAGGGTGACCACCTAAATAAAAGTTATTTTTTATTTACAAGTTCAATCAAAATATAACACTGCAACATTTCATTAGCAGAAATAATATTTCAGTAGGCCTATTATAAAAATGTTTATTTTTTTTTTTTTATACCCGCAGCTTTCCTTTCTCTGCACACACAATAATCATGAAGATGAAATCTACCCTACCTTAATCGTAGTCTCGGGCAGATTCAACGCTGCGGCTAATTCACATCTTCTCGGTCTCGAAACGTAATTTTCCCTGTAAAACTCTTTTTCCAGTCTCCCGATTTGTTCTCTGGTGAAAGCAGTCCGATATCTTCTCACTTGGTCGCTATTTGAATTGTTTGATCCTCCCGATGAATTACCGTTCATATTCTGGAGGGAGTTTGAGCTTATGTTGGAAGATCCAGAATTGCTGTCTGAAAAACCTAAAAAAAAAAAAAGAAGAGAGAATTAAAAACATACAAATTGTTGTTCATATCGACAATATTGAAATAATAAATGTGTGTGAGCCTGCAGTATATTTGACAACTTAATGGTAATGAGAGAACTAATAAGGTTAATGTAAAATGTGTGTCGAGGCAAATAAAAAAAAAAATGTTTTATTAACATTAGCTACTTGTATCCATTGTAGTATAATAATGAAGATAATAGGCTATATTAACATTGATAATAATAGCCTAATAATAATGAAGATAAAAATAAAGAAAATATTACAAATATAATAGCCTAATTCAGATCAGCATTATTACAGTTTTTGGATGGAGTAAATAAAAACGGTAGTATAACCGCTATATTAGCCTAACATCAATCTGACTGTCTTACAGCAGAAATAAAAAAGAAACTAAACATGGAGTAAAATCAAGTCTTACCTTTGTTGTTTTCCTTGTGCTGGCTCGGGGAGCGATGCGCAGGGCATCCCACCTCCACATCACTGTTAATATCGGAATCTGGCGAAACTTCGGAGTAGAGGCTCATTTTCTTCCTGCTTTCTGACGAGGAAATTTCCGCCGAAGAGGTATTTTCACTGTTGTGGTGTGTACCGAAAATACTGTCAATTTCAAATTTGCCTTTCGTCGGGATGTCCCCAAGATTTCCATGGAGAGAAGCCGAAGTTATTCTCGGGCTTAGCCGTCCGCTGTGCTGAGAGTTTTCCAGGGCCTCCAGCACGGAATTTCCAGGCGTGTCTGCGAGCCTCTTCCCTGCGACGGGACTGTGCAGACCTCTCTCCATCAATATCATCTCTTTTCTTATCCTCTCCATCATTAAGCCGTGCAAGACGGAAAAAAGCAACAAAAAAAAAAAAGAAACGCCACACAACACTTGTCCAGGGGGGGCTGGAGCTCCAATGAGTTGTGTCGGAGCTTAAATCCGCATGAAAGTCAGCAACTGTCTCTAAATAACGGTCTCTAAACCTTTTTATAAGCAAGACGCAAAAAATGAAAGAATCTGAATGCAATCGACGAGCGACTGCTCAAAATGAGCCGTGCATCCTCCCCACAGCAGCAAAATGTCATTCATCAAAAGTGGTTGCTGTTCGTTGTTAAAATGCTCGGCTGACGTTGCTCCAATGATCATTTATTGTAACAGGTTTATAAGCAAATAAATAGGAGAGGGCTGTCACTTGATGATGGAGGCGGCCTTCGGTCAGACGAATAATATCCAAGTGGAGAGGAAGAGAGGAGTGAGGAGCGAGGTGCTTGTCCCTGGGTTGATCTCTGAGTCTGTTTTAGATTGCTCTGGGGTTTGGCCTCTTGGGTGAAATTGACAGTCTGATTAATAAAATGAGCGGTGCAACATTTCCCTCTTCATTTAGGAATATTATTATGCTTTGATTCTCTATTGTTTCCCTCCTCTCTGTTCGCCCTCCCTCTCTCTAATCGTTCTTTCTTCTTCTGATTTATTTAGGCTATCTTGTTTTTGTTTTTACCATTTGTGCAACTTTAATCAGTATGTGACGTGCATTAAGATTAAGGTGTGAGTTTGTGATGAGAGATATAGTATCATTTTTGTCCTAGCTTTTAAGACCATTTTTATTATTATTTTTGTGTGCATTTCATATTTTCTTCTTTTTTGAGTCTTGCTCCACACAGTTCGTCAAATGACACATTTTGATGTGGTGATAATGGTTGCATTAAGTACACATTTACCGACAACAGCACAAGCTTGTGTATTAATGCATGTAGAAATATCTTATTAGTATAGGCTACTTTATAAAAACGTGTCTGTAATTAAAAAAAACAAAAAAACATTTAACGATCACTGCTACTTTAAATTACATTTTAGTAGTTCTTCACATTTTCTTTGTTCATTTTGATCGGGGCTCTGATGTTAAAATTAAACGAATTTTTCTCAAATGTAAGAGCTAGGCCTACTTGAAAATGTTACGATTTTAACAGAATCTCTTATCCGTTTGACGTCATTACCTCCAAATCGAAACCTTTATTATCTGCATGGTATTTTTGGGCATTTATATGAAAATAGCTGCCACATGCATGCATCATATTAACTCTATACCGGAGACTCGATGTGTAAAGACAAAACATCCATGCATGGACTCGTGGTTTCTCGATGTGAAATGACTATGAAGGCTCCATCAAGACTATCCTCTGTGCGTCCTCTGGCGCCTTCTGCAGGTTTTAATATGAATTGCTGTCGTTGATATTAGGTGTTGAATGGGAGGTGTGGGCTGTAATTTACCTGATGTCCTAACTTGTGTCTGCCCTGAACACTGGGAGAGCATTTTCAGGCAAGAGTAGTGTATGTGTTAGTTAATAGATAGATAATATAGTTATTTTTATTAGGCTTCTGCAAAGCCATTTAGATGAGCTGGAAGCTGCAAAGAGCCACATCCCTAACCTCACACTTTCTGTCCTATTTTGTAATACTGGTGAGTGATATATTGGGATAATCTGCCCTTCCCTCTGGAATAATACAAAATATGACTTCATATTTACAAATGTAAGGCTATAGGACCATGATAAGAACCACTTTGATTTCAATATCAATCTACCACATGCTAACTTCAATACATTTCAGCCCACTTAGTCATTTGTTAAAAATAATAATAATAAAAATAGCATTGGACTCAAGTAAGACACTGGTTAACAATTTTACATTTAGTGTAATTAGGTCATTTGCATACATGTGCTGGGTTAATTGTGCAGCTGATGAATCTTTCTTTGAAGAGTTTTACCTTGAGATATGTTATACATTGCAGGCACTTATTCAGTCCTATAATCTTTTGAAATGTATTCTTGAATTTAACTCTAAACCTTTCTTAAGTTACCATTGATGAGCATGATAGACCAAAGCTCACTATTCTGCTTATCTTTTCTTCTGAGCAGCTAAAAAATATCTAAAGTGTAAAACTTGCCTTTGATTTGCCACATTCATTGATTAAAGCTGCATCCAGTGGTAAGTTCATGTGTTCGTATCTATATCACTGAATCTTGCCAGTGTTGGAGCAAAAAAACACATTTTTGATGTGACATGTTTGACTATTGGGTACAAATAAATAAATAAGTTCCTAAAGCTATAGCAAATATTCACTTTTCAACATTGTGATTTTATTTTTTTAAACTAAGTGCATATTTATACATGGCACTCTTACGCATACGCTATATTTATACTTGGACATAAAGTCTTTCATGTGGATGCATGAAGTTGCTCTCAAGCTCCTCTTTAGATTCATGGCACAGATGCATGTTTCTTATGCTCTTCAGTTGAAATGTTGCACTGATTAACAACAGGACACTCTGAATTGACCTGTTAAGAGCATTTGAGGTCTATAGATATCTTAAGTGTAAGAATTCATACTGAACCTATCTGAATCCGTGTGGGCGGCAATATTGAATCATGCAGCAGTCTCAGAGTGTCTGAGCATTTAAGTTGGCATTTTTCAGATTTTCACTTGCCATTTAACTGTTGCCATGTAGAGACTTTAACAACATCCTGAGAATTGAAGCTTAAAGTAGATAGATTTAGAATTTGTAGCATTTTTTTCAGTGGTAATAAAATTGTTATTTGCCAATCTGTATTAGCATCAGGAAAATTGATATTAATTGTATTGGAAGCCATGTGATAAACACTTAATCATTAATCTTTACTGACATTTGTAAAAGTGAAACACACCAGACGGGTAAAAAACTGTGAAGCTGGCTAGATTTGTGCAAAGTGCAAATCAAAGGGCAGTGATGGTCATACATTTAATTTATTGATTTATATGGACAATGCACATTTATTAACATTCATATAAATTAATCCAGCTGACTGATTTTTAACTGCAGTCCTTTGGCAAGTGATGGGTTCAGAAATATTCAAAAGTGGCAACAACAGCAACAAAATCAACTTTCTTAAAACAGAAAGTAGAAAAGAACAATATGTAATGTAAATGTAGATACAAAATAATGCAATAGCATTCATTCAGTCCATGCAAAACAATATGAAGCAACAAAGCACAACTGAACAATAGGCTACTGTTAGCATTAAGAGTAAAAATCAACAGTCCTGGGGAGAGACTTGATCTATGGTGACTGTAAAGCCATGGGGGATAAGCTGAAAACCTATACCACACATTAGGCTAGATTTTTTTAAATAATCATTGTTGCCACCATAGCTGACTTATGTGGGCTGAAATGTCTATCAATGCAGCAAAGATCCCAGACAACATGTATCTTTAAGTCTTGGATGCCCTAAACACACCCACACGTTTTGTCAGTTATTCTGCTGATTGGACCTCTGCTCAGATAGAAAGTGGGCGAGCTATGATGGGAGTTATGCTGCGTTCCAGACACAATTTTTAGCCCGTAAGTTACAACTTCAAGTCACGACTCACGACTTAGTGTTCCAGGCAAAGTCACGAGCTGGCTAGCTAAACATTGTGCCATTTGCAGGGTTCAGGTTAGGCTACCTAAAGTTAACATTAGCTAGCGGCTACCTAACGCTGACGTTAGCTAGCGCTAGCTGATACTAGCGATTTCTAGTCGCTGACATACTTTGGGCTTCATTTAATAAACAAGACTTGTAGTAGTACACAATCGTATGTGTATTGTTTTGATTACAATGTGATACAATGTTTGATTACAACAAAAACTGTAACTTGGAGTACAACGATCTTCACGAGTTCACGAGTAGGCTAGTAAGTAACGGGTTTGACTGACGTTCCAGGGCACTTTCACGGGTAGAAGGTTGTGAAAACACGAGTTACGGGTTGCCTGGAACGCAGCATTATATCCATACCTGTAACGATTAGGTGTGACTTGCCCCGCCCTAACAGGTGCAACAAAGCTAACAGCAGAGTCAAAGAGATACCAATCAATTAGTGTGAACATACCCACACAGTCCTGAGAAGAGGTCTAATTAGCTTAATGATTAAAATCATCTGTGTGTTTACCAAGGGTGTGCAGTGCCTTTTTAATATTTATTTAGTAGAACCTTTCAAAGACATCAGCAGACAGTTTGACTTGTCATAGCAGGAAAAGCAAAGTTGTTACTAATAACATTACATGGCTCTGTGCAATACAAGTGTCCAAGTTAGCAGCGGAATCTGAAGCAGGTAGAAGGAATTCAGCCATCATTAATTAATATTAATACCTGTGCTTTTCCTACTGTGACATGTTATAAGGTCTTGTGTGAAAAAGGCTTGTATAAGACCATTTTAGACAATGTTTGATTACCTTGACTTGTGTTTCCAGTGAGAAGTTGGTTCTGAGCCACCTCCTTTCTTGTAGTACCAGGCTCCGGTGGCCATTAGAGGAACTGCAACTTAAGGCACATGGTGGCTGCACTTACACTGTACAGGGCTGCATGGAGAGCCCCTGACAATAGGAGCTCACCTCTCTGAAGGCCTTCCTTTGGCATGGGAACCCTACATGCTCCCTAAAAGGTATGGCAGTCAGTGAAACAACTACTTTAGGTGGTGATATTCTTAAACATTGTTGAACAGTTAATGAGCTCAAGCAGGCACAAATGGATGCCAATGTTTAAATGTTGAAGTTTTGTCAATATAAATATCAGCCAGTAAAACTAAAATGTGACCCATATTCAGAATTCCTAAAACCTAAACACTTTTATTTTCATCAGTAAGTCCACATAAGTTATATTTATGAAATGTTATGCATGCTATCTGGAGTAACATTGGAGCGATTCCTTTTTTTCTATGATTAACAATTTTTGGATTGATTTAAAAATAAAATAATAATAATTACTGGACATATGGTTTATAAACATGCAAAAGGGGTTAAGTCCAAATCTGATTATTGAAATGTAAGATGCCCTATTATTTATAAATCACCTGAAGTGCACATTAGGGCTGCTTGATTATGTAAAAACACACACAATTATTTTGGTCAATATTGAGATCACGATTATTCAACACGATTACTGATTAACGTTTGGAAAGATGTTGCATGCATTGAACTTACAAAAACAGTGAACCAGTTCAACAAATCAACAGTAAAAACTTTTCCTGTTCGAACTTTTGTTTTTCATTCAGAACACAAGACAAAATAAAATGTTTACTTGCAAAACGTAATAGTTGTTTTTTTTCGATTACATTGTTTTTGTGATCGTTACGATCCAAAATCGTAATTGCGATTAAAATTTGATTAATTGCCCATAGTGCACATGCTAGAAGAGGTTGCGTTTATTGTGTTTCCAGACAGGAACAGGCAGAACTGACCCATTGCATAAAAACGGGCCAAGTTAATAGTCCCTTTACTTATTAGCTCTTTACTTACCAGATTTACTACACAAACAATGCAGATATGATGTTCAGGGTCTATTAGATTGCAGACTAACTATATATTCCAATGATGTAGCCTGACATTAATCCACTTCACTCAGGAAGTTGACATGAAGAGGAGACGGATGAAAGATATTGTTTTGGTTTTCTAATACCTTTTATTCTCAGTGTCCATAATTATCATTGACATACCTTTACATCTCCTTATTTGGATAAAACCAAACTATGGCCTGTTTGTGTTTTCTAAATGTTTTTTTTAACACATTGTAAGTAAGGCTCTGTGTGCTACGCTGTCCTTTTGCAAGTACTTTTTACTTTAAACAGTGGCCACTGCAATTTATACTATAGTCCAAACATTCATGGTGTCTGTCAACAGGACATTAAATGTATAGGCTAGATATTTAGACACCAGGAACTATATACTAGAATAGAGTTGAATTATACTGAAACAAAATTTCTATCTATGTGTATCTAATGAGCTGTGGTTCAAATAAGTATGTAAATCTATGTGCAACTGTTGAATACAGTATGTGGTTGCAGAATAAATTCTATGTTATGCATTCATATACAATTTTATGTTTTCAGCACCAGTGTTCTGCTTCATGATCCCATACATACTCATTGCAGGATGCATAGTATATGTATGATGTATGATATATGTGAAGTTTTAGACATATTTTAGTTCCAATTCCCAAAAATATTTTTGAGAATCGTATTATTATGATAAAAAGAGAAGTAACTTGTCGGTGAAATGAAACACCGACAAATAATATCAACAGAGCTCAAGCATATGCTCTTTTTTTTGTAATGAGGGATGTTCAAGCATATTGTCCTCCTCCTCTTGAGTGTAAAAGAGAAGGCTTTAATTTATTTGATTTTTAAATGAGATGTAGGTCTACCTCTGATTCAAATATAGTGAGCTGAGTCCACTCATGAATCAAATGTTTCAGTGTTCAATGCGAAATGAAGCTGTTGGAAGTTGCGTGCTAGTGGAGTTTTATGCTTTTGCTGGTCTCCAGACTTCTTTCCTTAAGTGAGAGCGCCATCTAGTGGCGACTTGATGTCAATGCAAACAAACAAATAACAGAACAGGGACCCAACGAAGTGCCTCCACACACACTAATCGCATTCAATCTTAAAAAAATGAACATTACAATGATGCGGTAGATGGTTGTAATTCATCACTGGAAGGCATAAACTAGCCTACATTAATATTCCCCATCCCCATTATGTCCAGCAGAACAGTGAAATAAATCGCATAGCCAATGTCTTCCCCATACGGTTTCATGTCACTAATGAGTTAAATTAGAAAAACTGCAGAGTTAAAATATCATTATGCTGGCAATTAGCAAGATGCTCACTAGTAAGGTGAACGCAATTTGTACAAAATAAAGTTAGTAAACTAGCCTATATTTTTGAGTGTATGCTACATATTTTTAACTTACGAAATATATTTGGTCGATTTCCTGCTTTCTCGGTTTTGTCATTCTAATTTTAGAGTAAAAACTCGGTAGCTTTGCTGGGGCTTCATGAGACACTAATGGTGAGGTTGGCACGGAGTAAGAATTAGCAGGCCTAACTGTATAAATCACTATACTCAACAATAGCGACACATTTCATATAAATATAATTAGAAATGACTCTGTACGTAGCCTATTAGCTTTGCGTCATTCAGCAGCAGTTCATTATAAAGTGGTCTTTATTACAGCATCACTATTTTAGCAAACACATGATCTAGTAGGCTATACTCCCAAGTAGCCTAACTCATTATCTATTCAGACTGATTCCGGAGCTCCTTGTTTATTACTCATTTCTTGGTACCTAAACAACCTGGTGATAATGTCTTTCAGCATAGACGTTGGTGCAAATTCAACTTGATTACATCGTTACGTTGGTTTGAATGTGTAGGCTATATATAATCTACACATTTGGGCTATTTAATCGACATTTTCCCTCCAGTGCAGATACAGTTCAGACGCGCAGGTTGTTCCTCTAGAGTTCTAGTGTCACTTATTTATTTATTGCACAGTTTTATTCAGGATATTTACTTTAAAAGCTGACTCAATAAGCTCATATGAAACAAAAAAAATGGGTGTTTTAATTAATAGGCTATAGCCTACGTTCAAATTTTTTTTATCGCTTTTCTACACCTTGTTTTTCTTATTTGATACAATTCGGTTTCTATACCGTCATTTGCTTGTCAGATCTCTCGCATTCAAACAAATGTTCCGTTCCGACAAGAACTGATGTGGGCTATAAGATAAATAAGCAATCCACAGCTCAGCCGAAATGTTTCCACACATTAAGTAAACCTGCTCTGTAAAACCATAAGGGCCTTTAGTCTGTTACTTCTGAATAAGTCCCTCAGGCCCACATGGACAGAATTAGTTAGAAAGGAATTAGAAAACCAATATATATTTTTTTTTCTCATGCAAAAACGATGTTGTAATCAGGACTTCTACGTCCCTCTGTTAAATATAGGCTATTACATGGCATTCATCTATAAACCACTTTGGCTTCCACTCAAACATTGTTGAGATTTCAACACTCGGAATTCAAGGTAACATTTCTCAGGCCAGAGAACTTGAACGAGGGAAGCAGCAAGTTTATTACCAAGGACAATAGACGGCGGATAGCTTCCTTCAAAGGGCCTGGAAAACAACCAGACTAAAGCTCCTCAATTTGGCTCTTGACACCCAACCATGAAGGACGAAGAGCAGTAAATGACACTCAAACGGAACACTAAAACTTTGCCTAATTTTGTAATTGTGGGAGCCCATAAGGCTCTGCTGCCTTATAACGTCACGTAGAAACATTTTTCAGCCTGAATGTCCCAAAGACAAACTTCTGCATGATCTTTTTGAAGAGAAAATGTGACGCCGAGTTGGAGGGAGCTCTGCACAGTTTGTGATAAAACACCTCGGGGGAAATGTGCAGAAAAGTAAAACCGATTTAAATGAAAATGTGCCAGCCAGGAGGCATGTTTAAGTTTAAGATGAAAGGATTGTGTTTATTTCCATACTTTCATTTGGGATTAGTTTGTTCACAAGTTTTCTGATGCGACAAACGCAGATAAGTTCATTTTTATTTAATTTAGGATAATTCATGCGGCTCACTGCGATTTAGACATGTAATAACATATCATGGGTACGCCTGAATATTGGAAACACACTAACTTAAATTTTGAATATAGCTTAAATATGTGAAAAAAAGGTTCTAAACAAAACTTAAAATATATAAATGAGCTAAAACAAACCCCGTTGCCATAAGCTTTCATCAGATAATGCAGTTAGTTGTGTAATAAGTTGTCTTCGTTTTTATTTTTTACATGCAGTATTTTATGTACTTTTATAATAAAATATTTCAGATTTAAACACCTATTGTTTTTTATTATTCTACTCTAATTGATTTTTCACATTATAATTGGAATAATACGAAGTTGTTGTTTTTCCATCTCTAAAATAAGTGTCGCTATTATGGGCTTCATGTTTTGCCAGCTGTTTTTTTTTCTTTTTTCCCTTCTTCAGTCAAACATACTATAATTTGCAAGAGACTTACTGGGAAGAGTAATTTGCAACAAACATACTTGGAACAATGATTTGTAACAAATACACGTTCATGTAATTTTCGCACTTGTCTTACCTTGACTGCTGATGTTGTTATGGGCACACTGCATTATCATATGGTCCCTCAGTCTGCCACAAACACGTACGCAGTTCATCTACATAACTCCAGCGGTGACTGGAACTGCTGATGTTTAATTGCAGAATTAAGCAACTGACAAACAATGAAAAGAGCAAGGACAGCATGGCAGTATGAAGGCCATAATATATGAACTTGTACTGCCACCTATTGGATTACAGCCGCAACTGCTCAAATGATCGCTTAATAGTGATTTTGAGAAACATTTTAAACCCTAAACGTGTAATTTCAATCTCAGTGTGATGGCTTTGGGCTGATTGGCTCTGTGGAAATAAATAAAATAAGCCTGTTTGACCATGGACAAAATGTAGTCCGATCTGCAAGTTTTGTGTTATAATAGGCTATACTTACTTTATTGTGAAGTGATCATTAATAATGAAACGTTTGATTAGAACAATCTTCCTTAAATGCATTTTCTCACTATTGGATCCTTTGTGTGGAAAAAAAAACAACTGCTCCAACTCGTTTGTTGTGTATTTTGACACACACACACACACACACACACACACACACACACACACACCTTAATCCTAGTGGGCATTGTACTACAGAAAAAACTCTTCAAAAATATCCTAATGTAGGCCTAATAATAGTGAGCAGGCTATCGGATGTAGTATTGTATAATGTAAATATTATAGTGGTGATTATAAAATAGCCTACACTACAGTTTACCAGATACACATTATTAAGTCCCCATAGGACATATATTTCTTTAGGGCAGCACTGACACTATTTGATAATAGCCTACACATAAGGCTATTTGACTACGTAGTAGGCTATTTGATATTTAGAATTTAAATGTCACTGTTTAAAATTTAAACTAATTTCTTTTTTGCAAGGGAAGATTATTCTTTTGCGGGTTATTTCCATTTGACTATGTCGTATAGGTGTGCCATACAGAAGCTTTAGTACAGAGATAACTGAAATGTTCATTTTCTTCCCTCCGGAAATCAAGACACTAATCAACCTAAACCGCAGAAGTAGGGTAGATACGTTTATATACGTTTATTTTAGGTATGGCATTACAAATATAAGAAAAGTAGGTGTATATAGAAACCTGCAGGTGGTAAACGCAGAAAAGTATTTTCAAACTAATTCGAGTTTCTGTTAAAGTCGATGTGAATTTATGAAATGCAGATATAGCCCATTTCATTATGTTGCCCACGTTGTCTTCAGTCCATATAGCTTCGAGGCAGACACGAATGAAGGCTATATTGTTTACAAGGGAGTGACCACACAAAAATCTAGGCTAATATAATGTAACCTAATACAATGGCCCTCTAATGAATGTGAAAAGCTTATTGTTGCATTGTTGAGATTGTGGGGAAAAGGGATTTTTATGACTTCTTTAAATGAACATCTACCTGTCCATACTGGGCTTTTATGGACTGTATTTTCTGCCAGTGTAAGAATTGTTTTAAACGTTAGGCTACAGCCCAAAAAGTATTCTGTAGCCTTTCATTTGCACTGGAAGTATTTCTTAATGTATGCGGTGCATTTAGGGCCCTGCATTTACCCTTGTAGGCTACTATATGGGTCAGTCACCTTGTTACTCTTCCATGTCACTTCACAATGATACCACAAGAGATTGCACGCATGTGCTTTTAAAATAAGAGCCCCGGACACTGAAATTGACATAAGCCAAAAATTCTTTTGATATTTCCAACTAAACAGATGGTTAAAATTGAACTTCATCTCCCACCCACCCAATACCTAATATTTCCTCATGGAGTATTTTTGCTTTGCAGGACTGGGAGCAAGGGTGGGGCGGAACAACATATTTTGCATATCACGTGACGCTGTATTAACAAATCAACAATTACCTACCCTTTAGTCTTCAGGAGTTGCTAAAAGGCTTGCAAGAAGCGTTTGAGGAAAGCTCCATGGAAATGTGTGAGCGGAATCCTTTAAATCCCGGCTATGTTGGTTCTCTGTTGAATTTAACTACCCCTGAGTCGCTGTATTTCTCCAACTTGCGGGGTAATGGAGCCCACATACCCGGGCTGCACCAGATCTCTTACAATAGGAGAGAGGTGTGCACGCTTCCGTGGACTTCAAGTTCGTGCACGTCAGGACCAGCAGCACCACCACAGAGCCGCGCCTTTGGAGGCTACTCTCCGTCGTTTCTGTCCAACTCGGTGTCTATAAATACTAACTCCTCCAGCGGCCACGTCAAGGCGCATCTGGAGGAGTCAGCTCGATGCTTTCAGGTTACAAACCACAAGACAGAGGAGTCTGGCAGGCGTGAAGAGGTTTACGCCGGGGAGCATGGGTCCGCCAGTGACCGAGGCTACTCAGACCTAGATAGCAGGTCTCACAGTTCTGCGGCCCAACTTGATCCCGATTCAGGCACCAAACAGGAGCAGAATCGCGTTCACCCATCATCTAGTCACTCATGTTCCTGGACGTCTTTCGCAGAAGGTTAAGTAGCCTGTTTTATAGAACTATGTTGTTGCTTCAACTATTTTATAACACTAAGTACATGTACACTGTGCTTCTTGTTGTCATATTTTATGTCGATTCTCTCTCGTGATCTCCCGTCACATCAATTCCATTGGCGAATATTGTTATCTAGGAGTTAGTCATATGAACTCATGATGTCACACACAAACTGACTTTGTTATGGCCAGTTTACATCTCCTGTGGCATGATTATTATTTTAATATTCCTATCCTTTTAGAGGCTATGGTTCATGGTAATATCAGCCATATTTCATATATGTACAGTAGGCCTGCCCTCTTATATGTTATGGAACTACTTTTTATTTTTGTAAGATGTGAGCAACACTATAAGCAGTGCTATTGGGATCAGTTAATTGCATTCAGTCTATTTGAAGTTGGTGTTAATTTAACGTATAAAGCTTGTTTCTACCTCTGCTCCCTCCAGGTGCCCCATGGTGCTCGTCACAAGTGAGAACCAGAAAGAAGAGAAAGCCTTACACTAAGCAACAGCTTAATGAACTTGAGAATGAATTTATGATGAATGAATTCATCAACAGACAGAGACGGAAAGAGTTGTCAGAAAGACTGGACCTGAGCGACCAACAAGTGAAAATATGGTTTCAGAACCGGAGGATGAAGAAGAAACGACTGATGATGCGCGAACATGCTTTCTCCGCGTACTGATGACCTTTGGACTTGATCATGACCAGCAGCGCACGGAACATGTGTTGTACCATGAATGTTGCAGCACATTACATGTGCACACACTTTTCGGTTTGTGGCATGGACTTGTATAGATAGGCTGTGTATAAAAGGTTTATATTCCTGCCATGAGGCTACAGTTTGTATCCAGTCCCAAGTTCAGTGATATTAATAGTACTGAAAATGTATTGCAGATTAAGATATAATCGATTCATTTTTGATATTGAAATCAAATGCGCAGTATAGGCCCTGACTCCTGTCTGGCCTGTAGCCGCGGAATAATTAACCTTTTAACCAATGTTTCTTGCAGCTCAAAAGTCTATCAAAACTATTAGCTATTTAAACAGGAATATGGTTCTATATGCGTCTGTGTATGTTGTATGCTGGCCTGCGCATGTGGCGTGGGCCTAATGTAGAAGCAAACAGTCAAGTTCATGTTTACGGACGGATACAACATTAAGTTTTGCGAAATATATAATTAAATTGCATGTCTATTTCCTAATTGCTGTTATTCAATGAAATGCCTGATTTGCCCCCATTTATTGTAAATCTGATTAAATGAGCAAAGTAATATTGTTTTTGTTCTCTATGGCCTCGACTCGGTCTGTGGTGGAAAGTAATTATAATAAGTTATTTACTACAAATGCCTGAAAAACAAGTGTTTGTGCACGACACATTCTGATGGTGTTGGTTTGAACAACATTAGAACTGTATTTAAGAGTGGATTTCTGTTGTGAAACTTGTTTTTGTGTTGCTATCCAAACAAATCAGAATCACTCTTGCTCTGTAGGTCTATAAAATACATAACAAATAACATTTTTTAATATAAATAATTTCCGATTTAACTCATGCATACATCATCACAGAAAGCATGCTATTTGTAAGGATAGGCATTAGACCAGTCATCTTTGTATGCACGGACAAAGATTTTGTAACCTGCAGATGAATACATTTGTAAATAAAGATTTTTTTAATTACCTGAAGAGGAGTGATTGTGCATCATGTAAATCATTTTATATTTTTGGCAGTGTATTAAATGGCGAGTTAAACTTCTATAAGTATTCACGCTCACTAGTTGATCATTATATTTATCTTTAATCTCAATATGCAATAGTCTGCACCTCTTTCACCAAATTTTACTGATGATTTTAAAATAGAAGTCGAGAGGATTTCCTTTGGAGACATTTATGTTTGCCTATGCGTGTGTTACCTTTCACTAAAGCAACTCACTACTCCTCCCTTTATAAATCGATAATGAAAGGAAAATATGTTGCCTTTAACAAAGGCACTTTAATAACACATTTCTGGGAAACAATCCCCCACTCTAAATTAAACCTCCCAGTCTGCATCCAGCTATTCCTAAATGTTTGTCAAGCAGCTTCACAAATGCATTTATTTTTACAGCCTGCAAAACAAAATCACCGACTTATTTAGAAATATTATGTCAGCAACATCCACGTGCGTTTTGTTTAACTTATATCTGTGTATTTTCTTCCATGTTAGTCGAATTGGATGTTCTTTAGCTGTACTCAGCGCTGACGCGTAGTTCCTGCCCGCAACACACACACACACACACACACACACACACACACACACACACACACACACACACACACACACACACACACACACACACACTACAGTCATACTGTATGCATCCTTTATTTTGTAGTGATATTGAGTGCACTTTGAGCGCCAAAACAGGGTTTATCTGTGCGTAATTGCACTTTTGTCGATGTGTGTGCTATATAATTGGGCCATTGTTTATATTATTTAGCACATTATACATGTATCAGAACACTTTATTGTTGTTTCCACATAATGGTTGAGAATTGTTAGGGCCTACAGGTCACAAGTGGTCAGTCTAGTTTTAAAGGCTCAAACTGCAACTACCAAACAATTAGGCTACCAACCACCAATAGCCACGCCAATAGGCTATAACATTAGCCTACATGAACGTGAATCTATAAATGGAACCTCCCATTCATTATCACGTCATCTTCACCGCATCACTGCAACAAAACCATACCACTGCAGTCATATTCAAATGTTAATGAAAGAACGTTTCTAATCCAGTAATTGGTAATGAAACGCGAAGACATGGTTCTTCCATCCGTGACTGTTAGGCCTGTATATTGGAAAACAGATCTTTATTATTGTTCACACAATCAACACTGACACTCATATGCTGCGGGCCTGTTGTCCCAACTCGAGTTTTGTCTGTTTTTCTCATCTTAAATCGCCCCACACATGTTTCGCCTAGTTTTTATTGCTCGGACTATTTTGAACGGCTTCACTAAGTTTTCTATGCGTCAGATATATACAGTATAGCCTACGGTTTCCTTCAGTAGGCTATTTGTTGCTTAATTGCTTTACTGCCAAACGCAGCCAGACAGCGTCATAGCTCCTTAAGATAGTTGGGGGGGCCAAAACAAAGTTAAGGTCAAGTTAGTTTGGCTTTGCATTGCTACTTCCCACAATGTTTAACACAAAGCTACGTTTTTGTGAGGATGTTGAAATTAGATTAGTAGGCTAATTATGAACAGTAAAGTAGCTTCTCATTTATATTTGGTAAAATGGTTGTATCAAACGTCATATTACGCGCAACAAAACAGGCTCAGTCGCACGACAAGTTGAATTTGAAGTTTGGTCTCTCAAAATTTTTAATTGTAACGTGAAAAACTGTAATTTAAAATGTTGAAGTGAAAATGTGAGTAATCATTTTTTTCCTGAGCGCATATAATGTTAGTGAACGCTCAGAACAATAGATATTACACTTTACATTATATTTTAGTGCAACAGTAGAAAAACTGATCGAGGAATAATGATGATGATAATAATGGTAATAAAGGAGAATATACACTTCAAAATGCTTTACAACAAACAAATAAATGGAGGCAATAAAAGCCACAACCTAAAAGAAACAGTCACACAAGTGACTTTGTTTATTCCTCTGTTTGAGAACTTGAGAAAATGTAGTGATATTAGCATTTCACTACAATACTGTTGGTTGTTGGTGATGGCTAAATATTTGCTTTTTCTCTCTCTGTGAACTGCGTGTCGGATGAAAATAAATCAGCAATTTTCACCCTCATTTTTATGAATAAACACAAACTTTGTTTTGCATGGTGTTAACTGCCTGAGGCTTTTCCACGTGTCCAAGTGGTAAAGGTTGAAAACGAAGAACCCGACAACAGAGCTGATTTTACCCCCAATAGCAATAAACCCAGTCGCCTTGAAGCTCCTTCCACAATGCGTGTGACCTTCAGGCTTAAAGCGGTGAAGAATCTATTTGTCCTCTTACTACAATACTGGCCTTCAAACTGCGTTTTACTGATGCACAATTAGCGCAATAGTTTTGTGTTCAACTGTTCAGCATCGGGCCGGCAAAACCTATGAACTGCTTGGCTTGATTTTCTTTAAATGCTTTTTCTTCCCTTTTTCTACTTTCATACATTAATAAAATAACGTATAAAAATCATACTCACCATGGCAGACAGAAAATATTGATAAAGGCTTGAAGGCGTGTATCCGTTTACCAGTGTTCACCACCGAGAAGATCTCGGGGCCTAAACTCTGCAGGCATGGGCATGGCTGCCTTCGTGCAATAAAATGATTTGGGTGCAGAGGCTTGTTGGTAAATGCGTGGTGGACATCACCTAGACCACAGACGGTCAAAGCCAGTTGTTTTGGACTTGGCCGTGCTGAATGTGCTTAGTGATTCAGGTTTGCGATTGACTTAGCTTATGTTTTTGAAATCAACTTTCCTGCACTTTGCAATAGCATACCGTGGGCTGTTTTATTTGGCTGTTTTCACGCGCGTTCATCTGCTTTTATTATTAAGGTGTAACAAATGAAAAAGCAAGCTGGATATAATACTTTAACATTTAAATACAGAGAGTTTAAAGTTGGGATACATGCTTTGCAGTATCATTTACAATAGCACAGTGGTTTGTGGTCTTGTTATTTCTTTTGTGGCGCCTGAGCCTTTTCGCACCATGTCGCAGGCCAAGATAATTGCATCTGACAATATTTTTTTGCTGTGTATTTACATGTCTTCCAACCATCATGGTGCTCAGTGATTATACGTAATGGGCCCTAAAATGTATTTGCATAAAAAAACGACTTAATGAGACGCTTGTGAATCCCACAGGCTTCTGGTTTGACTGTGCAGCGGAAGTGCAGACACGGTGGCCTTGGTGCCATTTTCCTCAAGCTTTGCATTGAATTTGGAGGTCAACTTCAATGTTTCCTAACTGTTGCTGCAAACACACGCTGCCTACTCCAAAGTGCGCAAATCTATGGACGATTGAGCGCGTGCGGCTGTCATTACATATCATTATACAATGACGATGATGCTGTAAAGCTTTCAATTAAATACTCCAGCGGTGGTTCACAAATTTCTTTTTCCGCGAGCTATAGGGTTAGAAGGCTGGAGAGGAGTTTCCTGTGCAGCCAGGGAGCCAATGAAGTCTCTTGCATGCGCTCACATGAGTTTCTCCGGACAGTTTTTAATGACTGATATTGATGTATGGTAATTTCTTGGCTGGATCACATGACACAATTACCTCAAGAATCGATCAAGATGTATTGCAGGTCTGCCTGCGTTTCCGATTTTCTCTCCCTGGCGGGGTCTTTCCACGCGCCTGTGGTGCTATAGATGGACAAAGTTTAACACAGTCAAGCTGCCAATTCATCTCCTCTGTTGCAAAGAGGAAAAGGGGAAGAAGAGATATGACGGAATACGATGATCGCAGCTGTGCGTCAAATATGTATTTACCGAGCTGTACTTATTACGTTTCGACGCCCGATTTTACATCAGTCTCCTCCTTTTTACCGCAGACTACTTCGTGTCAGATTAATTTCCCCTATTCTCCCAACATAGCCCAAGTCCAACCTGTCCGAGAAGTCGCTTTCAGGGATTATGGACTGGACCATCCCAGCAAATGGCACTACAGGGGCAATTACGCGTCTTACTACTCAACGGACGACATAATGCATCGGGACTTGATCCAGTCCTCCAGCAGCAGGGCGGATGTGATATTCAAAAACGAGTCATTGTACGGCCACCACGGGGGGACGAGCTCGCCGTGCAATTTCTTCACCGGTGTCGGCCGAAATGGGGTTCTCCCACAGGGCTTTGACCAGTTTTTGGACAATCCTAACTCGGACAAGCCCAACGCGGAGCTCCCCAAACAAAAGACAGACTCTGCTACTCCCGGAGATGCTGCGAATAACAATCAGGCTTTAACCAAACTAGAGCAGCACAAAGCTGACCCGAGCGGGAGCGCCGACGAGGACTCATCCTCCAACTGCGGCGACAACAACAAGCAACAGAGTAAGTATTCTCCTCTTTGTCTTGGATATAAAGTGTGCAAGTTAGACAAAAGCGCGTCTGAACTGCGCTGTGTCCACCTCCGTGGCCGTCCAGGGTTATGTGCCTCTTTATAAGCATGCAAAAGATTTTATATCCCTATAAGGTTTAGTTTACGGTTGTAAAGATATTTACAATGGGGAAACCGTTAAGTTATAGTTTAAAGGTTGGCTTGTGTCTGACAACGACAATGTGTTGCTGGGAGGGATTTGTATGGATAGAGAATTCGAGAAATTCGTTTTTATGAAAGTGTATTTCATCGGTTTATAGGTAATGGTGTGCAAGACTTTTAAGGAATGCAATACCTACATACACTAACATTTGCATCAAATCAGTGCAGTAGTCTGTAAGTTCTTATTAATGCCATTTCCGCTGTTTTCTCTCATTGTGTGTGTGGCGCAGAGAGAGGCCTTTGTGGACAAATAAATGGATAAATACATGTATCTGTCAACCTGTTAACTGCATTGTAGTCTACATTGTTGTAGCCTACTTGATCTTCAATTTTTTTCGTTTTCTTTTTCTTGCGCAGGTTCATCAACCAAGTCCAGGAAGAAGAGGTGTCCTTACACCAAATACCAGATCCGAGAACTTGAACGAGAGTTTTTCTTCAACGTGTACATTAACAAAGAAAAGCGACTTCAGCTGTCCAGGATGTTAAACCTGTCCGATCGGCAGGTGAAGATTTGGTTTCAGAACAGAAGAATGAAAGAGAAAAAGCTGAACCGTGACCGCCTTCAGTATTTTACTGGGAATCCTTTATTCTGATACCTGACATTACACACACACACACACACACACACACACACACACACACACACACACACACACACACACACACACACACACACACACACACACACACACACACACATTTTAAAGACTGGTCTCCTCTGCATATTTGAATCTTCGTAATCCTGTCTAAAAAGTTAATTTCACCTAAATTTGGCATTTGCAGATGCAATATTTTTTACAAACACTTTCTGCATCTATTTATTTGTGTACACATATTTTCACGTTATTGGCAACAAATATTCCAGCAAAGCGTGAGCTGTGCTTTGAAATTATTTATATAAAATATATGTAGGCTTCTTCCTTGTGTAATGTCCATTTATACGTCGCATGTAATGCACGTTGTGGTGTGAAATAAAGTAGACACGGCATCTTTCTTCTAAAGATTCCTCAATGGAGAAATTTGGCGCTTGCAGGCCTGTATAATCCCGTTATTTCCTCTGCTTTCAAACACTGGATTGTTTACTAAACCTTGAACCGTCTAGACGGTATAATAAACGTAGCTGTAAACGTCTAAATAAGGGGGCTATTGAACGTGTCCTAACCCAACCCCCAGACCAAAGTAGTTCTACTCCATAGCTACAAATGTTTGGAGAATTCAAGAGATTTCTGCGCATCCCGTCCATATTTAGCTCCTTTTGACATGTTGGGACACATGTATAGTTGTTAGCTGGGATCCAATGATGATATTCTAACAAGGACCGCCATAAAGAATAAGTAATATTTTATTTGGGCTTTGACGCCTTTAGATCTGCTGCGAAGGAGAAATATTGTAATTATTCAATTTAATCTTCAATCTAATTGCTTGCGGTTTTTTTTTTATTATTTTGATTTAATGCAGGCGAAACGTTTCCATCTTTGTGCAGCTCCACTGTACACTGACCACAGGCTGAGTGCCATGTTTTACCTCAGTAGTGTATATCTGTTATTTTTGTAATCAAAGGGGCGGAGTAAATAAACGCATTCATTCCACACAAACAGTCGCTTTATTGATCATTCATGTGATTATTTTAACTTTAGCTCTATGCAGAAACAATTACGCCCCTTGTTTTCAGCTTCTTTTATGAAAAAATAAGTTTGGAGATTAATATAATTTCATTTGTGATGCATCACATCTACACTTATTTCCAAAAAAGGCTATTATAAAACTGAGGTTTCATTAAGCGTTTAATTGGGTTGTCATCATATCCTACAGTGAAATTGCATTACCAACTGTGTAGGGCATTTCACTTTGCTTCTCGCTGTGT
Organism: Perca flavescens; assembly: GCF_004354835.1. Taxonomy (NCBI): domain Eukaryota; kingdom Metazoa; phylum Chordata; class Actinopteri; order Perciformes; family Percidae; genus Perca; species Perca flavescens. Next base: position 20,230,287 of record NC_041341.1, on the reverse strand, counting down.
CCACATGAGGGCAGACTTGCAGCTTTGTGTGTAAATGGAAATGCAGAGTTCAGCCAAATTTAACATCCAACCTGCATGAAAAGCATTCAGTGTCCGAATAATCTGTTCAACACAGGTTTTGTTTACATTCTTATTTTATTCTAACTCCATCCAGTGGCCCGAATTATGTTTTGATTTCAACAGATTTTACATTTAAAAATCTTTTTTTTAAATCAAATCATTCAACAGTAGCCTTATAGGCTACTTGGTTTTAAGAAAAGAACAGTTAGTCTCAATACACAATAAGTATTACAGTCAGTGCAGTTTAATTGATGCAACTCCTGTGTCTTCCAGACGGCAATTATAGCTATTTACAAGTCACGTGTTTTTGAAAGGACAAACTAAATACATATTTATACTCCTCTCTTTGTATCTGAACCTTAAAAAATACACACTTCGATCTTTACCTGAAGGCCGCACAGCCTTAGGCCACTGTTATCTCTCTCTACAGACACCAGATATTGTGGGGGGGATTATTGAGAAAATGTGCTATACATTTCCTTTCATTTGATTTCATGTTGCAGCTGTACCTGTTATTAAATGATCGTTTATCTGCGTCTGGCTATTTGCTCTTAAAATATAAGCGTTATTACCAAAAAGGAAAGTTTTACCTGAAACTACAACATTGTCGGTGACTTTTTTCGATTAACTCCACCCTTATTTTATTATTGTATGCGCTTTTCTGTTTGAAATATTCGTGGATCTCCTGATTTATTATTGTTATTATTATTATTATTTGTTTTAATATTATTGCATAATCCGAAATCCAATTTGTTTTTCCACTTTTACGGTAAGCTACATTGTAATTTATTATAGCCTACCTGGAGAATATACTACCATATTATAAAGATTTTTTTTTCAAATGAGTGCGTCACATGATATGCAAAATAGCCCAATGTTATCTTTGAACAATTGCCATTATAAGAAACATGATAATTAAAACAAAATGTGGTCAGATGTCTCAGTTAAATGTTATTTTTTTTCTTCCTTTAGGCTCAAATAACCGAACGTGGTATAGGCTACCGATGAATGTCTTTTCTACACAAATTCAATGATTAAATTTGGGTTAACAAGGCTTTATTTTGTTGTTTGTGAATCCTGTGATGTTTAGATGATTTGCTTACTAGGCATTATGCTATTTACAACCATCTGTAAATATAAGAGCCTTGAAGACAGATCTACACAACCTCTCAAACCAGTTGTAGGATTATTTAAAGCTTATTGCATAAATACCAAAGATATTATTATTTCAAGCTGCATTTGTGTATTTGTAAACACCTGTAGGATCGTTGCAATTATTTTGGCCTAACATCTGATTTTCGGTGTAAGGATATTTTCAGATCCAGTGTGTTTTTTCCCCCTCAGTTTCACAGGCACACTGTTTATCTTGCACGCATTTGCCATCCTTAAAGACAAAAACAATGGAGCCCTGAGCAAAATAATTCCCAGCCTATACACTGCCAGGTTTTTATTTTGGACATCGGAAATACCTCAGAAAAATACAAATAATGTGCTTAATAATAATCTGTGCAAATAATAAAGGCCATTTTCTATCCGTCTTAAGTGGAGTTTATTTGAGAGGTAAAGCCTTGCAGGGTCATAATGTTGACCTTCATGCATACAGAGCTTCTAGTAGCCTAGCTCAATTTAAATGTGTGAATGGTGCACCCACATTTTACCTTATACATTCCTTATGTTGTTGCTGACATGTTGCAAGATATCCAAATGACCGATGTCCTTGCATCGAATGGTTTGATGCTGTTTTATTACAAAAACGAAACAGGATCTGTTTATTTTTTGTAATATAAGAGCAAGAAATAAAACAAAACTCAAAATCTGAAATAATGGGGAAAAACTGCAGCAAAAAACAGCAAACAGGTCTATGTCAATCAATTTGTCATCTTTATTCTGTTTTCAATTATTTAAATTCAAAGATATTCGAGACAGTAAAATAGATTGGCAAAATACATTTAATGTGAGCTCTGTTGTTGGTGTAAATGGTTGATATGAATACAAGCAAACATTAAATTCAGTAGAGATGGTTACATTCTTTCAGACAGTCTGCAGTTGTCGCCTACATGCGCCATAGGCAGCATTTTACACGCACACATACACACTCCCTTTCCTCGGTCTCTCACACAAAGACACATATATCCTCTGAAAAATTTAACTCATTTAAAACATGTCATAGAGCTTCAATTGTTGCACACGTCAGATCCAAATGAAGGTGGACTGTTTTCTGGTGAATCGTCTTTAAAAATGTGATTGTCTCTGTTTTTGGTTGAACAGTCTCTGTTAAGTCCTACACCAATTTCAAGTCCGTGTTGTAGGTGTCGCTGTTGACCACGTCTGCATCCGCAGTGCTAGTGTGTGGTGCTAGTGTGTGTGTGCAGGGAGAGAAGGCAGGAGGCTGCGTCTCAAGGCCATTTTCAAATCTCATTGGTGGGCTTGTCATGTGGTCGGGAGGCATCCTGACTTACGCGGAGATTGTTTTTCCTAGATATGTCAGCTTACAAAGGACATCTCTCTCCTCTAAAGAACTTAACCCCCCAAAATGTCCTTTCCCAGTAGCTCTCCTGCGGCAAACCCATTTTTAGTGGACTCGTTAATTGGTGCATGCAGGTCGGACAGCTTTTACTCCAGCAGCAACATGTACATGCCGTCTGGCTCACAAATGGGAACTTACGGAATGCAAACCTGTGGACTCCTGCCGTCTTTCGGCAAAAGAGGGGAGGTCAACCACCAAAATATGGGCATGAATGTCCACTCGTACATACCTCAAATAGATAGCTGGACTGATCCGAATAGACCCTGCCGAATAGAGCCGTCCAGTCAGATGTCAAACTGTACATTTTCACAGAGCATAAAGGAAGAGAGTAACTGCTGCATGTACTCCGATAAGAGAGTACAACATGTCAGCTCGTCAGATGTCCCCGTATATTCTAACGTTATTTCCGAGTCTTGTTCTGTTGATGGTCCCGAGATCCCGGTTCCGGGCTATTTCAGACTGAGCCAAACTTATGCGAACGGGAAACATCAGGAAAACTACTGCCATGAGCCGCCGAGTCCAAACCCAACACTGATGCAGCTCAGCCGGGTCACCCCGAAACCGCAGTCCTCCTCTGCGCCTTCTAATTTTACAGAGGTTGAAAAGAAAAGTGACGACGTCCCTCAAAACCCCGAGACCTCAAGGACACCGGTCCCCGCAGAAAGCCCGGATCTAAAGTCCAACTCCGGGGAGAAAAGCTGCTCCATGGAAGCCTCTGTGTCCAGTCCCGAACTGCTTCAGAAGGAGGGGAAAGGTGGGTTGGCTACAATGAAAGCTTTTATCTTGTGGCGCTGCAGTGCTGAGAAGGCTCCAGCATCATAAAACCAAGTATAAAACACAAACAACCCTAAAGTCGTAATGTTTAATGAGAGTCTTTCTCAGGTTGCAGTAACGGGCAACAGTGAATGGTTTTACCATGCAGCATGCAGACTGTGTCCTTCTTTGCTCAGATACATGTAAATTCAAATAATGTGCATTTTTTTTTAAAAACTTCACTTTCTTTATATTTTGGCTTATTGCACGGTTTTCACAGCTAAACATGATTGGCATATTTGTTGCATGAATGCAAAATGCAATCACTCTTCCAGAATTGGCTCATTTGCAGCTGTGTATTCTGAATATGAGTCTGTATCTTTAACTACAACATGACAAAATCTGTGTTTGAAATTCACTTTAAAGTTGATCATTTTAACAATTTAATCAACATTTAAACTAAATAGAATAGATTTGTTGATCATGTTTCGAGCTGTATAAAGGTGTCATCTGGTGCGCGTTTTGATCATTTGGGGAGGGGGGGTTTAATTGAACGTATTTTAGTGGTGTCACGTAGGCTACGTGACTAATAACATCCCCTGCATTTTATTTATTCTGGGAAAACATTTATATCGTGTGTTATTTCCAAAAGGTAAAATCCAAAGCAGCAGGTAAGAGTTTGTTCAAGCTGAATCACTGAATGACTGAATGTCTCTGATTTTGATTGTTTACAGACTGCAAAGGCGACACGCCGACAAGCAACTGGTTAACTGCAAAAAGTGGGAGAAAGAAAAGATGTCCCTACACAAAGCACCAGACCTTGGAGTTGGAGAAGGAGTTTCTCTTCAATATGTATCTGACCCGAGAGCGCCGCCTAGAGATCAGCAGGGGCGTCAACCTGACCGACAGGCAGGTCAAGATCTGGTTTCAGAACCGCAGGATGAAACTGAAGAAAATGAACAGAGAAAACCGCATCCGTGAACTGACCTCAAATCTCACCTTTTCGTGAGCGTGCATGTGTCTGTGGTTAGCTATCTTTTATTTTCTCTCATCTTCAGTTTGATGCTTTATTTGCATTGGACGTGTATCTTCAATTTCAACGAAACTGTGACTATATACTGTATAAGCCAATTTTAGTACTTTGTGTGGCGTCGTGTATTTGTTTTATTTGATCAGGGTAACACTTTTTGGTCTTAAATTATTGGAAAAGTAGATTTCCTCCCTGTAGCCTGTAGACATGGGTATTCTATTGTGTCGCGATGGCGAGAGCTGGAAAAGAGTTACTCCTATTTTCATTCATGAAAGCACATTTCTTGTCACGTAGTGCAACATTTGTTTTACAGTAAGTGCAAGCTATTTGCTCAACCGTGTAATGTTTCTATGGCTGAAAACGATGTTAATCTGTGAATTGATTGCATGTTTGTGGCATGTATCTTAATAAATTATCAAATAATATTGTTTTGTGTTTGATATGCTATCAAAGTCTCTGGTCTACAGTTATTTGTTATTAGTGACTAGGCCTACAGCACCGTGGAAATCTTCGGTATTATTTGCATCGACGCAGGCATTAGTTTGCCTAAAACGGTTATGAAGAGAGGAAAAGAGAAACAATAGTCTAAACGAGCTGCACGTTAGCTGCTGCAAGAAAATAAATGCTGTTCTGAAAATGTTCCTGTTGTATTTTTAAGTTTTTTAAATATGAGTATAATTGTTTCCAACATGAGCTGACGATAAGCCTACAAGCCTAAAAACATGAAAAGATTTAGTTTGTGGGCTACCAGCAGTTTTAATGCGGTTTCTAGTTGTTAGGAAACTGCAACACTTAGCATATTATTGCATGGTTTTAAAGATAGTCCAGCTCACTGAAGACAAACTGAAAACCAGTGACTATTTGTGAAGTTAAGCACAAACAACTTAACCAAAATAAATAAGATGAGAAATATTTCCCAACCTTTATGTGTGTACGAACAGTGCAGCAGAGAGACGCAACGGGGCGGAGGTCGTTTAATCAAACAAAGATGGAGGTTTTTTTTTATACCAACAGTCTTTAAGGACCATCAGGCCGGCTAAGTTATGTTCAAGCACAAATTCACAGGCAAGACTCGCCTCTAACCTTCCTTCCGAGCGACACAGGCCTCAGCAGCCACGTTGCATTTATTTTCATTGCACTACAGGATAACTTCATATTTTAAGATTATTTGTGATAACTAGCAACTGTTGGTCTGCTCCAGTCTGCAGATTTGACCTAAATCTTGACTATTTATCTTAAAATTTGCTTCTTATTTTCTGACCTGAAGGTCAACAAAGTCTTTTTCAAAACAAGCAAATACTAATTTATATCTAGGCTACTAAAAAAAAGCGAGATATTACATTGAAATTACACCTTTTTATACATCAACACACAGACGGATTTTGCTTCTCCAAGTCGTTATTCCTTCTTTCTTTTTTATTGACGGCATGTATAATCACACACACCTCATAAAACATTTATTGATACATAAAGACATTATTGCCTGTCTTTGAATGAATACAATACTTTCACAACTGCAGTTTCCGTCTTAGCTTTTAAAAATCAAACCAAGCCAGAAAATGTGTTTTTATTCGCCGAATATTAACAATGGATACACCGCTTTGTGAACGGAAATGGCGTCTGTTATTTTACAACATGTTATTACATCTATTTTACGAGGAGTCCTTAAGTCTATAAAGCATTTTACTAGCATTGAGGGCATCAGGACGATATTAGGAGAGTGTTCTCCAACATTAAGTAAGATACGGGATGTTGGTGCACTGTGTGTGTGTTGGGGCGGGAAATATGTCTTATTCCTTTTTTGATCTGCTTGTATTGTTACAGCGTCCTGCAGCCACCCGCACACGAGAAACAGAAAACCTCATTTGCATTCATTTGAGCGAATGCTTTCTCCCCCCAGTCACATCTGATGGGGCTTTTTATTATTCGTGAAATGAAAAGCTAAATTAAACCTGACGACGAAAAAAAAAAGGGCAGGATTGATTTACTCGCTGTATTGGTAAATATGACCACGTGATCCATGTAACCAATCCCTGTAGATGCAGGCCAGCAAAAATACTATGATTGTTCATAGAGGGAAGCTTCCCGTAACAGTGCAACCCTTATTATATGACTAGGAAGAGATCAAAAATGTCTTCCAGTGGCACTCTCAGTAACTGCTATGTGGACGCTATAATGGGGCAGGAGCCGGAGGATGTGTACGGTGCTCGCTTTATTCAGGCTGCGCACACGGTGACGCCGAGGCCGTCAGGTGCTGGGGACAACGCAGACTTCTCCTCTTGCAATTTTGCACCAAAGTCCGCCGTTTTCTCGTCGTCTTGGTCCTCTGTTCACCCGCAGGGGATTTATCATCCGTATGTGCACCACCACCACCACCACCAGTCCCATCTCCCCGGCTCGGACGGCAGATATGTAGGCGTCCGCTCCTGGATGGACCCCATCTCCAACCACGTTTCTTTCGCCGGATTTCACTCCAGCAGTCGGCCGTACGGGACAAAGCCAGAGGTCTTGCCACCGAAAGCAGAGTGCGACACGCTGGAGGCAGAGGCTCGGCCGCTCGCCGGCGAATTCGCGTGTGGAGTATCGGAGTGTCCAGAAAAAGCGACCAAAGAGCACAGTGGAAGTGAGCTTTCGAGCCACAGCGAGCCCAAAGAGGAAAAACAACAACAACTCGACCCAAGTAAGTAAACGAAATAGCCAATGCTGATTTACAACCCTAAGAACTGCATGAGCTGGGTGTGTAAAACTAGAGGTTTTACTAACCTATAAAAGTGTCTCGTACTATAGGCTACCTCGGCTCGGGAAGGGGAAAAACCCGCCCTGCTAGGGTTATTACAGGGGTTCCTAAAGTTTTTTTCATGTCACAGGACGTCCAGAATTGATACACATTGTTCCTTTTTGATGAATGATTTAACCTGAGGTAGGCTTTAGAGACACATATAGGTCTAGATTATTTTCTATGTTATTTTACCTTGGCCTACCAGTAAAAACAGGAACACATGTAATGGAAATAGTCATCTTTACGCATTGTCTGTCACATTAAACAATTTCACATTTAGCTTTTGATTTCCTGCAACCACACCAGTGTCCTCACCCTAATTTGAGAACCATTTAGTGAAGTTTAAAATGAAAAACATCCTCATCACATGTCTTAACTTCATATGTATCTGTTTTTGCAGACAACCCTGCAGCAAACTGGATTCACGCACGCTCCACGAGAAAGAAGCGATGCCCGTACACAAAATATCAGACATTAGAGCTGGAGAAGGAGTTCCTTTACAACATGTATTTGACAAGAGACCGACGCTATGAAGTGGCCCGCATACTCAGTTTAACCGAGAGACAAGTGAAGATCTGGTTCCAGAACAGGAGGATGAAAATGAAGAAGATGAAGAAAGAAAGCAGCGGCGGCAAGGAGCAGCTATGAAATCACTATCGCCATTTCACACATTTGTACCAAGGAAGCCATCTGAAAAATTAAATTCATTTTGGTAGGAGCCTCGGTAGCCATTTTCATTTTTTTTGTCCATAGGTATAGCGTGATATTGCGTGTCAGTGTCCGAACGTGTTGGCCAAATATGCATCAAAATCACATGTGCAGGAATTTGTCTTGGTGAGAGTCTGACAGGATCCATCAAATAGGCTATGTTTCATCTAAAATGCTCTCTGTTTTACATTTTACACAACCGCAAGCAGTTCATCAGATGTGTTGAGCCTTTCCCCCCACCCCCTACCCCCCTCCCCAGTAGGAAACATGCATATATGTGTATTGCTTTTATAGTTGTTAAGAATTTGGAGTTGTATATAAAACATTTTCAACTACTTGACTGCTGTCTGTTGTTGGTATACACACACGGAGATACTGCATCAGTAAACCGTACATTGACTTACTGTATTTTCGCAAAGAACTTTACTTTGAAATTGTTTCCCATAAGGTGTGTGAATGAAAAATATAGCCTAGGTAGGCGTGCGTTTTGCTTTCTTACAAAGTAAAGCATTTTCAACGATCCCTTTGATCTCAAACCTCAATGCATAGATTTCAATTTTCCTTTAATTTATTTAACTTTTTTTCTACACGATGCTGGCATACTGGTGGTTAATTTCATTTAGCCTAAGTAATTAGATTTTGTTTATATATATATATATATATATATATATATATATATATATATATATATATATATATATATATATATATATATATATATCTGCTGAGGCCTTGTTTTCGGTAAGACTGCAGCTGCAGCACAATATCTTGCAGCCGCACACTTTTATAATACAACACAAACTTTAACCCAATAGAGTCAATGTTTGACAGTAGCAATGTTGTTATTTGCAGCTGACATTTAATCCTGTTACATAGCCTACTGAATTTCACTTTTTTTCAAACGGTTGCTTTGAAACGTAGAAGTAATAAAGTGTTTACGATTGTAAGAGGTGTTGCGGCGGATTTCCAATTTATTGTCCAACTTGTACGAATAATTACTTTAAAGCAGGAAGAAACTCGGTCCAATAAAGCTATAGAAATGGCTAGACGTCTGGCCTAAATGAGTTTATGGTCCTGGCCAGTAATTACACTCTTCTTTGAAATCCCTTTTTTTCTGGGGCGTTTGCTGCTGACAAACAGAATGTAGACACTTTTCCACAGGGTGTCTGGTCAATGAATTGTTTTTAGAGGAAATCACCCCCACCTTAATGGTCACGTTTATTCTCTAACTGCACTTTCCGCCGATGGGATAAAACTTAACTTTGACTGGTGTCCGATGCAGTTTTACCTTCTAGTGAATTTGTTTTATATTTAAATTTTAAACCAGACCATGTGTCCTAATTTTACCTCATTCGGGCTGCACCGGAGGAAACATAATAGACCTTGATAAATCTGGAGTGTTCTTAAATTTGTGCAAATATATTAATTATAACAATTTAATGGCACTAATCAAATCAAATGGAAGAAAAACTGAATTATGCAGACCTAACCACAGCAGTATGGCTTCATTGGAAAAGTAATGAGAGCGCTAGAGGGCGATATTGGTCTTTTAGTCTAAGTTACAGCAATTCATTCACAGCTGAAAACAGGTAGGCAACACATGGACCATACCATAGACTACAACATGCTTTCATGGATTCACTGATTTCTATTGAAGAAAACAAACGTCTCTTTAAAGAAAAAATACTTTTTTTATAAAATGTTTTACGTTATAAAATGATATTCTCTGATATTCTCTGAATATCATGTTATAAAACTTGAGGTTTTTGGATAGTACAGACTTAGAGGGCAGTTTTAAAACAATAATAATAGGACTTTACGTCCTGAATCGAAAGCTGTGGGCAACAACTAGAATAGCACACTTCTGTAACATTTGCAAGTTGAAAGTCCCAATTCATATTTTAGCACACTATTGCAGTCTTTGTCTTTATTTATTAAATCTCGTGATCATTTCCAGACCCCACATCTCAGTAATTTGTTATAACCTATACATTTGCACAAAAGAGCGGCAATTTTAGAAAAGAGCAGCCTCAGTCCAACATCGTTTAGAAGAAAACAACAGGAACAATTATAGTCAACTTTCAGAAATGCATTCCTAAATGCTCCTTGAAAGCCATATCCCCCTCTAAACTTCAAATTGATTTAGTATTTTAAATCTCGTTAAAGCGAAATATAGTTTGTTAACCTTGTATAAAAAGGAAAATATTGATGACACACTATGTAAGCTAAATAGTAACAGCGATCAAACATAACGGCGACACCGTGCCTTGTGTTGTTTTCCCCACAATGCTCAAATTCATCTTTAGTTTACATCACTAACATAAAAAGCGGAGTGATAGCACAGAGGTGGTGGTATATTGGGCCTTTGGAAGAAAATAGCCTTTATGCAATGTTTATTTTTCTTTAAAAAAATAAAATAAACCTATACCCCATCTAACAAAATAATATATAAGCTTCAATTAACATAAGCACGGCACATAATCAGTATTAGAATTATCTGATATAACATTGAAAAAAGAATAATTAAAACGATGCTCAGCTTCTTTATTTAAAATATATTACATGCTGTTTACACGCACACAATCACTGGATCAAAGCTTCTGTGTGATAACGATGATAGGGGGGAATTCTGTCAACATGCCCGTTTCCACGCAGTAATTACCACCGTTTTAGTCATGAGTCTCTTGCAGGTCATGAGTGGGGGTCAGCTATTTCACTCTTGTTATTAGCTACAGTTAGGCTATGTTTCACCCCGTCTATGTTGTGTTTCTACATAGTCACACAATATCTGCCCAGTTTTATTTTTGTGGAGGCTGTATGAAAATAAGAGCTGTGACCGATTGGCAACTTACTTGGGCTAATGTTCTGGCTTTTCCAGACACGTGTTGAATAGTAGGCTATATGCTACCATCAAAGTAGCAGAAAAGTTCATTTAATGGACAATGTGTGTGTATGTGTGTGTGTGTGTGTGTGTGTGTGTGTGTGTGTGTGTGTGTGTGTGTGTGTGTGTGTGTGTGTGTGTGTGTGTGTGTGTGTGTGTGTTTTCTGAAATCTTATCCTTAAGTTAAAACACAAGACTGTACACATAATCCTTTAAGTAACAAGTACAATCACCAAATAGGCATCAAAAGTAAAAGTTGGCCTAGGCCTACTCATGCTGAAAGATGACCCTGTGTCCTCATATAGGCCTGTGTGGTGGTATTATTACTAATGCATGTGTAATGCATGTTTTGTTGTTGGTCGAGCTTAATTGAAATATTGTATATATTGTAGCCTATATTCTACGTACAAACTGAACTTGTAAAACATGATAACAAAGCATCAAGTCAAATCTTAGTCTGCAAGGTAACCTGTCAGATAAATGTAGTGGAGTAAAAAAAAATACAACATTTTCCTCTGAAGTATAAAATAGCATAATACCAAGTAAAGTACCTCAACCTTCTTCTTAAGTAGGCCTACCGTAGCCTACTTGAGTACATGTACTTAGTTACATTCCTCCACTACCTATACGGACTGCATTATATTGTATCCATCCAGTCCACTAACGCAAACCACAATAACTGTAAAACAGTTATGGTCTGTGACGCAATTTGACAAGCAGTATAGAGTGAATTGTGACGTCTCGCGTCTTAAAGCACCCGAACGTTCTGCGGTGTGTTTCTATGGGAGAAAAAGAGAAGGAACGCAGAATGAAACCTCAATGCCACAATGTAGCATTAGAGTGGAAAGCGTATTGAATCATGGGGTGGGTGTGGAGCCTACAATGGATCTGAGGCGGTGTAATAACGAATTCAGAATTAGTCCTTAAAAAAGCAGTCTGCTTGGTGTGCATGGGTTAATTACCGAAGAATCAGGCCACGCAGAAAGAACAATTAGAGCTCTGTGATGAAAGTAAACCATATCATACCTAACCTACTTTCCAATGTTACACGTCTTAGCTTTAAATTTGCTTTAGGGACAATTGTGTCTTTATTCTAAATAATTTTAAACTCAAAACAAACCTTAAAATATATGTATTTACACTCATATAGCTATTAATTTGGATGTTTAACTTCCTTAACTGATATAGGGAGCTAATTTGGCTTTACATTCTTAAACCGGATACATTGGAATAGGCCTACTGTGAGAGTGCATGGGGAAAGTAAAGTCTGTTATGAGACTTGCGGTCCTGGTGGTTGCCACATCTTTATTAGTCCTCTAGGTGTTCAACTGTGTTGCAGCTGTGCGTAATTCACCAAATCAGTCAGGAATTTTAAAGTAAAGCATTGGAAAGAAATGCTTCCTTCTTTAAGGCTTATTATTTTATTAGGCTATCTGGACCAGTAGCAGACACCATTTGTCTCCCTAATCAAAGGAAATGGCCAGGCGCTATAGATTTGTCTTTGGCTCTTCATCATTCATTTAGTGTGCACTGGTCCACCGCCACATCACATACTGACGTTAATACCATCCGTCCGGTGCAACGTGGCGACTCTTACCATCAGTGACTCAAATAAAAGACGTAACATAATGTCAGAAGAATGAGCAGACAAATATTCCTGCATCTGCACCGAGACTAAAAGCGATGATAATCCAGATTTCTTTCCTCCAATAATGACCTTGTCCCAATGGACTACACTGGACCATAGAGTTCTAATGTCATAGTTGTGTAATGCAACAAATCCTGATCTCTTGCACACACACACACACACACACACACACATACACACACACACACAGCTAAGACAGGAAACCAGAGACCGAGCCATAGCATGACTATAAATCGCACAGTGCTGACTCTGGCATGCCACCACATGAACAAGAATGAAATGAAAGAAATTCCTTTTTGCTGCAGAATTGCACACATGGGCGTGACAACAATTTGCAATATATAGCCTTTAAATCAAAAGCGTGAAAATGTGTCATATAGGGTTGCATATAGGCCTACAATAATTTATTTATCCCTGATTTCTGTCTCCATACCATATCCATAGGGCTGTAAAAAGCAAAGGGCATAGATGTGCTATTTGTTCAGACAGAGTTCAAAACACATTTTGTCGTCTAGAACAATAATTGAGCATCAACACGTATCAACAATATCACAATATACTATTTTTGATGATAATACATTTTATTTTATTTACACACCAGTATAAGTTGGCTAGAATTGAGCCTAATAAGCTAGCTGGTTTTATAATGTCATTTTGGTCAGTCTTGCATATATAGGCCGCTTACTGAAAAAAAGAAAAACACATAATGACGTCCTTTCATTTGTGCAAAAAGCTTCCGTTTGATGCATAAACCGTCCAGACATAGCCTAATTTTTAATACATTTTAAAGTAATAAATACAAGTTAATAAAGTTAAACAGAAATATTTCACTTTTCATTCTGAGCAAAGCAAATATTCCGTCATCATGCTTTTGCCATATGTTCAAGAACATACATATCCCACTAATATGGTCTTATTTTCTGTGTTATAGGCTACAAACGAATTTGCATTATGATGACGCTAAAACTAGTCTAACTGCTCTTTTGCACTTTGAGATAAAACATTTTATGGTTGAGTGAGATGGAAACAAAAAACAGGGGGGGTGCAGTGGAGGGGCTTCTGCTATTATGCGCAAAGATGGGGAGAACTGCTGCAGTCGAAATTCCTTTTTGTGAGAGGACAATTTACAACTTGGTTATAGACCTTTTTATGTGCCTCCATCGCTTGTCATTGGATGCCACTGGTCATGTGTGAGAGGCAAACGTCTTCATGGCTCTTTTCCTGATTTCCCAAGCGTTTTTTTTCCCACTGCATTTTGCATCTATGGCGTTCAAACCGACACGCCACAGTCGGCTTTCTTAAAAATCTCATTCGTTCCATAAACGTCTGATCAGCACATATTTGCGGCACTGCGCTGCTCAGTCTCCTGGATGACATGAGGAGCGTTTCAACTTTCTACATAATCTGACCTCTTCACACACACAGCAGCACTGGCTCTTCACTGCTTTATTAAAATGCAATGCAGAGGTAAACCTCCAAGACTAAACATGGATTACCTCCCAGCTATAGGTAAGCTTTCTGTGTGATAATGGACTTTATTAACGCTCGTGTGTTTGCATGTGAAGTTTGACAGTTACCAGTTTCATTAGTCATGTAAATTAGCAGCAGGGCAATGACTCTCAGGTTATTTGGTGGTTTCACGTGTTGCTGGATGTATTGAAATACATAGTTTTCATACTTGACACAAAAATGTGGGTAATGATGTTAGTTATTGATAATGATTTGCCTTTACTGCTATTATGCTGCACAATCAAACAGTGATAATTTTTTAAGAAATAATCAACTGTTATCAAATGTTTCTTGAAAAATTAGTAATTGTGGCCTATTTCAAGATTATTCTGCAGAAATATAGCTCGAAATAGCTTGTGATGATGGTGTCTTAAGTATTTATTGGTGCACATAACTGAGTGCAGCAGTTATTTCCCCCACAGTTTAGAAAAGAGCTTCATTGAACCAAACATTCTCCATTTCGTTTTCAGTTAGAATTAGCTTATTGCACATCTACACGCCTTTTTATATTCCTCACTTTATAATGCAAAACGTTCTATCAGTTTGAATTTCTTTAGCTACCGTAGAGGCTGCTGATTACTCTATATTTGCACATGTTGTTCACTTACTAAAATGCGTCACAGAACAAATCTGCTTTGCAATATTCCACATATGCAATCCTGGCAAAAGAAGTTGAGTTTTCATAGCCGTCTTCAGCTGCCTGGAGATGGGGCCAACTGAACAAAGACAGTATTTCACTGTTGCCTGACAGGCAGCTGCGAAAGTATTTACAGCCTTACTGCAATGCGGCAAAATGGACCCTGGAAGACAGGCACAAGTAGAAGCCTGAGACATTAGACAGGGTTCACTCTGTGATTTTCTATATGGACAATGTACATAGCTTACAACATGTCTGTGTTTGTTCTTTGTAATTATAGGACATTGTCTGACCGCAGGCCCTGCACACATTTGCACAGATAGCAGTTTCAATGAATGGATGTGGTCCCCTTTTTTTCACCCTTATTTAAATCCCCCCAGAGAGGAAGTCTGGTCCAATATTAGACTATTTTGGATTATTATGTGACCGTGAGAGCTTTTGTGAACACATCTTTCTTCACATGCTGTTTGTATTTAATTTTTTTTTTTTTTCGTTTTCCACATAGAAAAAAATTAATAATTGATTACCTTTCCGTATTATTATCACCATCATCACTAGCAACACCAAATTATTTCTTTTTATCTGCTTAGATGTTATTAATATCGTTGTTAATAACAATATCTACACTGCAAAACATGCGCACATTCACATGGAACTTGATTCAGTCAACAAAGCTACATAACAAAAATCAAAGGAAGACAATTTGCAATAGGCTGGGTTGATTGTTCTTGTGTCAAAAGCAGTTTAATTTGTTTCATGAATTTAAACCAAAGTCTGGAATCAAGATTCATCAGCCCACTCGTTTTAAGAGACCTACACTTAAACGAATATTGGAATACACTAACTTGCATTCGCAATTCCTTCCTCCTTACACATCGTTATCAATAGTTTCATTAAACATATGATTAGGTGAAATTACTTGTTAGTAGAGATGGAAATTTTTTGCAGTGGAAAAAGGGGGGAAGTCGTTAAAATGCCAGCAGAAGGCGCTGTTGCCCAACAGTCAGCCTCTCCGCTTCCATTCAGCAGTCTTACTAGCAACTTCCCGAGCACAGTGATTGGCTGAGACAGGTGGTCATGTGACCTGGTTCATTTTTTAAAGTGGTTTTGGAGAATTGAGATAAATTCACCATGTTTAGCGAGGAAAAGATCTGTTAGGTAACTAATGAGATCAGCTGCTCTGATGCTGCATTTGGTGCTGTGTGGAATGTTTATGTGTTAAAGAGCTCTACAAACCCATCAAGTGTATTACAGCAAAAAAGGCCAACAGCTGTTTATTGCCATGGATTTATTAGATAGCACAGTGGGTGCTTTGTAACCAGAGACCACTTCAGTTAAAGATGTCGTTGCTTCATTGACAACTCTTTTAACACTTTCACACATTATTATGACTTACAAAGAAATGATCTTTAAGAAAGCTGATGAAGATGAAAAAAATACTTAATTTATATGCAAAAAAAAAACCTACCAACTAACAGCAGGAAATATTTAAGTGCAGATTCTTCTAAAACACTTAGGAGGCCATATAGTTTTATCCTCAAATTATCTCTAGGGAAATAACTTTTTATGAGGAGATGCATGTAAAAAGTGACAAGCCTCTGATTTGATGCCCTTCCATTTATCATACCTGCCTCAGAGTGGCAGCCAGCCAAACCTCAACATCATCAGCCCCTCTGCAGGGAAAGGAGAGGAGGAGCAAGACTGCTCTGCACTCTGGGATTGGCCTGGAAGAATGAATACCATCAGTCTCATTGTGTCAAGTTCACTGGGGAGATATTTGAGCACAAATCAGTGATGCATGTTTGATGTTTTTGTTAACACTTTAGAGGTCAAGAGGCTTCAGTTAGATGATATAATCAGGGCTGTCCAGTAAGGAGCACATTTTTTTTAATTTATTATATAGGCCTAAGTGGAGAACATCTCAAGATTATTAATATTAATAGTCGGAGACCCAGTTAATACTTTGTTGTTTGTTCAAGAATTTTATTAATAACTTATAGACCTGCAAATAACTACAATGCCAATACAAAAAAAAGTATTTTCCATTTCATCCCACTGCACCGCTGTTCCCATTTCTATCATGGCAGTTACAACCTCCCAGCTTCCTCCTTTCTACGGCTTGTGCTCAGTGCACATCAGTGTAATCGCCGTTATTGAGTAAGTGCAACTTTGAGGGTTATTTATGGGCCTGCGCGGTGTTGTGAGTGGCTGTGAGGAAACACGTGATGCCATTAAAGTTTGTTTTATGGCCCGGGACTTGACAAGCCAAAATATAATTCTCATTGTGTATTAGTAAGACCGTCCAGATGGGTTGGAATGGAGCTTGAATTGGCAGGGAGCTTGTACCAGGCTGACTTTTCCTTCAGCATGGATGTGTTTGACCCACGATGTGCCATGTGTGGCGGTCTCTGCGGTAAGCTGTGTTTTATCATTATGCTCGTGGTATGGGCGTGTGATGTCACACGCATAGTGCTCAGGCTGTAGCCTACTGTTTCCTGCCTCTAAAAGCTGCAACAGTGCACGTTCAGGACAGAGATGGTCAGCCTGGATGCTGCTGGAAGGAAATCGCGTTTAATCTGATTACTGCGTTTGGTTTGGGTTTAAACCTCTTAAGACTCAATCGATGCTTTTTTTCGGATGGTGTTATTGACGTTGTTGGTCTGATTCACTGCTACATGATGTAGTTACTTGATTGCATTGAGCTTCTTATTTGCTTGGAGGCGGAGAAAACAACCTGTTGTCACCAGAGTTTTTGAAGAATCCTGAACAATTAGGTGAAATATCTTGAAGGCCTAATCAAAACAATACAAGTTTATGTGCCGTCATTATGTTACAATTAGGCTATCATTTTCAAAATTCACAATTCGCTTAGCAGTGTTAACCACATACAACAATAAAATCAGTGTTCTCTTTTTTAGATTATGTTGCTGCGGCTTTATTCAGTGTAGGCCTAATGTATTTCTTCTGCATGCCTTTACATTATTAATAGTCTCAGTCATTGTTAGACGGTCCAGTTCAATACTGGTTAAATAATATTTAATGCAAAGTTGAAAGGGAATTTAGCTTTATTTTCTAATATCCGTCAAAAAACGCTCCCTTATTCTTCGGCCGAAAATTGGATAGGCCTCGTGTTTTCTATTGCTCTAAAATGCTCAATTTGGAGCTTTCGGGTAGAAAAAGCTTGTAATTGTGATGAAAAAATGAATCGAGGCGAAGTAGTTAGCTCTTCGTTTAACACAAGCTGCCAGGAAACGCTGACTTTATCATTCTTTTGTTGTGATTCTCGGCTTTGACCCGTCTGAAGGGCTAGCAGGGGAAGGTGAAAGACAGGTCAGCCTGTCTAACTAATATTGAAATGTGAAGTGCAAGAACGAATTTTTACAGATTCTATAATTTATCTTTTAACTTTGGTTGAAACGAATACATTGTTGTTTGTTGAAATTTGAATGCAAATGTGCAGAGTGGAGCTACAAGCTTATATCTGTGTAATGACAAAGTCTTCATTTCGTTTGAAGATGTAGATATAAGCGTCAATTTGACTTCTTATTTAGCTGCTTTCTGTTTCATTCTCACATTTTAAAAGCATGTCTTAAATTTCAACTTGTCAACATAAATCAAGCTGAAAATGTAGCCAAAACGTTAGGCCTACATTAAACCAAACGACTTGATGCACCATCCAGTAAGTTAGTAAACATGTTCCTGCAAGCCTTTTTTTTTAGAAAAGAAAAACATGGGCTGAATGTCTGGCTCAATGTTTATTCAAGCTTTTTCACTGTGACTTGAACAAAGAGTCACATATCACCAAATGTGCTTAAAAAAATAATAATTGATTTTCCCAAATCTGAAAAAGCGTCATGTAGGCATAATAATTTAGGACTGTTTTTGTCATAAATGCTCAGGTTGATATCATTATTTAAATGAAATTATATTGTAAAATTGCTTTTTGTATGCTTGGAAAAAAAATATTAAGATGCTCGTGGTCATTTTGGAAAATCTGAACCATTCTTAGCTTTCATTCATTGTAAGGATGTGTCAGACGGACGTGCAGTAGCCGCCATGGTGGTTTAGTTAATGGCTGACGGGGAATTGGTAAACTTTTGCACCCTTTGAGCTGTCACCAGGACCGAAAATAATTGAACTTTTTGATATGTTTGTAAATGAATTAGTTTGACCTTCGTGGCCTCGAGCCTCATCTTCTCCTATATTAGCCAGAAAGTATCTAACGGTTATTGAGGTTTTAGCATTAGTGCCCTATTTAACAAATGCTTATCTTTGATTACGAGGTAACAGCTTGCAAAAGTGAAAAGTTATTTATATAATTTAAATATATAATATGTGTTCTTAATTATGAACTTGGACTATGGTGGAGGGAAGAGAACCCACTGCCTGGGTTGACCTAAGATACTGCCTGATATTTTCGTTCAGTGTCTTTTACTTGTCATTTGCTGCTTACATTGACAGGAATGTCCCTGGGCAGAAGTAACCTGTAGGCCTACAGTTTTCTTTCTTTTCTTTTTTTTTTGAGGCAGCCACTGTCATTGCTTTTGACTTGAACTCAAGGAGATGTTTTTACCAGAAAAATACATTACAAGGAAATCATCAAAACGAAAGGAAAGGCTGCTTCAATGAGAGAAAGTTGAGACTGAATGGACTAAGACACTATTATTATGGCCTATACTTCAGAGTGTGGTTTACCCCATCTGGCTGTAATGCATGCCTCTTATTTTCGTGTGTAACGTTGTTTCTGTGAGACACTTTGTACATGTTGTTTGGCTGAAGTGCTCTACAAATAAAGTGCTGTGGGTATGGTTGCTAAGTGGGCAGTGTCGCTTGCCGTCGTCTATATATACCCTGTAGAACCGAATTTGTGTGATAAAACCACAATCACAGATTCGATTCTAGGGGAGTATATGGTCGATGAAAAAACTTCGACTTAATGAATTGCCATCTTAATATGAGGCGTTCGGTGCCTCTATAGATGGTGTCAGATGTTACAGTGACATTATTGGTTTCTGAATGAGTGTAAATCCGACAACATCACACTTCACAAGACGGTTCAGGGCATGTTGAAACTCTATAGACTCAAAGGAAATCCGACGCGAAATATTTCATATGAAAACATACATAATTAGGAATTATTTCTATTTAGCTCAGTATGTTGGAATGAAATACCAAATGACTAAAAAGATACAGCACACTCTGTAGCTTCTTCCTCCTGTGGGTCGCTACATTATTGATTCCCAGAGGCTGCTGCTGGCCAATAGGCTTTTGAGACCGTTTTTTTCAAAGGGATGGGAGCAGATGAAGTGATGAGATTCGTCTAACTTTTGGATGACCCCTTCTTGACAAAGACAGTGTCCATCAATTGTCCTCAGTCATTATTCCCAGCTTTTATGCCAAGGGGCTTTTTGTATCTTTTGTTGGTTTCTCTGTTGAACACCATGCCTTCAAGTTAGACCTTAGAAACTGATACATTTTTATATCTCCATGGAGTAAAACAATCCCATGCAAAATCAGCGTTTCCTATTTCTTTATAATAGTCTATATAATTTTAAAGTTAAATATTGAAGCAAGGTTGGAATTATGTGTATTTTCTTATTTTTTCACCATGCCTTTTTATTTTCCAAATGTGCATGCAGATGCTTGAGTGCAATATTTGTTTTGTTTGTTCCCACCGGGGTCTGATTTTGGTGTAGGCTATCTTATTTAGATAACATTGCTTTTAGTTGTATATTTATCCGTTTATGGACCAGCATCACCTCTATTGGCCGATCTGGTCACATGGTTCGCTAACTTTATTCAGTTGACACCAAGTAGGAGGGCTTTATGGAGGGAGGAAAAAAAGACAACTCGAGAAAAAAAATTAGTATTTTCTACCTTCAGAAATTAATGGCCATGAGTTCGTATATGGTGAACTCTAAGTATGTGGATCCAAAATTTCCTCCCTGCGAGGAATATTCACAAAATAGCTATATACCTGAGCAGGGCTCGGACTACTACAGTCCATCGCAGGACACAGACTTTCAGCAACCAGGGATCTATCCACGGTCAAACTACACGGAGCAGCCCTTCAGCTGCAACACTGTGCAGGACTCCACAGTGCAGCCACGGGGTCATGTGCACGAGAGATCCAGCCGCTCGAGCCCTTTCAGCGCACAGACTGAGCAGGCCCCCCCGGTCCAAGTGGCCGGACCCCGGACTTGTGGACAGCAGCAAAACACAAAGAGCCTAAATGGGATACAGTCCAAGCAGCCTGCAGTAGTTTACCCCTGGATGAAGAAAGTCCACGTAACTACTGGTAAGATTTCCACTTCTTCTTCTTCTCCTCCTCCTCTCATGGACCAACTGAGACCTGTACTTTAGAAATCATTCAGTGTAATATTTATGGGAGTCTTTGAAAGGCCTCGCCAATTACACAAGTCATAAATTTTTATAGCTCAGGAAATAGGCCGCTAGGTGAGCGCCTGAAAGCTCCTGAAAATACATATTGACCGGTTGTAATGGTGCTTAAATCTGCAGCAAATCTGCTTAAAGCCAGTTAAAAATCACTCATTATTTCCTGCTCTCGCTTCCATGTGAATGGTCTCAAAGTTTGAGCGCCCCGGGTATAGAGAGACCCGTCTTGTTGTATTGTTTTTTCCTGCATGCTGCATTGGCCACATTTGGTGACTTTTTCCCCCTCTTGTTTGTTTTCTTTCTCTTAGTGAACCCGGATTTCACAGGACCTGAGCCCAAACGGTCCAGAACAGCTTACACCCGGCAGCAGGTTTTGGAGCTTGAAAAGGAGTTTCATTTTAACAGGTATCTGACCAGGCGGCGACGGATTGAGATTGCCCACACTCTTTGTCTCTCCGAAAGGCAGATCAAAATCTGGTTTCAAAACAGACGGATGAAATGGAAAAAAGATCACAAACTACCTAACACCAAGGGCAGATCTGCCCCATCCTCCAGCCATCTGCAAAGCATCCAGAAGGATAACCAGACTGATATCACATCATTATAAGATTATTTTTTTTTTAGAAATAAACTGTACATAAAAAGACAGAGGTTGCATCTGACTTTTGCATGGACTGATGTTGTTTTTAGCCTCTTTTTTTTTTATTTAACAAAAAAGACCCCAGCAGCGTTGACTCAAGACCGAGTCAGAAAACCAACTAGTCTTTATAAGTGAGAGGTTTGAAAGTTCTTCCTTGTTTTAATTCCCTCAAAGAGACACAAAAACATCGAAACAACCTTTTTTTTTGGACGTTATACCCACCTGAGGACATTTAATGAGAAACCTCGGTTGGTTTCATGGATTTAAACAGTGTTGCAGCTCTTCTCACGTTGATTCACGCTGGTTTAAAGATTGAAATATCTTTATTGAGAACAGGGAAGCCCTTGGTTCAAAAATCCACACACACACATCTTATTTCAGTTTATCCTAGTCAAACCTCACATTAAACGCACAATAAATATATAGCCTATATATATATACTTGAAGGAATCATTATTTCCATACAGAGCACGCCAAACACAACCTACTTTCGTAAGTTGCAAAACCCCGTTGAATTTTTCAGTTCCACGTTTCTTTGTGATTAATATGTTTTAACTTATTTTGTACAATAAAGCTTTGGAATTTTCTTAGCCTAAATTATATTCCCAAAAGCAAGACATTCCTGTGTGCATACTATTCTGAGTGCCCTTATAAATCTCTCTTGACATCTTTGTAAACAGTGTACATTTTCAGAGGCTCTCTCGTGCCATTTGAAAGTCTTACATGAACGATCATTTGTTCCTTCATGGTATCAAATTGGTAATGGATGTTTCTCATCGGAAATAATCAGATCCAGAATATTGAGTTTAATTGTTTATTTTTTACTTGATACGAATTTTTTTTTACGTCATTATTTATTTGTTTAAAACAAACGTGTACATTTTCGTATAGCACACAATTTTAATTAAAAGTAGGTTATTCGTTAAACTTTAATTAATCTAAAATATGTTTGAACTCTTGTGGATTATTAGCATGGCTTTATGCAAAGTTTTAGTCTTTAGTTAATGTGGGAATCTTGTAGTTTTTTTTTTCCGTTTACAACGAGCTAACCGAGGGGGGCTTTCACGTCACGTTTCAAGACAGATATTTTTTTTTGTTTTATACCGTCATTGTCTTCGGACAAAAAAAAGCCCAGAAGCTCTCCCAGTACGAAGAGGTCTTCTCTGTGAAGTCTTCACGATGAGAGGCTTGAAAAGGTATTTCATCCGAAGGTCGACAAAGCAGCAGTGGCAGGTTCATCCAGGGGACACATTTCAGCCGCAAGGACTGACCCCAACACCCCTGACCCGCCGGACAGGCAGCCTTTTCTGTCCCAGGCGCTGTTCGCTTTGGTTTGGAGGGCTTTTCCACACTTAAAAAGCCAAAGCATTCAAAGCAAGAGTCAGTGCGTGAATTCCATAGTTTATACACGTGTTTTAACAGTATTTATATCGAGCCCTTAAAAGCAATTTGTGCATTTGTCTCCCCATGTCAATATGCAATCATTTTGTTTTTATTTTTGTACATGCTTTTTACCTTGTATTGTGCATTGAGATGCGAGAAGTATATTGAAAAAAAAATAAAGATTTCTACTGAATATGCATTTAAATGATTTCAGAGGGCATTATGTCGCGAGATTTTTATTTTCTCCACTCTACAAATATATAGATTTAGTGGAAATAAACTTTCCCGGTCACACTGAGGTATTTTATCATTTATCTCTTGCTCAAAACTTTACTTTCATTTTTATAAGGTTATTTAGTGTCATTTTTTGTCAGGTTTTGCACCATTTACAAAAGGATCACTTTTGGTGGGAAAAGAGTTTTTCTTCAGCGATATCGTGTGGAGCCATATGGACATATATCCCCCATTTTACAATACAAAACATCCACAAATGCACCAAATGTGCGCTGCATGGGCAAATTCAGCCTCTTCTTATGTCAAGCATGACATTTACGAGCACACATATGGATCATTGGTCTACCATAATTGTAGCATATATTTAAAACCATGTTAAAGAACGAGTTTTTACTCGGGCGAGTCTTAATTTTCACCCATTAGCTCTTATCGAAAGGAGCGATTGCGCAAAAACATCCTCATGAACTCTTGATGGAGCTTTTCAAGGTGATTTTCTTCAATGAAAACTGTTTGAGTCCTTTAGAAGACTTTGACCTCACCTTTATTGCAAAATAGGCTAGTTGTTATAGCATGAGTGAGTATTTATTACAGAACAGAAACACAAATGAAATTTACTGGCCTCGTAGATTCAAACTGACAAATAAAAACTTTTTCAAAGGCGGTGGTCCTGCTCCAAAACCAGAATACGCCACATGTATCAAGAAATACACAAATAATGAACTAGGCCTATATAGATGTGATATTAAACCCCCATGTGCTTCAGGAGCTATGCCTTTATTGAATATGACCCACTGCTACATTGACCTCCGACCCTCCACAGGCAGAATCAGTCCTGATGTAACCAAAAGTGGCCATAAACGGGCATGTGGAAAGACAATCTTCAGTCACTCAGCAGTGTTTTCATCCCCAGTGACCACCATGTGATCCCCGCTGAGCGCACGCGGGCCTACAGGCGTGCACACATGGCTCTTAGCCTGTATGTTTGTGTACGTGTAAAATACCCGCGTGTCATAAAGATTCAGAGAGCAGCTGAGACAAAGTGATGCTACCAATCCACCATCCTGCCATAAATGATCTGCACATAGATGCTGAAGAGAGGATGAGCGAGAGAGGGGGGAGATGAGATAAGTGGGGGAGGGGTGTGTTATTGGCACAATTGGACAACTAACCTACCTAATGTACATTACTAGTTTTTTTTTAAAGATAACTAGTGATTGCTATTTTCTATATATTATTTAAAACATTTAATATCAAACGTGACTTGTCTGAGATTCTGGTATTAAAACATGAATTAAAATAAAGCATAGGCTATCACACAGCGCCCCCCACCCCCACCCCTAATTATCAGGTCAGAGCAGCCTACTACAACGTACAGTGTGTAGCCACACTGACCTACATGTCTGAACAGCAATAAATGGGAGCCAAAGGCAGTGCCATTTTCAATGACACTGCACCCAGTGCAGGAATACAACGTCGTTGCTCTCCATCCGGCCATATTTGATTTCCAGCTGTTTTTCGCCGAAGCCTCTACGAGCCAGACAACCCCCCTAAGATATATTAAAGTGCGCTGTCTGCATTCAGAGATATAATCCAGAGACTATACCACTCCGCTCTCTATTCTCGACCACGTGATTGTCTAAATAATTAATGCAGCACGTCCCCCTAGAAACACGGCGTCGTCATTAATCGCAAGAACTCTATCAGACTTGAAAACTGAAGAGATCCCCCAAGAAAATAATATCCGATAACCGGCGCAACCGTAGCCCCGCACTTTAGCAACACATCCGAACCGATGGATGCTTGGGTAGGTAAATATTTCAGCATTTTTCATGTAGCCAGAGTTGGTAAATGACGATATCACATGTCGTGATATTTGATGAATTGCTGTCTTTGATGTGTGCGCTCTGAGCAGGGCTGTATGCTGTGTAAGTCGCTGTATGCATGTTTTTCTTTTTTATCAAATATGTTAGAAATGGTAGAATGTTTTGGCTTGCTGTTTGCTCGTATGTCTTGAAAGGGATTGATAGGATGAATGGTAAAAACTTAAGGGCAGTGACATGTATTTATGGGTGCTCCCTCTGAATAAATGCTCTTTCGGACACAGCTCCGTGTGGTCCCTCCACAGGGCCCACTGATTCTTTATTCAGAATCTATTTCAGATTTTTACCAGTTTAGTGCAAAAAAAGCTACTGTTTTTTTTTTAACAGCATTAGATTTATAAATTGCTTGTAGAAATTATCTTAATTTATAGTCTTAGTTTTCAGCATACAATAAATAATATGTATCTTTCTTTTTTGCTTGAGAAGACAGTGGTGGATTTCTACTGCTTTTTATTGTTAGTAGGGGATGATTTGATTTTGATTTCCAAGAAGTCGTGGAAGTTTGGTCAGGCTGACAGTTCTGCCTCCTTGTAAATCATTCTCAGTAACTCCTGAAAGGGTTCGAGGCTGTTGGGGGGGCCGGGCGAAACCTGTAAATCTTTCACTTTTATTACCCTCTGAACATATGCTGCGACGCTACCAGTCCTGCATCCCTTCTTCTTATTGCTCTCAGCAAAGATAACCCAGCGCTGAACTAGCCGACGCTCTCTGCGGCTCCAGCACTTCCTCTTCCAATCCATTCTTGTCTTTTCCAAAATATTTATTATTGGTTATAAAACCCTGCCATTGTTTTTTTCCATTGCTGTGATTGATATAGAAAACAATGCAGGAGAATACATGGCTCTCTCACTCTTTGTGTTCGAGCAGTGTGTGAAGACAGACACAACAAACAAAAGATGATAATGTGGTTTATTTGAATACAATCCAGTCCCAGCTGGAAAAAAAAAAAAAAAAACATGTCGTTTATTTCATAAATCATTTTAAGAAATGCACATCCCACATCCTCGCAGTTACTGGGCGAGTAAATAGGACCTCGAAAGGAAGTAGGCCTATAATAGTATTGTTTTACAATATTATCTAAATACTGAACTGTGGTGCGTTTAAGGCCTACTATGAACGTTTTATTGTGAAATTTCCTCTTAAGAGCACTAGGGAGAAAATCTACAAAAGCCTGGGAATTCCAAAGCTGTTGTAACATTTAAAATGCAAAGAAATGTATTATATTTATCTACGCGAACACACTGCACTGCATGCTGTAACTAACTGCTCTGATAGAGAATGTGCAAGTCTTTATTATTAATACCATAACAATATCATAATAGAATGCTTGTGTTTAAATACTGAAGTGCAGGCGAGCTGTAATTCAGGAGGAGATGAAAAGAAATAGGCAGTGGGACATTTCCACACAGTTCAGATGAGGAAATAAACGCCACCCTTTATCAAAATGGATTGGTGAGGTAAGGCTCGGTTGTAGAAGAGAACAATCACGTGAACAAATATGCTTGTTTCTTAAGGCAGCGCCTTTATTTGCCATCACAAAGCTTCCGAAACACCCCAAAAATCCTAATGGTAGCTCCAAAATGTGTACAGGCCTATCCGTTTCTGAATTTCTGTATATTTCAATGGGTGATTGATTGCCAGGGTATTTTTTTTTTCTGGAATAAGGATACCTTGTTCGCTTTTTATTGGTAGTTGAATGCGAGTCCTTCCATTCTTTCGGGAATACTGTCTCCATTGGTATATGGAAATGTCTGAAAAACAGCAAGATCAGGTTTAGGACAGCATTGTGTACAGACAAAGGGTGAAGGATTTATTCTAGAGACTGCGTGGAAAGGAACTGAGACTGAGAGGGAAGCTGCTTTATGATGAATTGATTCGCAGGTAAGCAATCGCATGGCATATAGCAACCTTTAACCACGGGTTAATATAATGCAAGGAAATATTTATGATTTATTCCACTCAAAGAGGTGATGCTTGTTAATGTCGCTCTCGCCGGCGACCGTGCGGATATGGAGTCCAGCTACCTCCTCAAAAGCAGATTCATATATATATATATAATTTTTTTTTAGAAAGCTGATCAAATATTATCGACAGATTGAGCTCCAGCTGCACTCCTGCTTTTCAGCTGATTTCACGTTTCGATGAAAACCGGCTCGGAGGGAAGAAGTAGGAGAGGAACTTTTCTTTTTGACTCTTGGATCGTAAATCACATTAATTTGTTGTCTTATCGTCACAGTGGCGTTTGCCGTGATTTATGTGGTTTCAACTATATGGCTTTGTTAACCTGCAACGTTATATTATACACGAATTCATATTGGATGTTTTGAGGGATTGCCGGGCTGGATAGTGAACAAGGATAAAGGCAAATACTTAATTTTCCTACTATTTGGATACGATTTTGGCTCACTTGATTTCAGTTAATTGTAACTTATGTAAAGTTTAATAATTCTTCTTCGTAAAAAAATATATCTATATATATATATATAAATATATATAGGCCTATATATAGGCCTAAGTTGCAAAGACAATAAGAGCTTATTTATTTTATAGCATATTTAAGTTAATTATTCCCCACTTTGCTCAAATTCTGCTTACATATTCTTAACTGTTTTACGATGGATTGGGGTTTATTTTATGTGCACTACATCTTTATATCGTGTGCAGCTGCTGAATTTCTACAGAAATTAACAAAAAGCAGCATTACCTATATACCAAATCCTTTTCCTTCAACTGGTGATTTCGCATTTTGTGAGCAGTTCGTATTTTTCTCCAGGAAAACCAGACCTTGCATAGCCTATAGAGACAATAGTAATACACTGTTATCAACTGCAGTTATTTCTTGCATGTAACAAACATTTTTCAACCATAACAAAACGCCTCTCAAGTGCTGTTAAACTTGAATATGGACATAATTTGAAGGGCTAACCAGGAGAAACTACTAACTCGGATAATAACTCTCCACATTGAGTCCGGCCCATTGTGTGAACCAAACTTACCGTAACAACGCGTAGGCGAAAAACACTGTTGTCTGAAAAGAGGACCATGTCTGCTACTAGCAGCCCTGTGTGCTCAAATAGCACTTCAGGCGTAGATTATCGACCAGCTTTATCACATATTCCACGTCGAAGGAATCTTAAATCTCCATGATCATATTTTAAGTAATTATCCCCAAATACGAGCTGGGAAACAGGGGTGGTTTCACAGTAAAAAAAAACAAAAAACAAAAAACCATTCACAGAAATGTCTTGAGGTTTAAGCTCTCCTTTCTTGCCGTCGGTCGAGCATCTTCTTTCAGTCCCCGCAGAAAAGCTGCATTAAATTTAGTTGAGGGTTGAGTCTACTTGAAGCCAAACTTCTCGTCGTTCATTAAACTTTGGCTTAATGCTGAATGACCCAAAGGTCACCTAAAAAGCTTATGACTGCTAAATATTTGGGCTGCTCTTTGTGTAAGAAGTGCGCATGTAAGACTTTTCTCTTTCAAGCAGAGACTTTGGGGAAGTATGCCATAGGCTATGTGGTCATTGCAGTGGCAATTCAGTCTTCCAATTTAGCCTAATTAAACGGGCCAAAAAAAATAATTAAAATGTATTTTAGCTTTGATAAATACATTACTATAATTGTAATTGTATTTTTTAAAGTGGTAGAGAAGATTGGGCCTGATGATATTCATTTTTTTTAAATATATGCATCAAATGTCAAGCCCATGCAATTGAAAATAAATTCTAATGTGAATAAACTTATATTTATTTCTCTTCCAGGTCGAGGTGGGAGCAGTGATGAATGCGTGAGGGATATAAAAGAGATTTGCGCAGATTTCGGTGAGTAACATTTCTTTAATTAAGGGACTGGACAGCACAGACCAACTGCTAACAAGGTGAATGGGTGATTTGTTATTAGGCTACATATTAACGCTCACAGTGTTTCACAGGAGGCTTAAATCACGAACACAGACATGAGGGATGACTTTAACTCTGCTTGTACGGGTAATTAGCTATTTGCGCAGGCCAGAGTCCCATTCCAATATAATTCTACGTTTGCAAAGTTGTATGAATCAAGCCAACAACAGCGCACTTAATAGCCTACTATTTTTCCACAAGAAAATAAAATATAAAAAACATTAGGCAAATTATGTTTACATTCCTCTCAAACATTACTCAAAAACATGCAAATTATAAAACGTAAAATCAAGAATCAAGAATTTCACCATTTCATCCTACGATTCCCACATTTTTACCGATGCGTAATCGTCAATATTTCCTGTCTCTTTTTAACCAGCAGCAATATCTCCAGTCATTCACCTCGGTGTTTGGCTGTAGACTCGTGCCAGACAGAATGGAGGCATCGTTTATAAACTGAGCCTCTGTATGGGAGAAGTCGCCTTGTATGAAATTCTTTCCCTTGCCTTCCTCCTACGCTTAGTTTTACACTTCTGAGGGCTGCGAGTCTTGAGGACTGTTTTGCTTTTCATTCCTCTCGGAGGCCGTTTACAACCATAACATTAGCGGTCATAAATTTTGCCGCGGTCCACACTGACAGGTGCAATTGTTATGCACGGCGCAGACTTCACCTCCTCAAGCCACCAACATACAGTATAGTAGAGGGCCCTTTGATATTTGTGTTTCAGCTTATAGTTCAAATGCTGGCGTGCGTTTCTTTGTTATATACTGAAAACAAATATAGCTGCCATCAAACATATCCTAACAATTTGATAATTATTTCAGAATATTTGTTTTGTTTACAATTAAAAGTAGGCTAGGCTACATTTTGTTGACTGGGCTAGAGGCAGAAAACCAACCAATCAGCCAAAATATATAGGCATGTGTGTAAAGGGTAATGAAATATGTAACTCCCACCCCCACCCAACAAAACTCTCTCTCTCTCTCTCTCTCTCTCTCTCTCTCTCTCTCTCTCTCTCTCTCTCTCTCTCTCTCTCTCTCTCTCTCTCTCTCTCTCTCTCTCTCTCAGTCATTCACTCACTTACTCAATCACACACACACACACACACACTATCAACTACATTTGTGATATTGACATTAATAACAAACAGTGGAGGAGATTAGTATTTAGCTTCTTGTGTGTGTAAACATGTGTTCCAAACGTATATATGCGAGGCCTTGGTGGGCTATATTTCTGCTGCAGGGAACAATGCATGACGGGCTTTGTCAGGGCGTGTGATTAGTGAAAAGGGTATTGTGTCTGTGTGTGTCAAATGCTGATTCAGCTTATTTCTGAGGGACTCTTAAAGGCTCCCAGAGAGTCTTTTTAGCGCAAGTTAAACTTTAACTGTTTTGTGCCAGAAAGGAGTCAGACAAGCTCAAATCTGGGGCTGGGAGATCTATCACTGTTGGACACTGTAGAGACAGTTGGTAATTTCTAATTTAATGGCTGCTGTAGCCCATAGCAACATGAGCAGAGATTCTCCTGGTTTATAGCGGATTGGTTAATTTAAATCCTGAATCTCGAACAGTCTAAGGTTAAGGAGGTTGCAGCTAATGAGTGTAGGCCTTATTCATATGTGCCCTCATGAGTCTGATATATTTCTCTGTATAGGTCACAGACTGGAGCAACGGTGGGAAACACCAATCACGTGAATAAACAACACCCATGCCATTGGATCGAGTTGTTTTGTCTTATTGGCTTTGAATCCACAAAATGCAGAAAGCAACATATTACGATAACTCTGGACTTTTTGGAGGGTACACCTTCCCCAAACCAGACTCGTACAACTACGGCCCCGCTCATCAGTCCTACCCTGCTTCTAACATTGAGAATGACTACCAGGGCTCAGTGTGTCCCATCCAGACCTCTGCTGTCCGGCCACCAACCCTCAAAGACAGTGACCTGAACGGAGACTGCATGCGGCAAGGCAGCAGTCAAAGCAACAGCAGCAGCCAAGTCACGAGTATTGGGGAGCAGCAGGCAGCACCTCCACTGTCCGCATCCTCTCCCAGCTCCAACAGCTCAGCGCCCCAGAAGAAGAAATCCCCATCCAGCAGCGCTTCCAGTACTGCCACACCAACTCTCACAAAGCAGATATTCCCCTGGATGAAGGAGACCCGGCAGAACTCAAAGCAGAAGAGCAACAACTGCACCAGTGCAGGTAGAGACCATGATGGTGCGTGCATATGTCTTTTTATAGGGGGGAAGGGGGTGGGGGATGACTGGGCCTTGTTGTGCTTACAGTTTATGATTGCATTGGTAATACAAAGAGGCTAAGATGAAGCTGTGGTTCCTTTACAGGTGGCGAGGTGAGTGATGAGAAGAGCCCACCGGGACCAGCCTCCAAACGGGTCAGAACTGCTTATACCAGCGCACAACTTGTGGAGCTGGAGAAGGAGTTTCACTTTAACCGCTATCTCTGTCGCCCTCGGAGAGTGGAGATGGCAAATCTGTTGAATCTCACCGAGCGTCAAATAAAGATCTGGTTTCAAAACAGGAGGATGAAATACAAAAAGGACCAGAAGTCTAAAGGGCTCGCGCACTCTCCCCTGGGACACTCCCCGGATAGAAGCCCGCCGCTGAGTGGCCCAAATCACATTGGATACTCTGGCCAGCTCCAAAACGTGAACAGCCTCAGCTATGACGCCCCCTCGCCCCCGTCTTTCGCCAAACCCCAGCCAAACATGTACGGTTTGGCCGCGTACACGGCACCCTTGGGTGGCTGCATCCCACAACAGAAGAGGTACCCGGGCTCTGAGTACGAGCACCACGGCATGCAGAGCACCGGCAGCTTTGCCAACGACAATTTGCAAGGCAGCCCCGTTTATGTGGGTGGGAATTTTGTTGATTCCATGCCAGCCTCGGGCCCCATGTTCAACCTCGGCCATCTTCCCCACCCCTCATCCACCAGTGTGGACTACAGCTGTGCCGCTCAGATCCCAGGAAACCACCATCATGGACCCTGTGATCCCCATCCCACATACACAGATCTCACCTCTCACCAAGCGTCTCAGGGAAGGATTCAGGAAGCGCCTAAACTCACGCATTTGTAATATGTGGTTTCTGTGTGTGCGTGTGCGTGCGTGTGTGTATGTGTGCCAAAATTATGTTGCGCTCTTTTTATTACCTCACTAGTCTAATAACTACACTCCAAGCGAGTCGTGTGTATTATTACAGTATTATTGATATTACTATTAATGCTATTGTGTAATTATTTTCTAAATAATGCAGCTTTGTCCATTTCTCTTGAATATTTGGAGATACGCAGAGGCAGCCAGTTGTTCCTCTTTTTGTTTTTTCTCAAGTGCAATGCGCAATTTTTGACTGAATATTTCATGCCGTTACTTGAAGGTAAGTCTTGTAGATCACGAGTAGAAGCTCTTTAGAGAGAAGGACCATTAGGGACATTTTCGTCTGTTTTGTAGGATCTCATTCTCCTCACGGGCATCCTATTTATTTATTTTGTATTATTTTGCTTAATCTTTCGTACTAGCATATAGCCTATTTATTATTTAAGTAATTTTGTATTGCACCTTATTTATCGTTTATATGCGAGTATTTCTAAATGTGGATTTTTTTGTAAGATTGGACAGATCAGTGCACTTGGAAGTGTTGGCAAAACAGGGTTTGAAAAATGCGATGACTCGCAGTGTATTGTTAAAAAAGAGCATTTCTAATTGTAAATCTGGGATAAATGGGGCATTTGATAGTGTATAAACACCACTATATGTCCATGATTAATCTTGTCTCAAACCTAAAGCAAAACGTAGACTATCGAAGTATGAAATATTATACACCAGCATGTCATTTCGTGTAGTCCATTACTATTTTTTATTTGTCTTCCATTGTTATTCATTTAGTTGGATATCCATAAATTTATGAAACCTTAATGATATTGAAATGTTATATTTTATTGTGTTTAACATTTTGTAAATAAAGTGCTCAAACTTGTATTTTTTATTGCATTTTGTTGATTTTGTAAAACACCCTGCAGCAGTGGTCACCCACTGTTTCTGATGATTTTAATTCCTCCCAGTGACACTGTCAGGTAACAGTAGAGGCTTATTGACTCCACAGCTCTACTGCACAGTCCAAACAGGGAGAGACAATCAATAATTAGACACCAGGATATCTAAAACTCATCAGACGGCTCTATGCTTCCAATGCATTTGGAGGATAAAAGGCTCTGGAGATTATTGATGTTTCATTGGTTTGAAGGAAGTGAGTGTATGGGCTTATTGCATCTTCCACATGTCACTTATAATTTTTTAGACTTGGCCACGTCATTACCTTCCTATCTGCTGGGACAAGAGTATAAGCTCTATTTAGAGCAAAGCTCACTGGCTGTCTAATTTATTAGTACACATCTTTAAAATAATGATTCATAAACTGGATAAAGTGGAAGTATAGAAATATGTCCATATACTGATGGGTAAGGGAGAAGAGATTGGTGACAACACAAGCAAAAGAAGAAAAAACTTGCTTTGACATTGGAAATGATGCAACGATGAATGTGCGTGTATTTGTTCGCGCGCGCGCGCGCGTGTGTGTGAGAGAGAGAGAGAGAGAGAGAGAGAGCAGTTCATCCTTTATTGCTCCTGGAGAGCCATTTCAAACCTCATTAATCAAAAACTCGTCGCTTTCAGACTCCTCGCTGATCCCTCCTCCTCCTGAACAAAGCATTTGCATTCCAAATCCAAGTAACACATTTCAAACCGAGCAGCCTCAATCTTTAATGTTGGGGGAGAGTTAAAAAAAACAACATCCCTACTTTGTTCACATATTCTGAGATGATACATCTTTGGATTTAAGAGCGCATTAAGGCAAATGAAATCATCATCATGACTTTAAATCCGTACAAGTCCCACAGTCACAGTGTCCCGAAAACTTTCAGCCAGTTAACTGAATCTGACTTGGCACCTGAATTATTTAATAACATAGCTTTTATATTGATTTCATCTTATTTCATAATTAATGTATTCCTGGATTGTGGCTATGCGCTAATACAATAGGCAACAAATCACCTCAGTATTCAGTGGATGGCGGCCATTTTAACCCTGGGTGAGCTCTTCCTTCTTTCTTCTCCCCCACTGCGGCTTTCTGCACCACACTGGTCATTTATTGAGACCCTATGATCTTCATTAAATAACTTTGGAAAACTGAACGACCCACCCACAAAACAAGATGAATGTTAGGCTAATAAAATAATTGTATGTAATCAAAAAAATATTTGCTGTTATCTGCATTATTTTGCATTAAAAATCAATTGATTCAAATGAAAATGCATTGGAAAACGTTAAAGTATTTCATAGAATAAAATATTTCTGGTAGGCTATACCAGATCTATTTAAATTTTAAATAGGAAAATATAACATAATTTTTTCACTTATAAACTCTTAAACCTAATGGCGAAAATATAGGTTAGGTTACCATGGAATCAAACTAGGAAATATAAAAGTCCAAATATCACTGCTGTAGCACCAAATGGAGCAAATTGAGTTTCAGATGTTATCCTTGCCATCACGCCCCTTAGGCCTACTCTGATTGGACATGGTGATGAGATCAAATTCAACAATGTGGCATGCCAAAAGGAAGTTTCACGCAATTTGGAAATAGCAGCAGCATAGTTCCTTTGATTAGAGCTGCTCTGCAAGAAAAGATTATGTAAAGTGGGGTCTGGTTAAAAAACTATGGGCTATGAAAAATTTTTACTTTACAGAGTACTTTTGTTGCTATAAATGAGTCTGAAACGTTTTGCATGTAAACGGAATAAGATGTGGCTGGCAATATGCATTTGTTTTAGGTTATGCTTACATTTTGATTTGCAATTTATTAATTGAATCATAACAATAAAACAGTGAAGCAACAAAATCTTTGTTTGAGTAGGCAGTGCAGTTGGGCATTTTGTGTTCCTGATTGGATAAAAACAGAGCAGACCACGCCTGCTCAGTGGAGGGTAATATTTACATATGGGGAAGTAGCCCTACCGTAGGCTAACTATTAATGAGAACAAGGGGTGTTAGCAGCCGTGGCTCATCTATATACAGGCTATCTTAACTGGAGACAGACGGTTATTTAATTAAACCATAGGTAGGCTATTTTTTGTATGCTTGTAGAACAAAAGAGGTGCAGTCACAGCTGTTTCTTATAATTAATGAATTGGGTGCCGGAAGAAATATTCCAGTTCCACTGCACCAACACTTGTTCTTTAATCAGACCTAGAAGAAAGTTGGTGTGCACAGAACATATCGCGATGATTCCTCTGTGCAAGTGAGCAGCATTCATCTCCATCCCATAAGAGGGCTTTTATTTTTTTTTACACGCGCAGCCTGGCTCGAGAGACAAGAGGGAGTAGGAGTTGTGAAAACGTCGCAGAAGAAATTAACATGATTAAGAAAATGTTTCGTTCTTTCACTTTTATTAAACGCGTCCTATATCGAACGAAGTTAACGTGGATTATCACCGGACCAAGACTGAATTTCACAACAAAGCAGTTGACGGAAGTGGACAGAGAAAGGACTCTCATCTCAACATAATCTGCCACAAACTAGAAGGACTGGTCCGTAGTTTGTTTCAGACCTAAAGAAAGGCGTGGAGAGAGGACGTGAAAGAAAAGGGGCCCTGAAGGTCTGCTTTGGTTTTATCACAGCATCCCTCAACTCATAATTATGTTCTGTAATGGAGCAATAGTTTATAGTATTGGTCACCTCTGCTGCTGTCTCTTAAACTGTGATGAAAAGCTCCAACTGTGATGGTTTTAAGAAAGTTACTGTAAAGTGCAGGAGTTAGTGGTGTTGTTGACTTTAATGTTAGTATCTCCGGTCAGAACAGTTAATACACAACATACAGCTTTAAATGCCTTTTTGCAGGATACAGTTAATTTGCTTTAAAATAACTTTTATGATGCTGGGAAAGTTGATAGATTATTGCTGTGGACCTGTGTTCGTTTATTTATTGGCATACTTGTCTCTTCCAGTCCGAACTATTTTAAATATAAACTCAATAACTATTTTTGTGTTTAATGTAATTGCTACATTATTCCTTCTAGTATTATGCCATTGTGTGATGTAAAAGTTGCAACAAATGAATTGTAATGAAATTGCCAGTGACTTAATTTAATGATAAAAGAGAATGTATTGATATCTAAATGACCCATTTTCTTTTCTTCAAATAAAGGATTTAATTTGCCTTGTCATTGTGTTTTTCATGTGATGCTCGTTCACTCATTTGCAATATTCCTTCATATTACAGGAGAGCAAAAAGAGCCTTTTTGTTTTAATTTGTAAAGAAGATGCCATCTTTTTCCTCACAGTAGTCCACACACACAGTGCAGATTTGATATAAAGGGTTCTACACCCTCATTTTTGTCTCAGTCCATTAAACTGACAGGATTTCATTTGTTTCCTCATTTGTGTTGATGTTCAGTAATTCTTTGGTATCAGACACGAGGAGGAAGGATCTGTATCTCTATCACACACCCTGACCCTCTGTAAATACTGACAGAGGATGTGAATGTTAGAGAACAGCATTGTCAGAAGTCCTTCCTGTCCTCTGGCCTCTGCTGTCATTAAGGATTCACCGCACAGTGTGTAGGTGAATGAGCAGAGGAGGCACACATTCAGTTCTGTGTTGTTTGTCAAATCATAAAGCCTTCTGAAAGGAAACGGACTGTACATCCCCATATACCTCACAGTCATGTGAATACTCATTATTTGTGTATTGGTTGCAGGGGGCTACATCTGTCCTTCTAAAGAGGGCATATTGAATGGTAAAAGTCTGTCCACATACACAGAGCAAAAATAAAATCATCACTAAATATTTAGTTAAATATTGGACTATATCCACTGAGGAACAACTGACTGATAGGGCTGAGGTAGGGTTGCTTCCCATTTTGCAAGCTCTACATCTCAAGCACCTACAAAGCTTAAAAATGATTTTTTTACCCTGCCAGCTCCCACTCTCCTGTAACTGGCCTCTGCAGCTGACGGAAATGGATTTCCAGTGAAGTGTAGGTGGTCCTTTGTTTTGCACACTCCGTATGCCATAACAGCAGGGTTATGGGTTTGTGCATGCAAAATATAAGGAGGAAACACAAAGAAAGATGAGCATTGATTAGAGACTGAAAATCTGAATCTTATTCCTTAATACGTTGATCTTTGAGTTGAGCACATAGGCTTGCTGATTCATCAAACACTACAACTGCTTAAAATAACTGTAGCTGAGGAACCTCCCTACATTGATCATGCATGTTGTCACAGAAACTGATGTGCGTGGATTTATCGCAGCTCTTATGTGTTAGTGATATTGATATAATTGTAACTAAAATAAATGACTCGCTCCTCTGGGTATGATTTAGAGGGCTTGGCCAAAAGGCTCTTCTCCTCCTTCCTCGTGTGAAAGATAGCTCACTGATGTGAGGAAACCTGAAGTAACTCATACATTACCCAAGTCTTGACTACAATGCTCTGGTAGTCTATATCAAAAAGTATTAGTGCCTCTACCCTTTTCTGATGCTCATATGGATTTCTTTCACGCCATTTTCTGTATGAAATTATGAGTGAATAAATTGCATCTTCATTTATCTTCGAAAAACCCTTCTGTGCTGACTGCGATACTCAGCTCTCAGCGCTTTACATAATTATATTAGTCTTCTGCTACACCACAAAATTGATTGCCCAGGAAAATGAACCTGGCTTTGCTATAAATTACACCTATGGATCATAAGAAATGTGTTATTTTGTTTAAAATAGTACCTAATATAATTAGAGTTCTAATTCATGGCAAGCTACAAGTGTGCCTATTACAGTAACAGGGTTTGGAATTTAACCTGTCTGCTGGATAAAGAATGATCCTGTGTGGTTTTCATTTGTAATCCCAGACACATTATTTCAGTAAAATAGTCTGTGACTTTTAGATATGAGAGATGGATTGTTGAATGAATAAGTATATTCATAAGTTTTAGTATTAAAGTTAACAATTAATCCAGGAAGTTTCAACATCAATTCCACAGTCTGTCTGGTGTAACTTTTCCTTCACAGTGGACAGAAACTGGATCCTGCTTCTTTGGAGGTCTTACCTCTGCTGAGGATGGAAGGTAGATCTCTATCAGTCTGACACACAGGATGGTTAACTGTGTGAAAATGCAATGTAGAGAAGTTACTGTATATCTGAAATATTAAATACCCATGACAAAATCCTGTCCTAAAACAGCTGGGCACTGTATGCTTTATCAAATGTTATTCAAACAGGAGTAAACAGAACATTTGTTGGGGACTATTTGCAGAGGCGGATTAATACACATTTGCTTGAGTAAGTATTAGCAGTAGCACCTATGTGCAACAAAATAAACAACAGTGCCTATGGTCACCAGAGCAACAGTGTGCCTCGCTGATGTGTTTTTAATAGTTTTGGACCACAACTGAGGAATAAGATACATCAGGCACAAAGGGACAACTCATTAGAAGATTCAATTAGTTGTTGGTTTTGCTCTTTTAGTTGGATTTGTTGACAGTAATAAATATACAGAATATCACTAGCCGTATCATTGAACTGTCAGAGCAAAAATGACCAATTTTGGCTTTGTTTTGGGTTGAGCACACATTACAGATTAGAACTGTTAAGTGTGACACAGTATCTAAATCTGAAAAGGTAACTTGTACCACAACTCATCTTTGGCTTTAACTTTTTCAGCAGGCCGACTGTGACATTTCAATCAAATTTGACATATTTTGCATAGTTTTACAACTTGATACAAATTTAAATCCACAATCAATATTTACTTACTCTCTCAAACCATTCAGTTTTCCTAACACAGCTCTTCTGAGTTTCAAATTTCAAATGGTAGACAGTTGAGTAGCATATAGAGAAGATAGAGTTCATTTTCTTTAAAGTATATTGGGTTAGAATTGAGTATATTAGCCACGAATATGTGAAATTATAGGCTATTTTGTTTTAATAAAGTGCACCTTCTCAAGCCTCCCATTCACCCAAGCTAATGCGACTTAACTCTTGGTATCAAAATGTCTTGCTTTGACAAGATGAAGTGTTCCACTATGTAAGAATAACATACAGGAACAGTTTCCTCTTGGTCCTATCCCCCTTACCATCCTCATTCTAAGTGTTAAATCTCAGTGTGCTATACGCAACAAGGTGTATCTTACATTTTAAAGCTACCAAAATGCAAAGACACATTTCTTCCCTCTATTGTTCTCCTTACCTACAGCCCTCTGCATCACAATCTAAAATACAAGAGCACAGTGGCAGCATGCAGGGTTAAGTAATTCTGCACCGTTGAGAAAGACATTTGATTTCATTTGTAGTGTGTCTTGCAGCGGCCAGAGGTGAGCCCACCTTTGGCTGCGGGAGGAGTGAAGCGGCACACATATCTAGTGTTGGGAGACATAAAATTGACAATGCATTTATCTTTGAATAATGTAAATGTCCTGAGAATACGGTGGCAGTGGTCCTGGAGTGTCCGCCGAGGGCTCAGGGCTGTCACTGAGCTCTCTGGCCCTGCTGCAGCATAATGTGGCCTCCGTCTCCCCTGGAGCATCGCCGCTGCTCGGCTCGGCTCTGCCTCAGGCCCACATTCCTGCTTCCTGCACTAGCTCCCCTCTTAATTTACACTCTGGTATACACTCTGGTAGAAGAGGGAGTTAATGCAGAAAAGCCTGCCAAGAAGAATCTTATCTGCTTTCCCTCTTTAAAGGTGAGTTAGTTTAGAGCACGATATAGAGGTGTGGAAGGTGATGGTATATTTCCAGTACACCCTGTCTGCTCATTTAAAGATGTAATATTTGTTCATCTTAAATGCATTAAGCATAACATGGAATCTGTGTCATGAGAGTACACATTTTCAGTGTTTGAATAGCTTCTATTATTTTAAGTAGTTGGCTTAGCTTCAATGGTTCTATGAATGCTGTGAGTTATTGTGTCCAAGAAATGTGCAGCTTGGTGACTAAAACATGTATTGTTTAAAATGGATGGTTCCTGGCAGGCTGACAGTGCTGTTCAGTGAGGCAAAGTGCCAGTAAATTGTTTGTCTTCTGCAGTGCTGCCCTATAATTCTTCTGGGAACCAATGGCATTGTGTTTGCCAAAGAGAATAATGATAGATGGGATAAAATCAAACTAGAGGATTTTGGGATGCACTCTGACCACCAGGCATAATCTGAATACATTTGTGCCCCCAGGAATGACACTGGCAATTGTTTGTGTTTGTGTCTCCCCTGCCTCTTGTCTGTCCCCTGATAGAACAACTGATTTTATATAGATCATTTTGAGTTTGCAGGTAATGCTTAATATCACATTTCTTATACAACCATTCTAATTTTGATTTGTTTAATGTCTGCATTGAAAACCTATATGCACCATCAGCTATGTGTATCTGCTCCCCTAGACTATATGTTGGATGAAATGATGCATGTTACGCTGTATAAACTGCTGGCTCGTAATGTCTTCAGTTCTGAGGCGTAAATGTAAATGTGCAATCTGCCTGTTCAAGTGTCCTGTTGGCCCAACAACAGGAGCAGGTCCCCATCTGTTCCATCTCTGGAGTGCCCAGACAATACATTCCCCCCGCCAGACCTTCCCATTTGCTAGTGCAGAAGTTTCCCAGTCATTTCTAAGGTTACAGGCAGGGTAAGCACTTCCACCGTGTGCTCACAGTTCTCTGATCGGAACTATTTGGTCCTTATTTGCAGATAGAGTCGCGCTACATTTTCGGTGATGATAAATATTTAAATAAGCTGCCCTTGGCTTCCAGGCCTTTTTGTTGCTGTTGCTGCAGTTCCACAGGATGCGAGCAGCGAAAGACGAGCGTGGTTGTCAGTGGAGTGTGATTTGTTGCAAGCCCAGCCTTGCCAACTGTGAGGCACTGAAGTGTGACCATAGAGATGCCTAACATCTCCAGTTGCCTCAGGGCCAGCCAGTCAATTACACAATACTGTCTACCCTGAGCAATGGAATGTGCTCAATAACGGACCAAAGGCAAAGAAAAAAACACATCTCAGAACATTTTACACCAATGGCCACATTACTACAATATTCCCGGGTCAGATATTGTCGTTATGTCATATAACGCTGTGGTCAGCTGTGAAAATGCATGTATGTGTCTGTGTTTTATTGTTTTTTTTTTAACTTGTGGACCTCATCTGTTTATGAGGAACATGTGGGGGAAACTCCAAGTCCCTGTTCAAAGAAACCTGCCTCTCCTTTGTGAGACACTTTATCGTGTGGATGCAGATGTGCTTTTTGTTAGAATCTTGCACCTCATCCATTACTCTCGGCCTGCCAAAGAGATAGTGGAGAGTGAATCCACTCAAAAGGACCAAGACAGAGCCTGCTGCTTAACTGAACTTTCCGTGAACTAGGCTCAACAGCGGGATCCATGCATCAAAAAAATAAGTCATTTCTCCTTGCTGCTCTGGCCTCTGTTTCACACAGATTGGTACTATCAACACGTCCAGCATCCTCATGTATCAATCTGTCAATCTGATATTCGTTTGAGCACTATATCTGTCTCCAAAGATTTCATAGAGACTAACACTGAACTGGGAATTTTGTAAATATCTTGTCTTGTTGAATCAAGATTAAGGATATGTTAAGATATATAAAATAAATGCTACAGTGGGACATAGTGGTTTCAGTGATGTGGATATGACTGTAAAAACAGCTGTGCATTCATTTGGACATCATGTCCCGTGCACGAGCAAAACAAACATAGTGGTATAATTCTTTTAATCTAACTTTTGTCAAGAAAAGTGGAGAAAGTAAAAACATTTGCTGTATTTACCAAAATACTAAAACTTTAACTTAAAATTTCTTTAACTGAATGGCTTTGGTGTCAGAATAAAAGAACTAAGATTTCTCTGGAGAATCATGGTTTGCATTAATGTTTACAAGGAGGAGAAAGAGATGCCTGTTTCTGCACCAAACATCAGATGCCTTCAAAAATAAGATTAGCATGTTTTTTGTTAGTTTAGGTGAGCTACCAGTAGATATGTTATCATGATATTGTTGAGGGATTCTGATACATATACGTAAACATTCAAATACAGCACTACCTTTGGAAGTTGTTTTCAGTGTTGTAGGCTGGATCTGACTGGTTGTGTTTTACCAAAAAAAAGCAGGCGAGTAAAAAAGGATGGGAACAGCATGAGACCAAACAGTGGCTGTACTGAGAGCAATGCAATTTTTTAGCAATGGTAATATGACTATTTGCTATTTACTTTCCAGTGTCAGCCTACATATTTCAGTATCATCACATCATCAATGGAAATACATGACATGATATATTTCTCACAATTTCTGGTGACTTCATGAGAGTCCTTATACTGACACTTAATGTGACAAAACAAAAATACAGAACACGTACACAGGCACCTTTATTATCAACCACTCAATGTTGATATTATGGCCGTTAGTTGATTGTGCTGAAGTGATGTTTCACAATAGAATTTGTGATGTTTTTGCTTTATTAGAAATTGCTCATGTGAAAGAGAGATAAAAGAAACTGAAAGGTTGACATTTGGAGTCCAAACAAAAAGGCTTTTTTGCCTGTTCAGTAATGGTACTGAAACTGTGGCACTATTGACATAGACCTTGGGTTGTTATATGAAAAGTCCGTGGACACAATTTAATTTCTGTCAGCAGTCAGGCTCCACAGCCACAATGGATTTCTTTTATGCCCTAGCCTCTGACTCTCAGCAAGCATCTGTGTGAGCTGGAAACACAGTTTCTGCACAGCCCCTTCCTCTCCTCCACCCGCTGCCTCTGCCCTTAAGGTGCATTTCATCCACATAGAAAATGAAGTTATATCTGAACTTCGACCAATAGTCTCGCTAGCCCAGGGGAAAAGCGTTGTAAGAAGCTTGCCTTAGTATGACCAGGCAACACAGACTCCACAAGTCCATCAATCTCTTTCTGTTCTACAGTGCCTCTAATGACTGCATACATATACATACATACATAACCATCAGTTTTGCTGATATGAAATTTGCTGTTTAAAAAAAAAATAAGTTTCTTTACTTATTGCTGTAAATGCTTCTAGCTCTTTATTCTTCCAGCTGCGGTGTCTTGTAAAAAACATAAGGACCCCACATGGTGTCGCATGTTGAGGGCTGGATTATATCCAAAAGGCTTGTTCATGAAAAATGTGTTGCTGACAACCTTGGTGCAGCAACTCTTGAAAATGTGACTGTTTCCGATCCTAATGGTAGGTAGCAGAGCAGTGTGTTCATGGCTCTTTTTCTTATGGTGACTGACAGCACTCCATTCAGGTCGGACTGACAGGAAAATAAATGACATGATTTTCTTCTTGGGAAGTGCTGACATTAGACTTCTTTAGTCGAGGGTTGGATAGGAATGTGATTTTCTACTAATGTGACTCACGTTTGGAGCTGTTCCCTCATAGTGAATCTGTGCACAGGGCAACACCACATCATATTTTGTCTCATTGAGCATAACTATATCACGCCCCATGTATTCAGAATCTGACCTGCCTGAAACTCCCCAAGAGGCCATGGAAAATGTTACTGACTTCTTATATATGAAATTGGTGAAAAAGCTGCATCAGCAAAAAGTGATGCAAAAAATAGCATCATCAACTTCATTAGTGTCTCTTACTTCAAGCTGCTGTAATTCATATTTTTATAATTTTTTTTGGTTCACCCTCACAGCTTACATCTGTGTCATTTTCAGACACAGCAGGTAGCTTTTTTCAGTGGAAAAGGTCTGATACCTTTATGATGCCCTTCAAGCACCAAACAGCAGACAGACACCGTTAGCAACTACCTGCTGAACAGAGTAGAACATTTTTCAGCTATCTCTTGCCCTCGCCACTGATCTTGGCATTAGTTTCATTTCATTCAGGTAAACAAATAGACCCATAAAGAGACTCAACCAAAGTTCTTCAGGGGTGAGGATTATCATTCATTGTTGCTATTTGCTGTCCTCTTATGAGTCCATATCTCTACTCTCCTCCTGGCGTCTAACCTAATATGACCCGCCCTGTTGAAGCTTGGCAACCAATCAAATATAACAACTTGTGACTGTGAAAATATCAACTTAAAATGTGATTGTGTTTCAACTTGTTTCTGCTGGCTCAAAGTGGTCAAAACGTTATTGCACTTTTAAATCAGATCAATCCTGAGCAGAAGTTGCACCTGCACATATCTACATAGCATCACAAGCCTGCCAGAGTAACAGGTCTTCCCATCATGAATCACACCACCTGCCAGAAGGATGTTGCCTCACACACAATGATTACAACCACCCCTGTTTTTGCGGTTTTTAGTTTGAGATATATATATATATATATACTCACAAATGTTATTGTCACCCGTTAACAGGTCGCCACCATCATTGC
This sequence comes from Perca flavescens, assembly GCF_004354835.1. NCBI lineage: Eukaryota > Metazoa > Chordata > Actinopteri > Perciformes > Percidae > Perca > Perca flavescens. The sequence goes on along the minus strand of NC_041341.1, from coordinate 20,185,917 downwards.
CTATACTTCTCTCAGTGTCTCCTCTCTCCGTCCACAGCGGTTGTGTCCATCTGGTTGTCACGTGGTATGGGAGAGCCACCTAAGAGATGTTGTGCCCTCTCAGATCATTTGTCTTTATTAAAATTTTATGAAATGTGTCTCTCTTTACTATTGTGTCTTGCAGCTCATAAATTAATAATTGTACTTTGTAGCATTACTCACACAGTGCTCCATACATTGTTAAATGTATGCAAAGCCAGTACAATAGTATCTCAACCAGTACCTTTGAAAATACTGCTGGATGCATTTAATATAGGGATGGTTGTTTTTAGGAGTGCTGCATAGTAATGAATTATGTATTTTGAGAAATACTGTACTGTAAATACTAATTGTACGATATCATAAATGTAGAAAGTAGCCTGGAACAGATTGGTACAGACTTGATTTTAAATAGTGAGCCAAAGTTGTGACCTCACCTCCAGGCTAGCTAGTGTTCCACATGCTTCTATGACTCAATGAAGTCTCCCATTGAGCATTTCTTTCTGAGAAAATACCAGTTCTTAGGGTTTATTAAGAAAACTAAAGTTTTGGAAATGTGAGGAAGAGTGCTAAATACAAATTAATCTCTAAAAAGTTGTCCATATGGGAAACCTATCCATGTACTTACTGATTTAGAGTGCTTAACCTCCCTCATTCTTACTGTGTTTTTAAAATCAGTGTAACCCAAGATGATGAATTCTGAGAAAGAAGAACTTTTATGAGGTGCTTTAGTTGTAGGTGACAGACCTTCAGTGAATAGCTCTTCATGTTAGCTGCTAGCTGGTTTACTGCACCTTTATGTGCATTGTGACATATATGTAAATGACCTCCGGTATGGTCCAGCATACTCGGATAATCTGTTGTTTTACATGAGTGTTCATTTTGTTTTCTTTCTGCTGTGTTAATTATGACCCGTTAGCCCATAAAGGCTGATGCTTTTATTTTGAAGGAGTGCTGGTAGGAGAAAAAGACGCAGGTGTGTCTTCCAAAAGAACTTAGTTTGTTTAGCACCTGGCTGATTGCGGCACAAGGTTTGACAATATTTCGTTTCCTATTGTGATTGTTATTGAGAGATATTATAATGGATTTTTGCTTTGTTGGAAGTGTGTATAAAAAGCTAGCAAGGATGCTACGTTGGCTCAATGCATCGTAATTGCAGTCACGTTAACATAACACGCAATTAATTAGCATTCATTGGGTCTGCTACATATAGTCTGAAGAAATGCTATTGAAGTGTAAGTGTGTATTTCTGTTGTACAGTAGCCTTCATGGGACGAAGCGTGCTTGAATTGGGCTTTTTGGAGCTGCATTTTAGGTGTGATTTTTCACTAGGCCTAGTCTGGCTTTGCCAGACCCTCCTCCACTGACTTGTTTTTGTGATGTTTTATGTGTGATTTTAGTAAAAAGAAAAAAAAGTGCCTAATTATTTTATTTTGAGTTAAATATGCTGACCTCTAGCACCATTTTAGCCCCAATTTTGTTAAGTTGAAAAATGGTAATGTTTTGTTGTCTTCTTCCGGTGTGTTCAGGGCATGTTTTTGGAGCTACAGTATTATTGATAAAGCCTTTGTGAACCATCAGTTGGAGGGTTCGGTGATCATTGAGCCGGGCATACTACAGTGTGTACATCATGTCTACACTTTGTTAAAACTTCGTAGATATCATCAGTAGGCCTACAAATTTAGTGAAAATCAGGTCACTACTTCTTTCTCTGTTTTTTTCACCTTTTGTGACAAGCTACCGTATTTTTTTTTTTTTTTATTAAGTTTGTTTTATATTAGTTTTTCAAGTGCAGTAATCTTCACATAAATAAACAAGAAGCTTCATAAGTGTCGCTGTGGCTGTTGCAGTTTGCCTCTGGAATGTGGTTGAGGCACTTTGACAGATGTGTCCTCACCTTCTCTGTAGAGTAAATACTTATTTTTCTAATGGAAATCTGAGTTGAATACAACTAGGCCTAATGAGAGGCAACAGCGAATTGGTATATCATATTATAGTGTAGGATTTGTCTATTTTTTCAGTTTTCAGGGTTGTTGAACAACTTTATAGTTACAAACAATAACTTAATGCAAGACTGTACTGTATGTTCCGCATGATGTGGCCTTGGTAGTAAACATGTTAACTAGGCTGTTGTGCAGTTGAGGGGCAGCAAATAGCTGGGAGTTGCTTGAACGATAGTTACGTTATTGTAACTCCAGATTCTATGAGTATAGGCGTAGCCCTCTAAGCCACGCTATGGGTTTATCCCTTCGCGCATGCGCAGTCGAAGGGATAAACCCATAGCGTGGCTTAGAGGGCGAAGCCTATACGAAATAGAACTTACCTTTTGCAAAGGGTTAGGGTGTTTTCATCTTCATCAAAACACTGGGTCAGGCTAAAACCCTTCATGGAAACTAGCACTGTACATCGTATTGCTGCCATATTTCTTGGTTAATGACACAAAGGTGAAACCAAAAGGCAGCTTTCACATCTATCCTGTTAAGAGTTTCTTGCCACAAGATGAACTGGGAGGAGATTCTTCTCTTTGAAGTGCATATGTTGTGTCTGAGAGGCTGCAGAAAGGACCTGAGAAGCCAGCCCCCTGGTTCCTTCATTTCATTTACTTTCAGGAAGGGTGAAGGGTAAAGCTACTGGAATGGTGTAACATGGTTACCCAACTCTCATTGTTTTTAAGGGTCGCCTGCATGTGTTCACGTTTCTCTTTAACTCTGAGCACGGGGGGAAATTATAATTAATCTGTTAATGACAGTCGGGGCTGTCATTAGCTTGGGGAGTGTATAATAAATTGCTGTAATAAAAATTAAGATTGCATGCATCATTGAGGCCTTCAGAGGGTTTGTTTAATGTAGTTACAAAAATGGTAGCAGCTGATGTGGCGTCCACTGCTCTACCAGGAGAACGCTAATTTCTGAGTGACAACCTGCTGTAGCTCAACCACAGCTGAGGGAGGTGAGGGAAAATCTAATGAGTTTTTCCTGCGTCCCATTTTGAGAACCACCGAACTGGATGGCCTGGTTTGTATCCGAAAGGCAAAGGCAAAAACTTGCATTGTTCAGGGAAAACTAATTAGACCATCTGAAAATCTATGCAATTCCAAATCCAAGTAAATGTAAAAGAATTCATTATGGCCTGTCTCTCTGGTCAGTGAATGATTGGTCATCGTTTTTGAGGGCTCAAACTTTAGACAAATCACCACATGCTCTGAAAAGTCATGCGAGGGTTAAAGGCTGGGTTGTTCACTTGTCCCTCTTCCCTTTAACTGGAACATGAAAGATGCTGCATCGTCTGTAACATGCTCTCTGAGGGGGCACAGCGTAGTTACAGCAGCAGAGGACTTCCTCTTCTTTGATGAGAGACAAAGCTTCCTCTGTGATGCCATTAGAGGAGAGTCCTCAACTTCTGCCCCGGAGGAACAAAAGAACAAATCTTAAGTACATTAGAGGATTATCGTTTTAGATGATGAGCTCCCACTATTAGCACCACCTGATAAGGATACCTCTCCAAGTGTCTTTTTATGCACCCATGTTCGTGCACGCTCTCCACTTCAACTGCGATCTGCTGACATACCAAAACAGAGGTTGGCTGACCGGTTTCCTGTCTAGTCAGTGTGGCTGTGTCACCTTTTCTGGCCCTTTCAACCAGAAATCTTTGTCAAGGAGGAGGCTTGGAGCCTTATCTTTGGTTGTATTGTTTGGGACACAAGGGGCCTCGTTTGGGGTTTAGCCTGCGGGCAAGCTGGTATATTGCACTCGTAGCCTGACACCAGTTGACACAGCATAGTTGCCCAGGTCACCCTACAAAAACATCGCTCTCTCTCTGGATGAAGCCACCGAACAATGGCGATATATTTGTTGACAGACAGCCCATGGTGCTCTAATTGAGACTAAGTTCACTAGTCTCACTGATTTTGTAGGGAACCTTAAAGCAATAACATCCTTCCTGTTCTGCTGGTTAACTTAGCAAGAGACTTGTTCTTGTGTCAGGTCACATTGTCTGGTCTATGGAGCTCAATTAAAATATATTTGCTGAGTAAATTATTTAAAAAAAAACAACAAACAAAAGTAAATTCTTAATCTTTCACAGAAAAATAATTAACCTACCTTATGTAAAAACTTTCAAAAGCAAGGGATTTTTTTTTAAGCCTGGGCTTTTAAAGCTGTAACTAGAACCCTGTGGCTGAAACATAAAGCTTGTGAGCCGACTCTAATAGGGCCTCAGTGGATGGTAGACTGCAGTAGCAGATCCTCCACTGTGATTCATCTGTATTGTTTTCCTGGTTTGTTACCTTTCTCTCAAAGAGCCTATTGCTCCCGTGGCTCCTACAACAATTATCACTCGCTTGTCTCTCAGCTTACCGGGTTGTTGTCTTTTCTGATCCTCTTCTTTGTATTTACCTTTTCGCTTGTGCCGTATATGTTGTATATAAACATGTTATGCATCACCCACCGGTGTGTCTATATAATTATAGACCAAAAGGAGCAATGGGCTTAATTTTCCAAATTAAGTGAAATTTAATAATTCTTGCCTAAATCCTGGCAGTTATTAATGGCTGTGAGCAGACAAAGCAAAAATGCCATGTACATGCAGGTCAACTGCTTTTTATGGTAGATAAGCAAAGCTTTGTTTTTCTGAACAATTCTGGATATAAAAAGAAACATTAACCACCTTTTTAAAAGGAAGAAAACTATAACAAGGTAAGGAAATAATATATTATTATAATATAATAATCCAGATACATTTTATATTTATTGTAATTTCAGTGTCCCTTAAAAGTTTCCATCAAAGAACATAATTGAAACAAATAAGTGTACACTATATATAAGACCAAAGCAGCTAGCAACACCCCAATGGACCATCCACTTTTTCATACATTTAGGAAAAATATAATCATTCTTTTTAATTACTGCACCTAGGCACTCTATTAAAATTCTAATTCACCTCATCCACCTCGATTGATCTGTTCACAGTGGGTGGCTGTGGTGAAATGCACTGTATAATATTCATGCTGGTACGCCTTGGTTGTGCTGTGTGTCAGAAGCCATCTTGCAGCGAATCCCTCACCCACCTTGGAGCGCAGCCTGTGGAACTGATGAGGTGAAGAGCATTGCTCTGCAGCTCCATGCTAGTAATCACGGGACTGAAGAAACACATACATCATCTGCCACACAGGTTGGCATGGCGAGTGAAAAGCCTTCACATCACGTAAGATGTTGGACAAATGATGGCCATACGTGTGTTTGTCTCATCACAGATGGCTGTGCATCTTCAGTCAGGAAAAAGCTGAGCCTGGCACTTATTCCCCTCCCCCAATCCACTCTTCTTGCTCCCTCTTCCTTTCTCCCTCCATCAGTCTTTTGTAGCACATCCCTTTTTTGCCTCTCCTCTGCAGGAGGTTTGATATTGGCAACACAGTTAGTGCCCTCCACGGAAATAACAGTGGAAAAGATGACATAAATTATTTGCCAATTGTTTGACACATGCAGGGCATTGTCCTTGCTATAATCATCAGCACTCTGTCACCTGAAGGTATGAACGGTGCCACTGCTGCTTTGTGTCTCTGCTAAACCTCTTGGGCTGTTCAGGGCTCCTGCTCTCTTCAGTAACAAGTATACGAAGCACCTTTCTTCCAAGCAGCAAGGAGGAATGAATCACAATCATGCTTTTAAATTGTAGGGCTTCTGCATTGTTATTTACACTGGTGCAGAAAAAAACATGGCCAGTCAATGAATTAAACAATAATGGTAACTATAGGCCTACTGCACTGAGACCTTCTTTTCGGCTGACTGACACACATTTTGCTCATCAACAGCCAAGTTACACTGCATTAAGGAACACTTACAAAATGGCATAGTCTCACTGTTGTTGAAGCACTGGTAAATATTTAATATCTAACTCATGAGAAGCAGCAGGGACAGATAGCCACCAGTGATATTTAAATAAATCTGTTTTAATGGCACTGTGGAGGACAAGGAGTCTTATTTTACTACACAGTGCTTTGTTATAAAATGGCTATAACAGTTTTTTATTTTAGACCAATCATAAAATGGCATTTAAACCTTCTAAAGTCAGGGTCAATTTTGATTATTTTTTGCCCACTCTCTATACATTCATTTTTGTCTTTGTTTAGCAAAACCTGTCATTTCCCCATATGCATAAACTCTGCTATAAGTCTGGCTTATCATTTGAAAGTCACTGTATGCCTGTAAATGACATATACATTTTTAAACCTTCCCTTTTTTCAATAACATAGTTGCACTTTCAACAGGTTTCTCTGTAGCTTGTCTCTACATAATATATAAATAAAGTTACTATAAATAAAACATGCTCAGTGTATTCACAGATCAATAGAGGGACTCCAGAGGGGTTACAATACTAACACACTGTATGTTATGATCAACTGTGAGAAAGAACATCGCAGCTGGTTGGCACTGCATCAGATTCTGTATATTTGAATTATGCCAGCCTGTTTTATACACCATCAGACAAAAGCAAATCTCTCAACTGACACTGCAGAATCTGTCCAGGCCTGCTCAGCAATCAGTAACGAATAGCATCAAACATATAAACAGAGTTTTCCAGTCTTATGTCCCCAGGCAAGGAAATTATATCCAGCAGTCTATGCCGTTCCATTAACAGTGGTGCATGCATGTGAGAGAGACAGAGAGAGTAAGAGACTTGAGAGAAAATATTGTTTATGTGCACGAGTGTTTGGTTTATTTTCAAAGAGCTTGCCAACGTCAGTATGAAACACGTTTTAGTTAGCCAATGTAAAGACTATTAAATTGTGGATGGTGATCCATTGCAATTTATATGTAGCATCCACAGTAAAGAAAATCTCCATGTGGTTTGATTTCAAAGAGGCTCTGGCACATTGCATGCACAGTACACAACACATTATATTGCATGGATATGAGATATAGTGCTGGATCAATACATGATTTAGCCAGATGAAGAATGATGTGCAGCTCAGTGCAGGAAAAATACAGCATGAGACGAAAACGGTCCCTCCTCATGAAAAAATGCTCATTATCAATGGGGGAGGTGTTTTGTCTAGATGTAATGAGATACTGTCATGCTGTGGTACAGTGCAGAACAAGCAGAGCCACCCCTATGCTGCCTGTACCATTCTATAATGTCCTTGCCCTTGATCAGTTCCCGCTGCCTTCAATTGCACTGAAACCCATTATAAATTAATCACCTCATCTTGCAATTTGCATAAAACACACACAGCACCATTTCCGTTCACCTCTATCTATGAACTAGATTAGGAGAAACTGCATTAAATGGCACATTAAAGAAGAAGAAGCCGATCTGTAGCAAAAGGCTGTAATTCGGCGACAATGGCAGCAGAGTAGTTCCTTTGAGCGGTATAATTAATGTATGCCTTGCAACCGTACAAGGGGAAAAGCTCAGTGCATTTGGGAACAAAAAGAGAGAAATTTCTCCCATGAGTCCTTTGGTTCCCTCTTGCTTTCTGTAATTTCTTCAACATGAAACAATATAATTTTGCTGCCATGGTTTTTATGTTTTGACAAATGTCTGCATATAAAATTATATTGAGATACCAAAGGATTTACACCTCTTACGTGTTTGTTTTGGCTGCACGAGGCAGTGCGACGTGTCCCTGCTCACTCAAATTATAACAGATTTGCCCGGACGCGATGAGGTAATCAGCTATTTGAAAATGCCTAGCTATTACTCAGACAACGAGGAGCCAGTCAAGACAATAAACTTAACTGAAAGACTGAAGATTGATCACAGAGTTCTTATTTAGACAAACACTACTTGGAGAAAAAGGCAATTCATCTGATCTGTCCTGGTGTATTTTCCCTATGAATCAGCAAAAATGGAGAGGCCATCCCTGACTAAGATTAGAAAAAAGGGCATAAATCATGTAATTATATTGTCTTAACAACATCTGATCTTTGCGCACACACTTTTGTTTACCTATAAAAAGTACTTCTTTTATCTTTATGCTCTGCTTAGATGTTCCTAATTAATCTAGTTTTCACACTCAACACTTGCTCCCTGAATCACATGCAGAACATGAAGTTTGCATCCAAAACAAATAGTCTGTTGTATTCCTAGATGTTAAAGACAATTCATGTGGAATTACAGTTTAATACTTGATATCTGCACAGTGTATCATTTTTATTTTGTGTTTTACTGCAGTTGCCAGTACACATGGATGGCAGTTCTTCAGTCAGTAATTTCTCTGTCATAAAACTGTTAATTTATTTGAGGACAGTAGGCTGAAAAAAAATGCTCGACTGTGTAATGGACATCAGGCTTGTAAAGCTGCCTGCCCAACAATCTAGTTTAGCAGTGAGGAGCCCACATTAACAACACAACAGTAGTTATTCTCCCAGTGCTTTCCTAAATGTCACAGTTTGCATTTGTCAGATTGCAATGTATCACTTAGAGGGGGGTGATGGGAAACCCTCCAAGATTAACCTTGAATGGCAGCCAATCGGCACGGGACCAATGGCCTCCCATTCCTCTGCTTCACTGCACTGTACTGGTGCTGCACTCTACAGTATATTTAAACACATGCCGAGACCCAAGAGGAGGAAAAATAGCACCTGACCCCTTGAAACTGATACCCTCGCAAGCAAGGGAGAGGGGAAATTGTTTAATGAAGATGGATCACGGTGATGGCTTTACATTTCATTTCTTAACAGCGGGCATACGGCTTTATTACAGCCAGTCCTCACCTTTGTCCTCTCCCTCTCAGACGAGGCACTCAGGAGGCTCTCTGTACTTACTTTAGTTTGGTTTTAGTGGCTTTTTGTGTTTATGTGTGTGGTGTCTCTTGCCTCCTGAATGTAAAAATCTGCCTGCATTGTACAACTTGCTTAGCTGGCTAGTCAACAGGGAAATGTTGACAATTCAGCCCAGTTCCATCTGGCCACATTCTTCCTGTTCTAGCTGCTCTGTGAGGTCTCCTGTGAAATGATGTCCTCTATCAGCAGTGAATGTCACAAGCCCTTCGCCATTATTGCAGAATATGATCCCCACAGACAGTGAGGAAAGAAAGGGATTCAACATCTCTTTTGTACCTTATTCGACTCGGTTCCTCCCCCATATACAAGAAGTAAAAAGATTCAATGCCATGAGATGCACCTACAGTTGTATCTTGAATGAATGTAAGCTATGCATATTAAGAACAGAGTGCTAACGAGTAAAACACTGGTTCAGAAAATGTGTTTTGTTTTGATTAAGGCAGAGGTATGCTCAACACAAACTAGTTTATATGAGTGTTGTCTGACCACATCAGAAGGCAAGTGTTTATAATTGTTCTGAACGACCAATTTTGAAGGTGAGGTGAAATGCCTGTCATCATAGAGAGGGAAGGGATGCAATATTTGTTTAAATATGGGGATAACGGCGAATACTTTCGCACAGTCTCTCCAGGAAGGCATTAGTAGTTTTTCACCCGGTTGTACACACAAAAAGTAACAGAAGTAGTTGTGTTAAGACACTGTTCGACCATTTGATAAGCACATCATTTGGAGCATACTGATTCCTTTAGATTCCATTCAATTATATTTAATGTCAGATTTCTCTGAAAAACACTAAATACACATGACAAAACGAAAAACATTAAAGCAAACTTTTGCTCTACAATGAAAGATAATTTTTTCCCTAATTTACCCACTTTAAAGCTAGTACGGAGTTTCTGTCTCCCCCATTAGGAATTCTAAGTAATGACAACAAAACTGTTGGCGCGTCCACATGAAACAAGCCTTCCTTGATCGCTCACCACCCCCACCCCTCCTCCACGCAGTTGCTAGTAGCCAAGGAGGACACAGAGGATTTAAAAAACATGATAGATTCCTCAGAAGAGGTCATTGTCTTCCCTCCATTTTCTGTGCGCGAAAGTCACCAGACGACACCAGTTTCTGAACATAGCCATACTGAGAAATACAGAGAGAGTTTTGTGGAGCTGATAGTCTTAATTAGCGTTGTATCAACTCATTTGGCGATGGCTTGAATGCAACAGACATTAATTAATATAAAAAAGTTACGCACCAAAGCTTTAAAGTTTTGTTGAGATTAAAATCTATTTTTGTATATGTCATGCATTCCCTGCTATCCCCACTATCTATTTTGCTAGGTAACCATTGCTGCAAGGAAATAGATAAATACATTAATAAATTAAATAATAATAATTAAATAAATAATAAATTCTATCGTCCTTCGCTGCAAGACAATTGTGATTGGTTTTAAATACAAACAACTCAGAGCGTTAAATTCCCCTACCTGAATGTTAACGAGTGCAGCCAGACCTATCTGACACAGCGCCGTGGAGATAGGTCTGGCAATGCAAGGCTAGCGTTTGACCTCCATCAGTAAACAAGTCTTAAAACACAAAGAGTGGATGCATTTCATCAGAACCTGATAACATTACTCCTGGCCTACTGAGGACCTTTACCTCGGTTTTAACAAATTGACGGACATAAGAATGAAGGAGTTCAGTATTCTGTTCGTTGTAGACCGTGGAGCTCTAAATCTACAGTTTTCTTTATCAGGAAAAATTATATTTAATATTAGGTGGAAGTTGTCTTGTGTGACAGACTGAATCACGTTGTGTGCACACTGTTATCTGCTCGCTTTGATAAAACAGATTATAGGTGATTGAACTCAAGTCAGAGCGTTGGTAGCTTCTGTGTCATCAAGTTCAACCCTTCTAAAAAAAAAAAAAAAAAAAAAAAAAAGGGTCATGTAAAAAGAACCGGCTGTACTGTATTATGCTATAAATAACAGCAGCTTTGCAGAGACTGCTATGTGTTTGGGACCGGCTAAGGCTCATTCAAACCACATGCTGACTGAGTTTTCTTTACAGTAGATTTTCCACAATGAAACTAGTGTTTTAAACCATATTATAATTTTGGATTTCATTTGAATCTAGACTATAAACCTATAGCCTGCCTACCATTCTGATTCTTGTATTAGTATGGCAGACTGAACTCATACCTGTGATCAACTCATTTGCATACAGAGTAATACAATGGATGTCTGAGATGGAGCAGAGTCTGCACCTCTGAACCCTGGACTAAAGGCCAAGAGTTCAAATGGACAACAGGGCCCTCGGGCAAAAAATCTGAACCCTTTTCACCTTGGATGACAAAGCTAAAGTGCATCAGCAGTGCAGTATTTCCCTGAAACTGAGCAACCCAATAGTTGTGTTGAATATTTTTTAGGGCTGTCAGTTTAACGCGTTAACGGCGTTAACGCAAACCCATTTTAACGCCGACAATTTTTTTTATTGCGCGATTAACGCATAGACCGTTAAAGAAGGATTAACGTTCTTTCGGATCTAGCTAGACCGGAAGAAAAATTACAAATCCCACTATGGCCACGCCAAGACCCGCCCCTACAAAACAGCTTGATTGGTTGGAGTTAGGCATTTCACCTCGAGTGGTTAGGATAGCGGATTTGTCAGGGGATAGGACCTGAACAAATGGGGTTACGTTACCTTGGACGCCTGGCCAATAGTAGTGATTGAAGGGCGGGTCTTGGCGTGGCCATAGTGGGATTCGTAATTTCACAGACAGGAAACAAAACAGACACACGCTGCGGCCGCACACACTTGTTTGGGCTTGCGAACCGCGTAGCTAGTAGGCTCGTCACGGCGATTAGCTTCGGAGCGAGTAGTGACTCTACAGTCAGTGAGAGAAACAAAGTAGCAGGAAAAGTTAACCCTCTCCTTGATTTTACATTAGTTATGGAGAACGAGAACCAGGAAATGAGTCGTGGGAAACCATAGTCGCTATGATGACCAGCCACGCTCGCCTCAGACATGAGGCAGTAGTATCTGCAGTGGAAAATGGAGGTAACAGTGTTACATTATTCCAAGTGAGAATGTTAGTGTGAAATTGAACACTACGTATATGCAAATGTTGTTTTCAATAAAAAAAACATTTGCACAAAGCAAGCCGATCCACTTTTCCATGTTGATAAGAGCATTAAAATGAAAAAATATAATGGGACAAAAAGAAATCAAGGGACATTTAGAATAGATAAAAATGTGTGATTAATTGCGATTAATCGTGAGTTAACTATGCCATTAATGCCATTAATCGCGATTAAATATTTTAATCGTTTGACAGCACTAATATTTTTACATCATGGAGAGATTTTAATCCATTTATGGCACCAAACGTGAGGATTTGAGGCTGTGCTGCAACAAATTCCATTTAGCCCCATGGGTAATTCATTTTTGTCCGGTATATGGAGATATAGATTGACATGGACGTATGGTAGTTCCTCACACAATAGCTAGTGAATTTTAAATTAAAGTTAATGGAAGTTTCAAGTCCTCAAAAAATCTGAACTTGTTCTGGTTGTGAACCAAATGGAGCATTTGTCTGTTATAACAAAGTCTCTAAATGAGTCTTGCAGTACACAGCTCGCTATTCTTATTTGGTGGCTACCATCAAATGGGAATTGTATCATCGTATTGGTAAGTGTACCACAACATGTTTGCCCCTAACCTTATACATTTATGAATTTCAATATTAACAGGGGCATAGAATACTTAATGCTGGACTAAATTGAGTTTGAAAAGCCTGTGGTTTACAGTATCATTGGTGCACACTGTCAGCCAATTGCAGAGGCTGAGAGATTGGGAGGGTCAGTGTGTAATGTCCATGCAATGAGTAGCGCTGCTTTACGACTTCTATTAGCTCCTGTGAGGGCAGCCTTCCCACTGGTCCTCACTAATGATGCCTCTCTAATACTGCATGGAAGAGCATAGGAGGGTGATGTAAGTAGAGCTAGGGGAGCCACTTGGGTAAGAATTAAAACACGATAATTGATAATATTTCAATGTAGCTTAACGGAATTGCTTCATATCATGTGCAACAGGATTATCAATGAATAATTAATAAAACATACCCATATTTCATAACTGAAATACACTACCGGTCAAAAGTTTTAGAACACCCCAATTTTTCCAGGTTTTTATTGAAATTCATGCAGTTCAATGTCTTATTGTACTCTGAAATGAAAGAATAGAACAAATGAACAATTTAAGTTAAAAAAGAAATCATGGAATCAATTTATAAACCAAAATGTATTCTACATTTTTTTTTTTTTGACTCATCAAAGTAGCCCCCTTTGGCAGATATAACAGCTGAGCACACTCGTGGCATTCTTTCTACAATGGAAATCAAATATTCTTCAGAAAGTTCTTCCCAACTCTGTTGTGTGGCACTTTTCTGTCCAGTTCATCCCAAACCAGCTCAATGGGGTTTAAGTCTGGTGACTGTGCTAGCCACTCCATGTTTTTAAGCTTACCATCTTGTTCTTTTTTCCTAAGGTAGTTCTGGCATAGCTTGGACTGTTTTGGGTCATTATCTTGCTGTAGGATGAACCCCTGATCAACTAGGCGCATACCAGAGGGTACTGCATGGCGCTGCAAAATGCTGTGGTAGAAGTTTGGATCCTTTGTGCCTTTCACTCTGTACAAATTACCCACCGTGGATCCAGCAAAACAGCCCCAGACCATCATGCTTCCTCCTCCATGTTTGACAGTTGATGTCACACACTGAGGAACTATCCTTTCGCCTACTCGACGGCGTACAAAAATCCTGCGTGATGAACCGAAGATTTCAAATTTTGATTCATCAGTCCATAACACCTTCCAGTCTTCAGTAGTCCATTGGCAGTGTTTCTTGGCCCTAACAATGCTCTTTTTCTTATTCTGACGTCTCAGCAATGGCTTTCTTGCTGCAACTCGACCTATCAAACCTGCAGCTCGAAGTCTTCTCTTTAAAGTTGAAACTGACACTTGCTTATTACGACCTGTGAGCCGCCTATCACGCAAGCTGTTGACTCTCAGAAACTTGTCTTCTGATTCTGTTGTGGCTTTGGGTCTGCCAGCCCTCTTCCTGTCAGAGTTTTCCCCAGTTTCTAAGTGCCTTTTGATGGTGAAGAATACTGTACTCACTGACACCTTGACTTTGTTCGCAATTTCTCTGTAGGAAAGACCAACATTCTTGTGTTATGATGGTCTGTCTCTCTTCCATTGTTAATTGCCTTTTTCCCACCATTTTTATAGCAACTTACTACTTTCTGCAGTACAATACTGTTCAAATAATGCTCATGAGGGTACGGTACCACAGTGTGTTCCAACAATACTTTTATCCAAACAGAGGGGGTTGTAAGTAATCCAGACAAGTTGGAACACCTGTGGGAATTGGTAGCACCAACTTTCAAAGCTTGATCAACCTCCATTGCTGCAGAACAGCTTTACGTTGTTTACCCATTTCTTAGGGCCTTTTTGTAAAATTCTGAAATATACATTATTTTTTCAGTTTTGGGTAACCTTACTTTTTTTTTTAACCTCAGGCAGTTCACCACTTACCTTTGTACCATATCAAGCTATTCATTGGACTTGAACTGCTAAAATTTCAATAAAAAACTGTATGAGCATTGGATGGTGGTCTGCTGGAAGTAATGGCCAAAGTACAGGATAAAACAAATGCTCACCATAAAAGTAATAGTCAAATTGTGAGCAATGACAAATTGGGTTATTTTTGCTGCTATTATAAATGAAAGGTATCAGTGTTATGAATGTTATGTTGTCAAAAGCTGCCCACAAACCTGTCTACAAGTTTCTCCACATCTTCCTCATTATTACCACAATGACTTGTGATTAGAGGACTCTCATCTAGTTAACATGCTGAGTGCTCACAGTAGCACAAACTGGGTCCCTCATACCTACATTATGTCCTCCTATATGTCTTTCATGGTGTCTGAAACGTATGCCCTTTTTAACCTCCATGCTACTAGCAGCACACTGTTTTGCATAGGTATGCTGTTTTATGGGAGCACTATAGTGAAGATAATGGGTTAATAGTTGTTGTGGCTCAGCTATAGGTGAACTGGAGGAGTCATTAGAGTCAACCCCACAATGTCATGGTGCTATAGGCTCTGGCCGTGTTGTGCTTCGGAAGTAAAATAATTGCAGGAAGAGAGCAACCCGGCTAAATCATGCCAGTCTGGGGGAGAGAGGGCAGCAGACAGGAGCTGGACTATTCGGCCGTGATGCCTATAAGTGCATTTCCTCTGCTGTGCCCCCTCTGATCCAGCTGTCCCTAATATCAAAGATGTTCTGTTTATGTTTGGAAATCAATTGATATTGTTCATGATGGATGAGCTGTTGGCAGACATACCCTCTCTTTGGAGTGGAGTCAGAGGTGGCCCGATTTAATGGATAGCTTGTCTGCTTCAAACCTAAATGTGCAACTATACTGGAGCATAAAATATACAGCTGGTGGAGGCTCACTGATATGTCATGATAGCTACAGTGCACATAAATATGATAAGTGGTACAACATAGTCCCTTACTTCAATTCAAACTTCCCTCAGATGGAATATATTTCATTGCACGTCTGTGAAGGTGTCTGAAAATCAGCAGATATTAAATTTAGACAGAGGTAAATATTTTTTTGCAGAGACACAGAGGAGCCTCATTTTCCTCACATTATAAATGCTGTCACAAACATGACGCTTCGGAAACATTGCCTGTTTAGACAGTTCAGTTTAAGACATGTAATGGGTGGATTATTAGGCGCTGGAGTGCTTTTTTTTTAAAGGGCCCGCTAGTGCTTCTGCTTTCAGATAGTCTGGGCAGTATAAGACAGATAGGTGGTCTAGATTAGATAAAGATGTGTATGTGTGTCTTCCTAGTCTTATACAAATAGGGAGAGCCCAGCAATAGCTGGACGTGCACTTTCATCCTAGTGCTTTTTCTTGCCTCCAGCGATGGGAGTGGATGACCTTTTACTGTCAACTTCTAACATGACAAATTACAGAGGCTGGATGACCGTGTTTTTTAGGAATGCAAGAGTTCACTGCCTGGTCAAGCCGCTAGCAGGGCAGTGGACCCCTACAATGGAGACAGATGTATTAATTGATAGATAATAGTCATAGATATATTGGCTGGGGGGCTTCGTATTTTGAAGCCAGAAATGTGATAGCCAAGGAAGCCTTTAAAGGGTTTCGCTATCCTCTCCCCACAGGGACTGCCTGAGCAGTACAGACCTGCACATGAACTAAATCATGTACCCAACATCAGAGCAAAAGACTTCTGGGATGAACCTCCACTGTGCTTCCAGTGGCTTTGTCTGAATATAAAGACAAAATTAGGTGCGACCATTTCTTCTGTGCTGCTTGCATGTGTTTTTTTCCTTCAAGGGCTTGTGGTGAAAGCTAAGCGGGTGTGTGTGACATGTCTTGGCTAGCACTGCAGAGGTGGCTCACATGGTCTGCTCTGTTGTGTGATGTCAATGCCCTGTTTAATTGGAGATCAGCTGGGCCAAATACAGCGAGAGCATTGCTTTCTGACCTCATCGGGCTGATCTGTGCCATCCATTCAGCACACTCTCTTGCAACCACATCAGTCACCAGCCTGTCAGTTTGCACAAACAGCTAGTAAGTATTTATTGTACTGATTACATGTGCTGCACTGACTTGCCAAGGGCCGGTCTCTTAAGATGCACACCTGATGTTTTCCTAATTTACAGCACTTCTGTCCAATAGCTGTAGTGAGGTCATTGATATATTCAGTGCTGACCAGAATGACAACTGTGTGATCAGGGTCATTTGTAAGGCACAGTGAGGGCTTTTGTTCCTCTCGTCAGATGTGCAGCCATGTGGAAATCATTACATATTTACTTGCAGTGTTCATTCTGTCCCACACAGATTGGATCATTACATATTCCTCATTTGTTCAACTACACTACTGTATTATGCAAATGCTCATTGTAATGGATTTAGTCCCATGGACCAAATATTACAGGCGTAGTTATCACTTATTGCAGTGTAGCCAACAGTTAGTGAGCTGAGAAAATGTAACAGATATTGCCAAACATCCCATCCACATTTATGGAATTGAGCATTCTGCATTGTGGTAAAAATGATTATTTTATCCCCGAGGTTTTGAAACACTCATAAACAATCACACAGCCTTCCATGCAAGCAGAAATTCGTGTTGGCTATGATATTAACTCAGTTTCCTGTTAGATTTCTGTACAGTTATTCCATCAGAATTATTGCACTTGGTACATACAGCGAGTATTTGCTGGGTTAACCAAAACTGTACATTTTTATGTAACTAATTCCTTCATCATAAATAACTTGGCAACAAATGCCACAAAGGTAGAGGCCTGTATTTTTTGTTATAGCACTAAATGTTTGCATTTTACTGTAAATAAAACATCCTAAAGAACAGAGTAACATATTGATGTGTAGAGGAGGCTGAAGACCAAACACACAGCTGTTTGCTATTTTCACCATTGAACGGCAAAGACATAGTCCTGGGTGCTTTTAATATGAAGGAACAAATGTTTGACTAATAAAATCTCTCATGCAGGCTGAGGGGCTCAACCACACTGTGGCAATAACACTGAAGGCTACCTAGATTCATGACTAGTCCTCCAATAAAATAAACAGCCAATAAAACATCATGCTGGGACTCCCCTGACAGCACTTTAACATCATTACACTTTCAACAGGCTTTCATTGAAAACTTGAATATATTTTTGACTGTTCCCTATTACTTGTAGTCAACCACATGGGTCCAGACAAGGTTTTATGGCCGTCTACTTAATATCACATATCTCAATCCTCCGTGTGAAGTGCTGCGTGCTCACTGAGTGTGAGCATCTTGTGGGGAGATCTGGGGCCGATTTGCGCTCACCATTGCTTACATAAACTCCACTTCCACCTAATCACTCTGCCTTGATGTCAGTAGCTAGAGAGCATATGGAGCGTATATATTTTCGATCCACAGAGGAATTCAAAGGGACTTTTATCATCGTACAGGGAATTATAGTACTGGAATTAAAATATAACAACCATCATAATGATATGATTATTAAATGATAGCCGATTATGGGAGAAAAACTTGCCCATCAAACAAAAAAAGAAACATTAAAAGGTAATTATGCAAATTGTGCCTAAATAAACTGTATTACTTTTCGCATGTTTTGTTTTCATGTTGAATCACTTTATTCTTTTCCCATTTAAAGAAAAAAATAAATTTGGAATAGTACCATTTTACACTTTGTACATGATATATGTGTAATATGATGACAGACAGTAATCTCCAGGGGTAATATTAAATGATTGCTATGAAATCTATACCACTTGTCGAGCAATCGAGCCAAGTATCACCTACTTTTTTCTTTTTAAAAACGCCATCAGATCATTTTCTGTGAGGTTAATCCTTTTGACCTTTGCTGTTGCTACAGTATTTAACCTGGTGTGTATACAAAGATTTTCAAGAGGATTACGAAGGTCCTTAATAGGGGATTAGCCAAATCCTCATGTTGTCTGTCCCAAATTCTATTACACCCAGGGATTAGACTATCAACAATAGCTGAAGGCAGCTGGGTTAAGAGGGTGATGTTAAAGATGTGTTGCTCTCCTCGTTCTAATTGGACTTAAATGGCTCGTAAGCTTCACAACATTGTAAAATTAAAGGGTTGTGTGTCAGGTTCAACTAAAATCAGTGAAAAGTGGGAATGTGTGAAAGATGTCACACTGGCAGAAACTCATGAAAAAAAATGTTCCCTTCTTTTTTTTTATTTTTTATAAAACTCTAAAGGCTGGATCTTGCTGGTTAAAGTCTATAATTACAAGCTGATGACAGGATTGCACATTCCATCAGTGTGTGGTCCTGTGTGTGTGTGTGTGTGTGTGTGTGTCCTGACACACAGAGGTGATGCCAGACTCCCCCTATAGGACTTCACCAGTACTTCAATGCTTCAGTGAGGGGTGGAAACTATACACTCCTCATTGATAGAGAATATCAATAGGAAAAATTCATGAATACCCAGATTATTCTAAAAACTGTTCTTCCCCTATCTTTTTATTTATTTATTGGCAATAACCTTTTTGTCTTATTCAATTATAGCAACGTTTAACACAACATATGTTGTTTTGGTGCTGTTTTGTTTACATGTCCAGCAAATGGTTCATAGTTTGTGGTGCTGTTGTTGTAACTACATTCCATTTTATATCCAGATCTTTCTAATATTTTCTCCACCTCATTCATATTGATGAAAGAAGGGTATTTTATATATATATATATATATATATATATATATATATATATATATATATATATATATATATATATATAACTTACATTTAATTTAAGCATTTGCTGGACCATGTAGACACTACTACACCAAAGCAACACAATATAGTTATTATAATATGCCAACGATTGCTATAACTGAACAAGACAATACATAAGTAAATAAAACTCAGCATTGTAATTAATGTAGTAGTGGAAATGCTTGATCTCATAGGATTGTATTAGACTGCATGAATTTTAGCCGGGTGTACCTAAAAAACTGGCAACTCAGTCCATGTTTAGACGACAGTGAAATCTATAATATCGGCCAATAGAGCATACGTAGAGTCAGTCATCACGTTTATAATCGCACTGAAAAACCCTCCCAACACCATCACCTCCTGCTTGCCCGCCTTGAGACACTGTAAGACCACTTTACTTTACACTCTAGCTCAGGCTGTACTGTGTGTGTGTGTGTGTGTGTGTGTGTGTGTGTGTGTGTGTGTGTGTGTGTGTGTGTGTGTGTGTGTGTGTGTGTGTGTCTGTGTGTCTGTGTGTGTGTGTGTCTGTGTGTGTCTGTGTGTGTCTGTGTGTGTGTTTGCTACCAGGCTGGAGGTGTAACCAAAGGCCAGCACACTCCTCTCTTCAGATCGTGTTCTTCATTGTTTCCTCTTCAAGAAACACAAATAACTCAATTTGTTTGCGACTCACGTTTTAAGGCATCCCGCTTGTCAACTGATATTCATGGAATTTCGGCAAGGGGCTTCACAGTGAGCCTGAGCAGAGATGCAGGGAGGCTGACAGCGCTAATGGCTATAAAGATAAGTGGAAGAATGTTGACGCTTGAGAAAGCCACAGGCAATGCAAGACGATGAAAGAGAGAGTTCACCACTTAGACCGCTCCCTGACAATGGGGGGGCACAACTAGTATTTTATCAGCTATTACACTTCAAATTACTCCCTTTTAAATGCTGCTTACAATGGTGAATAAATAAAGCTGACTCCTACAATCCCACAAAACAGGACTGTGTTTGATGCTATTATATCATCTTACATCTGTAAATGTTTTTGGCCACTTGCCTGCTGCTGAATGTGGTTTTGCAGCAACATCAAGGCTATGAGCCTGCTATAAGCGCAGAGAAGACAGTGAATGTTGCCTGTTGAGAAATGAGATGTTGAAATTGTTGCAGTTTGTGTGCTCCTCTCTTCCTCGGTCTTGTATCTGTCTTTTTCTGCCCTCATCTTTCTCTCTCTCTGCCTCTCTCTGAGGTGCAGCCAAAGTAAACACCCTGTTCAGTGCTCTCAATCACAGGATCTCTCAGAGGAAGAGGGGGCAGTGCCCTGGCACAGTGCTGGTGGCCAGGCCTGGGGAGTGGGAGAGGAAGTAGGCCACTGCCTCAGAAATGTTCTATCATTCCAGCGCCAACAGGGAATTCACATCTATCAGAGCATGTGCTCGCACACTCAAGTGCTCCTACTTGACATAAATATTTGCATGACATGGGCTGACATGGGAGATCCTATCATAAGTCATACAAACTCATCATAGCCCATTACAAGCAGCACTCACAGTGACCACCAAGACAGACAGTGGCTAAGTAGAGAATAATGGCTGACTCCTAGACCTGCAGCAGCTACAGTTACAGAGACATGGGATCATTCTGTCATCAGGTTTTTAAACAAAATGTCATCCCAGCTATTACATTGTCATTTTTAGCTGCTCTGTCACAGCCCTGCAAAACGTCCAGTGACGGATTGTTCTCCTGCTGAATGCCTCTCGGCGGTTATGTGCCTGTGCTTTTTCCCACGTACTTCAACCTTTGCCTGACTGCAGCACAAATCACTCTCAATTGTGCTTTGTGTGGCAGCACGAGGAAGAGTCTCTCTGTTATTTTTGGTGTATGAATGTGTCCGTTAGGTGTTGTGTGTTTACGACAGCCCTATTCATTTTCACTTTTGTCCTTCATCACATACTGTATTTGAGAGGAAGCCCCGGCTTTCATGCAGCGCAGGGACCAGTTTGCATCCATGTGAACATTTCCTTCATTTAGGGGCAAAATAACAATGACAATACCACTGGTTTGTTTTCAGTTCAGCCCGCTTCTCTGATTCAAAGTGTGTGTTACAGATAGCTTTGGCTGGGAACCAGCAACGTTTGCCAAGCAGGTTATCCCGCTGTGCTCTTAAACATAAATCTACCACTAAATAGTAACTCCTCGACATGCAGACAAGTTTGTCTAAGAAGCCTGAATAAAAACACTTATGGGATGTTGGATTGGTGTTGGATTAACCATAAGGTATTAAATAGATAGTTAAAACAGGTCGGAAATGTTTCTAACATGAATGTAAATCTGAAATGTGTCTCAATCTCAGTGTGACCCTCTTCACTTTTCCTGTCACTAGTAATGAAGGATTATTTTACCGTCTAGATTCACATCTAAAGCCTGCAAGTACTTAAATCTTAGATACAGGATTACAGGACCTCATAAAATAATAGATGTCAGTGTGGTCAATGCAAGCGACTGTGATCAAGATAAGGATTATTTGCATGCATTCATGCTGCGACTCTGTAGAGAATGATCAGTGTCATCCCGAAACAATGGAGCTGATTTATGAAATATGGCAATACTGAGACATTCATGATTATTGATTGGTATTGTTAGCAGCTTTAAAAGAGCCATATGTCTTCATCTTCAGCAATGACACACGTATAACAAATAAGTTTACCACGCTGTGTGAAACCCACAGGCAACATTTTAGGGTTCTGATACACATCACAGGGTTACTTCATTACATTTTGTGTCATTATAGTGAGATTTTTGCATGAATTAGCAAAATAAATGAATACAAACCTTTTTCTTGACAAGCACATCCATAAAAAACAGAAGGGAAAAGTTTGTTATTGAAATACAAATGAGTTCCTTATTAGACAGGTGTGCACTTATTGTACTGTAATAAATACAATATCATAATACACTTATAACTTTCACAGTGCAGCTTGGGGAAGAGAAACCCATTATGTGGTTTCAGGGCCCATGCATCTTATTCAAGCGTGATTCCTCTTTGAAATGGGTTTATAAAAATAATCTATTCTGTATTTGTTTTGAATTGTCACAGACAGGAGGATCTTGCCTACTCTCAAGGTTAGCGAAGTTGCTCAGATGAATGGTTGTTTGAGACTGCGCTCGTATGTCAATGTTTACCCCATTAGTGACAGCTCCGAGGCAGTAGGCCACTTAATATTGTCTGTGTAGTCCCGACTGTCCCCGCACGCCAGTTCAAAAGTTCAGCCACTTCCTCAAGGGTCTCATCACATTCTCGCCACATCTTGATTTTTAAAGCTACACGGAGAGACTCGACCTGTCAGGAGAAATACCACAAAAAAACCATGATGGAACACAGGTTTGGAGCCAGGGCCCGTCAGGCCAACAAAGCTGCCTCCTGGCTCTCTGGTTTGGGGGCCTGGACGATGGAGCTCATATTAAAGGCTGTGTAGTGGTCCAGGGCATGGCTGCCTGCATCAAGCTAGAGGAGGAATTGATTGTTCTGGAAACTGATGAAGCTCAGGCACAATTAGATTGCAAGGCAGCGCTGTGAGGTGAGAGAGCACCCTGCCCGTCTCGCTGTTGATTGATGGTAAAATAATAACCGTTGCGTATTAACTATAGAGTTCACCACTAGGTTAAGGTGGGCCAAAAATTGCTGCTCTTATTAGATTCCGATATGACTTGCGATGCAAAAAGATTATTTTCATTGTGGCAGTGGACAGTTATTCTGCATGCTGAGAGGTGGTTTTCTACAGTATGTTGCTGTCAAACACTACATGAGGGTTTTGAGTCAGGAGGGCATTGGGTCAGGAGTCACACCAGGACATTAGTGAATGTTATTCTGACATTCCAGCCAACAAAAACAGATGTGAGGCTTATTCAAATACAATCACTCACACTGAAGGTCACATAGGGTCCCTTTATGTTTCACTGTTTCCTCATATCTCCCGCACTGCATCAATGTCCGCTCAAATATGTAGCTCCTTAAAAAAGCTGGGGGAACATCAGTTCATCATATTACTGGACTTCAAGATGAATATCCTCTTTCATATACATGTCATGGAGCCAAAATACTTAGTGCACAACCACATTATAATATGTGAAAAGGAAATGATGGACAGGGGTAGTTTCACTGAGCAATCTATCCATGTTTTAGATATGGATTAAGAAAGGCCAAATAGTCAACAGCAAATGTATTTTTTCTTGAAGAGTGTTTCCTCAATGTGTGGTTACAAAACAATTTTCCCTCCTGCTCAAAGTGTGTAATCCTGCTGGTCATTTGTTAGCTGGTGCATCTCCCATGTGAAGGCGAGGCCGCTGGCAGAGTGTTTGGGTATACAGGAGGTGAAATCTTATAGTAGCATATCAGAGCTCGGGGATTCACACACTCATTTATCTCCATTTCTCGCACACGGTGTCTAGTAATAAAAGCTCAAGTGAAAAGGGGGTTTATCATTGGAATGACAACATCTCCCAGATGCTGCAAGAAGAAATCAAGAGAATAGATAACGCATTACAATAACAAGTCCTTACTCTGCAGAGAATCCAATTAGGAGAGCCTTACATCATGATAATCTAGCAGAGGTGGACTGGTTCATTTAGACCGGTGGATAACAGAGCAGAGGGAGGTCTGGTCCTGGAGATCAGGGTTAGTTGCAGTTAGACCTGCTGCATACATCAGCAGCCATCTAGTGTGGAGAGGTTTACCCCCTAGTGGTTTATAGGAGGAATACAAGACTGATCTGCTTTTAATACACATTATGGAAAATTTGTTTAAATGCAGATTACTGCAATAGAGTGAAAACACCCACAAATAAGTTGGCGCATGTTAGTGGGTTTCAGTTTATTTATTGACAAATATTTTGTCTCAACTACTAGTTGAGATAATTTACAGCTAAATAATATGAATTGTGGGGTTTAACTGCAGCAACCAGCCACGCAGATGTTCATATGTGCATAGTGCCAGGAATGGCTGTGATGGTGGGGTATCTTGTTGTGTTGTTGTGGAGTGGGTGCACCGCTGGGCCTGTCTGTTCTGGTGTGCTAGTTTCCTGCTGCTCAGCATTTCGCAGGGCCTCGGGGGGACACAGGGGGGACATATGACTGGGCCACGCAAAGCTGAGCTAGTCACTCCTATCGTTCCGCAACAGACACATCCCTTTGGCGTCCTTCTGTCTCTTCATTGTCATCCCACTCCTCAGCACGGAAGCAGACATGGCGACGAGCCTGATGTTCCTCTCCATGTTAGTTAGCGGCTCCAGATCCCTCGCATTTCAGAGTCGGTGACTGCAGAGCAGGTGCACATGTTGCCACAAGGGCAAAGTGGACATTTCTGCACTCCTTTCTCAGCAAAGCTCTATGCTGACGTAACAATTTACCACCCAGCGACCCATACTGTGTTTTGATCACTCTTACATTTACCTGACAATGCAGTGATTTATTGGTGCTGTGATCATTCTTCGTACAGGGATGCAAAGTATGCTCTAACATGTAAAGATGGAGAACACATATGCTAACATGTTAGATTTCTGGCTCTTTGAAGAATTAGTAATATATTTTTTATTTTTTAGAATCGTGCCAGTGCACTCAAACAGGCAAGATAAAAGTGCTGTTTCATACATTTTATACAGAAGTAAATATATTCAAGCTGATTTTACTTACAAAGGCTTTTTAGAAGTTCAAAGTAGTAGTTAAACACATCTGATGCTGCAGTCCATCTAGTTTAAATAAAGTTGAGATTTAATTGATCCCAGAGGGAAAATTTGCCTATTACAGTTACACAATAAACTGTCTTAAGAAGTACAAAAGGGATAAAGAACTATTGAAAATGATATGAATAAAGTAAAAGAAATCAGAAATTAGGAAATAACATTCCAAAATGTCCAAATGCTAAATATTATATTTATTTATTTATTTATTACAATATGCCATTTTGAATATGGCTTTGTTTATTTTTTACATATTACAGTTACATTCCATCCTAACTACCCCATCTGTTTATTGGTTAGTATGTACATTTGTATAATGCACAAAAATAAAATCTAATTTACATTACTTGTGCAAATATGTGCAGACAGTGAGTCTTGCGGTTTAATCTGTAGGCCTTATCAAACTCACTTATTGTTAAGTCATACTGAAGTTGGGATTGTTATCTAAGCATGTCGTAAACATTTTCTAAATATAGTTACTGTGGTATTTATATTAATACCATGTCTACTACATACACTGTGAAATACTAATCCCAAATTCTGTATAAAGCCTAAATAAATAAAATGTACATTAGTTTCTTTTTAAGGGAAAAGCAAAAACAGGGAGAAATCCATTATTACTCAAAGCATAAAAAAGAAATATCATGAAAGCTTGCTTTGCGTAATTACATTCTGGCTCATGTGAGCAGCCTGTCTTCTCTCTGTGCTGGGGGCAAAGCTGTGCATTGTTTGTGATGAGCATGAATGCTGACCTTTGGCCCCTCTGGTGGCCTGTGCAACCCCCCGAAAGTTCACCGGAGGGTCATAGAGTCCTTGTGCCTCTACAGACACTGTGTTGATGGAAACTCCACCCCCCTCTGTAAATCTGTCTGTCTGTCTGTCTCAGTCAGGCACAAACACACACACACACAAACCAAACAAACAAAACCTGATCACGATGTGAGCATGAGGTTTAGAAAATATTTCAGCTCTGACAGTATTTGGACATCAGTTTCTTTCGGGATACTAAGCTGGAAATATTGGGTCAACACATAAAAAAACACGCATCAGGCAAGTATTCCAACAGCTAATCTCAATTAAAAGAAATGATCACATTCAATTCTAAAATATTGTCAAATGAATAAAATCCCAAGTTATCTACATGAAATTTAAAAAACGAGGCCCGTTGTGTTTTACACAGTAACCAATGATGTCTGCTTTTAGTGATTGTCACGGTGTGGCTTTCAGAATCTTTGCTGGGGCAGATTCATGCATTTTCCTATGCTCTGTGGCCTTCAGGCACGACCACAGGCAAATGGCATTGATGCTTATCACATGAGATATCACATGCTGCTAGGCAGAACATCTACCATGTCCTGTACGTGAGATATGCTGCCGTAACATGGAGATCATTTTCGTTTGGGGAAGCCATTAATACTGAAGATCTCACAGTCCCACTGATTTCCATATGTAAATTATTTTCTGTGAGCCCAGAGCATGGCAGAGTGCTCTGGGTTTGCAGTGATAGGTTGTTTAGGGATCAGATTAGACCCTGTGTCATTTCATGCTAGAGATGATAATAATGGCTGCCACTGCCGAGATGACTGTTGACATCATTACTCATGGGTTCTGCCACACGCATCAATCTTCACATGCTGTATAGACGCTCCTGAGGTGAATGAATTTTTCACTTTGCAGTTCAGAGTGGGGTCACACAGAAACATACCCTCACATATGAGAGGAGCACAGCAGGTAAACCTAAAGACACCACTCATTTTTCTTTCCTTTCTTTTTTTTCTCCACAGTATTAGATTACTTAGGCTTTGTTTAATTCTTTCCACTCAGCAGACTGATATGTTACTGTACATGATCTGACGGGGTGTTTCTGATCCAGATGTATGATGCAATCAAGTTCAATGACATGCTGGGCAGCAGATGTTGCTTTAACATAATATGCAAACAAATTGTCAGCTGGTTTGAAGTTTTGGTATAGTCCAACACAAAATTTTATCCAAAGCTCCTAATGATTGCACGTATGTGTCCTTCATTAACCAAGGGTGATACAGTGGTAATACAATCTGTAACCCTGCATTGTTAATGCCATGCTCTACCCACTGGACTTTACAGGATAAGCAGAGCTAATCCCCAATGAAAGATTCCCTCCCCCCTCCCTCTTTGGGGTCTCTGGAATCTCTGAAAGGACAATACAGATGTAGATGTGATGGTGCATCATGTTTTAACAGAGGTGTTCTCCATTGACAGGTGTAGTGAAGGTGTAAGAAAGGCAGGATTTACCCTCCTAAACTGTGTGCTGTCATTTTTACAAAGTATGTTCAGGGGGTGTGAAAGGGATCATTAGTTGTGTGGCAGCGGAAGCAGCCGTGTTGTCTGCTACCTGCTATTTACTTCCCCTCATTACTGTACGCTGGCTGGCGCTGGTGGGAGTGTCAACATCATTAACATGACTGTCATTAGTCCTGTCCCACTCTGCATGGAGAAGTTAGTCCTGGGGAGAAAAATGAAGCATCTTTCACCACCAACCTCTCAGCTGCAGCAGCTACTGCACTGTGAACGCTTCCATTCAGTTGGACTTGATAGATAATAGGCAGTCTGAGAAGAAGAAACAGCAGCTCTGCCCAGTCAATTGAAATAACCCCATCATCAATGCAGTTTATGCCATCTGAGAGACAAATTCATAATATAAATACACATGAAAATATAGGACAATAGTAATACAGTAATACAACGTAACTGACACACTTTACTGAATATAAAACTTGATGCATGTGCAACAGCTGAAATGAACTGTCCAAAACATAAAATGTTCCAGAATAAAAATAAATGCTCCTGATTTTGAATGAAAACTTTTATGAGAACATGGACTCATCCATAGACTGTTGATACATAAATTAATAAGATAAAACCCCTATTATCTTGAATCACTAAAATATATCTCTGTTGTATCTCTCTGTGGTATTTACCCGCAGCATCTCACTTTTGAATTGGCACCTACAACAGGATTAAAACAAACAAGCTCCCTCACACCTTGTCATCTGCCTGACTTGGCTGGATGTTATTATAGCCAACTTCAAGGCCTCCGCAGCAGCTGCAATCACTTATGGCAGTCTGCCTCAGTGCTCAACCCCTCCGTGCCCCCAACTAGTTTCCCATCAGCCTTGAGGGGGTAGAGCTCCTCGCACTCAGTTTAAACCCTCTTGCCTTGCTTAGACTTCCTCGACCACTGCAGAGCTGACTGGAGAAGTAGAACAACCGAGAGCGTAGCAGTGCAGAACACTTCCCCATGAAAACTTATTGTGAGTGGATCCACATACTGTGATTCCACTTTTTTTTTTTTTTTTTTTTTTACAGGACTCGAGTTCAAAATGGGCTGGGCTTTCAGAGGAACAGTGCCGTCCAATGGCAGCGCCGGGATCGCTGTGTGGCTCGTCTGATTTACGGTACATCATTAAGTCAGCGCATTCCTTCTCCCTGTGGCCCAGGTGGCTGTGGGGCCTGAGGCCCAGACTCACAGGAGCAGAGCATTGCTCTCTGTGGAGCACAGCACAGCCAAGGGGAGCGGCACATAACACAGAGGAGCAGCTGCACACCAGTGCATCCAGCTCCATACTACAGCCATGCCACATCCCTCCATGACAGGAAGCACGCAATACAATACATCTCAGCACCTTCTCTATGAAGGATATATGTTGTCTTATTTATAGGCCCATAATCCTGTTTTCATTCAACTTCAACTGTGCTTTGACTGCAAGAAAGATTAAGAACTAGAAAGCAAGAGGGTACGCTGATCTATGACCTATGCAACAGCAGGATGTGTTACAAACAGGCATAGTCATATACAATTGAAAATGAAAAGAGATTACTTCTCCCCAAAAATTAACCATCAGGCTAGTTTGATGTAAAGGTCTCATTGAAGAAAATGCATTGGCTTGTTCCTGTAACAAACATTCATTATATTGAGGATTTATGTGTTATATATTGCATGCTGTAATTAGTAATTTAAACCATTATGAATGAATGATCTGCCAAACAGTCTTTTTTTCATATTCAATATCTCAGCAGTCACAAACTGATGGTGGCACAAATCTTGAGAGATTTTTGGAGCTGCTTTGCCCTCTAGTGGTAACTCACAGTGTCAGAGTCCACACAGACATGAACTCCCCCCCCTCCTCTTACACACCACCAGGCAGCCAGTGCAGGAACCACAGCCTTCGGTTAAACTCTTTGAACATTCTAATAAGATGACTTGTCAATCTGCAGAGGATATCACATCGACAGCTTTGTAATTTTTTTTTGCAGACTGACAGTAAAAAAGAAATTAGCTGTTAGAGATTTCAGCACTTTATGAAACTTTACAAGCAGACTTTAATATTTACAAGACTACTAAAAACCCTGGCAGTCCCTTCAGCTCTGATTTACGCATTAGTGACATACTGTAGTTTATGTTGGGGAAAGAGGCAGCTTACAGAAACTGGCTGTACAACAGTTTGGATATCAGTTTTATAGAAACTTTACAGCAGACAGGACTTCAGTGTGTCTGACACAATCAAACAACTCCTATGTGGTGGTGTAATGTTTTTATACTGCAATCAATTTATTTCAGTGTGTGTGTGGTTAAGAGAAAGAGAGATTTTATTCAGTATCAATGATAAGTTCATTCAGGATGGGAAAACGTTGTGGTCGTTCCAGCTTTTGGCTGCAGCTCTGGGAAATAGAAACAGTGTGGTGATGAGGTACTTCCTGCACTGTGTGTGTGTGTGTGTGTGTGTGTGTGTGTGTGTGTGTGTGTGTGTGTGTGTGTGTGTGTGTGTGTGTGTGTGTGTGTGTGTGTGTGTGTGTGTGTTCATGGAGCCCCACAGAAATTGGCATCGGTGTCGGTGAAAAGCTCCTCGGCCTCCTCGCTGACAGTGGTAACGTGAGACAGACAGTGTGCCATTTGCTGTGTGTCTGACTAAGATGTCTTGACCTGACCAACTGGACAGGCCTGACTTCCAGCTCTGGCTTATATCTCTAGCACAGCATTGGTCACTTCACACCTAGCTGCTTGATTGGCCACATTTGCATGGGATCGGTGAGACAGCATTTTGTTATGATTTGGATGAAACAGTGGAACATAAACCTAAAGTAAGCCACTAACATTTATTTTCTATCAGTTTCTTTTTGAAAATTGAAAAGTCTGCTGAAAACTAACCACTAACTCTGCATGTTAGTATGTATCCTGTAGGTCTAGTTTGTGTAGTGGTGTTCTGTCACTTTGTGTATGTTTTAATTGTGACCTGCCAAGAGACTGCAGATCAAAATTAGCTTTAAGCTAACTCTGGTACAATACAGTACATCAAATGGTAACATTCATGCTTATATTGTACACGGTCCCTCACAAATATAATAAATGAATAAGTATGTATATCAGTCCTAACAACAAGTCAAGGATGGAGAAAATAAAGCACTAGGCTGAACTATTTTTAAATAAACTCAATTCATAATATTTATGCTTAATTATCATAATGTAATATTAAACCTCATATGTATGGGTGTTTTGCCAAACATTCCTACATACCTGTTATATATTTAACATAGATTTACCTACATATTAAACAGTTTTAAATACCTTACTGTCATTGTGGCCTATTATATTTATGTTTAGAAACAATCATTATTGTAACAGTTCTCAACTAACTCATTACCAAACACAAATATGTCAGCAAGTATTTTTAATGTTATTGTCTTGTAGTAATTGCAACATGGTTATGCATACTGCGCAGCACCTCACTATTTGGTTGTCAAGCTAATGACCACTGAACTGAATTCCTGTTCTGATTCTGAAGTATCTGACTCCTGATCCTCGAAATCAGTTGCTTGAAGCACGTCTTCATTTTCTTAGTTATTTCATGTGAACGTACGCTAACATAAACACACTTCTTCCTCCTTGTGTGTGCATAAATTAATCAGTTGAGGTTAAACATGAAAACACATTATCTGCTATTACCTGCATACTTGAATACAAACACAATTCAAGGGCTTACTGAATAACATGAATGAAGTAAATGTGGTGTAATATGGTCCCAGGTCTATGTAGACTCAATATGTGTCTTTTATGCCATGTTTGGACAAATGATGAAGCTCAAGCCACTTCACAAGTCAGAAATAAACAACCATTAAAACTTTCAGTAAGAAAAATGCCTTGTAATACAGGTAACACCTACACACAAAGCCCAAGCCTGTTTGCTGACACAGTAAGCCTACACCCGTCACACAAAATAAATGTTCTGCCCAATAGGAAAGCAATTTTGCAATGCATCACTTTAAGTGAGTGGACCTCTGTGCCGCAACCAGTGTCTCTTAACCTTTCCTTAATTTGTCTTGTCTTGTTATGAGCTTGCAGGAACAACTCTGTCCTTTCACTACCAAGATCTGAGTGCTCAGCCTTGCACAGAGCTTGGTTCAATTTGAGAGGATGAAAATGCGAGTTGAAGTCAGATTTTACTGTATGGCTCCTTGCTAAAGTCGATGCAGCTGTTTCCTCTCTCATTCGCTCTTTTGAAAACAGAAATACTGCATCGCAACATGAATCCGACACCCTGTGCTTTGCTTCCTGTTGTCAAAGCGCCATCATTAGTGTGTTCAAATGAGAGGTTAATAAAGAATAAGTTACTGCAACTTTCACTGCACACTTGATTTACTGCCACCACCTTTCTACAGCACACAAACAACCAACACTTAATTTCACCATAGAGCTGATAACGAAATGTTATCTCAATGTAAAGGAGGCAGTGACCTCTCCTCTGGCTTGTAAGAGGTTGCATGAAAATATTTGCAGCATTGTGTGGGATTACCATCCTCTGAGAGCCAAGTTTAACAATAAATAGCTGTAGTAAACGAGCACATGGAGAGCGCTGTGTGGTTTTAATTAGGCTGGTGCTGAGAGCAGGATCACAGTACATGATTTGGTTTCATCTCAGTATTATAAAAAAAGAAGTGTCTCAGAAGTTCAACTTTTCCACTCGTAGCCTATAGGACATCATCACTCTTGTTCAACAACCTGACACGTATTTTGGTAGGATTGTCGCCACAAGAAGGAAGTTGTAAACCAGAAAGGCTCCCAGTGCAGGAAGCCTCCTTTCATTGTGGATAATGTCACCTTGAAAACTCGGTGGTCCTCAGTAGACCCTACACAGAGCTTACAGTAAGACTTGGAACAATACCTACCAGGATACTTTACAGGCCAGAAAATAACATGTTAATAATGATATAAACTGATCCCAAAGTTCATGTAAAAAAATAAATCTCAATCCATCTAGTCTAGAACGGTTGCAAGTAACAGGTTTCAGATTGGCAAGTTTAATTTTTAGGACTTGTTTATGTTGTGTTTATTCCCTCTCATTCCCTGGACACTTTGGTAACTCCAACCCTTCATTAGGCCTTATTACGCACACCACTCACTCAACATCTGGCTTGGGGCTCCCAGAATGGCTCATTTGCCGTGCTTTTTATTGCAGTCATATAGTTGGAGTTGTAAACGACTGTGTGGCTCTGTATTGTTTTCTGTTGTGGGGAGCACACCGTAGTCTCACCAACGACGTGAAGAGTTACTGTAATGTGCACGTCACAGTTTCCCATCCTCTAAACAAGTTCAAGCTTTGTTTGCAGGTTTTTAGGGATAGAAAAGCTTTTAAAAAACAAGTGTCATTTTTTTAGTATAGTTTTATTAGAAACTGCCATTAGCAGCGACAGTATTTAGACTTTAGTGGAAGTGGGTTGTTCAATTTAGCCCCTGGCCTGTGATTGGACGAATCTCAGTTGAGTAAGTGGCACGTAGTGAAGGGATTGGCAGCTCTATAACTCCCTCAGACAGGTTTGTCATCTGTGTCAATGACCCACCAGGGAGCCGGCCCTAATATCAAACCCAATGCTGATGGATGACCACAGTTCCAGCTGTTAAGGCACTGTCACAAACAGGTTCCTCCATAGCCTATCACTGTGTGTGTGTGTGTGTGTGTGTGTGTGTGTGTGTGTGTGTGTGTGTGTGTGTGTGTGTGTGTGTGTGTGTGTGTGTGTGTGTGTGTGTGTGTGTGTGTGTGTGTGTGTGTGTGTGTGTGTGTGTGTGTGTGTGTGTGTGTGTGTTGTAAGTAAAGCCATGGTCAAAATGTGTGACCACAAGAGCAGCTGCTGTCATCATTATCTCACAGGGCCAAATTTGATGTTTTGATGATTCTCAGACAGTTTTCTGTGGCATTAAAGAAACTTTCTAATCAAGTATGGAAGATGAAGACATGCCTATAAATGTGTTTTTCATACCTTTATGCTGCATTGTTTCTTTTAAACAGCGAAAGACGTTTTAAAAAATGGCTCACACAACAGTACATCCATAATATCTTCCCATTGTTTTCATCTAGGTTTTCATGTATTTGTGGAGTCAAAACTAGAAACCCCAACAAAAAATGCATGTTTCTAAATAAATCAAATCTGTATTACCCTTATGTTTTATTAAGCTAATTCTGGATACATCCATGTTTCAGTCCTAAATGCAGATTTTGAACTGAGGCAGAGGCAGAAAAATGGAAGCATGGAAAGACTTTTATTCTCAAATCGGTTTAATTATGTTCAGAAAAATAGAATTAACACTTTTTTATGTTTTAGTGTGAAATGGAGCCACTTCATGAATCACACCCTTAAGTTTAAGGAATTATAAGGTTTTAATGAAGTGTATCTATTTAAAATACCTCCCACAGAGAGGTAGTATGTTTTGAATAAATGCTGAAGGTGAGAGAAGGTGCTTTACACTGGCACCTCTCTCTACACTACACGCTCTCATTGTTTCATTGTTCTGCCTTGCTTCTTTCAGCAAACGTGGTTCATAGTGGCTCAAGTGTAAACTACAGTACATCGCAGGAAGGAAGAGGACCTGGTGGTGGGGGTTGGGAGCAGGATCCCAGACCATAAAACCTGGCAGCCTCCCTCCTGCATTGTTCACCACCACTATTCCAGCCCAGTTTCACTGTTTTCTCCCTGTGCTGTGTGTATCCTGTCCTTTAAGAGGCAGTAAATGTTGTTGTTGTTGTTCATCAGACAAACATGAATCCTGACCAGCCTTCTCGTCTTCCTTTGTTCTTACCATGAAGACTCTTGAAGGCAGGAAGAAGGTTGTGCTAAAGAAGCAAATTAATAACCTGGTTATAAAGTTTGACACAGGCCTCATATGGGTCCAATCAGACACACATTAGGTTGCATGCAGCATGCATTACACTGAATAGAAAGCACAACAAATATATAAAATTCCAGCCTTTCAGCTGGATGCTAACATATCCAAATCTCCTCTTATAGCACCACCTTCTGGTGGACTGGGTCGCTGACTGCTGCAGTGTCATATATCACCAGAAACAGTGATTCAAAGTGTACATAATAAGAAATATGCACATTTTACAACATTTCTTTTGTGTCTTTTTACTCTGCTAATATGTATAACAGTACATTTTAATTCACATAATACGAATGAAAATGCATGTATAACAAACATAACAGAAAATGTGACCACATAATGAATATCCCTGCGTCTGCAAAGTAGGTAGTGCAAATTCACAATCACAACCTACTTTTTAAATGATACTGCCACAAGTTTTGTCCATTAAACTGTGTAAAAGCTGTTCACTTAACTTTCTCTCATAAATTATTACCCTGTTCTTATGCGTGCGATGAAACATTCAACACGACCGCAGCAGGAGAGTACAGCTTTTGTGCAGATGCTTCTCTCTCAGTCTATTTATGTGATTTAAGGCTGTCAGGGGAGCCAAGCAGGAGGCTGGACATGACAATGAAGCTGAAGTCCTGCAGAAACTGCTCCCCCTGCTGGCCGGGCACAGAGGAATCTGAAAAGACTGCAAGACAGCCAGAGGAAGGAATGCAGTCACTGAAACTCTCCATCTAGTTCCTTGTAAGTGTGTTTCTACCATGTAACTATATAAAGGTGATATTTACAAAGCAAGAAAGAAAAACAGAAAGTGGATGTAAAATGTTTTCCTTAAACATTTTTCCCGCTATTTTAGTGATTCTGTGTCAGTGACACATTAACCTTGATATCGTCACATATGATGTCCCATCTTTCCCACAAACACAAATGTTTATTCCCAGTTCATGTGATAACCATAAGGCCACTTGCTCTCCTATCACTTCTTCTGCTTGTCTACCTCTTCTTGCCAGGACCAGAACTGAAAATAGAGGGCAGAAAACGCCTCTGCGATCCCAGCTGCAAATAGAAAGCTGGAGACACGGGAACATTTTTTTTGCAAACCACTCTACACTCCACGCTAAATGCAGTCTTTCTCTGAGATCAGAAGGACTGATGAAGCCTGTCATAATTATTTCTATGCTACATTAACAGAAGTAACCCTGTAGTTTGCCTTGGCGCGGGTAAGTGTTGCTCCACGGCCTCAAGCATTTAAAGACTCCAACCTCCACTCCTGCTGAAGTGAAGGGTCAATGTCTGTCTGAGTTTAAGAAGTTTCACATCAGGAGCACTTAGAGCTGCTTTTTAAAAATTCTCCCTGTGTTTTTGTTCAGTGGAAAATATTCACAATATTTTGTAATGTGAATCCAGTTCTAATTGGTCCATCAAATACAAAATATCATAACCTAAAGCTATAAGCTTGGGTCCATATTTTGTATCCAAGATGTTTTGTTATTTGGGATAACTACATTTTATAGTCTTTTATCAGATCAGAGAGCTCCTGGGAAACACCCAACAGTTTCCAGGCACATGGTCTATTTTCAAAATCAATTTCTGTCTCACAGTTGGTTGCAGTGCCACTGAAGTAATCAGGGTCACACACCTCCCTCCATAGTCGTTTGCCAGCCCCTTCCAGCTGAAAAATGGAGCATTCTGGACTAGAGAGGTATATGAACAGAGATAGCTTGACACAACCATTTGTTTGGCTCAGGTGAATACAGCCAGACAGCAACACAGTCTCTGCTCTGCAGCGGGGCTTGCACTATGGCCAGATCCTACTGGACACTCATTCCTCAAAAAAGCTCAGCTCAGATACTCTGCTACTGTAATATACTACATGGAAAAAGACGAAGATGGTCTTGATAATTTTGATGATTGTTTTTACTCTACATATTTCAAGAGTTTAGCTGAGTATGTTTGGTAAGGAGGGAGGGTACATTTAAGGAGCTTTTAATGCATTAGAGTCAAAAGAAGTCATGGCATGCATCTGGCGTTTCGCATATGATACTGCAGGTATGTAAAGTCCATAAGTAGTATTGGCAAAATGTACTTCAATATCAAAAGTAAAAGTACTTATTATGCAGCAGGATGGTCATGTACAGTATTATTAGATGGAATGTTCTTTAGTAGAAGTTTAGAGTAAAGTAGCTTCAAATGGAAATAGTCAAGTACCTCAAAGTTCTAAATAGTTATTTTCCACAGCTGCAAAAATGATCTTATTTTATTATATTGAAACATAAGACAGCCCATTACTGCATGCAAGTACAGAAATAATGTCTTTGATGACACTTGTATTAATATCATCTCACTACACTATGTTTTTTTTTGTGTTTTTAAAAGTGTCCATTTCAGTTATTCAATTCATCTTAACACAAAAGGTTCCACTGTCACAGTGAAAAGTGTTTACAATCATCAAGTATATCTATGAATTTCAGAGACAAAAATACAGTGGTAATAAAAAGAATCCGTTGTAAATAATAACACGAACACCAGATTCTGTTGACAGATGTTATCTTGCACACATTCATTTCTCTGCTTTTTATTGACTGTGTCCTGTGACTTTATATAAAGAGTTTTGCTGTAATTCTTCTTTTGCTGTAACACATCTTCTCAGACTGCTGTAATATTCATGGTACAGGTATGAACAGAAACAACTCGGCACCTTTAGTGTAATGAATTTGAATCTGTGGCTGATTCAGTATTAGTCTGGGTTACTGCTCAGCCCTGCAGGAAATGAATTGCCCTTTATTTAACATTACAAATTACAGGTGACCCACAGTGAGGAGAGCTGTGAGTTTGAAAGGTGCGACAAATAGATTTAGAGGGGCAATGATTCCCTCCTAGCTTCCTGTTGTGCAAATGCAAGAGATTAAATGACAGAGGATATTAAGAAATAATTTGTGATTCCCGCTGTGATAACTGTAATGCGGTTAGGAGGCAATGAATATGTCTGTTTTTGTCACAATTAAATCAAATTAAGTATTAGATTACATTACATTGATTTGTTGTATTGCAAATTGTCATGTTGACGGTGCTGGCAGAAGGCAAATGAGAATATAAGGTTAGCATTGCTGCAAGGGTGGATTTGTTTGATCCTATGTGCTTCAGGTGTGGACTGAACAACACCCACATTAGACGTCCTGGACCCCGTGCTAAGGATTAAATCCTTACTTTTGAGTCATTATTGTCTTCTGCCAATGTTGGTGCCAGTGAGTAAAAACAGAGCTAAACGCAGTATGGTGGCTGAGTCATGCAGCGGCCACTTTAGACCTTGCTCTCTCAAAGATCATATAGCCAGAGAAAACCGCATCAGTCGAATGTTAAGATCGTATTACCTCAGAGATAAATCCATCAGTCCCCTTGTGGACATATCGAGGCAAATGTGTTCAAACCACGCTTTACACCATTTTAGGTTCCCTCTCCAGCCAATGACTTGGCCTGTTGAGTAATGAAGTGTTGGAGTTTAGTAATGAGACTGTTTACAGGGCGTGCTTGTTTCACATGAATCAAGCCCAGTGTGTGGTTAGATAAATACCAGCTTGGCCCTGCACGAAGCCAGTCAAACCTTCTCCTCTGCTCAGGAAATGGCAGCCAAATTCCTGTGGAATGAATGAAGAGGAAACCTGCGAGTGGCAGCCGTACCACAAGATCGCTCTGAAAGGAGAGGGTGGAAAAGCTGTGGCCCTTCCTCTGGCGTGGACTTGGGCCAGGGCTCACTAGGTGAGACTGATGGAATAATAATACACATCCTGAGTGTTCTTTTCATTAGCAGCATGGTTTCATGTTTTTCATCATCCTGCTGAGAGAAATGGAGAGACCCTTATTTCTGAGCTGGACAAATTACCTTCTCCCCTCTGGGAGATGCAGCTGCATTCAATATTGTGTGTGTGTGTGTGTGTGTGTGTGTGTGTGTGTGTGTGTGTGTGTGTGTGTGTGTGTGTGTGTGTGTGTGTGTGTGTGTGTGTGTGTGTGTGTGTGTGTGTGTGTGTGTGTGTGTGTGTGTGTGTGTGTGTGTGTGTGTGTGTGTGTGTGTGTGTGTGTGTGTGTGTGTGTGTGTGTGTGTTTGTGTCAGTGTGTTTCAGTTGGGATGCTGGATGCAGGGATTTCCTGTGGAAATAATAATTAACCACAACATGCACACAGGGCCAGCGATAAACGCTTGGCCTTCTTGCTAAATATTGTCTTTTACAAGCAACCAGGTAACTGGATTCATCTCATTTCCTGCATGAGATTTAGATGTGAACCAAACTTCCATTAGGATATAGGGAGTATTAGTTTAAAGCCATGACCTCAATCAGTCAGTTATGTAAACCTATCAGTCCAGGTTGTCTGAACTGAAGTGACAGCATGGCTGTCTGTATTTCAAACACATTATCAGTGATTCATATTAGCCCTTAGCCAAAGCAATCCCTCCATTAACTTCACCTGCAAACACCTCATATCCCAGCTGACCTATTTTCCCAATTACCAATGCCATTACTCTGCACTTCTCTTCCACACCTAGCTGTCACCAGACATCCAGATTAAGGCAGATTTCATAGAAAGTCCTCTGACGGTTACAATAGTGTAAATTTTTCTGCACTCTTATTACAGAGCACAGAGACAGAGTTACAGCGCCTCTCAAATGAAACAAGCTTGAGTGATAAATCTCTCGCACTAATGCACACGCTTAAGAGTTTTTGACTGTAAATAAAGTCATGGGAGACATGCTGTACTTACATTGGGAAAGCCTTGAGGAAATGGCTTCCCCCTTGAAAGAACATATGGGTGTGTATGTCTGCAGCCAATCAGGATGCAAGTTGAAAATGCCTTTATTCCGTTGGAGACTTCCCCAAGGCCTCATTGTTGTTTTTGTCCTCTTGTGTGTGACCTAATATTTTACAAATTATGACCTAACCACACTTGACTCATATTGATAACAATATACTCCTGTTTAATATGTTGTTTACTTAAATTTTCCCTAAAAAACAAAACAAAATACGATAACATTTTCAACAATAAAACCGGCAAAGCAAACAGCCATGTGAATATTTCTCAGATAACTGGGATGACAGTTCATTTGGGGTCAATATATAGCTTTTCATCAAGATCATCAAAGCATCATCCATCTCTCTATGCAAACACTGGTGACACCTTAATTGCCTTTGATAATACATTCATCCTGTCAAAACGAGGTGATAATCAAGTCGTTTCCACGGCAGCCATCGATGTCTGCGCTAAATCAGTGTTCATGCACTGTTAAAAAAAACAGTAGACACGTCTGAGGCTAATCAGGGCACAGTTAACCATTCATTCATTCATTCTTTTTCTCAATCACAAAATTTTAAACAAAATATAAGCCTCAGTCTGTACAAAATAATACACAATTGATGATTGAAAAGAAACTGAGAAGAGAAATCTTGTATTACCAGCCCCCTTTTCAAAGTAACATAAATGGTCTGTCATTGATGTTCTGCCAATACTTTCCACAATCTTTAATGACACGTGCACTAGAGCTGATAAAAATCCAACATGCATATGGTAACTGATAGTAATATTTTTTAACATAAACAAATATTACAATTGAAAAATCAACTTGTCAGTGCTCTCTGGTGGCCAAACTATGTGGTGGTGACACTGTTTCTAAATGACCTCAAACCATATTTTCACAATTCTGTACTGCAATTTTGTGTTACAACATATACACAGAGACCCACGTATCAGTATTGATATAAATTATATATATATATATAAGTTATAAGTTGATATTGGCTGGCCATTAGTCCAGCCCTGTGTACACATCAAAACACACATACAACCAATGACACAAGACTAAACATAAACATTACCTAAATTTATATTGTCCAGTTATTTTGTCTGTATGTATTTTCTTAAAGGATAGGTTCACACCTTTTCAAGTCTGAAACAAAAAAAGGGGATTCTATACTAAAAAGGCTGTAACTAAGATATTCACTTGATTTGACTGACTCAGACTGCAGAAGCCTCATGGTAGGTTCATACAAACGTTTCTTTTTGCACAAAATGAGGACTGTGGATTTTGTCCCCCATCATTTAAGGGCTTTTGGAAGTGCATGCAGCCAATATGAACAAGAAGAATGATTACTACAAGCAAAACCTGTTTCAATGCACATATCGGCATGTGAGTATTGTTTTAAGACAGACTTGAAAAAATGTGAACCTATCCTTTCAAGTCAATAATAGTTGAATTATTAAAAATGTGAAATGCTTTAGTATATATGTAATATTGAGTTTTTAAATGGCATTTCTGTCTGTAATGATCATCAGCTGATCTTAACACAAAGTTTTAGGCAATAATCTGTTTTCGGCTCTATAGATAACTAAGTTATATTACCCTTGACCTAATAAGCAGTCTGTTGGTATGTTCCCTTGAATCCCTTATTTTTCAATCATTTTGCTCTTTTCTGTACTGTATATGGTGGCTTTATAAAAGTTGTATATTATTTGCTCCACACCTCTACACAGTAACTAAAATATGGTGAATTGTGCAGTACATGTATATGTATGTACATGTACATGTATATTACTGTGTAATAAACAACATATAATACAACCTAACACATGCTGCTGCTCATGTTAGAGTTTCAGTTTCCTGGCACTAAACCTCAAAGATCTGCTGGCTGGCGACACACTGACTATTTACATTAGCTCTCACTGGAGTGGAAACGAACTTCACGCAGACCATCAAGTGCTAATTGGTTTGGAATGGAGCAAAGATATCAAGAAACAGATTCCAAACGACACACCAGTGATGGAAACATCCTTTAAGTAAATGTAGCAGTCGGCTCCAGCACACCGCACCATGCTTCATCTGCTCAGGACGTTTGATTACGCAAGCAGTAACTGCCAGCTAAAGTACAGGATTACTCTGTAGTGTACTCTTTGCTTTACAGTAATGAAGTGCACTGCTGCAGTTGCAGTTCTTGTTCTGAGTATGTGTGAAAGTTATCTGCTCGGCCTGTACTGTATGTGGGAAAGCATCTGAGGTGGCGACATCCCGATGGGATACACTACAGATGGAGCAATTAAAGGCAGGCCACAACAATTGACTTTTGTGAGGCAGACATATTGGAGAATGAGTAGAAACAATGCATCCCGTTCAGAATATTTTACTGAAGTTCACAGAAAACAACATAAGTAGCCACAGGAGGACGGAAAAATGTGAGGCTGCAACTAAAATAGCCAGCAAGTCTGTGTTGCTCAGGGAATCTATGTTTTGCTGTGCATTGTGAAAGTGAAGCTGGGTGTTCATATGCAGTGTTTCTGCCCTGTTAGTTTTATTTCAGACCTGTTAAAACAAGTCAAAACAAATAAATGATATGGTTATACATTGGCAGAATTTTAACTTTTTACTCCTCATTTTCAGAAGCCTGTACTGGTTGTACCCAAATAAGATTTGACATCTGATTTCTGCAGAAAAGAAGATGTCTCTGCTCTCATGTCTATCCAAGATCATTGTGAAGAGCAGACTGTCCTGGCACTTCACCCGCTGTCTCCTCAGCTCAGTGGGTGAGGGACAACAGCAGGAGCGAGTTGGTGGGAATTGTATTTTGTGTCTCATCATGTGGTCTTCTCCCAGCTCGCTGTGCTCTGGAGGTGTCAGGACACTGTGCCGAGGTTGATGATATCAGGTTATAATTAATACAGAAATCAAATTCCCCCCACGTTGCATCCTCTCTGATTTGATTATTTTTGTGTGGGTTAACATCATGCGGCACCATTTTCTCCATATGAAATGTTTTAACCAGTTTACTGTCTGTGCTTCATCCATTAAAAATAGATACAGCTTGTTTAAGGATGCAGTCTTATATCCTTTCCAAATCACCCTTGCAAGAACTTAGTCTTTGATTTAAATACCTCTTTTTATCGTTGTTACATTTTACAACAGTTACTTTTCTGACGTTTGTACTTGAGGCGTGTTGCTCCAGCAAAAACACAGATGGCTCACACATCAGATACTCAGCACATCATTCCATTATGGCAATTAAATAAAGGAGAGGACCTGGAGTGCAGAAATGGAGAGTAAGCTGCTTGGCTTACAGTATGGCTCAGGGCCATTTGGTCAGCAAGTCCTAATCAAGGACTCCAAGTTGTAACTGAACCAGCCCAGCACTCCTGTGTTGGGGTTACTGTTTTGATAAGCAGTCAAACTGATATATGTTAGTCCGTGATTTAGTCACATACTGTAACGTTTCCTGATCAAACCTTAAAGTTATTTTATTTTTTACCTGTTATCCACAGTGAGTTGTATCTTCAAGGTATTTTCATGATCTCACAGATGTATTCTGTCTGCCCAGAAAGATTAAATATTTCCACAGACTAGACAGAAAATATTTAGGAATAGTTTGCGGAAATACATTTACTCACTTTTTTGCAAAGAGTAAGATGAGAAGATTGATACCCCTCATCTCTGTGTCTGTTTAATTATGAAGCTACAGCCAGCAGCGTGTTAGCGTAGCATAAAGACTGGTAACAGCTAGCATTGCTCTGTTTAGAAATGACCAGATCTGCCAACCAGCACCGATATGGCTCACTAATTTCCATATTATTAGGGCCCGAGCGTCGACAGCGCCGAAGGCCCTATTGAAACTGAAGGAATTATTAGGGCCCGAGCACCGACAGCATTTCTGCAAATTAATTGCCTTTTTGAGGGGCTTAACATATTCAAAAACTCACCAAATTTGGCGGCCAAAGTCTGGTGAAAATTTACGTATTTTAAGGGTTTCGGGAATAGGCGCACAAAAACGGCTCGCTAGCGCCCCCTAGAGTGTTACAAAAATTGAGCCCCTGCAGTGCGTTTAACATAGACTCACAAAACTTGGTACACATATGTAGCATGTCAAGAAGAAAAGACTTCATTAGAGCCATACCCTAAACCCAACAGGAAGTCCGCCATTTTGATTTAAATGTTCGAAATTAGTGCGATTTTGGCCATTTCCACTGTACTGTTCGTACTTTAACGAACTCCTCCTAGAGATTTCATCCGATCAAATTTCAAACTCGGTCTGTGCCATCTTAAGAAGTTAAAGATGAAAAGTTGTTAAAAGAAAAACTTTTCGTCATAGGGCGTGGCCGTGGTGGGGCAGCCATTTTGTGCGTTTTGCCACCAAACCAGGAAGTGGGTGTAACTTGAGTGTACATTGTCCAACTGGCTCGAAACTTTTCAGGATTCATAATAGTCCAACCCTGAGGACAAATAAAGGCCGATATTTACTTAAAGTCATAGCGCCCCCTAGTGGCAACAGGAAGTAGGCCTAAAAGTCAAGGTGCTATACTTTAACGAACTCCTCCTAGAGATTTCATCCGATGGACTTGGTCTGTACCATCTCAACACCTTAAAGATGAAAAGTTATTAAAAGAAAAACTTTTCGTCGTGTGGGCATGGTGTGGTGGCCATTTTAAGTGTTTAGCGATGAACAAAGAAGATGTTGTAACTTGAGTGTACGTTGTCGTATCTGCCCGAAATTTCTCACGATTGACAAGGGTCCAGGCCTGAGGACACCTACAGGCCAAAATTGACTTTTGTGTGGTCTACATGTGATACTGAGCCGGCCCCTATAATATGACTACTCCCACTTACTCAGGCCACGCCGCCTTTCATAACATTTGAACTGTTTAAGGTCTTGTGTGAGGTGTCATTGAACTCAGCAGAGAGTTTATTCTTCATTGGTGATGGTTTGGCCCGCCCCCTAAGATGTAACCACGCCCCCTTTTATAACTAATGACCCGTTTGATGTAGACCCTTGTGTGAGGTATCATTGAACTCAGCATAGACTTCCTTCTTCATTGGTGATGGTTTGGCCCGCCCCCTATCTTCAAGCCACGCCCCCTTTTATAACTAATGACCTGTGTGATGTAGACACTTGTGTGAGGTGTCATTGAACTCAGCAGAGATGTTTTAGCCACGCCCTGTTTCACAGATAATGAACGGTATGTCGTAGAGTCTTGTGTGAGGTATCATTGAACTCGGCAGGGAGTTGCCTTTTCATTGGTGACGATTTGCAGTGTCTGAGTGCCGCGCAAATGCGCGTCCGCCAGTAACCCCGACGAG
Organism: Perca flavescens; assembly: GCF_004354835.1. Taxonomy (NCBI): domain Eukaryota; kingdom Metazoa; phylum Chordata; class Actinopteri; order Perciformes; family Percidae; genus Perca; species Perca flavescens. Next base: position 20,141,765 of record NC_041341.1, on the reverse strand, counting down.
CACCGAGGGGCGAGGGCCCGTCCATCGCTGCTCGCAGCTTTAATTACTTTTGTTTTCCTTTTAACAAACAGGAAAAAAACATAAAACAAAATGTAAACACATGGTTTTAAAAGGCTAAGCTAAGTTACTGCTGCCATTAGCTTTATATTTACTGGACAGAGTTGACAGTGGAAATAATTGGATTGGATTTTTATGCTGTTTTCACATATCATTTAGACGTATCATTGCTCCAGGTAGAAAGTAGACAGTGTGAGATCACAAAAATACCTTTGAGGATGCAAAATGCACGTAACAAATTAAGTTGTGACTTTTCCCCTTAGGTTTGAGTCATTTAGTGACATACAAAATGCTGTGGTTACAGATGGGGTTACTAAACTCAATGCATGTGAACATTTCACAGTCATTTGCATGCTCTTATGCACATCATTCCCCTCATACCAAGTGCTTTATGCCTGCAAATGCTGCATACAATTCCTGATTATAGTATGAAGAATGTTACTTCATGCAAAGCATAAGCATTTGGTTGTGTACTACATGACTCTTACGTAAGGGCATGCCTATCTGTTTTTACTAATGATGTCAAAGTATTCTTTGGTTCAATGTAATAATCAATTTGCATGATAATAATAAGAGAAAGGAGAAGTTACTTTTCAGCTCTGGTTCAGACGGTAATGAGTGCAGCAGCAGCAGATTGACACAAAGGCTTGCTTAATAAACAGGATTTTGTCTTTGGAAAGATGCAGACAAAGAACGTAATGTAAAAAGTTCTAAAAAACAATGAGTAGTTGCAACCAATATACAATCTGAGCTGTAGTGAAGATATAGATCATGGTTTGACAAATGATTATGATGATTTTGATATTTCCCGCAGACAATTCTACTTTTTCATTTCCTGGTAAATTGTCTCAGCTCCCGTCCTGTCCTGGTGGGCTTCCCTCCCGGTCCCGTCTTCGCTCCGTGGTTTTATTAAAGCTAACATTTGTCAGCAGGAAGATGGTTGATATGCAAAATGTGGAGCAGCTCACACCTCACGCTTTAGTTATTCTGGCTGTTTGAGAAATGAGATATGAAGAAATGCCCTGCTACGACACAACAGATAAGAGACATGAGTAATGTTCAGAAGATTTTGGTGTTATTACTCTTTATTATATATTTTCTTTTACCTGAGTATTTTTTTACAGAATGATGTAACTGGAGAGAAAACATTGCACTCTAACAAGTGATTCTTATGCTTAACAAGGATCAGTGGGAATTATAGATTAGATTAAAAAAATTCTTATGTAGTATGATCGATTTTTTTTTTTTATGTACTTGATAACAGATCTACTGTATGCATCTACCATATTTTGGTAATAGAAATATAAAATAAAACGTGTAAAAAAAAAAAGAAATAGATTTGTTTTATTGAAACAGATATAGTTTACTGCATTGCTCACTGGAGTGTGAATTCATTTGCAGCATTCAGCCACAATATCACAAATCTGCACTATTCATACTTTTGCTGTCTGACACACAATGTAATTGCAGCAGCTTCAAATGTCAATATATTTTCCGCATCACGCGATGCCACGCAAATTTTATTAATCTAACTCCTTCATACACAGGATGAGATGAATTGCACAGGACTCGTTTCTGGATTTCCAAAGCTATAACTTTGGAATTGTATGTTTTTAATTGTTTAATAGAAACATTTAAACATTCAGGCTTTGTGATGTGATGTTGATTAGACTGGAGCATATTTTAAGTCAAATAAAAGTGTTTAGATTTTTAATAAAGGTATAGTAAATTGTGACTCAGACATACAGTTTGTGACATAATGTTAGTCTACAGCAACAGTTTGCACAGTGAATTATTATGTATCATAAGATTTATCAACTCAAAGGGACAGATCTTTTCTTCTCCCCTGATTGTGTTGTCAAACTAGATCTCTGATACAATAATGCAAAATAGAGTATAGATTGAAAGCAAGGCTATTTCTCTGAATATAATTTCTGCTGGCAAGATGAATGAAAGGACCATGCTGTGTGAGGAAATTGTTCTGCTAAGTGACTCTTCCCCTCACATTGCCAAGCAGCATCTCTCCATATAAATGGCCGTCCAGGCTATTTGTCAGGAACACACATCAATCTTGGTGCGTATCACCACAGAGCCAGGAGGCGAGTCGCTGTAGTGCTGCTGTTACCAGTCAGAAATGTGTTGAGCTTGTCTCCTCAGGCCGTCCTCGCTCTGTACAGTAGAGGAACAAAAGCTGCAGCCACCGTTCTGAAGACTGGTCACTTTCATTAGAGAAGTCATTAAAGGAATTACAAGAGCACGGCCATAGATTTTTCTTGGATTATTGTTCTTGGATTTTGCTCAATTGATCAAGAATATAAGATATTTGACTTTGTGTGTGGAAAAAGGAGAGCAAAAAACGAAATTCTTCTAATATGTGTGTGAGTCTTGTTTTTCTACCACGCCTCTTAGCATGTGTGACTTGCTGATTCCTTTTGACTCCCTAATTACACCAAAGAGAATTATGAGGCCAGAATCCAGTTTGGAGCAGAGTGACTAAACATGATTTTACAATTAGTCTGCACTTAGTTAGGTCCTTTCTTTGCCTTCAGAACAGACTGAATTCTTCAAACAAAACATTCATCAAGCTGGTTGAAACCTTTGTCAGAGATTTTAGTTAATTCTAGCTCAGTCATTCACTCATGTTCTTATACATCTGGCAATGTTCTATATTGTTCTTGAATCCAAAAACACCTTAATTATTCCTACTAACAAGTACTGTCTGTGTAGTTAAAGCCTGAAGAAACCCTGAGATGAGTGAGTCATCAGAAACATAATTTATAGAAAATCCTTTTCCCTCCAATAGAGAGCTTCATAAGGGAGTTTAAGAATTTAATTTAAGAAATGTACAATCTAAAATGAAAGTAAAACGTCTCAATAAGGCCAGGGAAATCTCATCAAATCTTGGGAGATCTCCCCCAAAATAGCTGATGAAGTACAACATTTCCCCAAAAATCTTTTGAGTTTTTAGAAAAATCTTTTATCATCTGACTCATGTTTTATTACAGTGGAGAGACACCAAAGAACCTTTTGAAATGAAAGCCTACAGTTTTACTGGAGACTCTTGAAATAAAAGCATTCACATCTTTCTTTTTTCTGAAGGTTTAGTTGTCTGATAACAATCAGTTATCATAAATTCAACGTATCTATATGTAGTTTTCCACCAGTTTCCCCCCTCCACTCATTTTTTATGCTTAGAAGAGTGTGTATTCAAAGGAATGTTTCTGATCTTGTGTCCTGAGCTGTGGAATAATGTAAGAGCACTGGTGTGTTGCTGCTGCGGCTGGGGGAGCGTGTTGCCATAAAATATTAACGACTTAGAAGCCCAGCCACCTGACAAGATGAATGTAATTGGCCCTCGCAGCTCTATCTGTGCATGTTAATGAGATGGGATGGTATTTAAATCAGTTGCACCCCAGACACTGTGGCTGCAGTCTACAAAAGCAAAAACAAAGACGCAGTGAGAGAGCACGGATGCAGCGAAATAGATAAAGACTGCAAATGTCACTTATTATTCCGTTTTTATGGACCTGCTGCTTGCATATCTTTCAATTATTATTGTTTGTTTAAGCAGAACACATTTGTAGCAAAGCCTTTGAAATTCTTTTGATCAAAATAATGGAAACTAATACTGAGATAAAATAGTTTTTCAGATTTTTTTTTAAAGCTAACAGTAAGGAGATGCTAAGGGTTAAGAGAAGCTGTGGACAAAAGCCAGATATAAAGCTGAGGTAAAGGTGTGCACCTGCACAGCACCTGTCCTACCAAGACGCTGGGGTCAAGCCCTGCCTGTCACCAGTGGTCTGGAACAAAGCTGTCGTCTCTAAAACAAAATGTGGCCACCTCAGGAGAAAACATAGGGCTGTGGTAACCACAAACAACAGCTTGAGTCAGCTCTCCCAGGGGGAAGGACTGCTTGTAGCAGGTAGCAAATATTATAACCTAAATCTTTAAATGGAAAGAAGGCCAACATGTGTTCATGCCCACTGTGTGTGGGTGTGTGTGTGTGTGTGTGTGTGTGTGTGTGTGTGTGTGTGTGTGTGTGTGTGTGTGTGTGTGTGTGTGTGTGTGTGTGTGTGTGTGTGTGTGTGTGTGTGTGAGGGTAAGGCCTATCGGATTTCTGGAAAACTGAAAGAATAAAACAAGTCAGCAGATGGGAAACTGTGTCACATTACTTTCATTATTCTGACAACTTTTAGCTTTTATATGACAGTGCTGTGGTCATCCTCACTGGCACCTCATAAAACCACTCATGTCCTCTGCTGCAGTCGTGTGATGCTGGCTGGGTGAAGGTGTAATGTATCAAAGCCTTGGTGTCTCAGACAGAAATCTTGGCATGCTTTGTTTGTATCTGTGTGTGTGTGTGTGTGTGTGTGTGTGTGTGTGTGTGTGTGTGTGTGTGTGTGTGTGTGTAGACTGGGAAAGACCTGACGCCCAAAGGGTGGGGGAAGTGCAGGCAGGAGGACAGATGGTCTCCCTCATGGTGGCTGAAATAAAAGAGGGAATTAGAGGACTCCAAGGTGTACACTCTGACGGCAATTACAGCAAATAGATTGGAAGTGGACCCCCAGGCACCCAGGGAGGCAGCTCCATGGGGGAGAGCTCCACCTCACTGCATCTGGTTCGTACACCCCCGAACAAGTCAAGATAAAACCACACACCCTGTCTCTCCATTAGCTCAGGCAGACCCTACTGACCATTAGCATACTACTGTATATCAGAATAAGTATCACAACTTTATGTGCGCTGTAGAGTTTGAGATGGATTTCTACAGTATATTACCATTTTTCTTGGTTTAGATATGTAGCTGAAGGATTTGCAAAACTAATTTCAGACATCCCTGGGAGCTGTTTTGGTTAGTTATTCTGCTGCCTGCAGGAGTTTGAAAACAGTCAATTATTTTTGTCTTGCTTGCTTCCGCCCATTGATTCTCAAACGATTTTCACTGCCCCTCCAAGTAAGGATAGGCTGCAATTGAATTAAATAAGCCCACACAATCAATATAAAATACGTAACACATTCACACTTTTCTTTCATAGCCTGTGGAAACTAAGAATTCATTGCAGATGAAAATGCAAACAAACTGAAAGACACTTTTATAGATCTATGAAAGCTGTTATGAAGTTTATGGATAGCCATCAAATATTTTGAATATCAAATATTTAATGCATTACTTCTGGCAATATTTGTGCGCAGAATTTCAAACAGAATTTGGGCTGCTGTCTTTCTTTTTACAAAGCCATTTAGAACAGTAGGGATGAGCAGATTCCATTAGTCTTGCCCTGTGGCTGAATGAGTGAGATACCATTTAGAGAATGTGTCTCTAACCCCAAAACCTTTCGTTCCCATCAATGCATAAATGATAAAAACACAGTCTAATGAAACAAAAGGCTCCCTGCCAAAGTCAGCCATAAAAATAACATTTGGGTGAGAGAGACCTTAAGCTTATCCATTAACCTCAGAAAAGTGTCTTTACTGTTAATCCCACACTGTAAGATGTGCGGTGCCAATGCAAACTTATGTGATTCAACTGCATCACAATACTTCAGTGGTTAATTTTGTAATACATGTCGAAGATCTGGTAGTCCAACTGGAAACATACACAGCCAAAATCAACATTCAAAGTAATATATTTTATGGAAAATCTCATGATTATTATGAATTTAATGACATTTGATCCTCACAATAACCAATATGCATCATGCCTTAGCAAAGGCAAAGAAAACAGAAAGTGTAGCTGTAGGCTACCTTGTTGGCAAGTACAAAGCAAAGTTGTGTACTATTATAAGCCTCACATATTCACATGAAGATTTACACACCAGGTTTAAAACAAAATGAGAAATCAGGTTTGTATTGTATACAATGTAAATAAGGCAGACTTTTGGCCCATGAATTATGGCCTCAGGAACTGGCTGCTTTCCCTTGTTGCATAAATTCATGAACAGTAAATCACTGGCTTCTAAAAAAACAAAGACCAAAAAAAGGAAAAAAGAAACCGATGCATAAAATATAATTAGGCAGTGAACACATGTAACCAATCAAAATGTTTGCATGAGTTTAGTTATTTTTACCCATATTATAAGAAGATGCAGAGGGAAAACCCCACAACAACAAATACAACAACACGTTTCATATCTTAAAAAAGTCCTTGCTTGCAAAAGTTAATGGTTTAATTGATGCTTAAGTGAAAAGAAGCACATAATTGACAGTTGACAATTGCTTTAATCTAACATGCAGATATGCAACATGTTTCAAGCACCATGCTCTTCCTGAATGGAGGAGAAATTAGAGAAACTGAAGAAAAGGTGGGAAGTGATGTGAGCTCATTGGAAGCATACAGAATAATATCTTACAGACTCAAGACCATGAAAAAGCTCATCGTTAAATACAGTTAGTTTAATGTGGAATCATCAGGGACCATAATATGGAAGAAAGCACAAAGCAAGAATAAGAAAAGCTCCCAAAGAACCATAAAAATGTTTAGCAAGTTAAAATCCCACCTGTTGATGGTGCTCTTGTGGTCAGCGATGCTGGTCCAAACATACCTAGTGTCTGAATCATAGTGGTGAGGGATTTCAATTTTTAACATCTTACTAAGATTAAGTAAGTCCCCAAGCCTGAAGAGGGTGAAAAAGCAAGACTTAAGTTTATGTTGTTGAAAGATAACAATGGGCCTTTCTCTGAAAACATTTAATGTTACCCACACTGTAAACCCAGATTTAGTTGTAATTAAACTTTTTAGTGGTTACTATTTATTCTTTCATGTTTTGTTAAAAAAACATATTCATTACTAAATCACATTAGTTGTTTGCAATAATCAGCTTAAGTATGCAGTGCACAGATATTGTCATGCAGAGATAGCTAAGGATGTTAAAGGGTAACTATGCAGGTTTTTTTGCAAAAGTCGCCGGACAACACCAGTTTCTGAACATAGCCATACTGAGAAATACAGAGAGAGTTTTGTGCAGCTGAGTCTTAATTAGCTTCATATCTCATTTGGCAGTAGCTTGAATGTAACAGACATTCCTTAATTTAAAAAAGTTACGCGCTAAAGCTTTAACTTAACATGCTTATTTTAGACAACGTGACTCCAGAAAAAAAATTATTTATGTTTAGTAATGATTTTTAGTAATGACTACTAATGTAAACTTGATTTGTCTACTGCATCAACTTACCGCTTTGTGTTAATACAACTTGACCTGTTAAGTTTCACCTTGTGTAAAAACTAAGACGGTTTAAGACGGGTTTCCACGCAAATTTCTAGTAAATTCAACTAATTTGGGATAACAGTGCAGTTGAGTTCATGTCAGTTTGCTCCTGTTTTGGTTTAGGTGTCAAAAGTATTCATATTCATTACTCAAGTAGAAGTATAGATACTAGGGTTTGAAAAGACTTCTGTAGAAGTTGAAGTATCAACTCAAGCTTTTTACTCAAGTAAAAGTGTAAAAGTACTGGTTTCAAAACTACTTAAAGTATAAAAGTAAAAGTAATGTAAGGGGGAAAAAATGCCATTAAGGACAAAAGCTTAGCCCGCCATAATGACTATAATGTTATGTATTGAAATTGGCACCGGATCGAAAGATTTTGAATGATACCCAGCCCTAGTGCAACCTGAGGAAAAGCGCTGAGCTGAAAGTACAGCAGATCTGCATGTTGCATGCGTGGTTATAGCCACTCTTGTGTTTTCTGATGCTCTTCATAGGCTTCTAAACCACCAATATAAATTATCACTTTTTCCAGCAAGGAGCCTTTTTTTAAACTTTAGATTACACTTTCATTTTACGCTTCATTTATGTATACCTAACACATGACAATTTATAGTGCACGCAATGTGTTTTTGAAATTGGAGCAATCTTGGGAGTATTTGCAGCAGCGTTTTAACATGCAGAGAATGAAAACATCTGACCTTCACTGTGCATGACTGCTGTGTTTGTGTTGGATTGGAAAGTCAAGAATCAAAGTAAGCAAGTCTGTTGAACTCGTATGTGGTCATAAATCATGGACAATATTTCTCCAAATAAGCAAATCTGTAGATGTGAAATGTTTAAATTCTTTATAATACAAACATACTAAACTGTAAAATCGCAAAAGATTATTTCTCTTTTGCAATTCTATTTGGAGGCATTACATGATTCCAAAGTATTGAAAAATAAACCATTTTATGGTAATATTGTGGCAAGAAAAAGTAATTCAGCAATAGCTCTGTTTTTCTAATAAGAGAACAGAGTGCTATTGCCACGATGACATGCCGAATATAGTTAAAGTACCAGCACACTACGATGATTCAGTACAATTCAACATTAGATGTATGCTCGTCACTCCACACAGTCTGTTTTATCTGCACACTACCTTTTCCTGTCCGTCTGAACTGTCTGCAGGTCACCTTGGATCCCACTGCTGCTGTGGACAAACAGCAGCTGCAGGAAACTCCCCGCCTGGAAGAGCAAACATGTTCTGGTAATTACTGAAACAAAAACATACTTTTGCAATGACCCAAGCAACCTCATCTATTTCATTTCATGGTATTTTATAAATAACATTAATAACATGTTAAGCTGAATGTTACTATTTAAGTTAGAGTTATATTAAGCTCAGGAAGCAAAGCAAATTATGTATTGTCCATTTCAGTGGTTGAAGAAGTATTCAGATCTTTTACTTAGGTATGTAAAAGTAGTAATACCACAGTGTAAATTTACTCTGTTACAAGTAAAAGCCATGCATTCAAAATCTTATTTAAGTAAAAGTGCAAGTTTTAACATCAAAATATACTTAAAGTACCAAAAGTAAAAGTATACATTATGCAGAATTACACATTTCAGAATTACTGTATATATATATATATATATATATATATATATATATATATATATATATATATATATATATATTATTTTTGGATTTTCATTATTAATGTGTAATGTTGCAGATGGTAAATGTGGAGTTTATTTTAAATATTTTATATACTGGTGGGTAGCTTAATCTCTTATAATACATCATACTTAATTAGTTGATTTATACTTTGTATTATTAATCAGAATCTGCAAAGTAATAGTATCTAAAGCTGTATATATTTACCTCTGAATTGGAGTGGAGTAGAAGTATTAAGGAGCAAGTAAAGTACAAGTACCTCAAAATTGCATAGTAATTGAGTAAATGTATTTAGTTCCACATTCCACAGCTGATTATATGTCAAGTCGGATCTCATACATTTTTCATCAAAACATTTAATTGTGTGTAACACAGAGTGATGACAGAATATGTCAGATCATTTGGCTGCAGTATAGACTGAGGATTTCAGAATGTGATCCCAGAGAGAAATTGGTTTTCCCACAAACAAACACACAAGATGCCAAACTAATACTGGAACTAAGTGCAGCTGCAATAAGCATAAGTCTGTGATTTTGTCTAAAATGTAATCATCTTAAAAACATTTAATCAAATGAAAATAAATCTTATCAGATATTTGAAGTCTTTAACAAACTATTCAATATCCTCCATGAATGATTTTAATAGAGTGAGTCATATTTCAGGTGGCCTGCTTTTCAGATTGTATCACTGCTCAACATTTGTCACCTGTCAAATTATTTTCCCCCAGCATGTCATGTTCATTTGTCAAAACAGCGATGTTCAAAGTTGCCTACTGCTTCACATCCAACTAAAGCTGAATGGGGGGGGGATTTGGATGCCATATTAATGGTAATGTTAGAATAATAAAATTGTGCATATCTTTAAATGTAATTTATCTAAGTCTCAGTGTATTTAAGCAAATATCAGAACTAATGACTGGACCATAAAGTGAGAATGAGCTGTTCAATTTTTCAGGGAGAACATATTTAATCGGTCCCCAAAATACATACAGAAACAGCTGCTGCAGACATCACTTAAATATGAGTCACATGCCAAAAGGAAACAATTGCAGTCCTGTTCAATGTGAAGGCAAAAAAAAATAAAATCATTGATTGAAAACTATGTTGCCTGAATTTTGAAAAGCATTTCACCTTCTTACATTAATGAGCACTGGACTTGGCCAGAGCCCACACCACCAGAGGCCACAACTGTTCCCAGGTTAGAGACTTACTGCTGCCTCTTACCAGGGTTTGAATATTTCTGCAGTGTCTGATCAATGCCAGAGAAAACCATTTCTTATCATTCTTCCAGCTACTTAGAGCCACGTCTGAATTACGGTTGGTGTATCCGATGCACATTTATTCTTCCCTCCTGACAGTTTTATGGAACTCATTATCCGCTTTGTGGCCATGGCCGTGAATGGAGAACCTGTGGGGGGTTTTATGTATAGCCAGTAGCTCCTCCACTGACCACATTTAATGTCCTTTCAGAAACAAAAAAACAGGCGGGTCGAGGGGGGGCATCCAAGCCCCCTTTGACAACAGCAGCAAGCTCTGCTCACATACAGAGTGCCAGTGTTGGGTATGCTGATGTGAGGGTAAAGGAGCAGACCGAGAGCCACACCAGAGTTTTATTTACCTCAGGTGCAATGGCTCATTATAATGGTGTTAATGAGGAGCAGATGCAGTGCAGCTGAGTGAAGAAGGAGGAGGGGGGGGCAGGCGGCTGGAGGAGTGAGGTATGGCCTATCCATGGCAAGCCTACATGGAGGTCCTGTCCAGGGATTCCTAAATCCCCCCTCTTACTACAACCAATACACGCGCTCTTCACGTGTTAATATCTACTCAGCAAGTGCTATTAGCAAACACTGAAAACTGCCTACCACAGTGATTTAGTGAGCCCCTCTCAACGTTGGCTATGCTGAAAGGTTATTGGGATATTACTGTAGTCATGAATGATTTAGACCTGTGAGGCACCATCTTGTTTAAGTTATTTGAATAAGGTTGTTGGGACTTTTGGTTAGTCTGTACACATAAGTCTGCCGGTATTCTATATTATTGTTATTGTCAACAAATCCTATGAAAATGCCCAAACTGTCAAGAAATAAATCGTATAAAGAAGTATTGCCTGTGGTTTCAAAGCCTGACATAGCTTATAACATTAACATTGTACTGGGTAACATGTTTCTTCATTACACTGTAGTTTCTTTTAAGTCAATGAAATACACTGTCCTGCTATCAATACTCACTGAAGCACCAAATGTGTATTCATCTTAATCTTAATCTTAATTAATTGAAAATAGTTCCCAACAAATGCACTCCTGTTTGAGTAACGTTTGCTAAAAACTACAGTGCCCTGCTGTTTTAGGAAACTATTTTGCCTTTTGTAAAAATGATATATGACCCCTTTGACATCTCCAATAGGAACCAGTAACACCTTGTTGGTTTTGGTATTTTAGTTGGATTTGTTGATAAAAACAAAAATAGAGAATATCTCCAGCCTTATCAACAAACCATTAGCATATTTCCTCTTGTATTTGACCTGTGCTTCACTTAATAGTTGAGGTTAAATCGTAAGGCTAGTGCATATAAAGGCTAAGATCAATCTGTTGTCCTCAAAGAATTAAGAGTCAAACCATTATTGCTACAGATGAAAGAACAATGATGCAACATTTCAAAAGTCAAAGTCATTTTTCAGCACCGTAAAAACATCTTTTCATAAATCTATGATTTAGCTGTTTATCAGTCCCTTAATGCCCCCTCTGAATCACTCAGCAAAGAGAAATGCAACCCTCTGTTAGTGACGAGCCCCTTTTCGCTGCTGACAATGGAATGGCTTCAGCTTTGAGTTTGCCATTGTGACTTCTTCACTGACTGAGCCCTGGCAGTAATGATCTCCATGAGCCCTCTGTGCATGCCAATAGTGGGCCATAACAGTCTTTATTCACCATGAAATCTCCACTGGGAGCATCCGTGGTCCCCAGGACAACAATACTGGCAGCCAAGCCCACAGTCGGCCGGCACGTCTTTTACGTTTTTATGGGCTTGGCCTTCCCCCTGCTATTGAGGCAAATGTAGGGCCATCAAACAAAACAATTTATGACTTAGTCTAAATTTGACCTTGGGCCTCCTGAAATGCCATTGCCCTCAGAAAATGTAGAAACCCTATGAATGAAAAGATGTATGTATATATATATATATATATATATATATATATATATATATATATAGACATATAAGACATAAACTGATTTCTCTATTTTTCAGTGTACTTGACATTACATGAAAACATTTCACTCAGAAAATGTGAAGCATGGGAGTTTTGTTCCAAGTTGCTGCACATGACAGATCCTGCTTGACATGTTCATATCTAATGGGGAATTTTAGGATCAAAGCGTCCATATTAGAGATAATAGTAGTTTCCTTCATGCTTGGAGCAAAGAGCAGCTGCATTTTTACTGCCTAACTTCAAATGTTTCTCTGCTATTAGTTTGTTTTTCCGTTACTGACGCAACACAGTGACCTGGTGGACGTTTGCCTTCTGGTTTGTGAGCAGAGCTGCAGGGAATTCCTTATTTACTGCAGGGGTGTGCCTTGCCTTGTCTTCATTCACCAGCACATGTTAGATTTCTGTCTCTCGCCCCGCTGCAAACCTCCTGTTGTTTATGGCTTTAGTTGTTTATGACTCATCCTTTCTAGGAAGTGGAAAACCCCAAGCTGCTGATTGTGTCGCTCCAGATTTTTCAGATTTGCTTTCTACTTTACCAGCTCCCAATGGTTTTGATTTGGTTTTATTTGTCATAAAACAACCTACACATTGTCCAAATGTTCACAAAAAAGACAGACACAAAATCAATCAACATGACACATGGACCTGCAAAATACAAAATGAAACAAAATCTAACAAACTATAAACACAAATTATGCATAAAATTGAAGTAAGATACATAATATATAATACTAAAGTTTGCTGCGCCTCTGTTACGTTACAGATTTATGTGAGAGTTGTGATTTACTTATAAGGCATATAATAATAATAATAATAATAATCATACATAAGACTTATATAGCGCTTTTCAAAGTCCTCAAAGACGCTTTACATACAAATAAAAACAAAAAAAGCACTAGTCATTTAATAAAGACAATAGAAATAAAAAATACAGAAATGAAATAGCAAGATTAGAATATAAACATGGGAGGGTTAGTTGGGGAACATCTGAAAAGGGGAGTTTTGAAGGCCTTTTTGAATGATGACAGTGTGAGGTCAATTTTCTAATGTGGTTTGGTAGTAAGTTGTAGAGAGTGGGGGTGGCGACTTAAAACACCCTGTCACCCCAGGTTCTGTGCTTGGTCCTGGCGGTTTGCAGGAGGTTTGCATCTGGAGACTGGAGGCTTCTGGAGAGGGTGTGCTGATGAAGGGGGTGTGCTGATGAAGGGGGTGTGCTTGAGGTTTATCCTGTGTTTAACCGGAAGCCAGTGGAGGTCATGAAGGACTGGGGTGATGTGGTAACATGAGCGGGTACTGGTAAGTAGACGGGTGGCAGACTTCTGCAAATACTGGAGTTTAGTGAGGACTCTGTTTGTGGTACCATATTGTTACAATAGGCTAAGCTAACCTGGGTTCATAGAACAAAAGAAGAAAAGCTACTAAAGGCTAACCTAGCTCATAACATTAATGGTATTGGTCTCCTCTCCCTGCATGATGCATTTAACATGAAAATGAGACCGGTGCTTGCCTGGATGAGTGTATACTTATAAGAGGGGTTGTGCTGTGTTAAACTAACTCACCCAGCCACTGTTTCAGTTCAGGAATAAAAGTTGTATTTACAAAATGTCATATTGTGGGAAACAAGAAAACAGTATTTTCAATAAGAATCAGTCTTCCAAAATGTTTGTCTCCAGGCAGCGTGTGTGGCCTTTAGCATGAGTCCGCTTGAGGCTCTCCGCCTCTGCTTCCTGAATCAATTCTCTGCACACCTGCAATGGCTGGGTTGAATCACATCAACAACACAACAGCCTCTCATGTGACATGTCAGTCTGACCCTGTCCATCAGCTAACCATGCCCACTTCTCTTAATACACTAGACTGATATCATATTATTCTTTACACCAAACGCCAAATTATATAAAGGAACATTCATGCACGTACATGTAAATCTGCAGTCATGTAAATTAGATTACATTATTGCAGTTTTAAATGCAAGAAAACATCCTCTTTCCTCTGAATATGTGTACACATGTTTGCTGGATTCTTGCGTTTGCTGTAGAGAGTGACCAAGAAGCATGAATGATACAAGATGAAAGAAGGGCTCTCCATCTCGGTATGTTATATGGATTCTTCTCACGCATTTCCCTCTGAGACAAGGGGTTCAGTAATCTGTATCCTTTAGTGAGAGAACCCCATGGAGATGCATTAAAGAGATAAATTGGTATCATCCCCAGTGTGACAGACTCCTCATCTGTCTCTGCTCGCCTCCATTGATCACAATTTATTTTGTTTGTGTTGTTTCATTATTAGGCAGAAGAAAAGCATTGCATTAATAAAGCCCTGATTATAAAGTTAAACAGAAATGCTATACCGTTACACAGGAAGCCGGGGTTAAAGTATGAGGCTCTGGCACGCCTGCCCTTGTATCTTCTTACAGAATAAACTGAGATCACAGGCGGCACTGATCATTCACTGTAGATCTAATTCATTTTTTAACGATTATCAGGCTTTCCTGGATTGGACACACTTCTTCTAAGTAGATCAGTAAAATCTTGCATTTCCCAGTAGTCTCGACATATCTGAGACAAAGCACTGAGATTAATTGTGTTACACCAGTAATTTTACTGATACACAGTCAAAAGAAAGAGTCTGGTTGTATTAGTCAGGTTTTTATGTTTTTGTATCAATAAAGATACAGATAAGCTTTAAAAAGATCCTTAATAATAACATGATATCAATGTATAAAGCAGTGATTATAATAATTATAAACGTTGTGATCTTGTGACTGACAAGAATCAGTTAAGATGAAATAAAGGAATATTTGCTAAAAATGTAATGTATTGGGTAACATAGTATGTTATTTGTAACTAATAACAATTGTTTGTTAAATGTACAATTATAGTTTCCTAAACTAGATAATGTACTTTGATCTCTGAGTAAATGATGAGCAAGTGATTGGAATGAAAAAAATGAACACACATATGTTATATACTGTTGGTTGTTTTAATTTAAATTGATGTATCATATTTAAAAAAAACATATATTTGTTGAGTTGCATAAAAAGGAAAGATTTAATTAAGTACAAGTATGTCAAAATTGTACTCAAGCAAATGTACTTTCTACCACTGGGTACATTAAATCTAAAAGAACAAAATATGAACATCACAGTGTAAAGATCAAGTCAGTGTATATTTGATTCCAGACTGTGTGCATATTCAGAGAAAATCATATTCCTACAGTAGAAGTTGTAAAGTTTTCCTAAAACAATAAAGTGTTCACAGTTTACTGAACATTAAATACAAACAGGGTAACCACTGTGTTGATCCTGATGTTTCAGGTGAGCTTGAACTGTTTTACTGCTACATAGCACAATATTTTATTTTCCGACCCACAGTAATCCAGCTGTCATGTTAAAGTAAGTGTTGAATCACTTCTACTGGAGAACTGTAAAACAAAGCAGTCACACAATTTAAACACAATATGTAATGGCATATTTTTCTCCAAACTCAAAAAAAGAGAGGGTGTGCCAAGATTCCCCATGTGAAATCTAAAAGTTTGTAAAACTGGACCAAGCTGGTCCCCATATCCTTTGATAAACAGATTGATGTATATGTTTAATAATAACAAGGAATGTATTTATTAGCCATCTTGCAAAATGACTGCAGTTAAAAGGGTTGCAATAAAGCTTGAACCCTTGGATGTTAATTCCTGGCTCAGGTCACAGTGAGGAGGCAGCCAGCAACAACACTGTGGTAAAGGGCTGGAGCCTTGTGCTGTGTGCCCCAACTGTATGTCATGAGGTGATGTGGTAATGTGCTGACAGCACAATATTTCAACACCATTTTAAAGTGACCTGGCTTAATATTTTTTTCCTCATGAGCCCATACAATTCACCATAAACACACTCAAACATGCAACAACCTGGATTTGCACTTACGTCTGAGCAGTTTGAGTGCTGATCTGGGATCAGTGAGCAGGTTGTGGTGTTCTTCACTGAGAAACAGTTTGCTTTAAAGAAGTCAAGTCAAACAACCAAGTGCTTTATTTGGAATACCAAATTTTGGGGGTGAAAACAAAAATAAATGTGTAAATAACAAACTAAATTAAAGCTATAATAGATTTATAAGAGCCCTCAAATGCTAGAAAAATAAGATTAGATAGTTAAAAAGCATGATAAAAGAAATGTAAATAAATATAAATAATACATCACACAATAATATACAAATACACAAATATACAAAATATACATATACAACTATATTTACAAGGGAAGTTTAGGTTCCTTGTGATGGGCACATAGTGTACAAAGATACCAGCAATGTTGCCAGATACGTCCAGTGCTATCAGCAGTTTAGATAAATGCACAGGGCAAATTAATTTCTCAACTGGGAAGTGTAAAGCTTTGATAAAACAGAGACAATAGCAGACCAGCATTCTTACTATTATAGGATATTTGATAGTAAAGAGGCAGACAGGAAATAAGGGGAGAGAGAGGGGTATGACTTTCTCTGACACACCTGAAACTGTAAATTGAAATGTTTTTAATAAAAATGTCAGAGATTTATTCAGCCAAAATCCTTTTTTGTAATGGAAAAAAGATTTGAAATCTAAACACAATCATGTTTTCATGTTTCCTCAGTAAACACAGAAAATAATATTTTGGTTTAGTGTCTCTATGCTCACTTGCTCATATGTTCAGAAAATGTTCAGGGTGAAAAGACAGGTATTTGTGCTCACTATAAAAATAACCCAGACTGGAAATAATTTATATTCCTTCTAACTGCGCATGACAAACCTTTTTCACATTCTCAAATCTCTAGAAACAAGCCAATAGGAGTCTTCTGAACCAAATAAAAGAAGTTGTGAAATGTGAAATAATGGTAACATGCCCTGTGAGATTTAGTTGTGAATGTGTGGCAGCCTCAGTGTGACAGAACTAGAATGGGGCACTCTGGATGCCCACATGTCATGTGCTACACACCCTCATACAGCAGGAGCTCC
Organism: Perca flavescens; assembly: GCF_004354835.1. Lineage (NCBI taxonomy): Eukaryota > Metazoa > Chordata > Actinopteri > Perciformes > Percidae > Perca > Perca flavescens. The sequence continues at coordinate 20,124,656 of NC_041341.1, read as the reverse complement.
TGTTAAGGTTATTTTTACTCCGGCACCTGGAGGTGTTACAGACTTGCTCTGGCCGGCACTTTTTTTTTCCCTCAGCACAATCAGGTGTGAGAGCAAGTGATCTTCATTCACTGCAATTAAGATTCTGCCTTCATCTTCTCCTGGTACACAATTACTGCTCTGCTGCTGTTTGCTCTAATTGCTCTTTCTGCAGGGATTGGTGGGAAGCCAGTGATTGTGATAGGTAGGGGATTATCTCCTTTCCTTTACTCTGCCCCCTTAAAAAAATCATTTGTTAACTCCCCGGTGTAATTACTGAGCCTCATGATTAATTGTCTATTGAAATTAGCACAGGCCTAGCTTTCATTTTTACTGCATCGAATATTAATTAATGTTAACTCACCCCTTTTCTTTTTTCACCCTTTTCTAAAGCACATCTTTTGAATATTCATTGTGGTCTTGAAAAATGGGTATAAGCCAGAACCTTGAGTCTGTGTACTGACACTTGGCTATCACAAAAAATATATATCTGGAATTAAAAGATGTGTTTTAGGCCATAAATAAAATATACAGGAGGTCGACAGGTGAGGAAAGCAAGCTCTTATTTAAATCATGTCTCATCTGTTAGTCGAGAGGTGTCAGGGAATATGCAAAGCAGTGTCTCAGCTTTTGTTTTCCGTTAGAGAGGGAAGAATAGTCACATTTAATTCAGTTTATTTATTTAACCCTTGCGGGAAATGACAAGTTGAATAAGTGCCATGTAATCACATTCAGCATACTGTCATACCATAATGTATAGCATGCAATGTCACCTTGAATAAAGCATCCACCAGAAGAATACATTTGGGTAATAATATGGAAATTTACACTATGGTCTGAATCAGATTAACATTAGAATATCTCCATATTCTATCGAAAATGCTCTCATTGGCCTGGAGCATAACCTGGAGCTCAACATTTTCTATGGGCGAACTATAATCTCACATTGCCAGACCTTCCTCCACAGCGTTGTGGAGGAGGGTCTGGCAAGTCCACACAGCATTCCTGGATGGGAGGAAAACATGCTCTTGTTTATTGGAATTACTTTAAACCAATCACTATGGTCTTGGGCGGTGCTAAGCGCCGAGCGGAGCCACGATGCTGTTGCAAAATAGCCTCGGAAAGAAACTTGTTTTGGAGGAACGTGTGTACGTTAAGTTGTTTGCAACAGAAAACTCAAAGATTCGACAGATAGTCTAGCTAGCTGCTAATATTTACCCTGCAGAGATCTGAGGAGCAGTTAACCATAGTCCTCATAAATCCACCGGAGTTTAGAACACCAACACAAAGAAAGAGGAAGGTAACGGGACATCCAAAAACAGATATCCGAAAAGAGTAACATCTGGTTGAATTTGCGGCATGGATATAGACTATGGCCAAACAAACAAAGAAAAGAGCGATGACTACCGACGATGAAACAAGTGACAGTAAGATCCAAAAACAAACCTGCAATTACTGCTTACGACAAACATAGGTTCCGCCAAATAGAACGAAACAGAGATCTTCACGATTGTAACTTTAAACTCAGATAAGTATAATATGATGTTGGATCACATATTTGTGGAGGTGATAGCGTATGTTCCAATATGTTTTCTTTCAATATGTCACATCTGAGTTAACCTTCTCAAATAAAAGAAAGAAGAAATAGTAACTTTATTTATACAGCACTTATACAGCAAACAAAGTGCTTTACAGTAAAACAAATAAAAATTAAACTAAATCTATTATGGTAGCGCTGAAAGCCCTGACATTAAAATAACTTCTTTTTTTTCCTTACAAATTTACTCAACACATACTGTCTTGATCAAGAGTGAAATCATCAAATATACAGGTGGCCATCAGTAAAGAGTGAATGTTGTTGCACTGGGTGACATGTTCCTTCATTACGATGAACATGGACACTGTAGTTTAGTTTGACTCAATCCCACATACGCCGTCCTGTTGCTGATGATACTGACTAGTACACCAAATATGTGTCAATCCACAGTTAAAAATAGTCCCCATTAATGCACTATTTACTCTTGTTTGAGTAACATTTACTTAAAAATACAGTGCCTAGTTGTTTAAGTAAATTATTTCACCTTTTTTAAATTGCTTTTAAAGATTTACATCAATAAGAATACATGGGTTTGTGGCTGAGTGCCACAGAAAGGGTACAGTAGAGTAGGGTAGGGGTCTCTTGTTAACAATAAACATGTAGAATAACTTTTAAACTTTATCCTCTAATTTCGCTGATTAAATAAAAGTTAAAGAGCATTTTATTATGTAAAATATAACATTAAGCCTTTTGTCTTTGTCTTCATTCACTCACTCTCTCCCATCTCGCTGCCCTCTTTGTGACCGTGTTTGCACTACGAAATCCAGTCGACCTTCATCTTGCCTTACTCAATCCACATTCAGATAAAGAGATCATACCCGGCAGATCAAACTAATGTCTTCACCCCTCAGCGTTTCTGAACGGCCACTGAATAATATCGCAGCTGCTGTGAAATGGCTGTGACATAACTTGATCCACGCAGTGACGGCACACACCATCGCTTGCACCCTGTAATACATCAGTGCCAGGAAACAGTGGACGTGGAGACATACTGATTGAATCAGGGGCCATGGAGGCTCTGGGGAGAGTTCATCTACACCAAACCAGCAGCAAACACACAAGAATCCCACTTGTAACTATGTTTAAGGACTTAGCGGTCATTCATTCAACTTCTTAGCACACAAAAGAGAAAACACAAAATGTTTTAGAGTCATCAAATGTTGGAATGAAGATGGAAACCAAACAACACCAAACTAAATTTATAGCAACTGATATGTTTGTTTAAATCATGGTGAAACTACAAAACCACTGATGACTGCCTTTACCTTGTATCCTAAATGTGTGTGTAGAACTTTAAATGACATGCATAAAAGTTGTCTTGATGATCATGGACTTGGCTTGAAGCAGTACAAACATTACTGCTCACCTTATTGTTTTAAATTCACATTTGATTTACAGCTGAGAACCCTACAATTTATTTTCTGTGAGAATAAACAATTAAGTATTTATGGCCATCACTCTGCGCCTCCTTCTTTATGTCTTTATGAGTCACCAACTGGTGTACATCCCACTGTGAGACATAATGTACAGTATAATTGTTCTGCCGGGATAAATGACCAATAACTTTGACAAATGATAATAAAATTGCATTTAAGAGCGATAATAGAAATCTGATTTTCAGATTTGACAGGTTATGTTATGGGGTTTGACATTTTTAATATGAAGATTACATTAATATCCAATAAAAGTGGGTTATTGTAAAGTTGACGGAGGTATTTTGCTTTAGATTTAGCTGCCTTGCGAGTAATAAAACTATTTTGAGTTTTTGCTTTGTCATTAAAATACAATAATAGTTCCCATCCCAGGACTCTGAGTACAAATATGCCAGGACAGAGAATGGGGAAGCATGATCATCTTGTGGCTTTTCTTCCTAGAAAAGCCAATGAATACCAATGAATAATTCATCTTTTTTTACTGTTTGGTTCAGTTAATACTGCTGCAGAGATCTGAATGCAGGTTAAGGTTTCCTATAGGTAATTCAAACCATTTTTTTATTATATATAATATATATATATTGTATAATATATATATAATAATAATAATAATAATATAATAATAATAATCAGGAAATCATTTCTTAGGGGTAGTGTTCATTAATATGTTTGCTCAATATAGACTACTGGACAAATTGAATGTTTGGGAAGACCTAAGAAATCACGTGGTTCATCAATGCTTTTGGCACATGCAAGATGCAAGACAAAATGATTAATACTTGGCACGCAGTCTAAAAACATTATGATTTGTGGAGCTGTTCTCTGAGAGACACAATGTTGTATTAAATAATATGACACAGTCATTTTCTTAAATTAGTTGTAGAATTTCTGTTTTATTGTCCAACACTACATGCTATGTGCAGTAATGCATCTATCTGAAAATATGATAAGTTATTAAACTGTTCCCTAATATGCTAATTTGTTCAATTAAACTGTCTCTGGCTCAGCAGGAATAATAAAGCAAACTGATTTAAAAGAAGTCCTCTGATTTGCGATATTACAGTTGATAGTGACTGTACATCAGTCATTTTCTGTACCTGTGTCTTCTGGCTGGGAACAAGGACAAGTGACTAATTTTCCTTACAAGTGTTCGAGCTCACCCCTCCCAAAAAGAGAGTGGGCTCCATCCCATCTCCTGCACCGCTGTGACCCTGATCCTCTCAGGAGTTGCACTGCTCCAAAGTAGCCTGTGTTGCCATAGTTACCTCCTCCTGGATACTTTGTAAGGTCACTGGCTCTGGTGAGCTCTTCCCTCAGAGAACAGGCATAACTAATGTCCTGCAGGTTCAGGCTTGATGTAAATAGCCTCAGTTGACAGCCTACTGTACAAATACTCAATTACGTTTGCTTAAAGGGCATGATTTGTTGTAACAGCGAGCACTCAACTTGTGTGACATCAGCGTTGCCTGGGCAACGGCGGCTGATTACACAGGCTGGAATTAGGTATTGATCAGAGGAGGGGGCCTGGCGCCAGTGAGGGACTGGAAGCGATCCGCCACTACGATTTACAGAGCATAAGGGTGGGGGTGAACCTGCACACTTCGCCCCAGCTCAGAGAGCTGAAAACCCCTCAGGAACCAATTTACACACCGCTACAGTGCAATATCTGCAGCAGTCAATAATGGAAATCTGATGCCCCCTCTGCCATCAATGTGACCGCTCCTCTCCCTCTCGTTAGAGCACCTTGAAAGTTCCAGGCCAATCCATAGACACAATAGATTTCCAATGGTGTAAGGATATTTTGACTTTGGTATTCTCTGTGTAATTACACCTCTAAGTAAGGTTGCAGCTTTAAATAGGATCTGTCCTTTGCAGTCCTTTTAAAAGGAATCATTCTTTAATTTAATCATCATCTCATCACATTCATAGTCTCCTTACATTATTTCAAACTGCTAACTCTTTCAGCCCATTTAGTAGGCTCAGCTCGTGTGGAAAGATGTGATTTAAAATGCCACTCAAATAGCATATTTACTTAATAAATTAAGAGCCTTCAGTGTATGCTATATGGGTCTTACATCACTGCATACTTTTACTTTGTGCACAGTGTGTTTACTGTATGTCCATGCTTGCCCCGGGTGGGTCAGATAGTGGATCAGTTTCAGCTTGCAGGAAGTGCTTTGGAAATAATGACTACGGTTAGCTATTGAGTAATGTAGGAACATAAAAAAAAAATAGAAATGTTAAATTCTGAATTTAGCTTGAGATATTTATTTAAAATAATTTCTGAGCACTTTTTTTGACACATGAGCATTACGATTTTTTATTTAATCTTGATAAGCTTTGTAACTAATGGCTTCAAGGTAAGTCAGTTTCAATTCAAAACATTTGATATGACAGCCGGTCCCAGTTGTGAAATCACTAAAGATTATTTTACCATCCTTATGTTGACATTAAATAAGATGGACATGTGGTGGTTTAGTGGTTAGCACTGGGTTTAAATGTTTACCACAGTCCCTTTTATGTGTGGAGTTTGTTTGTTCTTTTTAATGTTCATGTGGGTTTTCTCTGCAGTTTCCTCTCACAGAAAAAGATGCATGTTAGGTTGCAGGAGGCAAGGCACTGACCTCAAAACAGACAAGCACTGCATGGAGTAGCTTAGTTACTACTCAGCAGATGATGTGTGAAAATACAAATGTATTTTCCAGAGGGAGGATATTTGTAACAACAAAAATCAGTCACGAACAAGATACATCTCACCCACACACTCCTGAGTACCTGATTGTGGTTTAACAAAATGTTTCTTTTAGCTGAACTGAAGCTGAGACCAGCTGTTGAGCCGTGAGTGTTGAAGCTGCAGATGTTTCATGCAAAGAGTTTCTGAATTTTTGCTGGATAGAAATGAAGTCACTGAAAGGTAATGCACAGCTACCTTAATGGAGCCAATCACGTCGTTGACCAGAAAAACTCCCTCTCCTGGCAGTGCTCTGTAGTGCAATCTAGAGTGTGAAGTAACACCTTGTGACATCTGAGGATGTTTAACCCTGAGGGCTCTTTGTAGCCAAATTTCCTCCATCTTAGGAAAAAAAATAGAGCTGTCTCTTTTACATTACACAGACCTAGGATATGTCAGCCACTTGTCTCATCACAGGAATCAGTTATATAATACATTTACCATAATGTGATATGCATATTAAAATAAAGCCTCAAAGGCAACAGAGACTGCCTCTTTAATAGAATCCAGCTACCATCAAGAGTAAATTCCAAGACATCGATGTAATGGAAAAACTGCATGTCTGATCTTCCTTAAAGCTCTCGTGTGGAATCTAAAAAGGCTGCTTGCTGCTGTTGTCAGGCTATGAACTGGGCTGCATTCACAGGGGTGTTATGGGTAGTCAGCCACAGCATCCAGGGGAAGGTGGGGGGTGCAGGCTGATGTCACCAAATACACACATTTGCTGCAAAGTTATGGCGCCATCATCAGCAAAGCAATGACAGCTTCATAAAGTTTGATTTAATCAGACAGGTGAAATTGAACCATTATATGACATAATCTACAACTCGGCGATGATATATCTCAAATGTGATGTGCAACGGTGCTGATTAGAATTCATCCCTTTGCGTGCAATCCTTGAAAATCTAATCTAGAAAGCAGCTTGAAACGAAAAATCTTTACAACATAACCACCTGCTTGTGTGTGTGTGTGTGTGTGTGTGTGTGTGTGTGTGTTCATGTGTTTCTGCCTGCCAAAGGAATCTATTATTTTTCTTCTGTTTTGTGTAGTATTACTACGCATTGGCTGGCGCTGCAAGTTTAATATGTTGTACATCTTTTTTTGTCTCATTCCTTATAGTAGATTCAATGTCATCTCTTTGTTGTCTCAAAATGCAATCAATGAAGGTCTTACTACCCCATCCACTGAAAGTCAAACCCAACCTATCTAGGGCCACTCTGAGCTGTTCTGTCAAATCTGAGAATCAAGCCCATATTTCTTGGAGTCCTGTTGTGCTAGTCCTCACTCCAGTTTGTGTGTGCCCTCGCACCTAATATACAAAAGATCTATTGAAATATGCATGAGGCCCATGATGCCTGCACTAAAAATAAACTCAAATAGGGAATACATTGACAGCTCTGTTATTGAGCTCTCCTTGAGCTTCCTCTGTCATAGCAGCCACAGATCGCTCTCAAGACTCATGTATTATCAAAAGCATGCAACACCGCTCTCTCTCTTTCTCTCTAACACACACATACACACACACACACACACACACAATCTATCTCCTCCTCTTACACTCACTACTACTTTCTTTCTTGCTCTATCACTCTGTTTCTCTCTCACGGGTAAATCCACACTCAAAAGAAGAAAAAAATGTTTTCAAATTTCCCTCAAAGACAAGCAGTGTCTGACCTCATTCTTAATCAAAATGCTAATAATGACACCAAAATTACACTTCACAAAATGAATATAATATACCTAAAATTACAAAACAATATGCCATTATCGTTAGCCTAAATAACCAAATATGTTTACATAAACTTAATTTCCTCTTACTCTAAAGTGCACTAATGCTAAATCTACTTTACAAAAGATTGGTTGTCTTGGAAGTTATCTTACAGCTTGCGATGCTTTTTACACTATATTGCTATTGAATGGATGGCATTACAGATGTTTTCTAGCAACTGATTTATACAATAGTAAAGTCTTTACTTAAGACATTTAGGATTTAATGGTGCAACCACATTTAGTAAATCCATAGTTTGATATAGTTGTTACTTAGAACATATGAAATGACTATTCCGTCCTGGTCGTGGAACAACGGACCAGCTCTTCACTCTCGCAAGGATCCTGGAGGGAGCCTGGGAGTATGCCCAACCGGTCTACATGTGTTTTGTGGATTTGGAGAAGGCGTATGACCGGGTCCCCCGGGAGATACTGTGGGAGGTGCTGCGGGAGTATGGGGTGAGGGGGTCTCTACTCAGGGCCATCCAATCTCTGTATGACCAAAGTGAGAGCTGTGTCCGGGTTCTCGGTAGTAAGTCGGACTCGTTTCAGGTGAGGGTTGGCCTCCGCCAGGGCTGCGCTTTGTCACCAATCCTGTTTGTAATATTTATGGACAGGATATCGAGGCGTAGTCGGGGTGGGGAGGGGTTGCAGTTTGGTGGGCTGGGGATCTCATCGCTGCTCTTTGCAGATGATGTGGTCCTGATGGCATCATCGGCCTGCGACCTTCAGCACTCACTGGATCGGGTTCGCAACCGAGTGTCAAGCGGTTGGGATGAGGATCAGCACCTCTAAATCGGAGGCCATGGTTCTCAGCAGGAAACCGATGGAATGCCTTCTCCAGGTAGGGAATGAGTCCTTACCCCAAGTGAAGGAGTTCAAGTACCTTGGGGTTTTGTTCGCGAGTGAGGGGACAATGGAGCGGGAGATTGGTCGGAGAATCGGGCGCAGCGGGTGCGGTATTGCATTCAATCTATCGCACCGTTGTGACGAAAAAGAGAGCTGAGCCAGAAGGCAAAGCTCTCGATCTACCGGTCAGTTTTCGTTCCTACCCTCACCTATGGTCATGAAGGCTGGGTCATGACCGAAAGAACGAGATCCAGGGTACAAGCGGCGAAATGGGTTTCCTCAGGAGGGTGGCTGGCGTCTCCCTTAGAGATAGGGTGAGAAGCTCAGTCATCCGTGAGGAGCTCGGAGTAGAGCCGCTGCTCCTTTGCGTCGAAAGGAGCCAGTTGAGGTGGTTCGGGCATCTGGTAAGGATGCCCCCTGGGCGCCTCCCTAGGGAGGTGTTCCAGGCACGTCCAGCTGGGAGGAGGCCTCGGGGAAGACCCAGGACTAGGTGGAGGGATTATATCTCCAACCTGGCCTGGGAACTCGGGATCCCCAGTCGGAGCTGGTTAATGTTGCTCGGGAAAGGGAAGTTTGGGGTCCCCTGCTGGAGCTGCTCCCCCCGCGACCCGACACCGGATAAGCGGACGAAGATGGATGGATGGATGGATGAAATGACTATACACACAGACTTGGATTTAGCTAGTGTTACCAAATCATGGAGTTTAGCGACTCTTTGAAACACACCCCAAGGCACCGTGTGTATAAAAGTAAGGAGCAGTTAAAACCAACCACCTTCAAACTAATTTTAACAATTATTCCTATAATACAGTCAATGCCTCTTTTTACTACCATAGCTGATCTAGAGGGCAGAGTTTTATGCCACATTAGCCACTGCTCTACCATAAAGAACGATTAAGGGATAGAAATTGGCCACCAACATACATGTGCAGACCTTTTTTATTTGACATAATGACATAAAAGCAGGGCTCATATCCTCTAAAGCCCCTTATGCCATTGGTTCAGCAGTGAACTGCGCTGTTGTCCTGTCCACTTTGACAAAAGTGGTGGTGCTTTACAATTTGGACTTAGGGGGCCAAATTGGTAGGCATCAGTACTGGCTACACCTCTGTAATTGGGCAGATTTAAGAGAGGTGCTATAAAATACACCCCTGCAACTTTAATACGTTCCAGAGTCCTGGGCTCCAGGTTGCTGCTCCCAAAGGTGCTGGTCTGAGTTAGCTAACATTTATCACATAAACATCTAACACTGCTCCTGCTAAAGCAGACAAATGCCTTCCTGCTCTGCAATCCCTTCCATAGCCATCAGAATCAGGGCAACAAATCCAGCTTTAATAGTTATCTATGGAGTCTCTCGCATGCAATGAACACCCACATTTATTTCTCTGTTTTCTCCCGATGAGGGTAAGTGGATCAATTAGTGAAGACTACAAGTTCAGCATCTTTACACATAGTATCAATTGTTAAGTTGAGCAACAGCAGGTCCCTAGATTATCTCAGATCTGTACCTCCCCTCATTCCCATCCCTCCTTCTCTCCCTCCTCCAGATCCAAAGCTAGCCTCATTATAAATGATCCTCTGATACACACAACCTTGGCACACACCTTATCACTAATGGCTCACAGATTGATTTTTAATTTGTAACACTTTTGGATGGTGGCCAACTCAAACGGACTTTTATGAAAAACTAATCACCTTTTAGCCTTAAGTGTTAACAGGTGTAAGTGAATGGTTTGAAACTGTAACAGTGTTTGGATATTCACAATAAATGAAACCTACTAAAACCTAATTATTCACAAGCCTAAATTTGTTTGATTTATGCTGGTAGCGTGATATCTTCGAGGAAAAACTACTTTTATCACCACACAGAACGCAAAAATTAGAGTTCTTAAAGTTCTGTGCTGAGAGGACAGAGGTGCAGTAGATGAAAAGTGGGTCAGGTCAGATATTGTTTCAGGGTTGCTGAAAATTTTAGGCCAATGAAACGTCAGCCCATATTAAACAAGCAGGTCAGGTGAGACCAAACCTGTGTACTCAGTAAGTTCATCTGGCATGAGTTCATTATCAAAGTGTACCCAGCTTTGATAAACTGGACCAGGATTTATGATGGCAAAAGGAGAAACGAACAACATCTGCAACATTTTAGGCCCAGATGTGCACACTGTGATTTGCTGGATCAAGCCCAAAGTCTGCTGCAGAGGAATACACACGCTTCCCTTCATGATCCTGTAGGACTGTTGGATAAGACATTATCATTCAGATTGTTATTGTATAATTTTTGTTTCTGTTTCTGTTGTTATAATTATTACGAGTGTAGATTTCAATGCAGCTCTCATTTTTCAGGCACCTTTCACTTCCAGAGTGCCCTATTTATAAAGAGGGGATTATCAGTAGACAGTGTGAATATACAGTGTTGTAGCTTGATGTCCTGATCTGATCCGTATTCTTTATAAATCTATAGCATTTTTTAAACTAATATTGTCATTCTGTTTCTTTATTTTGTAATATTGCTAGTGTGATCTCTGTCTACTTTTATATATACATATGTTCATGTCTGTCCATACCAGAAGGCGGATCTCTCTCCTTTTTATCTCCCTTAAAGAGTTTATGTTGTTCAGTTTTTCCTTATATGAACTGAGGGTCTAAGGATAGAGGGTGTTGTATAGATAAAGCTCTAGAAACGGCAAACATTTGGGGTAATGTGAAAAATGTAAAACAAAATGTGGAGAGCACAAGCCTGACATAAAATCCTGAAAGTCTGAAGTTCTTTACACAAATATAGAAGATCTTGTGGACATGCATGGGCAACACATGTTCCCTTTTGTAACACTCAGCAGAGAATGACAGTGTGCTACAGGGCCGTGCAGAGACCTTTTGAGGGGCAGAGGCTCAAATTCAAAAAATGGCACATGGAACAAGATTTGTTAACAATATAGGTCATCTTTATTTTATTAAATCTAATACTAAATCCACAATACTGTACACCTCAAAATGAAATATGGAGCCTTACTTTAGACTACATTCAAATAAATATATCCCAAAAATGCAACCGTTGTCCAAGCAAAAGGTAATCTTACATACAGTATCCACCTTACAGTATATATAGAAAGTTATAATAATAAGTATGTATGAACATGTCAGATTCTTGTGTGAAGCACTATACTAACCTGTGGTGCTCCTAATAACCCAGCTGCTTAGGGATCCACTGCCTTTTGCTGCCTCCTGCAGGTCCTTCTTTTTCTGCTTCCTTATTCTGTCTTTACGTGGCATCTTTGCACTGTAGCAGAATTCAATATCATGATTTACAAAAAAGAGACAAGATAACAAGATATCAAACCAGATAAACAGTTTAATTGTAGCCTATAACTGCAACCTGAGCTGACTATCAGATTTCTGTAGCAGTGGGCTAGTAGGCTTTGAATCAGAAAGGGATTTGCAAAGTTATGCAGCATGTTTCAGATTATTTTCTCAAAATATAAGGATGTCTTATATTAAGAAGTCAAAATGCATAGACCACCAACCTACACCGCAGACTACAAATAACCTAAGCTAATTTCCCAAAGAAGTGACATGTTCTGTTAAGTGGGCTGCTGGTTGAAAGGCAGAAAGCAGATGGAAAAGTGTGTGTGTGTGTGTGTGTGTGTGTGTGTGTGTGTGTGTGTGTGTGTGTGTGTGTGTGTGTGTGTGTGCGCGCGCACACTTCTGTTAACCTACAGAAAACTGCTGCTGCCATCTCTTGTGTATCAGAGAATGAAACGGTGACGCTATAAGGCTATCATGCGATGACTCTAGTGTGTGCCCTAATAAAACAAGGTTTTTTTTTTGTGCCGCAGCAGCTCGTGCAGTTACCGCAAAATGTCACTACTTCAAAGTTAGCTGCTGCTGCCAAAATTTAGCTTGCCTACTGGCTGTTTTCATCCTGGAGGAGACTCGTTAACTAGCGGCAGCGGCTAGAGGCTATTGTAACAAACCAAATGTGCAAGCATGCATGCATTCTCATTCACTTCAAAAAAGCCCACTTGCCGGCACTTCAACTTCCAACTTTCTCTCGCTCTTGCTGGCCACCGACAGACTAAGGGCCTTTTTACAGTCGCCGCAGACGACTGACGTCGATCTCGCTGGCGCGCCAGGATTTTTTTCAGCGGCGCGCAACAAAGCGGAAACAGGAAGCATGGATGCCAGGACTCTCAGAGTGACTGCAAGTCTCTTTTGTAAACTTACTGGGTTAAGATGAGTTCTTTTATGGTTAATGAAAGCCTTGATCTGACGAAGTAGGTCATCGAATCAAATTGAAACATTGACGTCAATGCTGCTGCCAGTTCTGCCATTGTTTACCTTTTTCTTCTTCTTCTAGTCCGTAGAAATAGTAAAGTCGGTAGCCTTTGCTCATTACCGTAGCCTCTGTTCAGGAGAAGACTGCAACTAGTGTCGCGACCACCACGCACGAGTATAAACAGTTACGGCGCTCCCATGACGTCACATTTGCGCACGACAGGTCGTCTGCGGCGAGTATACCGCACGTTTAACTTGTGTCCAAGTGGCGCGCCTATCACGCAATAACCCTGGTCATCTTGTGATATGAAGGTTTAGGTCATTTTATCTAGCTAATTATTGTTATTATTATCATTATTATTATCATCAAAGAAAAAATATGAGAAAAAATAAAAAAATAAAAATAAAATATGGACAAAAAAAGGGCACTTTGGCCTTGAGGGCAAAAGGGGCAGGTGTTCAAGCACCCATCCCCCCCCCCCCCACCCCACCCCACCCCACCCCTCCTGCACATGCATGGTGCTACATATTAAAAACACTAATACATAAAACTGTCGGCGAAAAAGATAAATGACAGAGTTTGCTGTGTAAAATCCACAGTTTAAACTGCATATTGCAAGGCATGCATACACATATTTGCGTCCGTGTTTTTTATTTGCCTATACATGTATGTGTGTTTACCTTGCTCAGGGGGGTATTCATACTTTCCTGGGTGTTCAGGGCTATTACACATTTGCTCACACACACACCAACACATCTGACCTAGCAATCCACTCAACAGTAATTTATCGGTGTGATCCATCATTATCATGTTTTATTATGGCCACCGTTGGAGATATAATTCACAAATAGGCACATGCTGTAGTGATGACAGTGAGGGAGAGGGATGTCCTTTACCTTCGTCCTCTGCCAGGAGCCTTCAGGAGTCTCTGCGGCCCTGTATGCAAGAGACCAGACCCTGAATGGGCAGGGAAGCTGGGGATCTGGGGAGCAGGAGCCTGCCCTGTAGCCCACTGCATTGTGGGCCAGCAGGACTCCCATTAAGTGCCAGAGAGTGAGCTACAAAGACAGAAAGAAAAAGAGAGAACCCACCACAGCCACAGCAGAGATGTGTCTGTGCCATGCCTCCATGATCACGTTTGTATTCGGTAGCCATAACTCACTGCCTGTGCATGGGAATTGATCCCAGGCTGGACACTCCCTGGAGGAGCCCTGGCACTCAGCGGAGTTTGATCCCTCAGATTAATGCAATAGGGATTCCCTGTCCAGGCCTTTGTCTCTAGCCAAACACTTAACGTCCCCCGAATTTGTATCCAGCAAAGGTTGAGTCCCATGTTTATTTGGGTAATGAATTGCTGTAATTAATGCACCTATTGATTCCTCCACAGTGTCTCCTACAAAGGCCAGTCCGATATCTAATTTAATGGGAGTGGGAGTGTTAGCAAGAGGATGAGGAAAGGGGAGGAGAGCCCAGTATAGGCAAAACAATTGCACTATGTGCTCGCAGAATGAGAGTGTAATTGTTCAATGAATCACATTTGAATACATTCAGTTAAAGTTGAGTTGAGGGCGTTCGTTCTGTGCGCGTGCAGTTATATTACTTTGGTTTCCCTCTCGTGTTGTAATAAAAATGTAAATCTTTGGAGGGTATCTGAGAGCCGATGAGGACGTTTGCCAAGTAGCATCTCAGAGCTCTGGTGTCACGCTAATAACCACAATGCAATTTTCTCGCACAAACAGGCAAGATGCATTAGCATATAATCCCCTGGAATTATGACTATACTAATCGCCATCACTGTGCCCTCCCAGAGGAATTCTGAATGTGCACTTACAAAAACTGCTACTGCATGTAGAGGAATATTCTGAGCACTTCAAGGACAGGAGGTTTCCAGTTACCGCACTATGATCAAAATGTAATGTTTCAGTTCGGATCATATGTGTGTGGTATGGCTCTTGTGTCATTTCTTTGATCTGAGACCTTTTTCAGGGCTCCTTTAAATCCTGTCTATGTCCTTCCCCTTGCCGTGAGGCTGTGTGGCTGTGCCCTGTGTAAACACCTGGTCACTGCCTCTGTGCAACGTCTGACCACAGAACAATGAACAGCCAGCTGGTCCATCTATTATTGTTTATTGAGGTTCACCTAAAGCATTGCATTTGTCCCCCTGTGAGTAATTACAAGAAAAGGAGCCTTTGACCTTAAATGTATATTGGAAAATAAAACTTTAAGAGTAATATTATCAATATGTGTGTATTGATCACAACTGTAATCACTACTAAATACCTTGACAGTCCAAAGGTGGGGGGTTTTACTGTTTGAAAGATGTCAGCTGCAACGTAATAAATTACAACACAGAAAACAGATAACATTACACTCTAATCATAAGGTAGTCCATTAGATTTGTTCATGCTTACCATTAGGTGTGATATTCAAATTTGTTTGATATTCAAAGGAGAGCACCGATTGTGTGAGTAACAACAATGTAACAGGGCTAGTTATTCAGCTCATTAATAATACACTTTAACTAAATCATAGCCAGCAGTTCAGTCTATTGCTCGGTTTTCACCATTCTAACAACAATGATGATGAATAATGATTCGTTCTAACCTCCTAGATTTTCTAAGAACCTATGGTATGCCTTATTAAAGACAAAATAGGTAGAAGACTAATTAAGCAGACCAAATAGGAATGACGGCATGCCCAACTGCCAGAGCCAAGTAAGAGCTTGAAAAATGGCTCTTCTGCTATTTCAATTAATCAGTTGTATTTTGCTTAATTTTGTTTGACGTTGGCAGAGGGAACGTCCTCTGGGAGTATCTGTCCTTTGACCACTAATGCTTTAGTAATTCTTCCATCAGTAGAACCCATGATTGAAAAAAATCAAGTGTGTGTGTGTGTGTGTGTGTGTGTGTGTGTGTGTGTGTGTGTGTGTGTGTGTGTGTGTGTGCGTGCGTGTGTATCTGTGTGTGCACAGTCATTTGGGCCAGTGTTTGTGTGCATGTCCCTTCATGTATGACTGTATTCTAGCCTACATACAGTGAATATATACACCTGTTCATAGCAACGCAGTCTGCTTTAGTCTTTCATTTATTCCTATTTGGTACGTTCTTTTTTTCCCCCCCTGGAGACGAGTATGGAGGTTGATTGCAAAGCCCACACAACTGAGAGTGGAACCTGATTAACCTTACAGTGACTCCAGAAGCATGTGACCACCGCTGCTTCCCCTCCTCTCCGACCCATAGCCCAGAAAGGAGATGCTGAACTTAACCCCTGCTACAGTGATGAATTAACAATAGAATCATTCTATGCCCCAGTAATTACCAAACACTTTGGACACGGCAACATTTTTCAGCTCTGCCACACAGGTTTGTCAGTATTGGCGGCTTTCACCTGTAATCCTGGGGCTCTTTGCTCTTCCTAACTTTGTTTTCTCTGACGCAGATTAGATCTGCCACCCCATTACAGATTCATTTTCCTAATTTTTCATGTCTGCGCCGCGCCCCATCTGCACAGGGCTGATAATTGTGGGGACCAGCCCTGGTGATTAACATCAGCAGAATTAATTACGCCCGCCATTAAGGCTCCAGGTTGCACACAATGATCAAGAGAAATTAACTTTCTCCCAGGCCCCTAAATCATCTCACCTTCAAGTGGAGTGATGGCAAAGAGACAGGCCCGGAGTCCTGGACCCCGCTCGGCACCTTCTTAACCAAACATGAGGTGCACATTCCACACCTGCACTGCTTCCCACCAAGGAGATTATAGCCGTGGCTGATGGGTATCAATTATGCTACCTTATGTGGTGGGATGAGCAGGAGGTGTCCAGGGTCTGGTGACTAATGGACCTGGGTTAGAGCCACCCTGCAGCTAGAGACCAGGGAACTGACTTTTTCTCTGGCCAGGGAGCAGCAGCCAGATGCTGAGGGGCTCAGTTCACTGGCCTGACACACGCAGGTATATATCTGCACACCACATTTGACTGTGAACTCTGGAGTAGGGTAGCTGTGTGATTGCAGGTTAGCCAGAAACTGATGAGGAAAAAGACTTAGTCATGCAGTCAGACTGCTAGATTAATTAATCAGTTTGTTTTCCTCTAAAACTTTATCTTATCTTAAAAAAACGCCTGGTTTGTAGACCATTTTTATACCTTTTTACGATGTGTAAGATATTTTGGTTTTCTTGTAGAGAGAGAGAGGAAGAGAGTGATTTGTTTGTAAGCTATGCTAATGGCGCAGGCCCCATGCCCCCGCAGCAGGGAGAACAGTGGTAATGTCAGGAGGAGATAAGAAAATTGCATCTGTATCATATTGACTTGTCAAGGTTAAGCAGTGTGAGCAGGGGGAGGAGTAACAGGCGAAAACTCTCCATCCTCCTCATTCCCTCTTTCCTTGACTATTGAAAAAGATGAGAGGCAGGAGGAGAGAGTGAAGAAGTGAACAAGAAGCTGTAGAGAGGTGGCTTTGCCTTGAAGCAACCAACCTCCAAAAGAGTCCTGTTGAGATAGCAATCACACAGAGAAGACAACAGACACATATGGGGAGGGTTTGGCTCTCTGCTCTCGTTTAGACTGATTTGATTTAGCTCCACAAGATCTAATTAAGCTCAGACCCAAACCTCTTTGGAGTTTCAGCAGCCATATTGTGAATGTCAGGTTTTGAGAAATGGCCATGAACGATCAAACCTGCGTATGTGTGTTTTTATAAACACACATCACAGTGCTAGAATAATGGCTGTCAATGGATATATGGTAATAAAATCTGACAATCGTTATGCATAAGAGGCCATATAAATTTTAATGTCAGCAAATGCAACTTGTAGTAAACCTAATAACCAAAACAGTAACAATAATGGCTGTGCCAAGTTAACTTGCACAAAAAAAGTGAAAAATGCAGTGAAAAAAATCCACTAGCACTGCCTGAGGTTCATCCCATGGTGATTGTCACAGTGCTTCCCTTTTCCTCTAATTAGCTGCAGCAGTTTTGCTTGAATTCGGTGTGTAATCCCCTGGATGAAGTGCAGTCAGCATCTTTCCTTTTCCTAAAAGCACGAGAGGTGCAGTATCATCAACTCCATCTTCGCTCCAACACTGCCTCTGGATGATTTAATAAGGTTAAAAGACTAGTCAGCAATTACCCCCCGCTCAGTGGAGGAAAACTCTGAAACACAATTGCATTATAGCTGTAGACAGACACTACATCCACAGAGAAAGTGGCTATCTCTGCCTTTTACAATCCAGGCATTAAAGAGCGTTTTTAGTTACAAATATATGGAGTTTCTTTTTGTTACAAGTTATTTTACTTTTGATTTTCTGGGTGTGTTTGTGTGTTTATTCCAGAGCTATATAATAGTCAGGGTGAGATAGTCCAGAGAATGTCATGGAGTGACATTTACTGCCTCTGCTGTGGGGAAACAGGTAAGCAGAGCACACCATCTACAAAGTAGTCCCCTTTGACACCAGCACTCTACAAATCAGGGCTGAAAGGCAGGCCAGAACAGGGGCACTGACACAGAGGTCCTTCAGAGTTCCAGCGTGGCCCAGGAATGTGGCAGAGCGAAGGCAGCTGGGGCAGAACAACCAGACGTCTGGGATTTGTCTGGCACCATGTTTGATTTTACTAACCTCAACATAAGACAACTCAAGGGGAGAGAAATGTTCAGCCCATTCCTGTCCCACTAAACTAACTCCATACTTGCTTTCCAGTGATAAAGGTTTCTAACTGGGTTATCATCTTCACTGCAAGACCCTTAGAAACTGCTTGTGGGGGGTATCAGCTCTATTGAAATTAGTCCTCCAAGTTGTACTTATTAGATAATACTTCCTGTATTAGTGGGGCAGCAGTGATAGCAGGCAGATTTACAGCTCTCCGCGGCAGGCAGCTCACTTTAACATGGGCTGTGTTAACTCTGCTCATTAAATAGAGGATGTCATCACTCCACGCCACCGCTGCATGTTACAAGTCACACATATCCTCCATAGGCCAGCCTCTGTCCACCTCCATCCACAACATCCTCTAAATCTGTCATTGCCACCTGGACCAGGGTCCCACATTTGACCACACCGCCCTGCTGCAGTGTCGTACATGCATGTGGTGGGCAAATGTGGAGGGAGATACACAGGTGTTTGTGTGTGCGAGTGACACATAGAGCATTACACACCCAACCCTTCCTCCACTGCATGTGTGGACGGATGTGTGGGACAACGGTCGGTCCATCCACATGGGGAGAGGTGTAGGCATGACGTTCATTACAGACCCAACTCTGTACACAGGCCAGATAAGCAGAACAGGACAAGATAAGGAAGCGTGGCTGGCTACAGCAAAGCGCAGCCAGACATTCTGATGCCACCACCAGATGAAACAGCATCCAGTCTTTCTCTAAACGTTTACTCTATTGTTCACCCATGAAAGCACTATTTTAATAAACTTTATGTGCTGCTGCATTTTAATCAATGCAGGTAAAGCAACTGCTTATTCTGCATGTTTTGCTCAATTCAATTTTTACAGTAAAAAAAGCATGCAAATTAAAAACAGATACAAACATCCACTTAAAACATTTTCCAAAGGCTATCACCGGTGCCTGTCACTTATACATAAACTATAACCATACAGTGTTTTATTAGTAATATTTCATTACAATCAAAATATATCTGTTTAACAAATTATATTTTGCACATTAAAGTTATATTGAGACTTTCCTGGGTCTTGTACTATAAATATTTGTTTAAGAATAGAGAAAGTGGCAATGGCAATGGGCTCAACCTCATGCTTAAGGCTCCCTCCAAAGTTGTGTCTAAGCATTGCATGTCATTTATCTTTCAGAGCTTCCACATACCTTTACATGAATCACAATGTAACACAATGAAAGGGGTGAAATCTGCAAAAAAAATATCAATTTAAATTTGACTTGAAAAACTTGATAAAATAAGGGATTTAAATCTGGATGAATGTCAAGATCTGTCAAGATCTGTGTCAAGATCTAATTATTATTATAGTATTTGTTTAAAGTGCATACAAGTATCACATTTCACCAAGAGAATATTTGGTAATGTTTTTTTTGTTTGTGTTTATCAAATTGTTAATTTGAATATTTTGAATCCTAAATATTTTTTGTTTATTACCAGCTTCTTGAGTTTCCTGAAATATACCCTTTTCCCATCTATATACCTTGATTACATTTTTTGTCCAAGACATGTTTATTGTGGGCATTGTAAGATGAAAATGTATTCCTATAAAGTCTAAAAATGTATTGATAGTAATCATTTCTCCAACTGGATAAAGGGCCATTGAGGATTTGCCTGGGTCGACTTGCAAAATGACCCATGCCAGCATTGGCTATTATACTACATAAGTCATTGACTCCTGTGACCCCACAGTCCTCATTCTTCTTTAACTCGAGTATCATCTAATTTAAAACATAGAAATGTGTTTATCTGACTGCATACAGCCTACATAACTAAATATTGAGGTTTCGTGTGAGCGTGTACATGTATGCATTCATGTATGTGTGTTTATAAGCCCATGGGTTTTGTGTGTGAGTGTGCATGTCTCTGTGTGTGTCTGTAAACCAGTATTGGATCACTAGGTGCGAAGGTCATAATTCAGCTGCTTCATGGTGATGCAGATAGTGTTTACTGTATCCAAGTGGTGCCATTAGACATCATGTCTGCAGAAATTTAGCCGTTGCCTCTTATCCAATAGATTGCTCCTCTCATCATCAACAGTGCAATCATTCTCAGTGATAGTAAATCACAGGGGAGGAAAGAGGAGCCGGCCCTCCAAGATGGATGTGTGTTATTGTTTGTGGGATGACAGTGTGTTTCAATCAGGTCCTCTGTGCTCTAATCCCAGGTAGAGCTTTTGAAGTGCTGAGTCAGTTACTGCTTCATCGATCCATCACAGTGGGTTAGTAGTGGGCAGGTGTACTCCCCGGCTCCCAGGAGACCGAGGAAACACCTGCCCTGCACTGCTCGGGACTTCATCATCCCACCATTCCTTTGTCTCGTTCTGCCGGGAGCTCAACGTCGGACACAGAAAACTGTGAAAGCAGCACTTTTATGGTCGTTTGTTGCCCGTACACAAAAATTAAGGGAAGGGAGAGATGGTTTTCCCTTGCCTCCAACACCTCCCCCCTCCCTTATTTCTCGCCCATGAAGAAGGGGCATGCACTTAATGGACCACACACAACTCACTACACAGGTCCACACCTTTTAAACAGAGAGCAAGCATGCAGTGTAGCACAAAAATGCAGTCCCCAAATCTTAATTTTATTAGACAATCCCTGTGTTATCAAAATGAATACTCTTTTACGATAGCTGTAGAGGCGGATGACTTTAGAGAAAGCATAGTAGTTATTATTACATCTGAGAGCAGTGCGCCAGCGAGGGGTGAGAGTCTATGTTTCTCTTGCTGCAGGCAGTCAATTAGTGCCAGAGGGAAACACAGCACTCCTCTGTTGCTCTCCACTGAGGAGCTGTAAATAAAGGTTTTCATTACACCACACTATCTGCGTCTCTTCTCTGGACATCAATTGGCCAATGCATTGGACTGTTTCCTAACATAATCACTCCTCCTCTTTCTATTTCTCGCTAAAATCAAGAAGGAAGGTCACGGTCACTGGTTTAAAAACAAAAATTGTCACATTCTTGGATTTATTGGTATTTTTGTACTGACTTTAGCACCAACTTTCGCATAAATGCCTTGAATCGTATGAATGCATTATTCATTTGAAAAAGGATTGACAAACCAAACAACCTAACACACTTTATTGCTCCCACAGAGCATTTGAAGAAAACCTGCAATTATCTGTCTATATACAGGAGAAGGAGAAAAATACTCCAAGCCCACCCTGAGCTGTAGCTCATTTAAGAAGGCTTTGCCTGGGCCTGTCTGACTGTATCAGCACACAGTGTGATGGGCTCAATGTATCAGACTAAAATAATCAGTCAATATTCAATAGCAAACTAAGTGCATAGATGTTCAAAGATTTATGAAAAACAGTGTATGTGAGTCCCTCAGGACCTCAAGCAAAACACATGACATAAGGGTGAACATCAAAGTTCAAAAGTTATTTTGCTAATTAATATAAATTATAGAGACTGCATTGAAATAAATGTGATGATCTTTATAACATATATATGTATGTGTATATATATATATATATATATACACACTGTTTGCAGCTGACATGTATGTTGTAAACGGCTCTAAAATTACACCTTTCACATATCAGGCAACAAAAAATACAATTTTACATAATATGTTCATTTTTTTACGATTTTTTTTTTTGAATTTTCAGCCTTAAATTTTTTTGACAGGACAGCTACGTGAGAAAGGGGGGTTAAGACATGCATGAAATCATCACAGGTCAGATTCAAACCCTGGACCTCTGCATCGAGGTATAAACCTCTCTCAGTACATGTGTGCCTGCTCTACCCACTGAGCAAACTCAGCCACACATAATACGTTCTTGACACCAATCTTAAATACACGTTTATTGATTTATTTAGTTCAAGACCATGCAAAGACTGTCTTTAAAAAACAATGTCAATTTTCACCATGTAGTAGTTTTGAAGCAGTATTTTAAACATATTTGAGTGTGGACTAATTTAGCATCTGAGATTTATTTTACAAATATATTTTAAATAGCAGAGTCACAATAACTATAATGTTGAACTTTAAACCCCTCTTTCAAGCATTATGCTGTATATGGTGTAGTCAGATTCTATATAAAAATATGGATATTTTCGGTAATATTTAATCTGTCATGCTGTTATCCTGCTAAACATGTAATTCTGGGGTAACGTAAAAAAAACAGATCATTGCTTTGTTATGTTCCTAGCTTAAAAAACACATGAATGCCTTGTGAGGCATGTAATGCAGTGATATGTCCTTTAGTGACAGAAGGAACAAAAATGCAAGGCCACTGTAACCAACTTTAGCTCCTGTAAATTGAATGCTGATTCTATTTATATTTGGTGTGATTTACACCCATGGAGTTTCCTCTATGCAAGTGAACAGGAAACAGATGCTAGGAATTGTTCTTTCCCTAAATTCCTCGGAGAGAGATTCTAGTCAACACCGACGTGTGAGATTGGCTTTGTACTTGCATGCGAAAAGGTATTAGACAGTGACTAAATTGACTCTCTGGTTTCCCTGCTCTGAATCTCCATTTCCTCAGAGTTTCCACTTGCGTACGTCCGTCTACCCAAACCCAGGTTATGGCAGGCAGTCTTCCCTAATGCAGTCATGGAGCCAAATCTACACTTTCTCAGGACAAGGTCAACCCTAACACCCCAGGCACCACAGACAGTGAGGGTTGGGCTTTGTGAGGGATATTAAGTTCATAAAAAATATTTCAGTGAAAATTGTTAAGACAAGGTAAACACATGGATATGACTTGTGTAGCTAAGCAAAGAAACAAAAGCAGTTGCAAAACACAATATTAAAATTAAAGTAATGTGTTGAATATATCAATCATTTTGCAATAGCCCACCTAATAAAGTACACTTTTGCTATAATAAAAATGTGTTCCCCATAATAACATTAATTACGGAAACAAATAGAAACAAATACAATTAAGGTTTGAGATGATTGCATGTGTGTGACACAAGGGGAAAATAATAATTTAGTATCGAGGAATATTGTATGGCATTTACAAGGTGGTATAATTTGAAAATAAAAGGTCCATCTTTTCATGGACCATGGTGCCATCTAGAGGACGTTGGAAAGAAAAAGAGAATCAGGCACATGTGGTCTCATTTAAGAGGTTATATTGTTAGTGTAGTTATTTGCTTTGTGATAGCTTGTGTTTGGGGCATGTGTGGGTTTGTTGTTCCCAGGTAAAGGTAATGTTTGTGTAAATAAAATAGTGGATTAAGTGGATTTAGTGGAAATCCCTGCAGGCTTAGCTGTTTTTGTATGTATGTACTGGCCTCTTGTGTGGAGCATTATGATATGGTACCACCTACTGTTGGATCACTTTCAATATAACTGTATTCATTGTAGGCCTAATCAGAGCAGCAATGCTATTGATGTAATCCAATCAAATTGATACAAAGGTCAAAAACGCTACAATTTGATATGTGAGAGAGTGTGAGTGAGTGTGTGTGTGTGTGTGTGTGTGTGTGTGTGTGTGTGTGTGTGTGTGTGTGTGTGTGTGTGTGTGTGTGTGTGTGTGTGTGTGTGTGTGTGTGTGTGTGTGTTTTACGTGCTCTATATTTTCACCCATTGCCACCGGTTAAGAATAAAAGGGGGAAAGGTTATATTCATGTCATCCCTCACCTCACAGATGATTTGCAGCCAATGGCTCCTCCCTTACAAAGATTTACTGTACATGAAATTTTCGCTGACATGGTACTCTTCGGCCGCTGCGTCTCAGATATATGGCAAACCATAATTTGGAGGTGTAAAATGGGTATAAAACCTGTATTAATTATTTAATCGTGGTTCTAAGTGCTGCCTTTTAGTCCACACCAGGATGTCATCCCCCTCTATTTCAGGGGATCGTTATATCACTCATTTGTCACAGAAGAAATTACAATCAAGACTGAGATTGTATATGGTAAATCAGAGCAAACCAAGACTTTTTTATTGGTCTCATTAACTGTTACTTTCATTACATTTTCACTCCATTTGTTATAAGTGAACTGCTAATTGCGTTTTCTAGCGCTGGACCTATTGAAGGCCCACTGGCATATGTAGCAGTGATAAATACCCCAAACTACAGTGGTAAAACAGAAGCTGAGACTTTAGAAATGAAAACCTGTCTCTAAAAATGCCATTTGAAAGGACAAAGCAGCCACCATGTGCACCAAGTGCACAGAATAGAAAC
Source organism: Perca flavescens (assembly GCF_004354835.1). Classification (NCBI taxonomy): domain Eukaryota; kingdom Metazoa; phylum Chordata; class Actinopteri; order Perciformes; family Percidae; genus Perca; species Perca flavescens. The sequence goes on along the minus strand of NC_041341.1, from coordinate 20,100,162 downwards.
ATCCCTGGCAGGTAGCAGTGTGTGGGACCTGTGATATATCTTTGTGTCAGGGGGCAGTTAGGTACAAAGACTGCGGGTCGTGATCAACAACCAACAAACATGTTGTCCTGAGGTTGGGGCAAGGAGACCTACACAGAGCATCCATCAAACTACATCTGTGAGAGGCAGATACTATACTGTTTACTCTCTCTACACTCATTGCTACACTCAGCTCAGCTCCTCTTTACCAATTCCAGATGTAGACTTTTAATTATGAGAAATATATTTCCTGATGTATATTTTATATATATCAGGCCAGCAGTAATGATTGCAGGGCATTTGTTCATTGTGGTCACAGGTCGGTTTGGGATTAGGTAATGGCCAACATGTAACACAAAAAAAAGTGCAACTTCGCCTGCTGGCAAATTACACTTAATTATAGTGTTGTTTGCTGACCCTAATGAATGCCCTAAGCCAAAATGCATAATGTAATAATAATAAATTATCAATGCTGTCTCTGCTATCAATGCAATCAAAGCATTGTTAGAGTTTTCATGAATACGCATGCAATTTGTTAAATGACATTAACAAAATGAATTTTTAAACTTGACATTTGATTTTAGTCTTAGTGGAATCAGGCAGTTATACACATAAACTTGCTCTTCTTAACTGTGGAGAAAACTCAGATTCAACTGACAGTGGTGGTTTTAAATCACAATTTTAAAAAGAAGTGAAAATCCTGCATTCAAAAGGTTATCTAAGTAAAGGTACATCAGCAAAATACACTTAAAGTATCAAAAGTAAAAGTATTCATAGGAAGATTAGCCCCTATCAGTGACATTAGTATATTTATTTTATTATCATTACTGATACATACATAATGACTATCCAGCATTCTTTGTTCCATTTTGTCAAGATGGAGCTAATTCTAACTAGTTTATATACTGTTGGGTAGTTTAACATATAGCAAGGCACTGCATTGCATGTAAACAAAGCATCATTTGTTTTGCATGTAAAATATTAATGTATTCATATGAATGATTCAATGTACAGAAACTATATATACCTGTATAGATGTAAAATGTAGTGAAGTATAAAATAACATGTGGAAGTACTGAAGCAAAGTACCTCAAAATTATACTCAGGCACGCAGTACCTGAGTAAATTGACTTAGTTATTTTCCACCACTGGCATTTGGTAATACATTTCAGATACTGACAATAATTTAACAAATTCAAACTGCCGGTTGAAAACTAAATTACAATGCATCAATACATCAGCTACAGTATTGCCAAAATCTGTGATTTTTAGCTTTTCATTTCAGGAAAATATCAGCTGTCTGGAGGTAAAGTTTGTTTATACATACATGGTAATAATTGTTTAAATGATAACTGCAATTAAAATGCAACTACTCGCAGTAACAAAGCTACAGTATCACGGCCATCAGATCTGTTCTCAGACAGAATCTGGGATGCAACCATCTGTTTTACTCCAACAACAACAGCTCACCCAGGCTTCAGATGCTAAGTGTAACATTGGTTTTGCTGAACAGACATCCACTGCAAATATACAGATAATATATAGCCCTTTATTGTCAGCAATACCATCACATGCTTGAATGGTCCAACAGTGTCCAATTTTCAAAGAGGAAGATGTTAGATCCTGTTGTTTTTAGATTATTTTTTGGGCTTTTCCACCTTTAATGGACAGGACAGCTAGGTGAGAGAGAGGGGGGGAGACATGCAGGAAATTGTCACAGGTCAGACTCAAACCCTGGACCTCTGCATCGAGGCATAAGCCTCTCAGTATATGTGCGCTTGCTCTAACCACTGAGCCAACCCGGCCACAGGAAGATGGTTTTTTACATGTTCCCACATGGCAGGACATCAAAAGTAAATATGTAAAACATTATAAAAGGATATTAGTATTACTGCTTTTAATGTTCCCTAACTAAAGTTAGCATACTGTAAAATGCTTAGAAGTAGAAATGATGTTACCAATTTAGGAGTTTAATTAAGGAAGAAATGTACAGTAAAAACTACAATTTGGCTTTGATTTACCCATTTTAAAGATAACAGGAACAAAGCTAATTCTGCTCATTTGCTTGTGTTGTAATCCAAATGTATTCATCACCTCAAAGCAAATACAGTAACTGCAGTAGAATAAAAAGAAGCAAAACACAGACTGTCTCCTGAATCTGAACTATGGACTGATCATAAATAATCATCATTAATAGTGTCAGGAAAAACATTACCCTTTTTATTGGGGCTGTATTTTCCTCACACACTACAATAAAGTTAATGACAGACATTGTCTAAATTGTAAAACAGTCATATATTTGGACCGCTGGTCAGTTTCAACAAGGCTCAGTATAGCATCTGGCTCATAGATCATACTTGTCCAATTAAGTATTCTTGTCAGAGAGATCTGACTTGAACTGAAAACACGGATGTATGTCATGTTAACACAATTACAGATGAATATAACTTGAATATCAGTCCTGGAACACTGTCAGCTATGCTCTGAGGCCATTTGGTCTGAGAAATTACCACCTAATGTTTAATATCATGCCATTATACTATAATGATTGAATGAGGTTCATGAAAGTAAACAATGAGAGCTGCTTGAGTTGATGCTACTGACAAAGATAAACAAAATACCTCCTCACAATATGATAGAAAAGCACAGTGAGTTTACAACAACAAGTTCATTGGTGTATTACACTCCATGGTCAGTTTTTAAAACAGTTGATAGTGTTGTTATAGTATCCTGTTGAGTGTCTTTCAATCAGCTCTGCTGAGGGTGGACTGTGAAAACTGGTCCTCTTCAGTATTGCAGTGTTCCTGTCTGAGGCTTATGTCATTAAGATTTTAAGTAATTTCACTTTGCAAATAAATGGTGTTTTGCTGAATCTGATGCACCATTATCTCACTGACTATTTGGCCTCTTAAAGTATGTTTATGTAAGCTGCCTTACTTTGAAATGAATTTTCAATCAAATGAAATTATAACTAGTTAATTAAGTTGAAATTAACTCTCTTTATAATTTTGATGTTTTGTGATCAGTTATATCAGTTATAACATTTAATAATTTAACATGAAGCAGCTGTTTTTGTTTTTTTGATGTGCACAAATAAGTGACAGGTACCATAAGATTTTTTCTTCTTCCTGTTCCTTTTTTTTCATTCATGCATGTTATGAATTAATTAATTAATTAATTAATAATTGTGGCAAAGAGTTCAGTTGCATAAATCACACTGGTGTATGCCAAACACTGGAGAAATGCATCAAGAAACAGGAACAGTATATGGCTTAATTTATGCTTGTTGTGGTCACAGTGCAGCACCCATGGTAACTGAAAATACAGCAGGGTCCCGGAGGCCTTTCTCATACACAGATTCTGCAACTGCCCCAGGCTCACTTCATGTAAATTGTTTTGGTAATTTTAACAATGGCAGATGTGTGAGTGAATTAGCACCAGTAAAGTGCAATATCAATTAAATATGGCTGACTTCATGTTGGGTTTAGGGGATGGCTCCAAGAGGCTTTTTAAAGTCTGGACCAGGTCTGGACATGATAGATACGCCTACCAAATTTTATACATCTAGGTGAAACGCACTGCAGGGGCTACTTCTATGAAATTTGGTAGGGGGCGATATCGAGCCATTTTGTTACACCCAAGCACAAGACCCATAAAATATAAAAAATTGTACACACTATCAAGCACCCTAGTGATTTCATTAGGGGCTTTGCCGACCAACTTTGACTGTTCTCGGGCGCTAACTGAGTTTAGTCCTGCATTATTAGCAAATTTTTAGGCCGTGTCTTGTAGAGGGGCCCTGTGTTGAAATGTAGTGCTAGAGGATTTATTGTTTGTATTGTGTTTACATGTTGCACATCCCTACATACAGACATATTCCTACATATTGGATTTAAACAAATTACCATAAACTAAGTTCCAGCGAAGGAACACTATTTGTACTAAACTTAATGGGAACTTTGAGGTGCTAGTGTACACCCATTGTGCAGTGGGTAGTAGGTGGGTACAGGTTTGTCCTGGGGCCCCCTAACAAATTAGGCAGGTCATGCTCACACTAGTAAGACATGAGAGTTTTACATGTCACATGTAATTGAAACATCCATCAGTTTAAAATAATCAGGGCTTTTGAACAATTGTGTTTTTATTGTCAAAGTTAGAACTTAGGCTTTAGCCACTTTCACTGTCCAGCTCATAAGACATTCACTTTCTTTTATATCCTATAGTCTTAATCACATCTCTATTTGTATTTGGGTTTGATAATTCAGATTGAATTATTGTTATGCATCTTTATTCAAAACATCCAGTTTCTGCTGCTGTTCTTCAATTGCAAAAAAAAACAGTCTCAAAAGGTAGATCACCAACACTGAACAGGAACTGAACTGAACATGACGTGGCAATTGAGATCAGAAATGACCATCAAATTAAATCTACATCCAACTCTCGTCTAAATTATCGAATATTGAGTCACACCAAATGGGGTACTTCCCATTGTGTTTTTTATTTTCCACCACTTGTATGTTTTGTACTTGGAAACAAACAGCACCTCACTAGGTCTCTTTTTAATTCAATGTCACAGTCATTAGGAACTGATGTCTCACTCTCAGTCTGGCAGTGGCCAAACAATTCAGGGGCTGGAAGCTGGATGGAGAGATGGAGAGATGAGCATTGATTGTTCTGTCAAGACGTGTCCCTATTCAACCAGTAGATGGCGCAAACAATCTTTTCTTTTTAATTGCACAAAGCTATACAGCAACATGGACAAAGTGAGCAAACAAAACTTTACATATTAAGAAGAAACTATGTTTAATTTACATATAATTTGCATGATTGTATGTATTCATAGCCATTGTAGTTTTTGATTTATAATCATAGGATTAATCCAGGACGGACGATACTGTCTATGCTGCGGAGTGACAACCAGACGGGTTTCCTGTTCACGTGACCCACTCAGATCTCCGGCCGTGACATCTGCAAAATGGAGGTGAAGTGTTCGCAAATATTGCAAATTAAATACGGTTATTTGTAAAATGCAGTTAAGCTATGGTAACTCGTTTACATAATTGTAACGTTGACGAGGGAATGCACGGTGTTGTATGGAAATGTGTAGCTTCTCTGTCGCTTTAACGTTGCTCAGGATTTAGCGCTATCTACGGTAGACGGTAGCCAACGCTGCAGCTAAACTAAGATAAGCTAATGGTTGTCAAAATTACAGTAGGGTAACCCAACACTTAGGCGGTGTTTACCACCGGAGTGCTCTGTGTTGCTACTGTTTCAGTTGGTTGTTAAATGAACATTGTTGTTTGGTTTCTTTAACCAACATTACTCGTTATGGCTGATAGATAAACGGAGGCTTTTGGTAACAACGCATTGCTCAACCTGCAGCAGTAGTGAGTAAGCTAACGTTAGCTGGCCGCTGAAGCTAACTCCTTCCGGCCTTAGACTGGCTAACGTTCATTTGTATATTACTTAATATAAAATGTAGCCACGATATGTCTTGTTCGTGCACCGGGGTTATTTGACAGGCTAATTTTACACGTTGTAGTTTAACATTAACGTTAGCTTAGTCTGTCGCTACAATGGGTAACATTAACGATACGGCCTAGCATCAACACTGGCAACGTTATATTTGCAGATATTTGTGCATGTATTCATCTGTAGGATAATATTAACGTTATATAACAATGCTGTAGTTTCTTCAACTAGTTTCCTGTAACACTATTTACAGCTGCAATTATATTTATTTTCTTGTTATGCATTAACAGGACCGTGAAGCTAAAGAACCCGAGCAGCTCAGAAAGCTGTTTATTGGAGGTCTGAGCTTTGAAACCACGGAGGAGAGTTTACGGGCCCATTTTGAACAATGGGGAACTCTCACGGATTGTGTGGTACGTATTTTCAGTGTAATTTGTGGCAAAATATGCCCTTAGATAATAATAAACAACATAATGAGTTATAAACATCTCTACAGTCCAGTTAAACTGTTCTCACTACCATTGTGTATCGTTTTGTTGTTTCTAGGTGATGAGGGACCCCAACAACAAGAGATCAAGAGGGTTTGGCTTTGTGACATACGCCGCTGTAGAGGAAGTCGACGAAGCCATGAAAGCAAGGCCTCATAAAGTTGATGGCCGAGTTGTTGAGCCCAAGAGGGCAGTGTCCAGAGAGGTAAAAAAAATTCCAGAACAGGAGGCAGATACTACAGCGATGTTAATGTTTGGTGTTTGCTCATCGATACACTCTGTTTCAGGACTCCAATAAACCAGGTGCCCATCTGACCGTGAAGAAAATCTTTGTTGGTGGTATTAAGGAGGACACTGAGGAGTACCACATTCGGGAGCATTTTGAGAAATATGGAAAGATTGAGTGCATTGACATCATGGAGGAACGCTCCACTGGGAAGAAGAGAGGATTCTGCTTTGTCTCCTTTGATGATCATGACACTGTAGACAAAATTGTTGGTATGTGGATGTTGAGACTTCAGAGTTTATGAGGCTGTTGGTAAACATTAAGCAATGATATGTAAGTGTATTGTTTCTTCTCATTTTTCTTACAGCCCAGAAATTCCACACAATCAACTTCCACAATTGTGAGGTCAGAAAAGCTCTCTCAAAACAGGAAATGAGTGCTATATCCACTACCAGGGGTAAGCACACCATCAATTATAAAGTAAAGTGTATATATATATATATATATATATATATATATATATATATATATATATATATATATATATATAAGTTATACTTTGTTACCATTGTTTCTATATATATATATATACACATATATATATATATATATATATATATATATATATATACACATATACATATACACATACATACAGTTTGCAGCTGACATGTATGTTGTGAACGGCTCTAAAATTACACCTTTCACATATCAGGCAGGAGTGGAGGATCTGGAAACTTCATGGGGAGAGGTAGTAATTTTGGAGGTGGTGGCAATTTCGGTCGAGGTGAGTAGTATTTGCACGCCAGATGAAAGTGCCTCTGGCATTAATCACACTCATGCAGGTACATTTTATTGTGATGTTTACATGTCGGTAAGGGTTGCAGAATTTAAGTTTCGCAACCACACTGACCCACTAAAGAAAGTAAAAAGGGTTGTTTCTCTTCTTTTGGATAAAAAAAATTTAAATTAAATGTCAACAAACAACTAAATGGTGCATGCCCATAACCATCTGGTGAAATCAGTTACTCATCTTGGCCTAGGCTAGCCTGGTTGACACCAGACCCTTCTCTGTTGTAACTGAGAGTGGGTCTGGGCAAGGTTCATCCACAGCCCATTTCCAAAGGGGCGTCACCAACGGACGCTGCTCAAATGCCTCTGAGCGCATTGGATAGTCCTTCAACCAATCAGACCAACGATCAGGGTGACGTAGCAGCAACAGCGGCATCAACGGGTTGCCGCCCTTCGGTGGCCGTCATGTTGAATGTACACAAAAAGCTGTTTGCTGTCGCTGCCCTATTGTCTTCTTGTAAAGTCCGCCTCAACGGTTGTGATTGGTGCCTCGATTTGGAAAAATTGGAAATGGGCTCTTGGCCAGACTGACTTGCAGAGCAAACCTCAAATTTGCCGGAAGTTCGTCAAGGTTTTCCCAGGCTAGGTCTAGGCAGGGTGAAGTTCACTTCTGTCGCCTCCAACTCTCTGTAAGCACTTTATTTTTTAGCTCTGTTAAACCCACAATTAAGGAGTTCTGTTGTCAGACAATAGGAGTATATGAACAGTGTTGGGTTTTTTTTCTCATGCAGTTGTCCTACAACAGACCGATTTTATATCAAAGTGACTGAACATGTAAGATGATTAGCCATATTGACATGCAAAATAAGTGTCTAGCGAAAGTCAGAGGTGATAAACATGTCTTTCTTACATTGCAGTTAAGCAGAATGCATTGTCATGTTTGTCAATTTTCACTTGTCACAAATTGGTCAGTTTTAGTGCATATGTTTTACCCTTGTTTTTTAGGTGGCTATGGTGGAGGACGAGGTGGTTATGGCGATGATTTTGACAATGGTGAGTTCTGCTAACGTTTTACTCTGGTGTAAAATATTTAAATTCAATAATGGGTTTAATATCCTTGCTCACTTACATAACTCTTTTGTCTTTGAACATTTTTTTCCCCAACAGTGTTAATACCACTCATGAGCTATTCATGTCAGAGTTATGAATAAGGTTGTGTTGTATGTTTGCTTTTTTTTCACTGTTATAGGTCCAGGAGGAAATTATGGTGGAGGACCAGGTTATGGAGGGGGTCGAGGGGGCTATGGAGGTGGTGGTGGTGGTGGTCCAGGGTATGGCAACCAGGGTGGTGGATTTGGTGGCAGCTGCGATGGAGGTTACGGAGGCAATGACGGAGGTAAAAAAAAATTAATTAATTATTGACTCCAGAATTTTGATATAGATGTTATGCATGAAAAACATTCTCTACTAAACACCTGAAATCAAGACTTACCTTGAAATTGACATGTCTTCAGGATATGGAGGAGGTGGAAATTACAACGACTTTGGAAATTATGGTGGACAGCAGTCCAACTATGGGCCCATGAAGGGAAACAACTTTGGGGGCAGAAATTTGGGTGGACCCTATGGCGGTGAGTTGTACCCTTCAAAACCCAATGATATAACATAATTTCTCCTGGAGAGAGTATCAAAGTTATTTTGCGTTGACCTTTCCTTAACTACAGGTGGCTACAGCTCTGGTGGTGGTGGCGGAGGTGGCTATGGCTCACGGCGATATTAATTATTTCATGTTTTGGTAAGTTGCATTCAGTTCCACACCACCCTCGTAGCACAGTACAGAGTGAGCCCATGAAAGTGCAGAATAACTATTTGTTCTATCCTGTATCCATTCAACAGGCTTCAGTTCTTAGCAGGAGAGGCGAGGAGGTGAGCAAAGGAGTTGTCAGGAAAGCTGCAGGTTACTTTGAGGCAGTCATCTGAAAGCATTAGAGGAACACAAAAGTCAGACATTACTGCAGCTAAATTGGAGAAGTTTATGGAAGAAGGACTGTATACACAAGACATGAGTGCAGATGATACTCTTCCCTAATTGTGATAGATGTGTCCCAACCAAACTATTTTCCTTTTGTGTGTGTGTGTATTGTGCCTATGGTATCAGGGGTAAAGAGTATTTTTTTGTTTTTGTTTTATCTGAAGTCAGTTCTTAATTTTTATTTTTTTCTTCTTTTTTATATGGGTTAGTTTTGTGCTGGCCAATTAATCTTTTGTCTTTTTAACCTGGTTTTTGTCATATAGCATAGTTCTATCAGGCCCTCAGATGAGCTAGAATTTTTTTTTTTTTTTTCCTTCTGAAGTTATTATGATTGCTCAACTGCAAGTGTCAAGTGTATTTTGATTTTGTATGTGAAGCACAGTATGTAAATCCTTCGTAGTACCAGTGTCAACAAATATATGCAGTCTGGATTAGAATTAAGGGAATCCCCTCACTCACTTCTAGATTGTTCGAATATTTTGATTAGAAGAAAAAGACCGAATAAAATTGTGTAGTAAAGTAACACAAGGTTCAGTGCGTCATTGGTTCAGAATCAAATGAGTTATTCATTTATCTGTTGCCTGCACATTGTGACTGTGAAGTTTAGCAAATCAGCCTTTCCACAACTTTCTCCTCTTTTAGGAGTATCATTTAGGACGTCTGTTCGTAAAATAGTGTAAATACTGTATTTACTTGTACAAGGGTCAATGACGAGGGAGTTGTGGGTAGTCCTAGGGCAGGGGCCCATACACCACCTATGCCAGTGTTAAGCGAGTAGGATTATAACGGCCACAAGCACCTGCAGTTGGGCCCTCAGCATCGCTAGTGTGGAAGATTGCAGATGACTGTCAGACAGGACGTCTTCAGCCCCAGCACAGTGGACCAGTCAGCATTTTGAGAGAGAAGGGAGAAGGCAGCATCGAGCACCACGCCCATGGAGGAAGCTTGCAGTGTCGTTCCTGGTAGTGAGCATCTATCTCTTTCAAGGCTAGCTAAACCCTCAAGCAACTGGTGCTAGCGAAGAAAGACTAGTTCCTGGACACATTGGAGATCCTGTTAAGTCAGAGATACTGCAGTTTTACCCGCAAATGCTAGATTTCAGACATTAACAAGAAAAGGGAGTGAGTATTTCACAAAAAAGCTGACTTAAGAAGATGGAGCAGGTAAGAGTAACTACTTTGCTTGATTTGCAGATGTGGAAAGAGGCATTCTCTTCTTGCTGAAAATCTGTAAAGACCTGATAACATGGAAGGTTCTGGATGGGTAAGACTTTTCAAAATATTATCCAAGGCTGCTTATATTGTAATCTAACAGTGCACATGGTGATTATACAAGGTGCAGGGGTTCCTTTAAGGTAAAAAGCAGTAGGACACCCAGTTTTGCTCCACTTTGACCGGAATCAGCCTGCAACCTTCACCACACCTCTTGGAATACCCTCAAGGCAAAATATGTTTCCATGTTTTATTACCTTTGCTATCAGTCAGATAGTCCTGATAAAGTTGATTGTGATGAAACACCCTTGGGGAAACAACAAACGATAATACTTGGGAAAAAAACAGTATTTACACTCACTTTATTAGGTGCACCTATACAATTTATTATAATTCAAGAAAGCAGAACTTGCATAAATTCTGCCTTTACAAAGTTCAGCTTTTGTTGACCTTGTTGGAAATGTATAAATTCAATTACATGTTTATTACTGGGGTCACAGTTAAAGGGTTGCGTAGTGCTGGACTACATTATATTGAGAGGTGTTTCTAATGTTTTGTCCTCTACACACATGATGGGGATAGAACACTTCTTAATATAATGTAGTCTAGTCACACCACCACTAAGTATAACCTCAATGTTAAAACATATTGAATTACCACCTTAATGTCATTGTCAAAACAAAGAACATTATTTATTTTTAAAATGTTATAGCATTAATAAAAAAAAAGAAGTAGAATTGATGGTAAAACAGTTGTATTGGATTGCATTAGATTGTACATGTACCTAATAAAGTGGCCACTGAGTGTATATACTAATGCCAAGCTGTGAAAAATAAAAGTATGGAAATTAGGTCCTTGCCAGTCGGTGTAAATAAGGATAACAATGTTAACTTAATAGAAAAGCATTTGTAGGTAACTTGATTATTACTACAAAAGGCAGGCCATATATAGTATGTATAATGCAAAAATAGTATTCAATTTAAAAAAAGAAAAAGGTTTGTAATCAGCAACATGAAACATCTAACAGGTCTCATGTCAAATCCTCTGCATTAATCACAGGGGCATTTTCCCAAAAAACTGATTTTAGGATTTATTAAACAATTTTACTTGACAGGCAGTCAAATGAACATACAGAAACATGGGCAAACCATCAACAGAGAGGAACTGTGGTCACAAGTTGAAACTATCCAACAGTGTTATGATAAACAGAGTATACACAAATACTCGTAGTTCTCTACTCAGTCTAAAAATAAAGAACAATGCCTGCTGCTATGTTTTTTGTTTTTTATCAGTTCAAGGATAGTTTCTGCAGAGGAATGTAGAACAACCAACTCAATTACACAGAATAAAGCTGTGCTTGGCATAAGCACACCATTGTCAATAACCTACGTTGGCCTAACAGTAAGATATGTTAAGTGTTACTTGTGCTTTTAAATAAAAATATTTTTCATGACTTGAGTGTTTAATTTCTGAAAGCAAAATGCTGAGCTGTAAATGTTTGTAAAATACAACTGTTTTCAATGTGAAAAGGTTTCACTGATTTACAGATGTCGTTGAGTCTCAAACCGGTTTAGTTTGCCACACACCCTCTGAAGTTTGTGGTGAGAGCAGAAACTGGGCTGGGTGATCAAAGGTAGTGGTGGTGTGTGAAAGTGCACTTAGAGCACATACTGATTGCGTAGGTCTTTACCTTTGAATATGCTTTCCTGGGTTGGACCATTGTGAAGTGGTCATGCATGGTTTACACTGAACATGCTCCTACTGTAGTTTGACATTTGTGCTCTTTGTTGTGTAACATAAGAATGCAGTGGGTGTGATTTCTTTTGCGACAGGAGTTTTGCAGTATTCAAAGATTGAGGGTACTGTACAAACAAGCTGGCTCTAATAAAAAGCAAGCAGATTGTAAAAGGTTTTTAAGCCAGTAACTCTTTAGTGTCAGTACAATATTCCTTTTTTTGCTTTTTTGTGAGCCTTTTGGTAGAGCCTTCAAGTCCAGAACTGATTTGAACATGTGGTAAGTTATGTAATCATTCCTTAGACTATATATCCATCTGGCATCAATCTGGTGCAGGCCGTAGTACACCACACAATGTTCTTCCAGAAAATAGGAGGCTGCATAGCAATAGGAATACTTTATTGAAAAGCACAGAAGTCAAGGTTTTATAAAAGAACCTGGGCAGCAAATCATAAAGGGACAGTTATAAAATATGAGTAACCATGATTGAAACATTAGCTTACAGAAATATAATATATACAATATATACACATACAGTAACGGTTGTATCAATCTCAAAAGCAAGTAATGTTTATATTTACAAACCATATTGGTTAAAGAATCTGTTTAAGGTATCAGAGTACAAAAGAAGTAAAATATCAAAAATATTACAACATTCAAGAGAAGTGAGCAAAACACTATACAATAGTTATGCTGAGCTACTAATGCTTTAAAGCTGAACAACTACAAAGTTATTGCATAGTATTACTATGATAATGCAGTACCATATTACAAAGGAGACAGGACGCTGTCTTCGCTCTTGATGAAAGTCTTTTTGATGCGAGGAACTAAGAAGACGTTGCCGTCAGTTGACTGCTGGAGGGAGTAGTCGGAGGGGGAGTAGGAGTTGCCCTTCTCATCTCTCAACATGCCGAAGACCTCCAGGTACAAGCTGTTGAGTTGCTGCTTCATTTCCTTCAGGTTTGTGATGTTTTGGCTCTTCTCCTCCAGCAGACGCGCCTTCTCATCCTTCAGTGAGTCCAGGTTGCTCTCCAGACCCACTATGTTCTCCATCTTGCGTTTTCGGCAGTTCTGGGCAGCTACCTTGTTCTTGCCGCGGCGGCGTATGTCTCGGACCAGGGCCAGCTGGGCCTCGTTCAGCTGGTGCTTCGACATCATCTCGTTGAAGTCATCAACAGGCAGATTGATAATCATGTCAACAGTGAAAGGGATTTTGAGGGCCTTAGCCCTCTGCCCGTCTCTGGAGAGACGCACTTCCGAGCGTTTCTTCTGCTTGTCTTTGGTGAAGGGGGCGTTGTTGTGGCCGTTCTCCTCAGCCGGGTCCGTCTTGTGTTGTTTGGGTTTCTTTTCCTGCTGCTGTTGTGGCTGCCCCATTGGTGCAGATAAAGGAATTGCCTGCTGAAGATCATCAGGTTGGAAATTGAGTAAGAACATCTCTGAGTAGTCAGATTCTACACTTCCAGGATTGTGGTCCATCTCTTCCATGTCTGAATCGCTGTAACCAAAGGACTCATCTCCATACAAAGACTTCCCAGGTGAACTAGCATTTGGACTTATGTTTGAAGAGATTCCTGAATCTGAGTCTGGCAATTCTGCTGTCAGATTCTCTTTGCTTCTTCTGTCAAATGCATCTCCAGCTGAGAGGCTGTAAATGTCCACTGGTGTGAAAGGAGGCTTGTTTGGGATATCTGACATGGCGTTACTTTCATTTCCTTCAAGGCCATGTTGACCACTGCTCTCTTCCAGAATGGCATTGGGGTAAAATATGTCACAGAAACTTTCTGCAGGGAATTTATCATTTAACTGAGGAGCTTTTGCCTTAATCAGGCTGAGATTGTCTGGTGGGACCATACTGGGAACAGAGACCTCAAATGTATTCATAAACTCTGCAGGACAAACATTTAAACTGTTTGGTTCCCTGTCTGTGAGATTGCTCATGGGGTAAAAAGTGTAGCTTGGATTCTGCTCTTCAGTGATGTTTGGAAGAGGATAAGTTGTGGTCTCAAGTGTGTCCTCCATTTGCATGCTCAGGCATTGCTAGAAAAAAAAGGTAAAGAACCATTAAAGTAAATACAATTATAATAATAATATTACAGTAGAAGTTCCAAAAGAGAGTGAATATAACAATGTCAACATGTTTGTGTTGACAATGTGGATGCATGTATGGTATGTGCTCATTCATAAACCTACAGTCTCTTCCAAAACATCATCATTGGCGCATTGTGATGACAATTATTATTATTATTATTATCTTCCCTAAACAATAAGGTTTCAATCCTGGAGCTTTTAGCCATGCAGTTGTATCAAGTGATTGGTATTTCACTAACAACTGCTGGAAGAGCTAGGTGTAGCACAAGGTAGCCAACTGTAATTTCTAAGACCAACTACATTGGTCTACCAGATCCTAAAATAGATCAAATATCCATACAAATAAAATACCAATCTCCCAGCTTGCTGTTGCTGAGAATTTAAGCGACATTATCTTCACAAAGCAGCTTACTGAAGCAACATTTCACACACAACCCCTTTTTCTACAATGTAAAGTCTTATCAGCGGCTTACCAGAGCAACTAATGCAATTCTATGTAAGCTGTACGGTTAGGATTGTAGTCCAGTCCACAGTGAGAGGTCAAGGCAACAAATGTGCAACAGCAGTGTGGAGCACACACTGCTCCACCCATCAGCTAATGCAAATATGAGCTGCTTTGAAACAAAACTGATAAGGCAGCAAATTAAAAACTACCATGTACACAAATCCTTACGTTGCTGCCAAAAAGTAAAGGTTTTGAAGACTGCCACACCTTCTCTGAACATGTCTTTTTCTGCTAGATAAAGCTGGTGGCTACTGATCATATAAACTGAATCACATCTTCAACACCGACCTCCCCAAATAATAATAAAACATTTTTTTAAATAGGTCTTAACAATGAAACTTTATCACAGTGGAAAGAGTCAGGCGCACCTGTCTCACATGTATGACACCCCATTCTCACAACAAAAATGTGTTTGTCCTCTACTGCCAGACTCCTGTCCGTTGAAGCATTCTTTGGGTATTTGTTCCACAATGCAAAACACCCCACCATTGAGGCGGCAAATCCGTGTATTATACCTGCAGCTCAGGGAGGGACAAAAGCTCCATCCAGGCCTGCTCCAAATCTAGGGACATCCTCTGTGGTGGTGGTGATGGTGTTGGTGGTGGTAGTAGTGGACCTGGGGAGAGGGTGGCCAGTGGCAGAGCTGGCTGCTCAGGGGGCATCATGGGGGCTGAAACAGCAGTTGTGTCCAGGCAAACTGAGGTGTTCTGTCAGACAAACACAAGAATATGTATTTTATACAACTGAAAATCATGTTAAAGGCTTCAAGCTATGATAATTCAATAATATTATTATATATATATATATATATATATATATATATATAGATATAGATATAGATATAAGTAGTAATAATAATTTAATGTTCTTACCTCAGTGTTCTCTACAGGAAACGTCTCTGCCAGAAGTTGCAAACATTCATCAAATGACATGGCGTCACCGTCCTCTCCTGTGAAGCTGACATTCTGCAAGAAAGGTAAAAATACAACTTTACCACCTAGCATCCTTTGTGGCACACCATCTTTTTAAAACAGCGCATCATTTTATATTAGAACGTATGTCTCAGTGGAGTAGTTTCTAGAGCAGAATACACCGATGCAAAACTACAGACCCACCTGTGTTTCTGTAATTTGCAGGATGAGTGGTTACCTAGCTACGACATAGCCGCAGCCTATCAAATGAGGTGGGAGTAGTCCACCTCTGACATGAGTAATGATGGCCATGGGAATGTACCTGTGTAACCTCTAGAGGTGCGACAGCCACCTGCAGTGGGGCGCTGGGTGGCGGGCGGGGTATGTACTCTCCCGTTTCCTCGTCGAGCTCGAGCTCTGCCAGCAGGGCCTTCTCCTGCTCCAGGACCAGATGCTGCCTCTTCTCTTCTTCCAGCTCCCGCTGCCTCCGCAGCTCATGTTCTTTCTGACGATGGTTGTAGTCATAAACTTCACGCCTGGCGCCGAGATCAATGTCCTGCTTCCACAGTATGTCAATCAGCTCCATGTCCTAGAAAGAAAACCACAGATCAGTTTAGAGAGCGGTGAGCCATGCTGTCCTGCAGTGAGAATGTGAGCAGCATTGGAGCAAGGAAGAGCGTTCTCTGCTGTGAAGAGTGGCAGCAGCACCCGCCACACCCTGTCCCTCAGTATCTGTTCACTGACAACAACACTGGCACTAAAGTCAAGAGGGAGAAGCCGCATGAATAATAGATGTACTTCTTTCTTTCCCATGTTGCCACCACACGCCAGCATAAGACACGTATCCTCACTTGATACTCTTTCCAAGGGAAGTGTTCATTACCCATCTGATTACACTGAGGTGTGAATTCATTTGTCTCATTCAAACTCACAAAGGGCACACTCTAAATCAATTTTTGCATAATTGACTTCATGTTACAGTTTAGGTCTCTAAAAGTAGTAAAGTTAAATCCCAAACATTATTTCATATTATAAAGACAACAACTATACACGTACCTTTAACTTCCTATTTTCATAAAAACAAGAAGTTAAGGTGCGTGTATAGTTGTTGTTTTTAAAATGGTACCACGGTGCTTGTAGAATATCCTTTTCACATGATATATTCCTTAAAGGGTGTTATAACCAAATAAAAGAGGGTATATTTGGCTGTAGATGTGTTGCTGGGTGGAATTGCAGACCTTGTTTCGTTGTTTTCCTTCCTGTTATGTCTTCAAGTAAATAACTAGCAACTATTGATAACTGACCTCTCTGTGTTCTGTCCCATCACTGCACAAATTATGTTGTCCTATATTTCTTATTTATATATTAAGTTAAGTGCTGCTGACAATACAGAATGTTAGAAAGAGCATACTAACAACTGTGAGGATATTTTAATACAGTTTCCTGTAGATTTCCACTCACAGGCTGAATGTTATTTTCCTTTTTAAACAAGAATGTCTAAAGATAAACTGTGCTGCACTCTTCCTTGGGTCTTTTACACAGAAATGATTTACAGAAGGAAACCATTTCATAAGGCCCAGGGATGTTGCATAAACCCAAGACACTGGTTCAGAAGAAACTTGTCTGGGCATGTGACTTGTTTGTTCCTCAGATATGTGCATAAACAGAACTTATGGGAAAGGCTTCTTAATGCTTGCAGTCGGTCATATGGCAAAACACACATAGCCAGGAGGAAGCCAAGAGGGAAAGAAGAATAAAGAGGATGTGAAGCTGAGGAGAAGATACTGTGTAAGAATGTTTTCTACTTTGTTTTTTATTCAAAGAAAATGGGGTGTGTGGTAAATATCCATAAACTCGTCAGAATAAGTAACACATACAAAGAATTTGCCTTGGTGGATGTTGCACACATAAACATATTAAAAGTAAATAATAAATACAAAAACTAATATGTTTTAAACAATAATAATAGCAAACAAGCACCTATATATATTCTAAAACATTGTTTTCTGACTACAGCTGTGGCACTGCAAAAAAAAAGGACCCACTAACCCTCTTTGACTCAATGTTGCATCAGAAGCATGACCACTGAAGGATTACACGTCACTAAGGCTGCCTACTATGAACCATACGCACAGAGTGAGAGGTGAGAACACAACCAGGCATTATGGCTTCTGCAGGAACGAGGAAGTAGCCTTAAATGTCTAAGTGGGGCGTCTGGTCATCCGTGTTTTCCAAACTAATAAACCACATTCTTGTCTGTTTGTCACACCTTATAATCATACCTGACAAGTCATACGAGTCCTTTAAGAAATAATTCCATGTCTAAAATAAGTTCTGTCGCCCACGCAGGGGCAGTTCAATCAGCCCTTTCACTGTCACTGATTAATCACACTCTTATATAATGTAACTGAACCAAACTCACTTTACCAATCATAACTCATATTCTGTATTAGTGCCAAATAGATTGTGTTAATGTGAGGGTGTGTAAAATCAGGTTATTATCGGTATGGTATCAGTATGTGTGTACATGACCTGGATTGGCACTAGAACAAGGAAACTGGCTCATAAAATGACTCTGATTTCCCAGTTCTCTCTGCCACACAATACCCAGCTGACAAGCCAAACAACATCCCTTAGCTAATATACTGGCAAAATATGCAGAACAGAGACACACAACTCCCAATTACCAGAAAACATATTAAACACAACTAGACATTTTGAAAACAAACCAAGCTAATGGCCCTGTCTGATATTAACAGTCCCTGTGGCTATCAAACTTGGTGATATAGGAGTAATACTGAAGTGTGTGTGCTTTCAGTATGAGTTGTTCATTTACCTCTTTTCAGCTTAAAACAAGGGCCTCAAAGGGGCCCTGACTCCAGTGGTTTATTACAGCTTCTTTCATCACAACTCGCTGGACATCCTTGACCGAGGATAATGAAACACAGCGACACATGTTCCAAAACAGCCCTTTTGGACCCTCATCAGTCAACCATGTACTTTCACTGACCCTTACTTATGACAGGTTTAACCAAACACAACAAAAATAAATATAAGGCATATAACACATGAGGAAAAAAAATATTCAACATCTCATTCAACGTGTATAAACAAAACAAGGTTAGACTGAGGGGTATGTGTTTGTTTTTTACAATTTAAAATACACTGTAACAACGAGACAAAAGTAAAGAAATCCTCCACGCATGTCTATTTCAGATATGGGATATCACATGCTTGGAGGAAGAAGGGGGCGGGGGAGGAGGAAGGGAGCCAGTTACGAGAATACAGCTCATGAGACTCTTACCAAACTTGTCAAAATTAATGAAATATTTAATTGTATTCAAAGTAACAGCATGAACACGAAGATATCAGCCTGGTTTTTTATAAGAAGGGTATTTCCTGTCGAGGATACACGTCACTGGGAATGACTTGCAGAAGTGAAAGCTGTACAGAGAACAACCTTAATATCTCACAGAGATATGAGCCCGGCTCACGGTGTATTTTGTGTGATCTTTCCCACGTTGGATCTGTTATTTCTACATAATAACCTCTTAACTACGCCATAACCAGCTTGTCACTGCGTTATGATGATTGAATTTGCTATAGCAAACCCTAAAAAGTTTACCTGGACGTCTCTGTCTCTCTTTCAGATCAGTAGAAAAGGAAGTTAGCAGTCAATGTCTAGTGATCACTTTTAAGAAATTCTCTATTTACCTGTTGACCGGAATGCATCACCTCCATTTCCATCATCATGGAGATCTGTATGGCGGTAAAGAAACTCCTATTGATTAATAAATATGTGTGTTATTCCTTCAGATGGCAGATTAAAATGGCGAGCGGTCCGAAGCCGATAGAGTCCGTCGCAGCAGCTGAGCCGAGCGAAACATTGCTTCCTTAAATCTAATGAACATTACGGAAACTATGACCCGCCCCCCCCCGGGCTGCGGCGCCGGGATCGTCCCCCTCACGCCGGCCTATAAGAGCTGTTGGTGCATGCGTGTGGAGCCCGCTAGGCTGAGCAATGTATGTAGGCCTATCCACTGAATATACTGGTTACCAAATTTAACCCATGGACTGTAAAAACCATAGGCACATATTTGGGTTATTCCATTCTTCAGCAACTTTTGGGCATAATAATAAAATAAGAATAGTACTCAATCAGATACTAGCCTATCCTTATGGGTGGACTGGTTTACATAGGCCTAGACACAGGGTGGAACCATAAAAGGGTGGGTTATAGTAAATGTATAGTTCTTACTAATATATACAGCATATGTAATTAGGGATAGTTTAACATGGCCTATACAATAATACAATAATATTTGTAATTATTTATTATGTAATTAGTTATTTGGCTCAAAGCTTGTTCGTGTAGAGTTGATTAGCCTACTTTGCACTGGGGACATGGTAAAATCGAGCACATGTACAATAAAAACGTTGTTTAAAAAATGTTTAATGTGCATTATTCTGTGTTTATGTGATAAGGAAGACTTTAATCTATAATTAAACCTTTTCTTTATAAATATTTTACACCTTTTAAAGAAAACATAAGGAAGTATTGGACTTGTTGCTGCATACTGCATACCGAATGCATAAGGAATTACCCATCTATGTGCATTTCAAAGTTGTAGCCTAATAGCCTAACCCTTAAATTATCTTATTAGAAATAAGTTAAATAAAACAAACTGGTTGTCTGAAAATCATTAAAGCCACTTAAAGATTAGGCCTAATCTTTTATTTGTTCGGCCTATCTGAGAATCACTTTTACATTCCTACCTGCTAAAATGCCAGCTGATATGTAATTAGAAAACTAAGAACCACGTTATCATTTCTGTTTTCACTCCGCCATCAGAATAGTTTTGATTGGTGCATAGCGCCCCCTGCTGGTTCGCGTTCCCGGTGTGGATCTGGACGCCCTGGGGCCCTAATGTCCTCGTGGAAACACTGAAGACATCCACTGACAGCTGGGAGATTGTAACAAAGCTGTGACACAACACAAAAAAATGTATACGGTAAAGGTAATCATTATGCAGAATTCTCCCTTTCAGTGCATACTACAGTAGCCTACTATATTTTTAGATTAATATTAATGATGAGACATGTAAGCCTGTTAATTATAGTTGGTCGAGGTGGAGCTTATTTAAACTGCTTACACAGCTAACACTTTTGGGGTAGTTCAATAACAATAGATCATGTTTTATTTGTTGATCATGTGTTTTTTATGTAACATCTTAATGTAAAAAGTAACTAATAACTGTTATATACAGTACTGTAATGGAACAGTATAACATGGAAATACTCAAGTTAAGGACTTCAAGTGAAGTGCTTCATAACTGCCTGATTAAAGTACAGTGTGAGTAGATGTTATTACTTTTCACCACTGGCTTTGGAAGGCGACATGTTTATTTCAACTGCCTTGTATTGATAACTGAGGACAATGATGTATTGTTATAATGCTATTTATTAAAGCAGCATTGTATACATAATGGGATTTAAAAAACAACCAAAAGTGATAGTAAACTTACTTAGTAGGATGTACACCAGTGATGGAAATTGACATTTCATTATTTACTTAAGTCCTACTGCACTTAACCCTCTTATTATGTTGAAAAAAAATTACTTTGATGATGTTACGGGTCAAAATGACCCGTACAGTGTAAATACACTCAAATTTCCCCCAAAACTGTTTTTACCAATTATTTAGTGAAAATATTTCCGGTATACACTTGCATATTCCATGCATAGCTAGATTTGGCATCCTAGGATGCCCATATTTTGATGCCAAACTTGGCAGGCTTGTTGGGCATGTACTGTCAGAAGGGACACACCCCTGAATGGAACAAGGCATTCGTCTACAGTGACATGGGGACCAGTATTGTACAAGACAGGTACAATTTTGACCCATTTATCCCTTACATCTCTGATCTCAGCTAGTTTGTCTCTTTCACGTCGACCAGCTCTAGTGTTGTGGAACACCCAAGCTTTCGTATGAATTGACTCCAAAGACATTGTTGTTAGAAATATTGGCCTTCCACTCTCGTCATTCCACAGACTGGCAGTTGCTTCTCCCTTTGACTTGTACACTCTAGCTAATACTATTCAATTTAATTCAATTCAATTTGATTTATAGTATCAAATCATAACAAGAGTTATCTCGAGACACTTTACAGATAGAGTAGGTCTAGACCACACTCTATAAATTCCAAAACCCCAACAATTACAGTAATTCCCCCAAGAGCAAGCATTATCAGTGGCTGTTGCGACAGTGGTGAGGAAAAACTCCCTTTTAGGAAGAAACCTCGGCAGACCCAGACTCTTGGTAGGCGGTGTCTGACGGGGCCGGTTGCTGATGTGATAAACAGTGGCAAATAATAGTCACAATAGAGATAATGGAGCAGTGACTTCGAGGTAGTCATGGAAGTTCATCTCATAGCAGGGCACATTGTGTCGTACTGAGTAGTGTAGTCTCCAATACCGGATCCTGACTACTCTGTGCGTATGAACATCACAGCAGGGTGTTGCGGGATGTAATGTGGCACTGCAGAGCATGGGTGGATGCTGCGGACACAGCAGGACTAGGATTTCAATGTATGCATGCAAGTCAATCTGATCCAGTGGCTTCCATTTCTCTTGAAATACACACCTCCCCTACAAGTTGGTAATGTCCACTATGATCCTA
Organism: Perca flavescens; assembly: GCF_004354835.1. Taxonomy (NCBI): domain Eukaryota; kingdom Metazoa; phylum Chordata; class Actinopteri; order Perciformes; family Percidae; genus Perca; species Perca flavescens. The sequence continues at coordinate 20,078,005 of NC_041341.1, read as the reverse complement.
TCTGTTGGTTGGGATATGAAGAGATGAAATGGTGATTGAATATCATCAACTAGTGTGGCAGAAAATCTTGTGGGGCTTGGAGTCATTTTGATGACAGTCAGTCAGTCTGTGTGGTGATGTTGACCATTTTATGTTACCATCTTTAGCTGTCCATGTTGAGGATGATTGCTGCCCATTGTTTTCAGCTAATGTAGCGACTACACCAGACTAGTCCCCTGAATCCTCTTCATCATAGGAAAAAATTCACAATCCGGATCGTCAGTAGCATTGTTCTCGGTCTCTGAAAGATCCTCTGACTCTGAAATCTCTTCCTCTACATCACTATTACCATCAAAAATCTGTGCTAAAACTTCTTCAGTTGCAAACCTTTGGAGCTAATTTTGTAGTGTGCGTGTCAAAGAGATGACATTACAACAGAGAAGAGGACAAGCGTGAGAAAGCTCCTCCTCCTTTACACACACACACACACACACACACACCTGGTTCTAAATGGGTGTTGAAAGTCTCCGGGTTAAAATGACTCGCAACATCATCTTTGTATACAAACTCTGAACAGACATTCCACTACACATCAGTGTGTCCAGATTTTATGAACAAGTTCATGACCCTAAATGAGGAAATGTCATACAATTTCATGAAGAAAAAGATAGGTTAACCAGTATTTTGGTCAACACAAAAACGCAAATGGGTCAAATTTACCCTTAACATAATACGAGGGTTAAGTTTGAGGTAGATTATTGTACTACAAATATTCTACTTCAGATGGAAATATTCTCTTTTTGCCCACCATACTACAAATAGACGTGATACTTAGCTATAGGCTACTTTGCAGATCAAGATTTTTACAAACACATAATATATATTTATGAAATATGATTCTGCTATACAGAAGTGAAATGTAACTGAGTACATTAGCTGAAGTACTGTAGTCTAGTATAATTTTGAGGTCCTTATTCTTTCTGTAAGTATTTTAATTTTAGGCTACTTCTACTCCACTATATTTCAGAGGGCAATATTGCACTCTTTACATTTATTTAACAGCTGTACTTATTAAAGGCCTACTTAAGATCCATGGGATACGTTTATAAAACACATTGCACTGAACTAACAAACAGTATGAAGTAGTTCAAATTTGCTCCATAACAACCACATGCACGACCAGTTGCAACATTAAAAAGTTGCTTATACATTAATGCATGAGTAATAATATTCTAATAACATTTTCTATATTAATATATTTAATCTTAATGGGATTATTCTGGTGCATAATGTTTTGAGTGCAGTACTTTTACTTGTAATAGAGTATAATTAAACTGTTGTATTACTGCTTTCGCTAAAATAAATAATCTAGAAATGACTTCCACCACTAGAAAAAACAACCCAGCAGTAAACAGATGCTAAAATTGGCTCCACATTGACAAGCTACTGTACTTACTTTTTTTAAAGTAAAGCATCTGAATACTTCTTTGATATGCTCCCAACTGCTATGTTTGTAACTTTAAATGGTCACTGCTATTTAAGAAAGTTGTTGAGGCTTGTACAAGTTAATTAGGTCTACATTTCTGACACCTTATTGTAATTAAGAAGTCGGATCGAGATGAAGGCTAATTAAGTGTCTTTTGAAATATGTAAAGGTAATAAGACAGACTATAGTAGTCCTGGCTGTAGCACCTATCTGTAAAGAACCTCACACTAAAGTGCAGCTCAGTGTGCCACTGCGTGAAATTACACTAAAAAGGCTTCTTTTTTTTTCTCTCTCCCCCCTCATGCGCGCTCATGAACACGCGTTCACGTTTGGCAGCTCCACGTCGACATTCTTCCAGCTGCATATAGTGAACTGCACAGGACTGGGGGAAAAAAAGGTAAAAGCGGCGGTAGCCACCTTACGATTAGAGCGCTGCAAGTCCGCAGACGAACACCAACCGCGGTGAAAACAGGCGTTAGCAATGTGAATCCAGCCATGGCCTGCAGTATCCTCCTCTGATCGCTTTCTGCTTTTGCATTTTATCATCAAGACTATACTTGCCCTCGTGTTGGATTGCAGCTGGTCCCTTGCGTCTACCTATATCAGGTACAGTATGATATGCAGAACTTACTCTATCATTTTACTTGTTGTGTAAATCATTGTCAAGGTAATGATTGATGCGTGACACTATTTGTTTTGTTGCGTTATTTTGCACTTCTAAAGTTGCTGTCACTTCACTGCTGTTGAAGTGGCAAGCACCTTCCAACTGACACAACTTAATACTCCCGGGGCTCAGCTGGCCTTCTGCACTTTCCTCATTGCTATCATATCTATCTAAGTGAATAGATCATTTCTTCAGGGTCTGTTCAGTTCAGAAACTTGGAAAAAGCTCAACAGGTAGAATCAATGACACACTGGCATAGCACAGGAGTGAAATCATTTTAAATGAGTTAAAAAAATATCCCCAAAACTGGAAACTTAAAACGTGTCAGCTAATATAGAGACTGCTTTATATGTTAACTTTGCAACCAACCAGATGTTCAAGCTTAAAGAGGTAAGTAAATACATTTAATCCATTCAGTGGGGTCTACTACAGGATCAGCTATTGCACATACCCAAATGATATTTAGCCATTTAACCATTTCTGAAGTGAGCTGACAATGTGTAAAAAGACTCCATCTGGCCTGCTTTACCTGTGTGACTCTAGGGAGGACCAACCACACAGCATAGGCCCAGTCTTTAAAGCATTCACGTCTACTTGTTCTCTCGTCTAATACAAATTACGCCAGCTGCTTTCTCTCTTGTAGTTATTTGTTTCAAAAGTCAAAACAATGACAAAAAGAGATAATTAAAGTGGATTTCCTGTTTTAGTTGCTTTTTGTACCTTACTACAGTTCTAGCAGCACCCAGTCATGAGGAGAAAAAGGCTCTGCACAAGGACAAACCTATGAGGTGGCACTGTGGCTTTCCAAATAAAGTTCTGTGACACACTTAGACTCTAATTGCTTGCAGTCAGTGCATTACAGAACTTTGTTTTGGGAGTTAATACTTTATCCTGTGGGAAATAAAGCTTCACACATCTGTACATTTAAGTTTACAGCATGATGCAATATTTCTGTCGACAAATAACTGTTTTTCTGAAATAAAGTTTTTTTCTGTGTTTTAATCATTTTTCACAGCCTCTGTCTTTTTTAAACGTTTCTACCAACATTAATTTGTATTCTAAAGAAGCAATACTGTTGTTAGTCAATTATGTAGGCTACTCTAACTTTGTGTTAAATCATTGTGTGCCATATGGAAACAGTACAGGTGAGTGAGTGAAAATAAAGAGTGAAGTCACATTGTTTCAGGTTACAAAACCACATCACAAATTACACTTGAGGACTTTTGACAGTATGATAATGCGGGTTTAATAAGTGCAAATAGACAAAGATGATTGTTTTTTAAATGTGGGAGAGAATGCAGTTAGAATGATTAGTCTAAAACTAGCCTATAGCTGTATCATCTCATGTTTACATTTTGGTCCCCTGTTTCACTTTCCTACATTATTCTGAGCCAATAAGCCAAGTTGGTGTTAATTTCGTCTAATTAAGCAAACTCATTACGGTTGACTTAAACTGTTGATAAAGGCATTATGTAACCTTCTGTTCACTTTAACATAGGCTACTGTAGATTTATTAACTAGCAAAATCGAATTTTTTTTGCACGACTTCTTGTCCTCTTGAATATTTAAAGTAGTAATACTAGAAGGGCTGATTTATTTTTGTTATCTCTTACCAACTATGTATAGTGACTGTATTCCAGTCTCTTAACAGTCAAGGGAGCATAATGCAACCAGTCGTATATTGCAAGGCATGCTGGGAAAGACGTAAAATGGTGCATTCAGGTGCAGAATGAAGAGGACATGTCAGCTGTGGAACTATATACCGTAGCCTAGGCTACTACTTTAATTATCTTGTTTAAAAGAAACAAAGAGAGCGAGAATAAATACATACAGCATGATTATCGCCATAGGTCCACATGTGTCATATCCCAATGCTTGTTTTGTCTGCAGTCCACATCCCAAACATGTAGGCTATCATGAAAGAAAAGCAGCAGATTCTCACATTTGAGAAGCTATGACAAGCAAATGTTTGGCATGTCTGATGGTAAAATGACTTAAAGAATTATTTGTTAATGAAAATCGTAATTGATTAATTTTCTGTCAATCTTCTATTGATCAATTGACTAATCGTTTCATCCCCAATCTGAACCGATGCCTAATACCCATTTAACATACAACAGCCGTCAAAAAGATTTAGAATAGAATATGATTTATTAAATTACATTATTATCTTACAATTATGTTTTTAGTGTTCCATATGCTCTCTCTCCGACTGCGAAACGTGGCAAGAGAGAGAGTCCCATTTTTCCCCAGTTGGGAGGTAGGCCTATTTACCACTGTTCGGGTCCTTCATATGGACTGGCAATGATATTTCAGACGGGCTGTGAACGCAGCGCACTTTTCCTGTGCTGACCTCTGACAGCCGCTCATGGATCCGCTCTCCCTACCTTCACAAACACGGAAGCAGCATGGCGTCCAACAGCAGCTCCGACAGGCAAAGAATTGCACAGCAAAGACTGAGAATAATTGCCGGACATTTACAGGGACCGGTGGACAGTGACTCGACAATCCTAGCCGCGGAGTGCAAAGCCCAGGGCAGCAAAACAGATGTCTCCAGTGAGAGGAAGACGATGCCGAGGAGAAGGTACAAGGCTGTGATGGAGCGGTGGACAGGGGTCCATCCTCTGTGTCTTTAGCGGATTATTAAGTCAGTCAATCAGTGGACAAACATGTAAACAAGAACCAATGCGGTGACATGCACTTGTAGACTCACTCCCTTCTCTCTTGTAAGCATTTATAACGTAGGGAGCCATAGCTAAAGCTGTTTTTAATTAGCCTGCTAGCTAACGTTACTTGGCTACAGACATTTATTCGCCACGAGTGGGTGCGGCTAGGTTTACTCTCAGGAGTTTAACATTGATGTGGTCGACTTTCTTAATGTTGGTCAGATAAAGCCTTTTCTGTGGCTTGTAATAGATCATTTAATTCTGTTATATGGCAGTTTTTCAGTGTCGGTGAAGTAGTAAAAGCCTAAGAGAAGTGTTATGGCTAATCTGGAACTTTCTGATGCTTCAGATAGCAAAATCGTTGAATCGAATTGGCGACAGCCATTACTGTTACGTACACTCGTTACGTAGCATATATTCGTTAGGTACAGTTGGATTCACCGGCCTTGCCATTCAATAACTGTTCATGAGTTATGCGGTTCATTTAAACTAATACAAGTACTATTTGTTTCATTATCATGTAAACATGTTGGTAGGGGAATCATTGAGATACGGTTCTTATAAGTTTTAGATTTACCTTAACTCAATCTCAAGATATGGGACACCTCAGGAAAAAAACATCAATTTTAAAAAACAGACAAAAGAGACAAAAACTTATCTGTCTCGCCTGTTGATCTGATTGGCCAGTACAAGTGGTGGTCTGACTTTCAACCTTCAACCTATTGGCAGCTCAGTTCCTTTTGAGGAAACACCATCATACTGTGCTGACATCTAGTGTCGGCCTGAGATAACTGCTGTAGCTAAGGGTAAATACAGCACTAAAAAGTGTGAGCATTTGGCCTTGTGAAATTCAGCATGGTCTGTTCTGGTCAATATGACACTGTGATGATATGATAGAATATTATGTCTTGCAGCCCTGTCTGTTACGCCAATTGTTATGCTGAGCTTGAGTCCTGGGCTTTTAGTGTCTGTAGGAAGTTTGATAGTGAAGGACAAAATAGGTCATCAGTCAGTGGGTTTGTCCAGTAAATATCATCATAATAGTATAGAAATCCTGATGTGCATCTAGTTAAAACTAATGCAGCTGAATACAACAGCCCTACAATAAATTCTACCGTCATGAAGGTTAAAATGTTCATTTTTTGTTAAAACAGTTTTAGGTTTTGATTCATATTGGTCATTTTCGTGGCTGTCATTTTAAGTGCTGTGGAATCGATTACATTATACCAAGAGGGATTCCAGTATTCGTTCGGTGTAGTTGTGCATATCCACATTTAACTGACCTTGCCACACATTTATTGATACATTTTTGTTCATTGTATTCAGCAATTTTAACAAATATCAACGGTGGCGAGGATTGATTAAAGTGTGTCACTCTCATTTCTACTCTCACTCTTAATTTATAGGAAACCCCATTTTGGCAGGTATTAATCTCAATTATGGCTTTTACTCCACTGTGTTAGCATACAATCCCAATTGACCCATGAGTTATGGTTGCTCTGTGAGTGGTGAGCTGTCTCTTTGCAGAGTGTAAGTATAGCACACAAGCTCTGCACATAATTGCAGAATAGACAATGCATCATCTCTGGTTGTGAAGCTAGTGATTATAATGGGATATCACTTAACAGTAATCGCATGGGAGCAGCCATTTGTTTTCACAGCTATGGCTCTAAACCAATATGGTTAGTGATTCAACAACAAAGAGTGCTTGTGTGCTATTAAAGTATATGTAAAGGTTATATGTAAGACTGTAAATGACTAAATAAAATAAGGAGACTTTGACATTTTCCCTGAGTAAAATTCTGCATGAAGTATCAAATTATCAGCAAGGACTTTCCCTATTCGTCTTCTTCTTGGTGAAATTGCCCATGCCAAGCTAGTGTCAGCCTAGAGAGACTACAGTGGATAATTCAGAATATACCAAGCCACCTTCACACTTGTTTTTTAACTTCCTCTGATGGTATTTCATGTCATGTCTTCACATCAGTCTAAGGTGTAAGGATTGTAAGCTTAACCTCTGCCAATATTTGTTTTTCCACAGGCAGGAGATTTTGAAATGGAACGGTTGGGGATACAGTGATACAAGATTCCTCTTTAATAAGAAAGGTCAAGCAGAATTTACCGGTAAAAGGTACTGTCTAATATCACATCACAAGTCTTACATTTCATTTGTATGCTTATTTGTTCAAGATTCAGAGAAATCAATCACTACTAGGTCTCATTCATAGCCTCTAATCTCGTTTTAGTATAGCCATTGTGTCTACCTTCATTAAAAGATTTGGGTAACTTGAGGCCAGAGGTGGAGTTCTGCATTGATCATTTTCACAGCCCACACTGTGTGCTTTTGAAATCAGTCGATGTCCCCTTCTTATGCTCACAGCAATGTGGTGCTACTGCCACCTAGTGGTTGGCATTTGAACTGTTCATTGTCATTTGAGAAGGTCATTGGTTGTGATTGTCAGCTCTCCCAAACTCTGTTGCTCATTTACAGAAAGCACTTTCCGAATCTGTTAAAAAATGGAAATATTATGTCAGTAATTATTGATGTCTCTTGGGAATTGGGGGTTAACACAGTCATTGTAGTCACTGTTGAAGAAAAAAAGATTTAGCTTAAATGTCAGAGGTAAACAAAGCCAGTTGTCCTCAATCTTACTGAATATGGCTTCAGTTTACAACTGCACCTTTTATCTGTGTCTCCCATTGCAATAGCAAAGGTATAGATGAGCCTTGTGATTGTAATCGTGACACGACTTTTAAAGAGACAGCTCTGCTAGTCCGATTGTAAACACAGAGAACTGGAACAATGTGTATGAGGATGTATTTGAGTAATGAGCCTAGCTGAACAGGATGTTGCACAGCAAATGGTTTCCTCCTGTGCAAGCCGTTGCCACAAACTGCTCTGTGCCTTTTTGACTATAAAGCTACCTGGGCAGCACACAGTATCTGAGGCTGGGGCGCTACTGAATGAATGTCAAAGACGGTATTCTCCTCCTCCGCGCTTACTGTGACAGAGGCTTTTTCATTATAGAGTGTGTTTCATGGTGTCTCAGACAAAGGCACACCACAGTCCCCTGATGGGCTGGCCCAGGCTGTGCCAGCAGCTCAATTATGCAATGGATGGCAAGGGCGATCACACGGACAGCACTGCCGCTCTGCTTGCCTAATAACCTCATTGGACTCAAACCTCACACTCTATTCTTATTAGACACAGGCCTGGTTTTTCAATGAATAAGCCCAGTTGAACATTTGGATGTTTTCAATTGAGGGCTTTGACTTCCAATATTGGAAATCACTAACACATGAGGTGTAGTTGATATGTTTTTATTTTTTTTTATTTTTTTTATTGGTATTTCATACAATGTCTTTTTTTACACAATCCAGGTATAGACTAAGTGGTATGATCATCCCTGCTCTGCAAAATTGGTTTGAAGGCACGTTTGGAGCCAGTATGCAACATAAATCTCCAGCAATGGTGAGTTTATAATTCATATTTATTTGTGGTGTCTTCAATGAAAAAGAGCACTTTGTCACAGTTACAAAAATCCCAATGGCTTGTTTTTCAGCCCATTTTGACTAGCAGTGCTGTACAGCCTCCCACTCTTAACGAGGCCTTCGTGGACGAACTGAAATCCACAGGTATTCCCTTCTCTCATGATGCAGAGGACCGGGTGTTTCGCGGCCACGGTAAGGCATGCTGGGAGGAGACGTTGGACATCTCCCTAATTAAATCACACACTTTTAATGTTTGTAAACCAGAATCAGCTTATAATATATTTGATGATTTTGAATTTAGCAACAGTGTTTTTATTTGTGATGACCATATTAATATCTTTGCGGACTTCTCGTCTCATTCCTGTACTTCTTTCAGGCCATTGCTTACACGAGGTCTTTGCTCTGCGAGAGGGTAAAGTTGGTCGTGTTCCAGATATAGTGGTATGGCCAAGTGAGTTCAGAAGCTGTTTAATTTCTGTGTTTTATATCGGTCGTTTTTTTTCTCCTCCCACGTAGTATTGCTGATCCCCCCTACTTTCTTAGGTGATTTAAATGGTCAATCTCTGCAGAGGCAGGAATATTAATATGTATGAGTGAAGGCTTAATAAGAAGTGTCAGGGGGAGGACGGTTGACACCCGATACTCCACAGTCTGGCCCTGCACAGTACACTCATCAATTAGGATTCCAAGATTTGTTTTCGGTTGTTATAGCTTGCACTATTTTATCATTCAAATGAGTGTTGACTGATGGTGGAAACTTGATTAGCACCCTCCCAAATAGGCAGAAAATCACCAAGAAACTGAAGGCCTCGTTTCATCCTCACCAGCACTAAATTAGAATTTTTACCAAACCCACAAATACATTTGACCTGTAATTTGCATTTCTCAGTAGTCCCCCCAAGTCAACTGTGTGTATTTTAAGTGGAGGTTTAGTTTGTTGAACTAATCCGTAGGCAGAAGCTGTGTGTTTAATTGGATGGCAGAATGCAGTAGAATGCAGACATTTCTCACTGCCTCTAAAACCACTTTAGGCCAGTCAAGCACATCCACGTAGGTGGGTATTGCTACTTTTCCCACTCGCTCACCACTCCAGTGTGAATGGATGTGAGCTCCATGATTGGCTAAAGCATGTTTGTATTGATCCAGCACATCCCACCCCAGAGAGCGTAGCTTCATTGCAGTCTGACTCCGCCTAAGGAAAGCCCCAGGCAAGTCACAACTATCAGACAAATCAAAACGTCCCTACATTAATTTACTGTCTCCCCTGTATGCACATTGTGTTATGTGCTACATTATATTTTATTTACAATGTGTCTACTCTGGCTATTATGTAAATGCTTCATTTATGAATGCAATAGAGGATGGTAAATGGAAACATTTTCTTTATGATGGCCACTAATTTCTAAAATGATATTCTGTGTCTTTGCAGATTGCCACAATGATGTAGTGAAAATTGTGGAACTGGCATGCAAACATAATGTTTGTTTGATACCATATGGAGGTGAGTCGTGAAATTTAAGGGTCTTAGCATAATTAGCTGTCACATACTGTATGCACAGGCCACTAAATGTGTATTTAAATTTAATGTAGTTCACTTCCAACCTGGGGGCCTCTAATACCTCCCATGTCTCCTGTCACTCACAACTGTTAACTATTTTACAATGGCTGAAATAATTATTATACAGTATTACAGTGTTTTATCAACAGGTTCATGAGAATGATAATGGTAACAGAAGTCAGTCACACATTTATGCAATTGTATCCTGAAGCCTCTGGTTGTTTTTTGAAGAATGAAGTCCTGAAGAAGTTATTTGCACTGTGCAAACGTTGCTTCTTTTTTTTTATAACTGTATTTTGCATATGTCACAGCAAACATTTAAACACATTGCAGCACCACGTCCACATTGCTTTCTGAAATTATAAAAAGTCTCATGAAGAGCTGGGTATGACTTTTGAATTTTCCATACTAGTGTCAATATGATACCTGAGTTTGCCTCTCATACGAAAACAGTTATTTTTTTTTATACCTTTCATTGAGAAATATAGACACTTTTTTTCTTTTCCCTTAACATTTTTGTGTTCATTGTTTGATACCAAGCCCTAGATTCACGAGTGTGTGTTTGTGTTAAAAACATGAAACCAGGAAAGTGTCCAGTATAATCGCATGGTCTTCTCTGAAGGCTTCTCTGCTGTAACGACGCACCTAACTGTTGCTTTTCTCTCTCAGGAGGGACTAGCGTCTCTAGTGCCCTAGAGTGCCCCCCAGAGGAAACTCGCTGCATTGTCTCTCTGGATACCTCACAGATGGTACGTAAACAGCTGTGTCGTTAAGTGTCAGAAGAGTTGATCTGCATTAATGTCAAGAAAAACTAAAATCAAATCAAATGCAGTCTGATATAGCTGAATAAATACTTTCATCGGAACTAAAAAATGTCAAGTTTCTAAGACTGTGTCTGAGCGACCTACTGGCTTACATTAAAAGAGTGTTTCTAATTTGTTTCATTCTTTACATATTTTATTTTAATCAGCTAAAAAATTTTTAATCACACACACACACACACACACACACACACTACCAGTCAAAAGTTTGGGGTCAATTACAAATTTCCATTCCACTCCATTATAGAGAGAATACCAGCTGATCTGAGTGGGTGGCTGATCTTTAATGCAATATCTACATTGCCCATTATTAGCAACCATTCTTCCAATGTTCCAAAGGCACATTCTGTTTACTAATCTGATATCATTTTAAAAGGCTAACTGAGAAAACATTGGAGAACCCTTTTTGAATTATGTAAACACATAATGTAATCTGAAAACTGCTGCCCTGGTTAAAAAAAACAATGCAAATGATCTCAGCTGGTATACACACAACTTTATTTTTGTTTTTAAGATGATAAATGTGTTACTTGGGCACTTGCCATTACTTTTAATGGAATACCATGAACATGATGATGTTTCATTGGATATGATACAAAATGGTGCATATTGTCACCAGTACTGTACAGCCCTTTGATCAGGGCTCACATAGAGGTGATATATAAGCTGTATGGTTGCTGAAGTCATTGAGTTTGGTGCCACAGACACCAGTGACCAGTGTTCTGTGTCAGGGGCCAGAGGTGAGGTGGCTCCAATGGAAGCACATGAAAGGAGCAGCGTGGTTGGAACATAAAGTTTATTACCTCTGGAGAATAATTGATGACAGGTGTGAAATGACCTCCTGCAGGTAAGGGTAGGCCATGTGCCCAGCGGCCCAAATAAGAGGCTTATATTTGGAATTAGATGTTAAATTGAGTTTAACCTTGAGGAAACTATCTCCATCCTGCAGCCCCTCTGCACTCATTTATTCTCAGAAATGTGACCGTCGGACTAAAAGGACATGCTGGTGCAGAACTTAAAAAAAGTATTGCTGGCAGATTGTCAAGAGACTGTCTCCATGGACTGCTGTTGAGGGCAGTGTTTATGTCCGAGCCTAAGATATTTCAAGTCAACATAACAGATGTAGGCAGTTTTATTGTTCATATGACAGACATGGTAATACACAACCTTTTTTTATTAAGTTCCTGTAACCTACACCAATGAATGTTGTGTCTTCATTTATACAAATAAAACAAACCGTGTTTAAGTATGTGAGTATTTATATATACTGTTGGCATAAAGCATTAATACAGAATGTTTGATGACCTCCTCAGTAATGTTGCTTGTTTTTTATTCACAGAACCGCATTCTGTGGATTGACGAGAAAAATTTAACCGCCCATGTGGAAGCTGGCATCGTCGGTCAGGAATTAGAAAGATTGGCAAGTACTGCTCATCCATACATATTCATCCACTGAAAGAGCTTACATTGCTGTAACATGTTGTGCCAACAATCAATCTGTGTAACCATTCACATTGGGGGTGGGCGGGGACAGTGGACTTTTTCAGTCCACTGGATGGAAAATGTAAGTGAGATAAACAAAGCAGAGACTTTTTTTTTTTTTTTTTTTTTTTTTTTTTAAGACAAAACAGATGTTGACAAAGTTTTGCTTAGGGGACATAATTTGAAGTTGGAAAAAAGGTAATAAATTGCAATATATCGCAGAATATCGCGATATGTTTAAAACTCGCAATAATATCGTATTGTGACATAAGTATATAATATTGAATCGTGGGGCCTCTGGGGATTCCCACCCCTAATTCACATGCAGGTTGCCAATGCTCAGTCACCTTCGTACTCTTTGCTCAGTAGATCGAACAGCATTTAGGAATAAGTATGAGACAGGAGCAGAGTGTTGAAGGGGAGAGATTACAGAGTGACGCAGCGGTCATGAGCAGATGGCACCATCAAGCTAATTCAGAAAAATGGAGAACAAGCGGGCATTTGATGTAGAGGAATGTGTGAGCTGCATCTAAAGCAGACTCCACCTCTGCATTTAGACTGTGCCTTTTTGATGGAGCAGATGGGTCTGTATTATAAACTGCCTTCCAGGGGAGTGCTGTGATAAAACAAGGCCTGACTTAACCCCCGTCTTGTGCTTCTGGTGGAGGTTGTTGTTGTACTTTATGGTCCTTATTATTATTATTATTATTATTATTTTTAAATTTTCTGTCTAAAGATGCAATCTGTTAGGGGTTGGGCTGCGTGCGTGCGTGCGTGCGTGCATGCGTGCATGCGTGCGTGCGTGCGTGCAGATAATGCCCTGATCTCTCTTTTTTGGTCTTTTCTTGCTCTTTCCACTTGGTTTATTTTAGGCTGTTGGAAAAATGTATGATGTCATAAAACCTGAGTTTTAGCAGTGCAGTAAAGCGAGAGCAGTGAAATTCAGCAGCAGAGCTGCAATTATATTTTTTTCTCTTTGCTTGCTTATGCTTTTGCTTGTTATTAAAACATTCCTGTGGGTTTACAACGTCATTGTTTTCCAAAACAAAATGCTCTCCCTTTCAATTGCAATTAAAATTTGCAATTTTTTTTTTCTTTCAGCTTAATGAGAGCGGCTACTGTACTGGGCATGAGCCAGACTCCATGGAATTCAGCTCCCTGGGGGGCTGGGTAGCAACCAGAGCATCAGGCATGAAGAAGAACATCTATGGCAACATTGAGGACCTGGTGAGTCGCCCGCCCTCCCCTTTACCTTCCTACTTATGTTTGTTCCTCAGGATGGCGTTGGCAGTCAGCACACAGCTGTTACTGCACAGTCATTAGAAAGGAAATTATTAGCAGAAGTTTTGTGGACTTTAACCTCACCTCTAAAATGCAGTGATCACAGTATCCGTTATGAAATGCATTCACACATGTGGCATGCATGGCGACATCCAAATTATAATTTTTTTTGTCAACATTTGTGAAACAAAAGTACCGTATGCATATTTTTTATTTCCAAAAAGTGTTTGTTGTGTTGCTGTTTTGTGACTGAATAGGTTGTCCACGTAAAGATGGTGACCCCACAAGGAGTGATTGAAAAGGGCTGTCAGTGCCCGCGCATGTCCACGGGGCCAGACATTCACCACTTCATCATGGGCTCAGAAGGTTGGCTACTTTTCTCATGTGATTGCAGTACGTGTGTGTTTGTGTGTGTGTGTGTTTGTTAATGTGGGGTTTGTGTGCATGTCTGCAAGTCTTTGTGATAAAACTGTAACATCAGGACAGTTCTCATGCTCTGGTCTTCTTACACATTAACCATCCTAGGTGGAAACGTGATCTGGAGGGGTGTTAGATAGGAACCAGCAAGTGTCCTCCCCTCCCCATCTGCAGTGCCCTGTCCTTGTGAATGCCCACAGAGAATACTGCCATATGCCAGGTTCCCACTACATAATGAGGAGGTTCAGAGACTCTTGGCATCGCTATGTTAAACAGCTGTGGATGCAAACTTTATATTTGCCCTACAAAGCTCAGCAATCTGCTCCCTGACAGGGCTCGGATCACTGCAGAAATCTCCATATGTACTCATTAGAAGTGATTTTAATACCAACAGCACACCTGTATATGAGATCAACATCAAATGTGTTGAAAATATAGTCACAAATGACTACAATTAACAATATTTCAACATTATGAAAGTATTAATGCCAGTCGATATGATTAACACGTGATTGATGCTCTTCAACTGCTTTTTTGGTTTTTCAGTAAACCTAATAATAATACATTTTATTTGTACACTTTACATTTAAAGCAGTCTCAAAGTGCTAGAGAGCATATAATAATATAAATTAAAAAAGATCAAGGTCAATAAATAGTTAAAAAGGAAAACCTATAAAAAAGCCTCGGAGCAGCAGACGAAAAGGCCCTATCGCCCATGCTGCAGAGCTTGGTTCTGGGGGCTTGGAGGGTGTTTGAGGTTGCAGACCGGAGGGTGTGTGAGGAGGTCTGGGGGGCGAGGAGTTCCTGTAGGTCTGTGAATGCACTGGTGTGTGAGGAGGGAGACCTTATATTCTATTTTGAGTGGGACAAGGAGGCAGTGAAGAGAATTCAGGATGGGGGTGATGTGATCATGCTTGCGCACCCTCATCATCCTATATAACTTCCCCTGACCTCAGATTTATGGCCGTCTCAAGTAGAACTCAGAATGTGTTGTATACACTGTATAGTAAGAGGGAGAGCCTATGCAATTACTCCACTAAATAGGGGACTTTCTCACATACTTACAAAGGTGTTAAAGTAAGTAAAATAATTGAAACATCGTATGATAGCGTTCAAAACATGTAAAGTTGTAGTGTGAGAGGTCAGAAATGTCATAGTGTGGCAGGTTGTTAACAAATCAAATAATTTTCCCTTGTAAAAGCCACATCAAAGACGTTTGTTGTTCCCAAAATAAGATACAATCATTTTGAACATTTCATTCTTAAAAAGACATTGGGTCACTTAAAGTAAATCATTGTAAATTACGCTGAATATAAATAAAAATATTGCGCTTACTCACCTAATTTTGAAATTTTGCTGGTATAATTCCTTAATATTTGACCAGATCTGCTGTTCACTCAATAAAATCATTAAATAGTTTTGACAACAACTTTCATAACAGCAGATTGATTCAACCTAAATATCTGGATCAGTCTGATATCAGAATACGTGTATAAGCTTTGTAAAACATAATTTTAGTAGCATATGTACCAGCAGTGTTGGTGTCTAACTAGTCACAAGTTGAATATGTATAAGTCCCAGTTCATAAATGAAGGCTTATAATAAAAGCCATAATAATGATTCATAATGCAAGCACATAAGAGTATGTACAGCAGTGTGAAACATCTGGAGGTGAGCTTGCTGCTGGGTTTTGGTGGCATAACAGAGATGGGAGAGGACCACACGTCTCTGGGAGTACATGTACTTCTGGGAGGCCTAACGCTGGAACTAAGAGGTCACACCACCGCACATTCTCGTCAAAGTTATCTATCTCCTCACCTCAGAAACCACATCCTGCAGTCTGACAGTAGGCCACACTACACACAACAAAGCACCACACTAAAATCCTCAACTAGGCTCTGCATGTTAAGTGGAACACATTCATTTTGATCAGAAATTACTGTGAAACCTCGGATCTTCTCATTCACCGCACAACAACCGTTGTCTCTATCTCTCTGACCTTGACGTAGCCTGAATACAAAGTATTTATTCTCTCATGTTAAATAATGATTGGAATAATCAATTGTAATCCCTTTTCTCTTTTAAAAACTCCTTTCAACCGTGGAGGATGTAATGTAGGTGTGTGAAGCCAACCAGTGCTAATTCAATGTACAGAGTATATTCTTTGATTCTAAAGTGGTGGCTTCACAGTGGTCAATAATGTGGGTTTTTTTTTCTTAGAAATATTTGATGCTGGAAGCAGAGGGGCTCTTAACCGCGAATAGTCCCACTCCCCAAATACTTATCCTGTAAGATGAGGTTGGTTTAATAAAGACAGTCACAGTAAAAAATGGCTTAAACTGCACTCCCAATATTTCATTGCATTGCCTAGGTCCCCTCAGAGAGTGTTTACCTGACCTTGCTGTTCTTATTACTTCCATTTACTCCTCACTCACTCACCCTCCTTTATTCCCTTCCCACTCTGGCTCCTCCCAAGCGCTCTCTCTCTCTCTCTCTCTCTCTCTCTCTCTCTCTCTCTCTCTCCCCCCCCTCCCTCCCTCCCTCTGCTTGTCGGACTCCTCCTCGCTCACTCCTCCCCTCAGTGGCTCCTCCTGCGCACTGTCAGGAAGGAGGAGCCTTTCCTTGGCTAAAGCCTAATGGAGTCACATGTTTTCCACTGGGCCACTAGGGAGCAGCGTGTGGCATGTAGTGTCACGTTAGAGGGCTCATTAACAGCCATAACGGGCTAAGGAAGCCTCCTAATGGAGCCGGCTATGTTCAAGGGAGATGCATCTCTAAGTGAACATCGTCTGTAACACTGAACATTTACGCTGGAGGGAGGATGGATGGGAAAGGTTTGGTTCACACAGATAAAATTCACAATTCTGTACAATAAAACATACATTTATTTTAATTGTTGATTTATTTTTCTGAATAATTGTTGAATCGACTAAATGTCAGAAAATGTTTATAAATGCCCATTACAACATACGAGAACCCAGTGTGTTGGATTTTGTTTGACCAACAGCCCAAAACCCAAATAAAAAAAAAATTTAAAGGTACAATATGTAATATTTCTGACATATTTGCTGTGTAAGATAGAGTAGACCGTAGTTTTTACATGCCGACGATTGCCGTGGCCATAAGCATTATGTTTTCGGGTTGTCCGTCCCATTGTCATGAATGCCATATCTCAGGAATGGTGGGGGGGAACTCAAGAATTCCATACGCTAATTATGACAAAATTACACACACGTCTAATAGGATAAAATCATGAAGCGATGACGTTTTATACCCCAAAGGTCAAATTAACTGTGACATCACAATGTTGTGCAAAAACTAGGGCTGTCAAAATTAACGCGTTAATTTTTGCGTTAATTTTTTAATATTTAACTCGTTAAAAAAAATTAACGAAATTAACGCAGCTGTGTTTGTTTACTTCATGTGGCGGCTGAGAAACGTGTCGTCTACATAACAGCAGGCGGCGCTACTCTGTATTGTTGCCCAAGTAATGAAAACCGGCAGCTGATTGGACGAATGCGTCACATGGGTTTGTTTTCTCCGGAAATCCAAAGCCAGACTGTCATGGCGGCCGTTCAGAATACGATCTCATATTGTACTAAAGTAGTTCACTGAAACATGTTTCTGAAAACATTTTAAGCGAGAAATAGGCCGTGCAGTTGCTGAATCTGTCTTCATTTCAGCTCAACAAAGGTCAGTTTAGAAGATTTTCGTCAGATTTTGAGACTAGTCACCTCATTCCGCTGGCCATTTCCGGGTGAGTCCCGACTGCCCTGCCGCCGACTGAACATAGGCTCGTTGGAGATGAACTGCTCCTCGCCTGTAAAGTAGACGAGAGCAGGCGACAGCAGCCGGGGACGGTGACAAAAATCTGCTCTCAAGTCAGACAGTTTCTAGCCGTTTCCAGCAGCCTTCAGCAGGACTAAATAAGCCAAATTGTTGCTGCTGTTGTTCTGAAAGATATTAAACATTCTGAACTTAGCAGAACCTTTTCTTGTTTGGTTTTTTCTTCATATTTGCAAAGTTAAGTGATTTAGCATTTAAATATCCAATAAGCTTCAGTCTCAATTTAAAAAAGCGATTAATTGCGATTAATTACAGCAAATTGTGCAATTAATTAGTTAATTTTTTTTTAATCGATTGACAGCCCTAGCAAAAACACTTCTCAGGCCTTTATTCAACACCATAACTCAGGATCAAAGGGGAGATTGTGACCGTATTTCACATTTGGTCGGATACTGAACTGGTGACACTAATCTTGGGGCCCACCTCGAAACTGTCGTCTTTATATAGATCTTCTGTGCTGCCGGGTTGAAGATTTGTGTGACGCATCCATGTTCTGCCAAAAATACACTTAATACCTTTTATTATATTCATTCAAAGTCTTCACTACATATACAGTATTATATGAGTTTGGACAGACATGGATGTGATCTTCAACTTAACTGGTTGGTGGAGGCATACAACCGCGAGGCGGTAATTGTAGTTAAACATGCAATGTAACTCCTTCAGCAGCAGCTAATGGTTGACAGTTTTCAGGATCATAGGGTCAGCCAGAGGTTTTGGCGTACCTGTATATGTGTTGCTGCTGTTGGCCTCGCTGCCTTTGATAGGGCCCTGCTTTATTTCCTTGCAGTCTTAAGTTGATAAATCTTAGTTGTCCCCCAGTGTGTGGTAGAAAACCAGACCTACTAGGTGAAATGTGAGACTAAGGTCACCCAAAGGACCCTTGGGACGTGTACCAGAGCCCTGTAAAATTGTCTTAAGTTCCGCTCTAAAAGGTGTTAGGTCATATAAATTGTGGGAACTGATTTACTTCTTTTTGCTCTACTTAAAATCTCTCACTGTGATTTTTCCACAGGAACCCTGGGTGTGGTTACTGAGGTAACAATGAAGATTCGTCCCATGCCGGAGTATCAGAAATACGGCTCAGTGGTATTCCCTAATTTTGAGCAGGGAGTTGCCTGTCTCCGAGAGGTTGCCAAACAGGTAACGTGGATCTGTCTTTAAACACGTTGCGCTTTGTCATTGCTTTCTCTCCCTGTCTCAACATGATGCTAAGGCCAGAAACGTTTTGAGTGTGTTGCAAGTTTGCCCAAACTGCAATAAGCACTCTCAGGTCTTCACTTCACATCTTCACTTGTTTAAAACTGACATGCCAACAAAAAGCAGCAAAACTTCACAACTTCCTTGTTAAAATGTTCAAGCTAAGGTAGTCCAACACTTTCTGCAGCTGTTGCAGAGTAAAACCTTTAATCGGACCTTTATGTTGCTTTTTTGTGTGTTCTTCTACGACTAAAGCACCACAGGCTGACTATGCCAAAGCCAATCAAAACTACGGTGCCAATTGGAACTTTTTTTTTGTCCGATCAATCAAGCTACAGGAAATTACTTGAAATCTATACATTGTACATTGACATCAAGCAAGAGACTAAAAGCTTTAAAGTCAAAGCTCCAACAGTAGCAGTTGGAATGTTTATTATCATTAATATAATTTAGAAGTTTTACTTTGACAGATAATTTTTCCCTGTGAATCAAACAAACTAATATAGACCAACTTGTATTTTTCAGAGGTGTGCACCTGCATCTATACGGCTCATGGATAATGAACAATTTAAATTTGGTAAGTTTTGTCATTCACAATAGTCTAGACTGAAAGCATTACATATTTCTGCTGCTATCAAGTTTTTCCTCTTTTTGGTAAGCCTTCGCGGTGCAAGTAGGACTTTTTATTTGACCTGGTTTTCATTTTGAGGAAGAGTTTCTTCCTTTTAGGCCTCAATGTAACCTTTGGCTTTGATCAGAGAGCTTTGCAACATGAAGCACACGGCATACTTCAAACCAGCAGCATGATAGTTATCATATTTATTTGGAGTTGAAATTTGTCTCTTATACTGTATGTTTTTTGGCAGTTTTGGGGTTGCTGTTTCATTGATGTGCTGTATACCTCTGAGAGAAGAAAAATGAATGGCAATGTTACAGCATGCAATGATTTTACCTTCTACAGCACTGCATTGTTAAATTGATTATTATTTCTGCCGCAGAATAGCTGCACACACACAGGAAAAGAATTGAAACAAGATGAAAAATGACCCTTACCAAAATTA
Organism: Perca flavescens; assembly: GCF_004354835.1. NCBI lineage: Eukaryota > Metazoa > Chordata > Actinopteri > Perciformes > Percidae > Perca > Perca flavescens. The sequence goes on along the minus strand of NC_041341.1, from coordinate 20,058,052 downwards.
AGCAGTTGTTGGAACGTTGAAGTTTTATGATGTTGTTTCTTAAGGTCTAGTAATGGAATGCATCTGGCATTGTCAGATATCTCTGTAAAGTTCTCCAGTCTCTAGGGATCTCATTATCTCCCCTATATTTCCACTTTTCACAGAGTAGGCACTTCTTAGCATTAAGCAGGGAAGATGAAGCGGCCAGGTTTTTCACTAATAACTAAAACTCATGGCTCTATGATACTCTTGGGCTTATTAGTGGCTTGTCCTCACTTTTAATCATGTTGGCTGTTGAGTAAAGAGGGTTGATGTATTCACAGGTCTTTTTCAGATTGGGACTACAAGTACAATTTAGCGCTGCCTGTCTTAATACACAAAATGAAAAATGAGAATGTTGTAGTAAGTAGCAACAGCGTGTTGATATGCAAAAACAAACAACCAAACCACAGAGGGGAAGAGTTAAAAGTAAAATGATGCACAGTGTAGGTATAATTTTCTCTCTCTGGATGTTGAGTATTTAATTAACGAGTATGACGGCTGGAAGAGACCTGCAGACCTGCAATCAAATTTTGGAATTGAAACAATTAGGACACTAAGTGATGAAGAGACTTCAACATGGGGGGAAATAAATGAACTGTTAAGTCTCTGCGACATCACCCGTGACTTCCCCGCAGTGATTGATAACCATCCCATTGGCCCCAGCCCCTCATTTTCACTTGTCCACAGGCGCTTTTGTGCGTCCGATCAGAAATAAATCAAAAAGTGTGGCTGAGGAAGACGGATATCGCTGTGTCAACCCCACTTCCCTTCGGAAAGCTTCTGATTTATAGTCGCTGTCGCTGGCAGCCACTGGCCAGTTGTAAAGTTATTCAAATGTTACCATTTATTTTTCCTCCTTTTGTTTGAAACCCCAAATAAATCTGACTTGCTTGCCCTCTCAGAACGCTGAAGGATGTAAGCAGAAGCAGAGAATGACTAATGTGTGAAAAAAATTGTCGGCCCACTTCTTTGTAAATAGATGGAGCAGACTCTTATCTCATATTTTCACAGGTCATGCCCTGAAGCCTCAAGTATCCTCAATTTTCACATCCTTTCTGGACGGGTTGAAGAAATTTTACATCACCAAGGTAAAAAAAAAAATTTGAATGAACATTACCAGGTGCCTGCCCCGAGTGTTTTTCATGAAAAATGAATTGGCTTTTTTAATCACCAGTTCAAAGGGTTTGACCCCGACCGCTTGTGTGTGGCCACCTTACTGTTTGAGGGAGACCGTGAGAAGGTCCTGCAGCATGAGAAGCAAGTTTATGACATTGCTGCAAAATTTGGGTAAGTATTTCTCTCCGTCTTAAAACAAAACAGTTATAAAGATCAGTTGCAGACCGTGTAAAGCACTGAAATGACAAAGCACCATTTGGTGAGACTTTGAACATGATGCCTGAAGCCCTATTGTCACTTTATTTAACCAGCCATTATGTAGTAGCAGTGAAAAGGATGGAGAAGCACAGTTACACACTTCAGACTTGGTCTTCTCCTCGGTAGTTTGTCTTTGTGCAGATTGATGGATCACCTGTGGATGTCCTCCTGTCAGGCCAGCTTTTATGTTAAAGTAGGTGTGGTGTGGGTGGTGATAGCAGGGCACAGCTCCCCTCAGGACAGCGCAGGGCGAGAGGACGCAGCCTGGGAGTGCTTGGCTGCTGTGATTGATCATGAAACGGATCTATGAGGACTTTGGTGGAAATCAGTGCTGTTGCAGTGATGCTCTCTGTATCCTGTGCCTGTTTTAAACCCCCAACAATAGTTTCATAGATGAGTTCATCCTAACGTAAATATAGCTTTGTGCCATTCAATTGGTTATTAGTTATGGGTAATTCTGAGATGGCTCTGAAGTTAGATATTTCAACACATTGTTTCAGTGGAGTGTGCACTGTTTGAAAATAAAAAAAATAAAAAATGTTTTCTATGCTTAATAGGAATCAGTCATTGGTAGTTATCTAATAGTGGAGTTTACTTATGTGAATGACATCTATTATTTATTATTGTTTTTAATATTGAAAAAAAAAAACTTTAAAAGTTTTATTTAACTTATTTAAAGGGACTCTTATACTTAATTGGCAGCTAGTTTGCATTTTCCTCTATTATTATTATTATTATTATTATTATTATTATTTTCTCTTTATTTCTTATTACCAGAACATTTTCTGATCTGCTTTTATCACAACTGGACTTTACTGTAAATGATATGGTCAGCACCCTCTCGCTGCAAGAAACACAACCGCTTTTTAGATACACGGAGACAGAAAAATCCAGTTGACTGATCGAGGACTGTTTAAACCAGATCTGTTCATTTGTACATGAAAGTCAGTAAAATGCAAAACAGTGAGCCGTATGTATACATATAAATAGAAATTTAGTTGTTGCTCACTTTTTTTTTTTTTTTTTTTTAAGGGGAAAACCTACCAACAAAAATCCTTCTTAAAATAAGAAAGAAGATTAATGTAATACCAACTAGTCAGAAACCAGCAGCTCATTACAACACACCTTTAAACAGGGGACAAACCAGGGATCCTCAGTGCTCCTTACTGGGTGATTTCTTTTTTTCCTGGGTAAAGTTTATCGATTATATATTACTGTGGGTGTTATTCTTTGGCTCAGTGCCCAGACTTGCAGGTATTTGGAGCACTGCCCTGGTAACTGCCAGCAATTAAATCATAAGAAACTTGTCAGTTACATGCAGCATCCTCTGTTTTATTGCATTATTTAAAAAATAAAATCTTGCTCACCCATCAGATCAAGTGCCAGTGATGGATTGGTGCGGTTCTGTGAGGAATATTTTCTTGTGGTGTTGGGGAAACAGGAAGAAGGGTGAAAATCAATGTAGTGATTTTCTAATGAGCTTTGCCTGATTAGTTTGGGTGGTAGATGAAAATGTGATTACCCACTGCAGGTGATGGATGTGTGGCTGACCTGTGGCGATGCACAGAGCATAGCTTCATTGATCTGTAAATTGTTGGATTGACAGGCTCCCAGGCAGCTGTTGTGAGGGCAGCGGTCTGACCAACAAAGCTAAAAGAAAAGAGCTGTTAAATATTAACCCTGTTATCTGCTTCCAGGGGGCTGGCAGCTGGAGAGGACAATGGGCAGAGGGGCTACATGTTGACCTTCGTCATCGCTTACCT